>NW_028288601.1:0-618750 GCF_059628265.1 Tinamus guttatus | reverse complement strand
AAGCTTTTAGTTGCAGTGAGATTAGTCACAGGTTTGATGTTAAACATTTCAATATGATTGTGGTCTTAACTAACACCACTAATATGTATATAATCAGTTCATAATCAAATTGTCTATTTTATCAACCTTATATATTAAAGCAGCAGCAGCAAGAAGAGAAGAAAATCTTTATATGTGACATTTTCCTCACCTCAGATGTTATAAAACATTCTGCTTGACATCAAAAAGTACAGTATCTCCTTTACCTAAAGCACAGTTCTCTGAATATTTTCCACATGCATATTGATGCAACGCACAGGTTACTTACACAGACCATCAAGGCAAAATTTTTAATCTATGATAAAGAAAAGTTTGCATTGACTGAAAAGTAATGAAACTTTGTGTGAAGATGAATTTTATGCATTAAATCTGCTCCATCTGTAGATCAATGCAGATAGTGCCAAATAAAACAAAAACTACAAGGGAAGATTCACAAACATTGATTGTGGCCAAAATACGCCCCAGTACTGTTAAAAGGTTTACTTCAGTAATGTCTGTGGTCATTGGATAGATCAATGAAACTCATTCTTTCAACAGCATCCAATTATCAGTTTACTGTAGAGTGAGCTTTCTAATAAATCAGTATGCTTTACATAAAAGTAGAAAAAATAAGATGAAACTTAATAGAAGAGTATGAAAACATTTTGGTTCAAAGAAGTAGAAATTTATATAACACCTAAGAAAAACAGCATGAACGATTATTTTCTTTATTCAAATCCATAGTTAGTAACATTCTGAGGCAGTAACATTCTGATAGCTTTTATGGCTAGCCACATGATAGAGTTTGATTAAGCACTTAAGACAGGTGTTCAATATGCTTCTGTCATATTTACACAATAAAAAATTGTCATGTACAGTAAGTGCCAAACAACATAAATTCAGGCACAATATCACTCAGAAAGTAAACTGAGTACCATTTTCTACAGCTAAGAATATATGATACTTTCTTACCAAAATGATATATCTCAGGTCTTTCCATATGCTTGGGTAAGTCAGATAGCCAGCAAACATTTGAAATTTGTGATAGGACTGCATATTCCTGAAAAGTTGTGGCACGATTCATTTCCTCGGTGGATACTCTTTTTTCTCTCCAAGAGGTAACTGCATGGGGAATATCCAAGACTTCAGGCTGCCAACAACAGATTAGAAAAATAGATAGACCATGAGCCCCTCACAAACTGTTAATGTTTTTAATGTTTTCATATTATAAAACTTCTGTATTGTGAAGGTTTCTACTTCAAAAGAGAAAGTCGTGAAGAACCAGACCCGAAAAAGACATTAGGCATAACATTTTAAAAGTCCCACTTGTCTGTCACCAAAGCCTAGGAATAATGACAAATGACATTTATGGAAAGCACGCAGCACTGAAAGTGAAATAATTCACAATCCAGTCTTGGTAGATCAAGATTCATCCTGATTAGCCCTTGGATTGGATGCTACCTAGGGAAAACATGAGATGTTCTTCAAAAAAAAATATACACGCAGTTGTACCTGAGTCACTGCTGAATGAATGCCTCAGTAGTGCTAACAGGCATGGAGATGATGGCAATGGGCCAATTACATCCACGTTCAAATCCTTCCTGAGAAGCCCAAAAGGTTTATAGAGTGCAAAGGTCCATCTGCCCCTTGTATATGTATGTGTGTATATCCAACCACATTTGGTCCATATTTTTACACTAATATATTCTACCATTATAAACTTGTTGCTATAGCTAGCACTGTTAGCTGGCTCTTTAGTGTGTCTTTAAGAATTCTACAAAAACACAGCTACTATGAGAGAAACAAAAGCATCACTATGTTTTAGACATCTACATTCATAGCTGGCTTGATGCTGCAGTCCTTATACACACAAATAAAAGAAATCTCCTTTTATTTTTTTCCCTAAGTACATGCTGGAGAATATTATTATTTAAGCGTCACATGGCAGCACACTATCTGTGTAGGGTGGCTTTATTACAGTGGCAGAATTTGCAGGAGTCAACCACAGAAGCAAAATGTACAAGGTCTGAAGGCGACTGTGACTACTAATTTGCACTCAGAAACGCACTGCGAAAGTGAGGACTGATGCCATGTTCACTAATCTTGCATGTTTGAACTTCGTTCATAGCACCAGAATATGAGTGGAAAGCTGTTCTATATACCCTGGTGAATACAGCATGTCTTGCATTACAGCAACCATGACAGACACTTCAAAAAAGAACCGAAAAATGTCAGACACCAAATACCAGTTAATTTCTCAGGAGATCTGAATGAATGCCAATTATTTAAAAACCTAACTGATCAATTAATATTGATTCTGTTTTGCTTCCCATTGATTACCAGGCTCAATATAACAGAGGGAGAAGAAATTCCTCTTATATACTTGATCCTGAGATAGAACTGTGACACTGTACAATAAGCTGCTCTTTAAAAAATCTACACAAGATACAAATTCCTATTGACAGGAGGATGAGAAAATGTCTAACAGCTCCTTCACCCAATATTTGATTGAAAATCTCTTATATTGAAAATCTCTTCATCATGTATATTTACTTATATATGAACCAGAGATTATATATTCAAACTCCAAATTCAAAAAGAAGAAAATGGAAGAAATTCCATTGCTGTTGGTAATGCAATTTGCTGACAAAAAGTTCTCAGTCAGTTCAGAGAACTTATACTTAAGTTTTACTTATAGTTAAGGAAGGTGTTTCTGCAGATATGTTTTTATCTGTGGACAATTCGAAGTTGTGAAGATGGAAATGATTTGCATTCTTTTTTAAAAAGCAGGAAATTCAGCAAGGTCCCCCCCGAATGGGTTCATGCCCATGTGCATTCTTATGACAATACCTTTGCTTTAAGGAAAAAAAAAAAAAAGTGGGTTAATGCAGTGACCACAGGAAGATATCAGGATAGGAGAATATAAAAGCTCACAATACTATAGTTATTCATCAGAGAAAGTGCAGCAAGACCTTTTCGATTTCTACGGCTTTGCATAAAGGCAATAAGAACAGAGGTGTTTCTAGCCTGGGAAATGCTTCACAAAAGCTGATATCCTCTGAATATGGTCTTGCAGTTAAACAACTCAATAAAAGCTTCCAGTCTAGCATTTCTGTTGTGCTATTAAACACCAAACAGCCACTGATGCATTTTTTTTATCCCTCAGCTATCTCCAAGCCTAGTAGTTGCCTTTCATATATCTAATTTGCCACATTCCTCTTCGGAGAAATTTGGCAAGACTGTAAGATTCCCTTTCTGCTACTTCCACATGACACAGAAGTTTTAAAGAGTCTAAATCAGATTGTTCAACCCTACATGTGGACACGGAGAACTTTGCTACTGGATTTTAAGCCTAAGAGATATTTAGACTGAACAAGGCCTAGCTGTTACGTTCTAGTAGTTAGAAAATAGAAGTCATTCTCTGTGCTCTAGCTCCAATATATTGATTGTATGGTTATAAATATTTATATAATGCTCATGCCAAATGTTCTTTGTCTTCCTACTGAGTTTGATGTTATAGTTTTAGCACTCTTGGGCCTGTCCCATAAAATAACTAATATAAAAATCTATTTATAAGACAACTTCCTCAGCAGTCTTAACAAGGAGGTGAGAAATACGTATGCATCTACGCTCCAAGGAGAAGCAAGTCTAGCTGAGCTGTCCCTCCCCCAGAAGACACTGTAATCTCTGAAGAGCTGCATTCATTGTCTTCAGCTATGCCAGTGTGTCATGAGGGGAAATCTATCACCTATGCTAACAACCCAACCAGTTAGAGCTTTATAGATTAAAACTAATAGCTTGAATTCCACATGGGAATATATCGAAAACCTGAGCAAGTAAAGAGTACTTAAGAATGAGGCTGATATTGTACTGTGATTTTCAGAAGTCAGGAAATTTATTTTAAATGCCTGGATATAAATTTGCCTGATTATTTTGGGAAAACATCTGAAAAAAAATCCTTAATCTGTATGATACTCATACATGGAGTAAAAAATTAAAGATTTAGGTACTCTCTTTTAGTTAGACGTTTATTTACATCTTGGCTCTGAACTCTTCCTTCACTTTCAAGTTAAAATGATTACTTACTCATGTATTCATATTATAGTTTACATCTCCACATGTTTTTCCTCATAGCTGTCATTTCTCTTGTTAGAAAGTCATTATTTAAAGTGTAATATCCTTCTCTCAGTTTTGAAGCACAACTTTGAAATATCCTCAAAAGCGTACTATTCTATTGCCTTTCTATACAAGATCCATTTATACACAGATAACTAGATTCCAACACTAAATCATATTTTACCCTGCCTATTAAAAGTAAATTTATAACATACTGATTAAATCTCCCCCTACAAGGCACATACAAGCAAACTCAATTGAAATTGATTTAAGTTAGTTTAAAACTAGCATCAAAATGAAAAACAAGGAGACAGAAAATAATGATTTCTGTTGTATTCTTGTAGCTTACTGTGAGAAACACTCACAAAAATGTTATGCATATATACAGAGACATAAAGACACCCAGATATTTAGCTGTCACCTCAGAGAAGTGAAAGTTGTCTCTGTTTTTCTGTGTTTTGATCACTTATTTTGTGCAGAACAGTATTCACATATGAGTGTATAAAACTTTTGCTAAAAAGCAGATTAATAGATTTTTGCTATATGATGTAGAAAGAAAATAGCCAACTATAATAACCTTGCTATTAAAGCATAATTTAATATTAATAATATTTCTAATAATATTTTTTTGTTAACATAATATCAACTTTACACAGGTTTTTACAGTATGTCAGCTTTCAGTTAAGCATTCTAAGGTATTTTCAAACTTTAATTAAAAGCCCAGGTGCTAAAATGGGCTGGAGATTTTATAGGAAAGAGGTTCCTGTGCATATATCTCAAGAGGGGAAAAAATGATGAAAAATAAGGATTTTGATTATGAAATAATTTATTAGAAAATAATTAGTAATATATATTTGTAATGATCTAGTTAGGACATAAGTTGGTTATACAGGTGATACACCAGTTCTAGCACCAATGCCTTTGTTAAGCCACCACTTTTGCAATTATTACCATGTGACCATTGTTCAAATATTCCCGGTCAAGATGTATTCACTGAGTCATTCGGTAAAGTACCAGGTGAGCTATCTTGCAAACCTTTATCTCATATCATTTGCTGAAAGCATTTCTGTAGTCAGAAGGCCTGAAGAATAATTTTAAGAAGCAAAAAGCCATGGTCTTTGAGGGAGGTTATTCCCTCCACCATCAGAATAATAACAGTAGTAATCATAATCAGGAAATCTGACTTACTTCTCTTAGAATGCAAAATAATTCTTGACCTAAGAAGATTTGCAAAAACAGGGCTTGACACGGGGACCTGATGACTGGACCAAAGCTGCATTTTTGTAAGGTATTCACTTATTTTGAAAAGACTCTTCAAAATATTTTCAGATAGAAAAATAAATAAATAAATAAATAATATATAAATATAAATAAAGAAAATAAAGTAGATGTGTAGCTCCAGAAATGCAAGCAGCTTTAAATCTACATGTGATCTGGACATGCTGCAGGTGTGAGGGCTATCTATGTACTATGCTAGCCTTCTGACTTAGTACATTGCACAGTTATGTTCTGAAATATCATTGCTTAAGAAGAGTATTCACCTACCTGTAATCAAATGTCTGCAAAACATGGGCCGAAAACTTTGTTAGGGTAATTATTTTGACACTAACTAAGAACATCAGCTAGGTACCCACGAAGCCTTAAGTTGTATCCCTTATGGATTCCCTGTTGTCTAATAACAGAAACTCCACTCAACCCATTCTTTCTGTGACGCTTCTAATACGGGACTTTCTCCACCATACATTCTCAAGAATTTAACTGGAATTTCATATCGTTGAGGCCTCTGTCCCTTTGCCACATCTGCTTGAAACAAACAAGTTAAATAATCTGGTGAGAAAAGGCTTCTCAGCAACAAAATATGTTTTATGTATGCTTTGTTCAATGGTTGATTCTACCATAGAATTAACTTCTATCATCAAGTAACATTTTTTCTCTCCTAGTTTTTACAATATTTTAAATATTGTAGTTAGTTAATACATTTTAAATAAATATAGTTAGGAAATAATTACCCAAACTTAGTGATCACAGTTTTCCATCCTTGTCTCTTGCCTTTCTGAAGGCAAATTTAGTGAAGATAACAGTTCAAAAATCTTTGTATTGGAACAGTAAGAGCACCTTGATAAAGTCAGCTATGCTTGTGCCATTAGCTGAGAACTATGAACTGCTAGAAGCATTACTGTGAAGAAGAAAATCAGATTAAACAATTAGTGTCAATTAGCCCCAGCGAAATCATTCTATAAACAATTGGTCTCTAGTGCCTTGCTTAATTATGTGAGACTTTCATTGCTTCTTATCAAGTCTGCTTTGATTTATGCTAGACTCCTGAGCATACCAGAAGTACAATTAATTATTGTCTTGAAAATAAACCCATGGTAATTAATGGTAGCAGAAAATAATGCAGTATCTTAAAAAAGTACTCAAGTATGGTACTATGAATAAGTGAATACACTTTAAGGTTTCAAGGTAAAAGGTATTCACACTGCAGCAGGAAGTGAGACCGTTGGAACTAAAGGCCAACTTGTTAGACGCAATGCAATACAAAAACTATGATTATATTAAAAATCATTCTGTGTTACTTACTAAAACCACTATATTCAGCTGACACCTTTACAATTGAGTTTTATGTCTACTTAGATTTAACTCTCAATCCCTATGTTAAAAGAAATGAAACAGTTATTTTTTTCAGAGTAGGGAACTAATATAATTTCTATAAAGATATAATTCTTACTAAAAGAGTATGGTTTGAAAGTTCTGGCAAACAGTCAGTCTTTCCTGGATATAACAAATTTAGATAATCCTAGAAGAATTATATGAAAACAAGTTACAAGGAAGAGAATGGAAAATCATCCCAATTGCTCAAACACGTTTTATATAATACTAACTGTACTACCTGTGCTTGTTGATTTTCCCCCTGTAAATCTCTTGTTTCTACAATTCCTCTATTTGACACTTCTTTTTCATTTGGAAAAATAAGTGCAATATTTTTTGCCTTTTCTAGATTGCCAGAGCTAATACTAGCAATGGAACTAATAAACAGGAACTGGAAAGCATCAGCCAATATAAGTTCATAGCAGAACTTCTCTAAAATCATCAGAGTGAAGATAAGTTCAAAAAAAAAGTCAGAATGTTTTGCATACTATAGTTTAAACTACTTATGGTACTAGTATGGCATTACTAGTAAAGGAAAATGTTACAGATCTTCAGTGGAGGTACTACAACGTCAACAACAGTGCCTTGCCAGTTCTACCACTTATTGGAGGCTTCAGAAGAGAACAAAGGACTGTTGGGATAAAAGTCCTTAGAAACACTGTTGCTGGGCCCACAGTTGTGGCCGTTGACTACCCAGATGTTCCCTTTCAGCGCATTTGTTCCTCTTTCCCCTTCGTAGTCATGAAGGAAGCCCAGCCAAAGGATGGGTATGGGGAAGAAAAGGGGAAGAGGAACAGTGCATTCTAAGGCATTTCCATTCAAATGCAGTCTTGGAAATAACCTGGATATGCACCAAGATGCAGAGACAGATATTCCTACAATTTAAACCATAGTGTAATGGACTATAAGGCCACTATACCTTGTTTTACCATTTATATGCCATAACTGTTGTGGAGCCTTATTCCATCTCTGGTATATTCTCCTTTCTAAGTTCATTCAGAATATCCTTGATTAGCCAAGTGAGCCTTCTGCCAATTTTTTTCATTTTCCTGAGCAACATGATCTTTTGTTCCTGAGCTTTCATCAGGCTTCTTCAAAAATAAAACACCTCTGCTCCTCATGGTAGCTTCTTAGGACAATCTGACTTTCATCCTTAAGCAACATCCTCACTGAAATCTACTTTCTTGAAGTCCGGAAACCTTACTTTGCTTCCCATCCTTGCTCTGGATCTTGAACTAGATCAACATGCAGTCACTACAATCCAAACTGTCAAGTAAGCTGCACTCCTCACAGTTTTCTGCATTCTCACTGCATTCTTCCCTGTCTGTGAGCAGCAGTCAAGTAGAGTATCACCCTATCTGGCATTTGTGTTCAAACTCAACAGAGTTTAGATGCTTCCTGATTGTTTCCACAATGCTGTCCTGCCTTCCCAGCAGACCTCTGGGTGATTTAAGTCCCTCAAGAGGTTGACGGCATGTGAGTAGGAGATTTCTGATAGCTGTTTGTAGAGAGGCTCATCCACTCCATCCTTCAGTGTAGCAGATAAGTGGAAAGTTCTCTGGCTTGAACTTGTAAGGAGATGCAGGCGTTCATTGGGAATTGAGATGGCAGTTTTCTTGCAGGATGTCATACTTTTTATTCTAACTGCCTTGTGCCAAACTTTACTTTGGCCCAACTACCTACAATGTAGAAATGCATAAAAAAGGCAAGGTAAATCTAGACAAAGAAGGAACACATTCCTTGTATTTCTTCTACAAATATTACAGATTACAAGTGTATTTAGACAAACCACAGAAAAATGTGCAGCTGCTGAAAACTTTAATGCCCTTTTAAAAAGCAGAATATTCACGAAAAAACAAACCAAAAAAATTAAAAAACAAAAATGTTGAGCCTAACCAAGCATGACATAGTCTGGTAGCTGAAACTTCAGGTACAGGGCTGATACAAGTTCAGAACACTAGATTATTCAGAGAGTTAAAGCAGACAGCAGGCACAATGACATGTTAAATTACCCACATGATGTATAGCTTAATGAACCCCCTTGTGTTGATCATGCTTGGCATTAATCAAGAGCCATGAACAGATTCCCTTATTTTCTCAATGCTGCTGTGATAAACTGCAATTTCATTTAACCTTGGACAGGAACTTTAATAGCTTCCACGGGACAACTGTCAATACTTTCCCGGGTATACAGTGATTAAACTGCAACACAAGATGCATGTCGTGAATTTTCTTCATTTGAAATTAGAATTTTCATTTTTAACAACTATTTGCATAAAATATGCTGAAAATATGGAAATATGTAAAGGTTTACCTCTTCTTAGATAAAAAGTACACCAAGACAAAGGCTTAAAAAAAATTAACAACATACTAAATAACATATTGCCAGCTTCAAGTAACCTTCTGATTGAGAAACACGACAACAAAAGACAAGAATTCAAAGAAAGGCCTAACAATATGTCTTTAAGTTAGCTCATTATGCATCAAATATGTGACAACATAAGATGCTTCTTTGGCCTTTCTGCAATTCTTTAAAGCCCAGGAACGGACAACAATGGAAAAAAATGTTCTGTTTCTAAACTTCAATGGTTTCTATAGAGGCCTCTGGATGTCTTTCTTCTTTAAAAATATAGTCTTGTTTTTCCTTGGAGTAAGTCTGCCTTCCTCAAAGAAACCACAGAACAAAAAGTTACAAGAACCGGTCAGCCTGGGCCAGCCAAGAGATTACTGGCCCAAGTAAATGTGGAATGACACAAACCTAAGAACAAATATGGATTCAGTGCCCTTTCTAGCCCTGTTCTCACTGAGGTCTACAAACAAGTCCTTCCCTATTACCTTCATCTTAAAGCTATTTTTATGCCACTACTGTACAACGAGAGAACCACAAGGAATTTGTCTGTCTTAGTTCATAAGAAGTATATACTTCTTTATAAATACAGACTACAATTATAAGAACAAGTAAATTACATCATCATGTGCCCTTGTATTTTTTTTCTGAATTTTCTTTTCCATAAATCCCAGCTAGCATTAAAGAGAGGAAATATATTTAACACTTGCATAGGACTAAACTAGTACCAGTGAAAAGCAAGGAGCAGCAGGCCTTGTCCACACCAAGTATGGTTCTAAAATTGTTCCATCCAAAGCACTGTGGCAGTAACAGCAGCAACCTGTCTGCAATAGCACCAGCAAAACTGAACTGGTGTTGATCGCTCTGGGACATTTATCACAAATTGCCCTCTGTATAATCAGCCATGTGAACTGTAACTCCCCAAGCATCTCCTATTCTCCAAAATTCTCTTGTGCCAGTCTAAGGTTTTTCTCCTAGACAGGATAAGGAACAGGACTTCCAGAAGCCTCTCTTAAATTTCACCACTGAGGCAAAATTCATCACAGAAAACAAATAGAGACATAGTTAGAGCCTTTCTGTTTTTGACTGATTGATTGCAGGATCCTAGTAACAGATAAGAGCTAGTTGTTCTAATCCCTCCAAAATCAGAGACATGTTATTGATTAAAAAAAAAAAAAAAGAAAAAGAAAAGTTCTTCTCTAAAAATAAAGCTTATGTTTTATTTCTTAGAGCTGATAAGTGTTGTACAAAGAAAGTAGGCAAAGGGTGGAAAGCAAACCAGAGACAAAGAATGACTCTATCAAGATAAGACTAATAGCAGAGATGGAAAAAAATAGAAACGAGGTGAACAGGGTCAACATCAGCCCATAATGTAGGACCAGATATTCCTAAATTGCCTGTGCTTAGGTAGAGGTAGGTAAGAGTAGGCTAGGGTTCCAAAAACATCAGAAAAAGGATTCCAGCTTTCAGCCTCGTTGGAGAACTTCCATTTGATCAAGCTTGCTCATTTTCAGGAAGAACTACAAAAATGCTTGAGTGAGGAGAGCTAGAAAATATCCTGTTTCTCAACAAAGACAGAGCAAACACCTAGAGGATTAGTCAGTACTGGAAATAGGCTGTCTAGATCAACGTGTGGAATGTGTATGGGTTTTCACATACTTGTTCTAATTCAGGCAGGATATAAACAGACTGAATCCCAGCTCAGATT
Organism: Tinamus guttatus; assembly: GCF_059628265.1. NCBI lineage: Eukaryota > Metazoa > Chordata > Aves > Tinamiformes > Tinamidae > Tinamus > Tinamus guttatus. The sequence goes on along the minus strand of NW_028288601.1, from coordinate 607,912 downwards.
TCTCAGAGTGTATTAAATAACCAGCTACACTGATACTATATATCAGTGGCCCACAACTCAGGATACCAGAAAATAATATGCTATTACTTAACTAGTGACAAGCCTATGAAGCGTCAGTCACTACTGATGACTGGTCACAGAATGGCTGAGTCTGGAACAGAACTTTGAAGATTGTCTAATTCTACTCTCCTCCTCAAGCAAGGTCAACTACAGCAGGTCATCAAGGACCACGTCCAGGCAGGTTTTGAATATGTCCAAGGGTGAAGACTCCACAGGCCTTTCACCAGCCTTGCTTCCTCTTCTACTGTGAACTGCAGAACTGAACAGGCACTCCATATGTGGCCTGTCCAGTGCTGAGCAATACTCTGCCTAATGCAGCCCAGGTTTTCTTTGCTGCAAGACAAGGAACTACTGGCTCATGTTCAATCTGCTGTCCAGCAACACCTCTAAGTCCTTCTCTGCAAAACTGCTCTCCAGCTGGTCAGCTATCAGCCTCAGCAAGAGGCCTAAACAGGCCAACAGCCTGAAGTGTTAAGAGCTGCATCCTCCTTCTGAAACTCCATCTGGTTTGAAGTGAGGGACAGAGGGACCATCCATGTGGCATGTGACCACCACAGCTGAGGACATCTATGCTGGCCTAAGCAGAACTGCTGGCACCTTCTTTGTGTCCTTCTGTATATAAAAGTGGAGCACAAACTTCTGCATCTCTTCACTGCCTCTGTTAGCTGAATTCGATTGATGTGAGGGGATCAAATACTTCAGTGTCACTAAGAGGGTTATCACAAAAGATCTCCACTGCATAATGCAGTGTAGCTCAGCAGGGTCTCTACATGTCTAATATATGTCCATTAGGTACTCAGGACACGCTCTGAGCTACCCATTGGCAACTAGGTTAAGCTAACATATCAAAGGAAGGTGACAATGAGATAGTATCAGTGAAGTTTACTCATAGGAAAGGCAACTTTAACATTAAATGTGAACAAAGGTGTTTTTTTTTTTTTTTTCTCGTAGCTTTTGACCTGATGTAGTACACTCAGGATAACAAAAAGGAAGGAAGGAAGGAAGGAAGGAAGGAAGGAAGGAAGGAAGGAAGGAAGGAAGGAAGGAAGGAAGGAAGGAAGGAAGGAAGGAAGGAAGGAAGGAAGGAAGGAAGGAAGGAAGGAAGGAAGGAAGGAAGGAAGGAAGGAAGGAAGGAAGGAAGGAAGGAAGGAAGGAAGGAAGGAAGGAAGGAAGGAAGGAAGGAAGGAAGGAAGGAAGGAAGGAAGGAAGGAAGGAAGGAAGGAAGGAAGGAAGGAAGGAAGGAAGGAAGGAAGGAAGGAAGGAAGGAAGGAAGGAAGGAAGGAAGGAACTATTATCTGGTTAAAACTTGGTTCTAAGCATTGAAGTCTATCAAAAAGTGACAAACTCTGCACAAAAGTGGCTTTATAATTTCCACCCCTCATTTCTCAAGGTGTGTCTACACTGAAGACTGAAGGTTGATACAAGGATAGCAGGGCTGATTCGGGTGCTGGAAGCAATCCAATCATGTCTTCAAACTGCAGTCTTCAGCATGGACATGCCTTCCAAGTGCAGATCTGTGAACTGTTTGTTTAGTTAACTGTTCTACGTGCTCTGGCAGTAGCTCAGACTCCTACTTCCCAAATTAACTATAGCAGTTATAAAACTCTGATTTGTCATGGATGGGGGCTGACAGAAGTATTTTGTATAAGAGTGAAAACTGAATTCTGGCAATCCCACGAGTATCTAAGTCTCACATTTGGTAGTGAAACGTAACTTAGAGTTTAAAATGCATACTAGGTAAAACTAGGACTGGCGGAAAGGACAGTGCTTTCTCATTGTAGACTTCCATACTCAGCCAACCTTTCTCTACTGGAATTGTGCTAAATGTATCCAGAAAAAGATTTTCCTGTATTTGCTGAAAGGCACTGAGGAAACTCATGGTATGCTGGCACATTTTTTCTCACACTTCCTCTAAGAACCATGATTAAGGCTTAACACTCTCACCAAGAAAAAGAATTTGCAATCTGAAGAGAAGCAGAAATTGGAATCAGTATTTCATGTACTGGAGAAAAAAAAAATAGCCTGTGAATGACTGGAAACTTGTTTTTCCTTTTAAAGGGATTCTACTGACCTAAAAAACACTTAGTACAAGTTTAGAGGTACTGCTGTAAGTATGTCTTGTGCTTACACTTGAACATGAATGACAGCTTTTAAGCCAAGACAGTTACGATCATGTAGTCTGCCTTCCCGCATAACACACACTACAGAGTTCTCCCAGCAATTTCTGCCTCAAGCTACAACTTGTGGTGGAATATCCTTCAGAAAAATATGCAGTCTTGATTTAACATATATAAAATTGATTTCATCCTTTGGCAATCTTTTTCACTGTTTAATTGCTCTCTGTATTCAAGTTTTCAGTTTGAAAATTGCTGACTTCGACTTCTGCCATTGAATAAAGTTCTATGCAACTTTTTTCTTTTTTTTTTAAAGAATCTTCTTGCCTCAGCTAATACCTCACTATGCAGAAGGTTATAGACCATAATCAAGTTGCTTCTTTACCTTTTAAATAAACTAAGCAGATTAAGTTCCTTCAGGCTGTCACCATAAAGAATGCTTTCCAAGGTTCGAATCATTCCTTCAAATTTCTTTTGAACCTGCTCCAATTTTCCATCATCCTTTAAAAAAAATCAAAAAGTTAATATCTTAATGGGATACAACATTCCTGTAGCAATGCCAGTGTGAAGACACTGTTTATTGATAGGCAAATCTCAGGTATCTCTTCAGTATCAAAGAACTTAACATAGTCTAAGTGAAAAGATAGTGTGAAGATGACTTAGAATGAGTTTCTTTTAACAATTATCAAAGAAATATTTTACTAGAATTTAACAGCCCTTCACAATACAGTAAACCCAGGAAGAAATATGTAGAAGTTTTTATTTAAAAAGAACAGCATGAAGCTTAAAGACTGATTTAAAAGATACTGCCAAGTTCAATCACCTGGTGTTAAGTTGCAAAACATATCCTTGGTGCCATGAGAACACATCGTTGGTTAGAAAACAAGGGTAGATTAATGCTGTTAGATTTCCTTTGTATTGAACAAAGAAGCTTCCTGGTCTCTAGCCTATACCATATTTGACAAATCAAGATGGAGAGGAATTAAGCCAAAAGAGCATGCACAGAGCAAGAAACCTTGGAAGATTTATTTCAGCATGATTCTTGTAAACTTCAGCTTAATAAAGAAAATAAATTCACAGTTAAGACATCTTTCATCTGAATAAACTATTTTTTGAAAAAGGGAATACTTCACTACTCCCTTTTTTTTTAATAGAAAATACATTCTACATTCCATGATAAATCTAAGGACCTACTATAGTTGCTGGATGCAATAGCTGTAAGGCAATGAGAACATCATGTTTCTTGTCACATAGATAAGGTTTTTTGGGGGATAGATTTTGTTGCTGCCTACATTTTCAAATTGTTTTGGGTGAGGCTATTAAAATCCCTAGTTCATTTTGCCCATTCTTCTTCAAAAACTTTTAAAGATCTTCCTGCAAAGAGATTATCTACTGATTATCGGCAAGTGAGAGTTTACACTGCCCTTTTACCCACCCATGCTACCTGTAGGCAAGGTGGACTGAACACCCAACTACTGGTGGTAGTGTGAAGCTGAATAGGAACCCCTTTCACTCTTTATGGTTAGGATAGAAGGAATGTGCGGGGATCCTCCTCAGCAATCCTGGTTTCCACTGATTCATACCTAGACAAGGGGACTCAACAGACACCAATTATTTACTCCATACTGAGGGAACTGGTAGGAAACATCTGCATCTAGAAGATTCCTGCTTGTTCCTAACCAGAGCAAAACAAGCAACAATTCAGGCAGAGATGGCAGTGATGGGAAATTACCCGTTCCCATCATGACTGGTAAAAGAGGTGCAATATTGCTTCCAATTGCCAAAGTGTATATACTTGCACCTGATGAGATGAAATTCAGTCCTGATATAAGTTGGTTTCATAGTATCAGCATATATTTAGTTATGCCATAAGGAATTTTCCAAAAGATAGACATGCTATTTGTTTTGACGTGTTAACGCTATTGCTAGCTTTACTTTTATGCACATAATGAACCTAAGAAGTGCATGATTGGAACATAAAGCTCTTAATTTTTTGAGTTATGTCAGCCAAAGTTTAAAATTACATTTAAGCTGAGTTCATTTGTGTTATTAGAGAAAAGGTTTCCAGAGCTTTTCAGTACAAACATTAACTAGGAAATCACACAAAAGAGAGGAGAAAGATAATATTGCTTTAAAGAGAGAGGAAAAAAATCTATTTAGGTATGCTAGCACTGCGTCTTATTACCAGTCAAAAGTCATTGACTAACAGGAATATTAAGGCAAACTATTCCTGAAAATGAAAACCTAATCTACAATCCAGTCAGCAGATGCAAATTACTCAGTCATTTTTGCAAACATATGTTTGAAATAGCTTTTTACAGAAGATATATTTAAGTAGGAAAGTCCGTAAGCTAAAATTACTTAAGTCTGTTTGCTGTTTAACAGCGTATTCTGAGGATCAGCTATCTTGATGACGAAAATGTTGATAATATGTATGCATTTATATAGCATCAGTCATCTGGAAGAACTGAAGCTCAAGGGAATTTGAAGATTGCAGCTCTGAAACCTCAGATGTGAAGGGACGATACATACAGTACAAAAATTCATGGGTACTGGTTTGTGTTTTACTGGTGATTGCAGCTAGGGCAAGATCTAGCTGCAGATAATACACGCAAAATACTCCTTCTCGCAGAAGCAGTCAAGAGAAAGAAGGTACTGTATGACAAACTGAGGCTCCACTTGAACTGGAGTCTCCATCCTATCAATAAAAGTTAACACTCAGAAGATGGCAGTGTCCATGTGGGAAGATGAGGAAAGAGATGAAACTGTAAAACCTGCAATGCCTGTATTACATATAAATGTTCTCCAAGATTCCTTTGTACATCTTGGAAAATCCTGATATAATAAGGCTCAGTGTTCATGCTCTTAACTATTTATTCAGCCTTGCTAGACGCTGCACGGACACAAAGCAGTGCCACAGAGAGCTCTCAAAACCTCCTCAGTAATTGTCAAGAAAAGATAGACTAACCTAAAATCTTTCTCTGCTTCATAGGTCTGTTGTGACACACAACACTTTTGAGGTATTCTGGAGTCCCTCGGATGCTTCAGGCCATGGTATAGTAACAAAACACAACAGCACCAAGAAAAGAAAAAAAAATAAAGATGGATCCTCTACCATTTGAAGTTTTTAAAAATATACATTAACAGACTTTAAATGGTAGAGAATCCATTCGGAGCTTTTCTATTATAGTATAGAATCAATATTAGAAAACAGGACCCATCTTGTACGGTGTTTGTGTTTCAAATACTTATCTTGGGTTATTTATATTCTTGTCACTCACCCTTCACTCCCCACCTCCCAGATAACATGGAGTCAGATTCTATTCTCAGTCAGTCCAATGAAAGTCCACTGAAATCAATGGAATTACTTTGGATTCACTCCAAGGTAACAGAGAACAATGGTAGAGAGAACACTATCGTGTTTCTTCACCTAAACTGCTCCTTCAAATGTGTGTATTTAAGACATTCTTCTACTTTTATTTCAATTGAAATGTATACGCTTTTTCTTCACTTAAAAAAATCAAGTGACTAACAATGCTCTGTCTGTTTACAGAAAAAAATTCTTTTAACATATTTAGTAAATAGTTTAGACTTCCCTTCCCCCCTCCCAGTACCTGGTTCCAATCACCCTCAAATCATGTTACTTATTATTCCTACTATGAAAATCATCAAATACAGTAGGTAAAGATTTATTGTATCTCTTTAAGAGATAAATAATTCATTGAATACATTAGATGGAGTATTGTAGACCTTCTGAAAATCAACAAGATAGCTATTTCTCACAGTTTATATGGTTTAGAATGCTTTTAATCTAGGAGTAGATAATAAGTTATGTTTCTGGAAAAAAAAAAAGAAAAGAAGAAGAAGAAGAAAGATAAAAGGAAGAGTTATATAAATAAACAATGAAGCATTCTCCTCACAAAAGTATCGCTACTCAGGAAAGCATGTAAAATAATTAAAGGTTTTCTTAAATCTACACAAATTCATATTTAAATTCTTTCCATTCTTTCCTAACTAGAGATGAACTTAAGTACAGATTTCTCTGAAATGATCTTTAAATTATCATAGCAGGAAAATCTAGCGAGGAACAGAGCTGGAACTAGTTTAGAACTCATTGTATTTGTTATTAAATCTAGGCTAAAGTAGATTAAGGAAAAGGAACAAACAGATATTTTTAATTGTACTTAAATGACCAGTCAAACATAATTTTAAAATACAATTCTTCTTTCTAACACTTCAATTATTAAATAGTCAACATGTTTGAAATGACTAGATTGTGTTTAATAAAAGACTATTATGCTCATTGACTGCTCTAGGTGACTATGAAAATCCAAGCTGTTGGTCATCTACCTAAGGATAAGTGTCTTACTAAAATTAGACCAACATTCTTACATGGCACAGGAGGAAGCAGCAGTCTTAATTGTTATTGTAAAGGTCCTATTTGACTAAGATCAAGTAATCATACCTAGGAATCTGTCCATAATTCATAATAGATTTAGTAAGGATTATTCGTTTGCATCAGGTAGAATTTCTGAAAGATTGGTTTTGTATCCAAGGATAAGTACAGTCAGTTTAATCTAAAATCTGAGTCTTAGAATTTGATCGTTGTGGTTGTTGGCATTTCATTATAAATGAAAAAGGTATTCACTTGTGCTGAATGGGGATATTTATATGTAAATACAGGAATTTTTGCTTTGGCAATAACTTCCTTTCTGGGGTGGAACTTTCTGTGATTCTCCAAATGCTACATTAACCACCAAAAACTTAACATAAAGTAAAACCAAAAGGCAAGTCTGTTATTGTGTCCCTAGCCCCCTATTTAATAACTCACTTCTACCCAGCAGCCACTATGAAATGAGACAAATGAGATAATGAGACAAAGAAGATGATTTGAGCCAAATTTATTCCTGGTGCAATCAATATATTTGCTCCAGAGTGAATTGGGTCATATTACTGCATTATGTAACTGGTCACTGTGTCCACTGACACAGAAAACCTTTTGCTTCTTCAAGAAGAAAACATGAAAAAAAGAAATCATCACACAAAGTATTTGTATTTTCAATTATTCTCATGTTGCAAATTCAATCCCTCTAAAGTTAAGAACAATCAGAATTAACCTACCCTTGCAACTTTAATTTGAGCTTGTTGCATATATGCATGATAATAAGTATTTAACTACAGACACATACATCATTCAGCACATAGGATGGACGATGCTCCCAGAGTGAGCAGCTGTTCAATATTCTTTTTATTCTTATCACTCAATATGTGGCTCCATGCCTTCCTTACTGCACATCATTCAAACCCTGCACAGAATACTGAATTATTAATATCTTTATGGGTGTTTCTATAGCATTCTCTGCTAGGTTTCTGAGTGCTTCCAAAATACTAATTAATTTATCTTTAAATCTAGGAAGTGAAAATGTACCATTAGACCCGCTTTACAGATCAAGATCTGAAGTGCTGAGCCGTTATGGCCAAGATTGATGAAAATGTCCACTAATTTAGGGCCCTCAATAGGATGCGCTTAGAGCCAAATTTTCCAGATGCTTAGTATTTTTATGGTGCTTAATACATTTACAGCACAACTCACAATGATTTCAGCAGCATCTGTGAATACTCAGCACTTCCTTTAAACAGTCCTAAGTATCTCAAGTTGTGCACTCAGAAAATAAAGGAAGATGTAGCAAGTGGCCACCTATGCAACATTTGTTTGAAACACAGGGAACCCCAGGCTACAGCAGAGAGAAGATCAGGATAGACAAGAGGTCAATTCTATCATTATAATTCTAGGAGAATCCTTTTATCCACCGTAACAATCAAGTATTTTCACCAATAGAGCTGGCTTTCTCTTTCTCCCTATCCCAGTTGGATTTATGACAGCTTATCACTTTTCCATGATATCCCAGCAAATAGCCTCTCATGTTAAGGCACCTTAGCCTATTCCTTGAGAAACCCTCGTGTCCTTAGTAGAGTGGTACTACTGGAGAAAAAATAGTAGACAGTGATCTTGTGCTTAAAGATTCATAACATAAAGGAGGATAATTATGGCTGCCAAGGAGAGCTTAATTCTGCCATTTTCTAATTTTTCAGTTGATGGTGCAGCCTTAGAAGTTTTTCGAGTGCAGATTTTTGGGATAGGTTTTTTAACATTCTGACTAAAAGGATTTCTGCTCTGAAGAACCACTGTTTCCCTGAGTGGCTCTTTGGCATGGCTAATCTTGCAATCCACAGCACGACTTTTTACAGGTCTAGGTAACATAGGAGCAGCAAGAGTAGTTAGTGAGTTCAGCACGAGCACACGAAAAGAGTGTACATAACATCTACACAGTAGATTTTATGACCTTTGCTTTGTGGCTGTAAAACCTTGAGATAAATCCTAAAAGGATTGTATGCTAGTAGTGTGTTTCTTCTAGTATACTTCTGCTCTTACCTCTCCCTCTTCTTATTAGTGCCTTTAGAGCTACCCAACAAAATATTTTTTTCTTGCTTAAAATTATCTAAATAATGAATGTTCCTAACCTCAGTTTTGGAATTGTTGGGACAGTGAGTTCAGAACTATTATTTTCCTTAAACTTTTTGAAAAATAAAATCAGGTTTTGGGAAATCATTGGCATGAAAAAAATAATCAGGTTAATATCACAGAATCATAGAATGCTTAAGGTTGGAAGGGACCTCTAGAGGTCATCTAGTCCAAACCCCCTGCACATGCAGGGTCACCTAGTATCTGATATTTCACAATATTATAAAAAGCACGAAAATAGAGCCGTGGAATGGATATGACTGAGCTATCATAACTACAGTGGTGGGGGGACAGAACACTGAATATTTATTCCTGGTCTAATTCTGATTAATTAATTAAGTAATTCTAATTACTGCTTTATTTTTTTGCATTATTACTTGTGTACCTTTGACAATCAAAGACAAAATAATTGATCTTAAGAGCTATGAGCCTTATTTTTGTGATAGATTCTCTTTCTCTATTTGATTACTTGGTGATTTTTACCCCACAGTATAACCTTGTTTTGCTTTAAGTAACATACAAGTTTTACATTTGATAGCTACACAGAGGGCCAATCTGGGACTATGGAAAGAATTGGCAGCTATAGTCACTGTACTCTGCTTCTTAGCAGCTTGTTGAAACTCTAATGACTGATCTAATAAGATAGAAGTATTAGAAGGTCGAAGTGAACAACATTGCTCAATTTCACCTTCCATTATTTATGGTTTGTCACATCAGCCATCAAAGCTTCAAGTAAAGAGCTAATACAGAGCTGCATCAACAGCACAGTCATGACGCTGCAATATTCCCACGTTGTGTGAATGGGGACCTTCATTCTGATGACCTGGGCAACCACCCTTGACACAAGCCCCTAAAGGTGGTCCCTTGCTGTTCACTATTCCACGTAGAAATGTTTGTTTTTCCAAAGTTCAGGATTAATACAGTTGGCATTCAACTATTTTTTTATTTGCATTAAAAGACCAACAAATAATATTTGGACCCAAAGTTCCATTTTTGAAAAAGATACATTTTTACTCTTTTCAGTGCACAATTTAACCATTGGATAAATCTGTGGCATGAAAAGAAGAAATGTTTTCTAGAACTCTGGTACAATCACAAGTTTGTCACCTGAGACAAAGCTTCCCTGCTTAGAGGAGCAAGGGCTGGGTTTAAGAGTCAGTCTGAACCCTGAGCAACCTCTTTAGGTTGAGTGCCCAGGTATATGAGATGTTACAGATGCTAGAGTCTGAAATGGCCTCAGTAAGTTTGTTGTCCAGCTATGAGATGGAAGCGCATAGAAGCCAGTGCATATATTCTATGATCCAGACTGGGCACTGATGAGAGACAGCTGTCTGAGCATCAGGTGTTTCAATGTTGTTTCCCTAGCATATAGATGAGGAATAGTTAACAGTTAACTGTTAACTATGTTAATAGTTCTGTTTGCTTTGCTATGTTAATTCTTGTATTTTTTATGTTGTCATGATGCAAATCTGCATATTGTCTTAAAGGATTCTAATGTCTTAAAGTTTTCTAATCAATAGGAGTTTTGCTCCTTATTTCAACAGTAGTAATAGCAGTTTCCTTGGAAGCTGTCTGTCAAACTTTTAATCTTGGTCAGGTCATTAAAGGCTGTGAATTTGTCTCTATTTCACATAATTTAACAAATCATGAAAACACACCTTTGAAGATTGTCAATCAAAAGCTCAGATTACATGTCATAATTAATAAGGTATTTACATGTGATTCCTTTTCATAAGACAAACACAAATGCTAAGTTGTTGCAATGTCTATACACTCATTAAATTCTTCCTAAGCTTATTAACTTTCAGGATCAGCCTCCTCAGAAAGACTTTGGGAGCCATCTCAGAAAGACTCAGTCGTAACACCCCCAGGGCATTACCATGTTGCTAACACTTGCAATTTTATAGTGAGTCGCACAATATCTGGTTTCTCCCAGGTATCTGTTGGGTATCTGTTTCTCCCAAAATCAGATCCCAGAGAAAAATGATCACACAAGAATCTTAGCTCTCGTTAAAAAGGCAACAAGACAAAACATATAACAAATAACAAATAAAAATCTATATAGCAGTATTTCACAAAAAGAAAAAAAAAAGGCTGAAAATGAATGCACTCCACAAATTCATTAGCTAGAAGAAAAAAGCAAAATACTTAATTGACCTCCTCTCAAAAGGCCGTGCAGAGCTGGGATGGGTTGTTTGTCAGTCTTTACATAGCCCATTAAAATTTCTACACATAATGAACTAAGAAAAACTACATCATGTAGATGAACTACATGATTTACTGGGATAAATTGCTAGTAATAGTGTTGATTTACTTTATTTTAGAAGTACGACAGCTATTAGGACTGTCCTTTATGAGGAGTAAGAGAAGGTCAACAAAAAAAATCAGGAACAGGCCTGAATTTGTACCTGGAAAAGATGAACAGAAAGATGTTCCATTTCCTGGTAGTTCAGCAAGTCCCTTTTCTTCCTAAACGCTACTGCAATAATAATTTCACCCATGCTCTGGAAATCAGATTTCAACATTACAGAGAAAGTGGGAATCCAAAATACATGCTTGAGGAGGCATCAAATCAATCACTGTGTCTAAAAGACTGTGGGCCTAGATGAAAATGAGTACATCACTTCATGTGGGGCAGGGACAAGTTTGGTAGATAGGTGGAAGGAACGAAAGAAATGGAAGGTACTTATGCAGTTCCTGATCCATAAAGACAGTAAGGAAAGAAGGAGTTCATCACTTAGGATCTTTTTTTGTTATTATTTTATTTCATTTGTTCAAGAAAGGAGACTTTCCTATTTTTGTCTTTTTACTGAATGCTTTGACAATGGCTGTGGACCCAAGACCATCTTTCTATTTCTAAATATTGTGCACTGATAACATTTTTTGCCTTTTTTAGTGCAAGCTGGGAGATTGTTTTGCAATTGGAGTTGCCACACTGAAGTCTTCTATAAATATGGTTTGATACAGCATGTACCTGTAGTGCAATAGCTTCTCAGTGTTCCAGTATTCACTAACAGTAAATTCCTTGGAATTAAAACTGGCACTTCTGTGGAAAATAAATAATTAAACAAACAAATAATGTATTTCTTTTTATTTAGAAAATCCTAAATGCATCAAGACCTGCCTTGCTGAGAAATTACCTCTTTTCACTGTCATTCCTCTGTGTGATTAACAGATAAATAGTAAGTGGCACTCTAAAATCTAAGTTAGAGGTAACAGTGTAAATGAGCTGCCAAGTTGTTCTTTCGGCAGCAGCATGTCAACTCAAAAGTCAACTTAAAATCACCATGTAACCACAGCCTAACTCTCACCATATGTGTGACAGACAGCCTGAAGGCCCAATTTTGGATTGTGGATTCCCCTAGATTCCATTGGGTTTCACGATGCCTAAACCCCTCTGAGCTTCTTGCACTTCATGATGTTTTCTCCAAATCTTTGGATTGTGAAGTTTAAATTGCAGGTTAGAAAGATGTCTGCAAGAAACGTTATTCATTCAACAAATAACTTGAATCTCTATTCAACTTTTTCTTTTTAACTAATTCACTGATACTAAACCAATGAATCTATGAAATCAAATGCTTAAATATTTCTTTAATGTGTTAAACTATTATTTCTAGCTTTTTCTATCCCTCTCCTTTTCCTTTTATTCACTCTCTTCTGCTCCATACAAACATATTTTTAAATTATGACATTTCTGTGCTTGCAAGGAATAAGATAATTTGCATCCCTCATTTTCATCTTCATCCAGCTTTCAGCAGTTGTAGTATAACTCCCAACATACAAGAATAAGCATTTTCTGCTTTATGCTCATGTATAAATCTGCAATTTACATACCTGTGTGCCACATGCCTAGGTATAAATTATTGCTAACCATTTTAAATTCAATTAAAATGTGTTTTATTAACAAATGCAAGTCCAGACCAAACTAATTAGACAGAAAAACACATAGTAGGAATGACATTCCACAGACCTTTTAAACTGCAAATTCTACTATTCAAGCAATGGGAAAACAACACAATCACATGCAAGGGCTTGTAGAGACTTGCTTAATGCATGATGAACATGCTGACCAAATACTCAGTCCTCCTACCTCTCTATCCCAGAAGTATCTGAAAGGAACAGGACAGCTGTAGTCTTCCTGATTTTGGGCCATGGCAAAGAATGGGATGACAGATGTTGAGCTATTCTTTCAGTGCAGGCGGGAACTCCTCTCTGTCAAACAAAGAAGATTGACAGTCTCAGAGCCCAGTTTATTTGTATAAAAAAGCCAGCTGCTTCTTTAACAGTTGAAGGCAGTATTCCTAGCACAGCAGAAAGAAGATGAATAAATTAATAACTACTAACATGATGTTATCTGTTGAATGATTCTCTAGAAACAGTAATCCCAAGAAAATAGCACAGACTTAGCAACAGTTTTTCCCATAGAATAAAATTTGGTTTTACTGCTGAACAAATTAGGTTCCTAAATTTGCATTTAAAGCTGTCCCCAAGTTTTCTGTGATCCTAATTAATATCTACCACTAGCACAGATGAAGCACTGACTGCATCCTGTATAAAAATAATAATAATTTTAAACTTTCTGCCTAGAAGGCAAGTTTTTTAATGTAAACATGCTTGTAATTTACCAACGTATGGACTTAAACCATTTCAGAAAATCCACTTAGGTGTTCAATACCTCTTTTATCTATTTTTAATACAGCCTGATACAAAGAGATATTTAAAGAATACTTCTTTAACTTGTCATTCAATTTTTCATTAGCCAAGAATGTCTAAGGAAAAAAAAATAGAGCTTATTCCAATGCAAAAGCCAGTTCTAAACGGCAGCATTTGAAGAACACAGAGGCAAGACACCAGCAAATCATCTTCCAATTACAAATATTCAGCAATCATTAAAATTGTAGGTCCCTTTTAATTAACTATGATCATACAGAACCATTTGTATTCAGATGTGAGCATGAGGAAACACATGAAATAATTCACTACGTCAGAACAAACTGCTTGTATTATCTTAAAAAGGATAATTATTGATAATTAAAAAGTTAAAAGCTTTTCTAACTTCGGATCATCGAGGGAATAAGGTGGAATACCGAGACAAGGCTGTAGCTGTAGCTCTCGCACTCGGGTTTATGCCAAGACCCCGGAGAGCGGGAGCACCTTGCATGGGATTTACGGGGCAGCAGAGAAGGCCCATAAGCCAACAGTGACTGTAAACCCCCAAAATTGCAAACGGCTTTTTCCGTGGGAAAAAAAAAAAAAAAAAATCCAGAGCTTCCTGCACTTCCCGGAGGAGGCACCTGAGCTTCTCCAGCTTTATCTGCCTTTTAACCAGCGTGATTGCTGAGCTCCAGGACCAGGCAAAGTGTTTATATGAAGTGCGTAGTCGACATTTCTAAGGCCAATGGGTGCGAAGAGCGGCTACAAACTCAGCGGTGACGCCCGTGTCTCCTTCGAGCGCCGTTTTTTTTTTTTTGCGAACGACAGAAACGCCCGTTAGCCCCGGATGGGGGCAGGGAAGCGGATGGTTTCTCCGCCGTCTAGGGCTGCCTCTGCCCTCGCATCGCCCAGCCCCGCCGAGGCACTGGGGGCCGCCCCGTCCCGCCGGGGTCCCCGTGGGGAGCTGCCCCCGCCCGCGGCTGTGGCGAGGGCCGCGCGGCGGCGGTGGCGAATGGTGCCCGCGGCCGGGCGGCCGCTCTCCCCTGCCCGCTGCACCGGGGACCCGGCGGCGGCGCCCGCCCGGCTCCCTCCGGAGCGGCCGGCAGCGCCGCGGGAAAGCGGCAGGAAAGCGGCGGGAAAGCGGCGGGAAAGCGGCGGGAAAGCCCGGCGGGAAAGCGGCTCCCGGGCGGCCGCCCGCGAGGGCGCCGCTCCCGCCGCGAGGGCGGAGCGGGGCGGGAGCGGGCGGAGGGGCGGGAGCGGGGGGCGGAGGGGGGATGGACGGGGCGGGCTGCGCCGCGGCGCGGCTGCCTCCGCCTTTTGTGCTCTGCCCTCCCAGGCTGTCAGTGCCGGGGGCGAGAGTGATTGGGAGGGAGGGTCCCGCGCCGGAATTTGGGGCTCTGTGTGTGTGTGTGTGTGTGTGTGTGACCCCGGGACGAAGGCTGTGTGGCGAGGGGTGACCGCGAGCTCCGGGATGGGGCGTTGTGTATCGAGGGTCTGCATGTGGGGGAGCTGTGGGGTGGGCGATGTGCCGGGGGGTCTGTTTGTGTGTGGGCTGTGGGGAGAGGGTTGTGCCCTGCAGGCGGCTGTGCGCGCGAGCTGTGGGGCGGCTGTTGTGCTCTGTGCATGCGAACTGTGGGGCGGGAGTTGTGCTCTAGGGGGGTCTGTGTGTGTGTGTACGCACGCGTGTGCAGGCTCCAAGAGGGTGCCCAGACGTTGCTTCCCAGGGAGTTAATTCGCGTGGGACTGAGAGAGTACTCACTGTGGGCAACTCGTATTTAAGTGTTTATTAGGTGCGTATGTAAGTACCTAACGCGCACATACATTCCACTCGTCCACGACACATGGTGTCCTTGCACACCTGTGTGTCTAAGGTGTGAGTGCACACAGCAGAACAGTGGGAATGGCAGAAAGTCATAGCTGGGATTGCCAAATGCCAAGGAAATCCCAGGCTCGACCAAAGCTATGTGGACCCTCTGACAAGTATAAGGGTCACTTTTAGCCACATTTTTTATTATGCTTAGGCTGGGACACATACAACTCACTCAAATATTCATATAAATCGGGACAGCCCTCTCTCCCGCAGTGGTACGTGTCTGTAGCTATTTCTTTCTTTACATTTATTTATTTATTTTCTCCGTGAAACAGGCAGCTATAGTAAGCTTAGGCTGAGACTTTACTCTGTGTTTGAAGAACAACTTTCCGTCGACTCTATAGTGAGAGGCCATTCAGAGGAGCAACAAGTTTTACTACCCACTGTGTCCGCCTTGCCGAGGGTCACTCTGGCCTTTTATCTTGTAGCTTGTGTACAGAGCACTTGTTAGACAATTAACTAAACTCACCAGGAGCAGTGGCTTCGGCCTCTCTCGCTGCACGTCCAAGTGCTCCGAGTCTGCTGGATCCAAACTGTCGGCTGTGCCCTCCTCATCTTGGTACAGGACTCCCGGACTTCACACATCTATGACCACTTTAGCCATTGCAAGAGGCCACATTGTCCTTGTTGTCCAGCAGTGCTTCTCCCCTCAAATTCTTCACAAATATGAGTTTTTTTTTGTTGTTGTTGTTTTTTTTTGGGGGGGAGGGTGGGCCTTGGGGGGAGGAGAGGGCTAGTTGAAGTGGAAACACTCGATCCAAAGGCCAGATGAAGTGGGCGAGAGCTTTCTATTGGTTTAACCCAGGCCTGCATGTCCACAGTTGCTAAATATCCAGGACACTATTTTACAGGGTGTTGCAGAAGAGAGGGCAATGATTCCTACCTGTGGGGAAAAATAACAACACATTTTGAATTCTGGTGGAGACTGACCCATCTGAGATTTTTTCTGGGCATCTCAGGTCAATGCATCTTAAAGAAAAAAAAATCAAATGAACATAAGAGCCTGGACAGGCACAGCACATCGGACAAATTTGACACGAGTAATCAAGATATTTTTCTGCTCACTGAATGGGTCTTGAAATTTCCTATTCTCTCTTAACAGAGTTAGAGAGCACTTACCATCTGAAGTTAGTATTCCCTCAAATCACGCATGTGAAGAGTGCAGGCATGCTTGGATAAATCACTTTGACTGTGAGCAGCAATGGGTTAAGGAGAAGACCCCAGAGAGTGAATATTCTGGATGGATGCATGCAGGGAAACACATAAATGGGAAAGAGAAGGGAAGAGGAGAGGAAAAATCTAGTGCCCGCTCCCCCCTTCCCCCCCCCCAAAAAAAAAAAAAAAAAAAAAAACACTTTATTAGTACTATCTGTGTAATCCTGATCCCAGTGGACACCTTCCATCATTCCATTCCTCGAGTAACAGGATAACAGGGAAAGAAAACAGGGAAAGAAGTGAACCTGATGATATAAACATTGAAGTCCATAGTTCTGTCCCACGGATTCCAATGTAGTCTCCCTCTACTTTATGATAAAGTGAAAAAATCATTTCCCAGTAAAACGTTTTTAGAAATTGGCAGACCCACGGTGGAACCTAAAGATGTGAGCAAAGGACTCCTAAAACGGGAGAGAAAAGAGGGAGAAAATCTGTCCGTCATTAGGACCTATTGCCAGACTTGGTCTTCGGGACTACCGAATTTATGAAGCGAAGGCAGAGGCTGTTGCCCCGCCGAGGGAGGTGTCCCAAACCGCGAGGGACAGAGAAACGCGCGCCAGGCTGGGCCAGGTCCAGGCCGCGGGACCAGCCGGAGCAGCGGTGCCGAGGGGAGCGCCCGGAGCTCTTCGTGCAAAAATCCGGGCTTTTCCTTCCAGCCTGAGGGTAGGGAAAAGCCCTCGTTTCTCTCACTTCTCGCGTGTGGTCGCCCCGGCCGTTGCACTTTTAAATGCACTCGTACAACTCGGTTCCTCACGGTCGCCTTTGAAGATGTTTACCCAAAGAGACGGCGCTGCGGCAGCATTTTATTGTCATATAATACACTGGGGGGAAAAATAGAAGGGTCTCATTATTGTGGTTGATAAACATAGGAAAAGCACATGCCTGACCTTTGATTTGTACAATTAATTGTTCCAGGAGAAAGAAAATGAGTCTTAATTGTGCTCAGCTTCCTTGGAGGATCAGCTGTGTGACCCCCTCCACACTCAGAGGAAAAAAAGAAAAAGAAAAAAACACTCTGTATTTCAGGTTATTCCTCCCCCATATCCTACCCTACCCATACCCTACAGCTCTGCCCGCCCCGCGCAAAGAGAAAGAATAATCGAACTACGCTCCTGTTTAAACAACCGGAACATTCTCTTTAATTCTGTAAAATGGACTATTCCTCATGCCCTTTTCAGTGCTACTTAGCACCTATATGTATATAATATACGTATATTTAAAGCACAATCAAAAGCCTTACACATTTTTAGCAGCCCAAAACAGCAACTTAAAGCCGTGCTCTGAGTTCCTACACCTTGTCAAAACACGCCGATAACAGCTTATGGTTAGAAATAGGCTTCCCAAGCCCTTCGTTGGTGTCTAAGTGGATGGTGTGTGGGCTCCAGAAGGGTCAAGTACTGCTTTTTCACGCAGGTCTAGGTATCCAAAGGCGCCCTTGGAAAACAAGCCCTTTCGATTAGCGACAAGGGCCAGGGAGGGACGGAGCGCGGGCTGAGCGCCTGGGACGCTCCGACGATGCCTCGAGGCTGGGGATCACCCCGGGAACCTGTCGTGGCCACAGGTTTCTTTCACAATAACGACCTTCCCGTCAGCCCCGGGAGATTAAAACCCGCGGGCGCCTGAAGTATTGCTTTTTTTCAGACCCCCCCCCCCCAAAAAAAAAAAAAAAATCCTTTTGTCTTGCCGTGATTAATGATTAATATCCACTGCAGCACCGATTCTGCCCTCCGCATCACCTCTGAGAAGTCAAAAGGCTCAGCTGGCAAAAGCGGATGGAGGGGGATCGGGCCCTTCCCCCATCGCAGATCAGATCCTGCCCGGAGATTGTGATCGTCTTTAAAATACGTCTTATCGATACCAATTTTAAAATTGGTAAATCACAAAGGGATGCATTCTATGTTTCTTAATAGAGCAAAACGCCCATTGACTTCTGTCCCATTGACTTCAATGGGAGTTTCGCTCCATTAAGGACTGCAGAATTTGGCCTAAAGTGACCGCAATAATTTTGCTGCCGGTAATGGAGCTTCAAAGCCGTCTCTAATTAGCCGACGAGCAAGAATCGTTAAACACGATTCTGTACAGACCCCGGTTGTGCTACATGGTGGCTGCGAAGCAGCTGAGCAGTCCACGTTTAGTCCCGGGCAAGTTCTAGAATTGGTATTCACCTATAATTGCAACTTTTGCCGAGACCATTTAGGGACAGGGACTTTCACGAGTCATTTCTGGTTTCAAAGCTGCCGCACTAACATGGGAGCAAAAGAAAAGCAAGCACCGAAAAGTTAGAGAAGGTTCGATCATACACTGAGCATCCCCTCCACCTTCATTCTAGAAAAGCATTAACGAGTCATAGTATGTTCTTCTTCTTGTATTCATCAGAGATGCCTATTTAGCTGTTTTTGTCCGGAATCCCGACCTCTCCTGACGGGATCTGCTGTATCCCACGCTTGCTCCGAGCACTGACAGGCTGCAGTTTGCAATGGGATTAGTTTCACTACGCTCTGGCACCTTCACGTGTAGCTTCTGGCTAACAGTTTTACCAGTGCAGGAGGACAGAGGGGGAACACAACAGAAAGAAGCTCAATCCACTTTAGCCAAATTAAAGTGCAGAGGCGCTTTCATTACACTACGTGCCTGCCGGTTGTAAGCACAATCTCCTCACTGAAATCCGCAGCTGTAGATCCAGCAGCGCAGGAAATATTTCTCAAAGAGAAATTCAATAGTCCAGTTCTTAGATGCTTATAAATATACATTTGAATCGCTGCAGACTGCGTACTACCTGTATGTTTCAGTTTCGAAAATGTTCAACAGCGAGATAAAATACTCAACGAGCGAAAACCAGGCAAAGACTTTCTACGCTTCAAGGTGAAATACGGCAAGAAAAAAAAATAATTATTAAGTATCACAAACTTTTAAGACAATTCCATATAGCCTTCTTGAAGAGCTAGTCTATATGAGAAGAGAAAATGCCCTGAATCTCTATTCATACCCAGACACCCTATATATATATTTTTTAATCTGCTTCTAAGTTTTGGTCAGTATTCTAGGCAAAATATGTTCAACAGATGATAGTGGAGATGCAGCCAGAAAACAACTCCAGCTATTTAAACTGCCAAATGAGACATAAAGCCGCATTGTAAAAATCATCTGGAAAACAGGTTTTCCTATTGAAGTCGCTATGTGTTAATTACTGTGATCTGGAAGAGCTCTGTATCTAAACGCCTGGAAGCCGACTTTCACCCCGCATATGTAAATGAAGAAAGTGCTGAATCTAAGCCAGAGGGTTCATGTTCGGATTCATTTCCGTGCATGCCTAGACATTAATATGTGTTCATGTAGGGTTCGTACAGTACGAGGTGTTATTTCCTTATAAAGAAACACCAGGTCTCGCTTTCCATTCTCCTTACAAAATTATTCGCATTATTTATGCTACATTGAGCGATCTAATTTCTTCGTGATAGTCAGCTAATTGCTCTGGCAGGTAATTAGAAGCGGTTTACAACGCAAAGGGCTTTTGCGGTGCCCCTCGGATTATTAAGTCGCTCTGTAAATTATAGCATATTTGCCGAAGAGAGGGAGGGGGAAGGGGCTAACGATCTTTTGAGAAGTTCTTCTCCTGCGATCAGAGCTGAAGAGCTGAAACGCATTCCCCCCACCTCCCCCCAGTACTTAAAAATGGGGGGAGGGCTCTTTTCCAGGGCTCGGAGTCGAATTATTCTAAAGCACGCGATCTGAAGCCCATTTTGTTCGTGCTCACTGGTCCAGAATAACTTGGCCATAATGGCCAGGAACGGGCCAGGTCTGAGGCAAGCTTCCTGCGCCGTGGCAGGGTCCAGCAGGCATGTGGGAAAAGAATGGCTTAAATAGGGACATCTGTTCAGTGTTGCTCATCTCGCTCCTACAGCCAGGTCAGAGTGAGAGAATAACCTGTTCGCCACCTTGCCTCCTTCCCGCGGCTCCCCTCCCTCCGGCTCCCACTTAGTTAATCGGGATGCCGGGATGGTGGCGGTGGGGTGACCTAATTGCTCTGCCATATAGGCAAATAACGACAGGGAAAGGTTGCAGCTACATTGTAAGAGGGACTGTAAATATATCAATATTAGGGTCTGTCAAGGCAAATTGCAGGAGTTCTGCACAAGCAGAGGAGGCTACGATGCAAATTGAGCGCCTGGGCCGACATGGACAAAACCTTTCTGTCTTATTATTGCGAAGGTACGCCTTTTTTTTCTGAGAAGTAGGGGTGCTTGCACTTCGTGAACGACAGAAAGAAAAGATGAGGTGGTTCTTTCTTCCTCCTTTCCACCTCGGATTGCCACTTTTCTGCAGTTGGCAGAACATACAAATATATAAATAAATACATAAAAACATACATACACAAGTGGCAAGCTTCCCCGTTCCTCTTTTTAAGTACTGTGCACGATAGCATTTGTGGTGCTGCAGGGTTTGTATAAGCAAGTGCATGTACACATCTGTATATACGCGCACGCGTTCACATGCATATATAGATTTATATGTACTCATATATGTATATACACACACACACACATATGTATACATACATATGCACAGATACAATGCGTATGTATAAGTAACATGTATTTCGGGACATGACCCGCCTGCCTAAGCAGGAATGTCCTGTCTTGCACAACGATTTTTCAAACGTTTACCGTATCTTGTCACCCGTTCGTAAAGCTCGCACAGTGATTTGAACACATGTGTGGTTAAACCATCGGATCCAGAGCAGCTCCTAGATTATTTGTAATTAAACACAATTCCCAAAGTAACATTTATCTTCCCGAAACTGCGATTGCAATTGTCAGCCGTCTGGAGGAGACGCGGGGTAATCTGGAAGCATTACCTCCTCTCCTAACGGAGCAGAATGAAAAGAAATCAATACTGCTGAGGAGGAGAATTTAGTAGTTTTTAAGTGTAAGAGGTTGCTGGGAGAAAGTGATATGTAATAGGAAAAAAAATAGGCAGAAAGCCCCCTTAAACAGATCTATTCTAGGGAGGACAGCAGCCGCTGCAGCCGGGAGCCGGGGGCTCCCGCGCCCGCGCAGTGCCCCGCGCTGGTGCCAGCGCCCGGCGCCGAGCCCGGGGCTCGCTCTCCCCTCCGGCGCCTCCCGGGTACTTACATGAGCGTCTGGGAGCCGCCGACGCGTGCACAGCGAGAAAATATTGGGGAGGGGGCAGGATGGGGGGAAAAAAAAGGAGGTGGTGGGGGGGGGGAGAAGACGGAGGAGATGCTGACTGGATCAGCGCGCACACCGGCAGTGTGAGCAACGCGGGTGTGAAGGTGCCTCTTCTCTCCCTCCCCAGGCATGCACACACCAGCATGTGCACGGCGTCTTCCAGGATTAATCTAATTACAGGGACACTGCAGAGCCGCAGTCAGCTTGTCTTTTTTTTCTTTCTTTCTCTCTCTCTCTTTTTTTTTTCTTTTTGACACAGGCCCAGGCA
The DNA here is from genome assembly GCF_059628265.1 of Tinamus guttatus. NCBI lineage: Eukaryota > Metazoa > Chordata > Aves > Tinamiformes > Tinamidae > Tinamus > Tinamus guttatus. Next base: position 586,020 of record NW_028288601.1, on the reverse strand, counting down.
AACAAACAAACAAATAAATAAATAAAGCCGAAACACGCCAGTGCAGCGGTGCCCCTCGGCCGGGTTCAGGTGAGCTCTTGTCGTCGCCGGAGCGGCTCAGCCGGGAGCCCAGGCGCCCTGTGCTCCGGCGTGGCCCGCAGCCAGGCCGCGCACCGCTGCGCGCTGCCCCGCGGCCGCGCTGGGAAGCGCAACGCAGCGGGACGGGAAGGCGGGCAGGGGTAGCCGCGGGGTTGCAGGTGCCGCCCGACGCTTCGAGCAGGAACGTTTGTACCCCAGGAAGACATAAAGCTGGAAGCTGTGTAGCAAAAGGTACTGCACACACTTACACACACCGGCACTCTGCCTCCACCGGGCTGCGCCAGGCGCCCGGCTGCGAGCAGCAGTCAACGAAATTCCCCAGTTAGGCAATGAGAGAGGCGTCCCAGGTAAACCACAGCAATGCAAAGGTGGGGATGGAAATTTAATGACATTAATCACTATCACAGCTCAGTGACCGCCAAGCATCGCACGGTACTTTCTGGCTGGTGGCTGTTTTCATTCATTTATGCGTTAAATTCATTATGTGTTATGCTCCCTCACACCTCCCCCCCCTTTTTTTTTTCTCCCCTCCTGCGTCTGGGGAGTTTGTTGTCACCTCTCGGTAAATCGTTAGGCAGCCCCCAGGGGGAGGAGGCAGTCGGGGGCGCCGCGGAGGGGCCGTCGCCGACCCCCGCCCGCTAATCCCCGCTCGCCGCCACCACCGGCACATCCCGCGGGACAGGGCAGCTCTGCGGCTCGGCCAAAGCCAGCGGGAGCAGCGCGGCTCCCTGCAAGGAGCCTGCGGAGAGCGGGGCAAAGGCGTCCTCTTCAAGGAGCTTTTCCCCACGGGGACATCCCGAGTAAGACCGAGGGCCGCTCGGCTGGGCGAGTAGGGTTTCCCTCTCGCTGGTCGCTGGAGAGGCAGCGATGTCCCGGTGTAACCGCGGTGGCACCAGGTGACTGAGTGGAGACCAAAGAGGCTTCGGCGCTGCCCTGGCTGCGCGTACACCCGCGCAGCGCACCGCGACGCCAGGGCATGAAATGCGCTCCCTCCCCGTGCTAGCCGTCACCGCAGGACATGGTCAGCGGCCGGTTTAATCTGTCTAGCTTTGGTCTTCAAAGTAGTCAGTGAGACCTGTTTCCCCAAAGAGAAATCTGCCCGCCACACCGGTAGAGCTTTCTGTAGACAGACAACGGCGCCTCTTAGAGAGGTCTATTCATCTCTCTGTCTCTCTGGTTGCTGGCCAGAGAGCGGAGGGCCGAGGTTTTCTCTGAAGAAAATCTCTCCCAGGAAAAGGTTAGCGAAAGCTACCGTCGTGGCTCAGGTCCGGGGATTGCTAATGTATATTGTAGACACAAGATGTTAGGTAGACTTGAGCAAGTTGTTCCCAGGATGTAAATTAGGTCCCAAAAGCTGTTGTCCAAATCGAAGAAACAGAGAAATTAATCTGGGAGACTATCCATCATAGCCTGTAATAAAGGGAGCGACATGGATGAGACAGATGATATGATTAAGGAGCTGTGGTCGTTTTAATTAACTTTTTGCTGTCCTGTAATGATCAAACTGGTCAACAGACCCGGTCAATAAGCATGTTAATATCAAACAAATAAAACCAGGGATGATTAAAAACCTCCCGGTTTATTAAATTTGAAATTCAAATGAAATTTATGCTGCAGATGCATACAGAATGCTAATAGATTTTAGCTTTATTGAGAGTGGATCCCACAGGTTTTCAAGAAAAAGCACGAACATTTATCTAGTCCCGTACATCAAACTTAAAAAAAAAAAAGTTTTAATTAATTTCGGGAAAATCTCTCCTTGCTGACCCGCACCCCACCCCCCAGACCTGCATATTATGTTGATGTAGTGTACCCTTAAGTGCAGTGGTCAATAACGCAAGTGCAAACAAAATCGTAAGCTTGCTTAAATCCTCTGCCCAGCAGGCAATGTATACAAAGGGAAAAGGCTACAGATGTTTCCGTCGCAAATTCAGAAACCATCAGCTCACTGCTCTCAAAGTTCAGAAGCTGCTGCTTTTCCAGTTTCAGTGAAACTATCAGAGGAGTGAAGGATGCCACTGAGTTTTTTTTTTTCGCTTGTATGTGTTTCCTATTCTGTTTTACGATGTTTTTGCCCCTTTTCTCCCTCTTTGTTGAGTTTCCTTGTAAAGACTCCCACGATTATTTTTGCAACGAGTTTTTTTTTTTTTTCTTTTTTTTTTCCATGATAGCCCACACTGTTTTTAAAGGAAAAGCGCACAGAGAATTAAAGCACTTTCAGGCCCAAATTAAGAGTCACCGCAAAAACCGAAGCAAACAAATACATAAAGATCAAGAAAGGACTCTTGTGCAGACATATGCAGACAAAATACGGGTGCGAAAGGAAGACCCATGCGGCGAAGTTCTTCTAAAAAGATATATCACTAACGCCTTCTTTCTTGCTGTATGGAAAGGTCTCTCAGACTTTCCGGGGCTGAAAGGAATGCGTGTCGGTCTTTTTACATAACCTGGCACACCACAAAATGCGATTTTCTGTTCCTCTAAAATATAATGCTCACAACGCTTGTTTTGCTCTTACGCTTTCCGATCTATGTCTTAATAGTTACTCCCCATCTCCAGCAGATAAAGGAAGTAGAGATAAAAAGTTAATAAGCGTTCATACAAGGGAGTATGTTCTTATGTTCTTCCCCTCTTTGCGAGTGATAGTATTGATTAAATTAAACCCGAAATTTAAACAAGTGTGCATTAGGTCGGTAAAATGAATATCATTATAGAAGGAGACCAAAGCAATGAAGTTAATTCTTTTTTATTTGTTAAACGGAGTTCCCTCCTTCCCCCACCCCTTCCTCCTTCTGGGCTGGCCTGTCACGCCTTCTCAACAGGCTAAAATCATTCAGAGCAGCTCGCAGGGAGAAACGCGACATTTATGGTAACCGTCAGCCTTCAGAGAAAGAAAGCAGTTCATTAATTTACTTCACTCTTACTTCAAAGTATGATAATGTACGTTACCCTCTTGATCAATAGATATGATGTACAGTCAATATCGCCACGACATTAAACCGGGTCAAAAGGAAAAAAAAAAAAAAAGAGAGAGAGAGAGAGAAAGAAGAGCAGCCCCCACAGCTCCACGAAACAAAAGTTCACGACGGTTTAACTGCATTGGAACTTCCTGGGCGGAGAGTACCTGGCGGGACAGCGGCAGCCCGGCCCGGCCCGGCCCTTCTGGGGCAGGCACTGAGCCGGTGCCGGCCGCGGCGGGGAGGGCAGAGGCGCCGCGGAGGCCGGTGGCAGCTCCCGGCGTCCCGAGGGTCGGGTGCGGGTTGCGCGAAGCGGGAGCGCCGCGGAGGCCGTTTCGCTGCTGCCCTTTGGGGTTTTGGTGCCACTTCGGGAGCACTTGCTGAGTGCAGTGTCGCCTCCTCGAAGCTCTCACCTGAGGCGGCTCCGAGTCACTATCCCTCCATTCACGGCACTGACGGCACTTTACGCTACTTTGCCACTCAGAGTTGCTCTTAATACAGGAGATATTTAAGAGATGGCCGTAAGAACCCGTCTAAAGCGCTTCCCTGCGTTTTGCGAACAGATAAGACGTGCTGAAAGAAATGGAAGGGGAGGAGGGAGCAGGGGAGCAATAGGCACCGCGAGGCATCCTGTGGAGATACGGGCTTCCGCACTCTGCCACAATTGCCAAAGTATCAATGATAAGATGACGATATATATATAATATATATGTGTGTGTATACATAATTTTAACAGCCCAGCAGAATATCGAAGCCCAGGCAGAAAAACCTGTTGTCAGATTATGGGCACATTTCTATGGTTGGGAGGCGGGGGGGTCGGGAGGGGTGGCAGGGGATTAACTGGATTTACGCAGGAATGTCCGGGCTGGGTGACAAACACCTCCCGGGACCGCGGGCCGGGGCCGGGGCGCGGCGGCCGCCGCGTTGCTCGACGGCGCTGATGACCTCACGCAGTCACGTCGCGGAGCGGCGCGGCGGGGCCCGCGATTGGCTGGCGGCGGCTCAGCGGCACTTCAAAGCCGGAGAGGGAGCTACAATTGTGGTGGAATGGGCGGAACTGATCATTGTATTGCACACCTCTAAAAAAAACACTGCCTCTGATTTATCAATATAAAAAAGATCCTCTGAGAGGAGGGCACTTTTGTGTGATGGCAACTTCACTTCTAGGGGTGAGTCTAAGGATTTTTTCTCTTGCTGGTTTAATTAGTTTCTTTTTATTGTCGATTGGAGGGGGTTAAAATAACCCCTGTCTTGACCGGGGCTATCAGTCTCCTCTATTGAGGTCTTTTTTTTTTTTTTTTCTTTAAGTACAAGTGAGTTTAGGAGAAAAGAAAGAGCGAGAGGGGGAAAAGGGGGCAGAGTCACTTTTCAGTTAGCAGGAAAAGGTTTTAAGGGCATTTGTAGAAACAACCTACAGCGTCTGGGCTGTGCTGTTCCTGTGCCCCCGGAGAAGTGGCCTTTCTTCTTTACATGTGACTGCTGGAAGGAAAAAAATCAAGCCTAGCACTCTCTTTTCGTGTGCAATTTCTAAATTTGCAGCAGCTTTTTTGTTTATTATTTTCCTTTAAAATAACACAGCCCGCCGTGTCCAGCAGGTACGTTGAACTTGTGTCTACATGCATCTGTATGTTAAAACTATATTTAATGATTTTTGGAACGTAAATAAGGCTGTTTAAGAAAGGTTTCTTTTCTGTGTGTTTTTATTTTTTTATTAATTTTGTAATCGTGCAATTATTTTACTCAAGAAAACAGTCTTTCTTGCCTGAGGAACGGGATCCGGCCAGTTCCTGGGGAAAGGGAAGAAGGTGCACCGTAGCTGCATCCATACTGCGGCTGTGTGCAGTGTGTGGGGGGGAAGTCGTTAGGATAAGCGAAACAACTTTTTCTCCCTCTCTTTTCCCCCATTTTAACCCTTCCTGAGCAGCTGGGCGGGAGTTTTCCTGTTGAAAAGTGCCCCAGAAGGCGCCGGGAGCCCCGCGCGGCGCTGCGGGCTCCGGCGCGGGGACGCAGTGCCGGGGGCGGCGGGACGCTGCGCGGGCGCCGGGGCGACTCCGAGGCTGATGCCGGCGCCGCTCTCCCTCTCTGTGCCCGCAGGAAGAGCCGCGGGTAGGCTCCACGCCGCTGGCCATGCTCGCCGCGACCTGCAACAAGATCGGCAGCCCCAGCCCCTCGCCATCCTCCCTCTCGGACAGCGCGTCCTCCTTCGGCAAGGGCTTCCACCCCTGGAAACGCTCCTCCTCCTCCTCGTCGTCCTCGGCGGGCAGCTGCGGCGCCGTGGGCTCCGGCCTCGCGGGCTTCGGCGTGGCGGGCGCGGCGCGCGGAGGCTCCTCGGCGGCGGCGGCGGCGGCAGCGGCGGCGGCAGCGGCGGCCGCGCTCGTGTCGGACTCGTTCAGCTGCGGCGGTTCCCCGGGCTCCAGCGCCTTCTCGCTCACCTCGAGCAGCGCCGCGGCCGCTAGTTCGCCCTTCGCCAACGACTACTCGGTCTTCCAGGCGCCGGGCAGCGCCGGCGGCGGCGGCGGGGGCGGCGGAGGCGGCGGCGCGGCGGCGCAGGAGGCAGCCGCGCACCAGCCCGTCTTCATCTCCAAGGTGCACACGTCGGTGGAGGGGCTGCAGGGCATCTACCCGCGCGTGGGCATGGCGCATCCCTACGAGTCCTGGTTCAAGCCCTCGCACCCGGGGCTGGGCGCCGGCGAGGTGGGCTCGGCGGGCGCCTCCAGCTGGTGGGACGTGGGCGCCGGCTGGATCGACGTGCAGAGCCCCAACGGGGCGGCGGCGCTGCCGGGCTCGCTGCACCCGGCCGCCGGGGGGCTGCAGACCTCGCTCCACTCGCCGCTGGGCGGCTACAACTCGGATTACTCGGGCCTCGGCCACTCGGCCTTCAGCAGCGGCGCCTCCTCGCACCTCCTCAGCCCCGCCGGGCAGCACCTCATGGACGGATTTAAGCCGGTGCTGCCCGGCTCCTACCCGGACTCGGCCCCGTCGCCGCTGGCCGGCGCCGGGGGCTCCATGCTGAGCGGCGGCCCCGCCGCGCCGCTCGCGGGCTCCCCGCGCTCCTCGGCGCGCCGCTACTCGGGCCGTGCCACCTGCGACTGCCCCAACTGCCAGGAGGCCGAGCGGCTGGGCCCGGCGGGGGCGAGCCTGCGGCGCAAGGGGCTGCACAGCTGCCACATCCCCGGCTGCGGCAAGGTGTATGGCAAGACATCGCACCTGAAGGCGCACCTGCGCTGGCACACGGGCGAGCGGCCCTTCGTCTGCAACTGGCTCTTCTGCGGCAAGCGCTTCACCCGCTCCGACGAGCTGCAGAGGCACCTGCGGACCCACACGGGCGAGAAGCGCTTCGCGTGCCCCGTCTGCAACAAGCGCTTCATGCGCAGCGACCACCTCAGCAAGCACGTCAAGACCCACAGCGGGCCCGGCGGTGCGGGCGGCCCCGGCGGCGGTGGCCCCGGCGGCGGCGGCCCCGGCGGCAAGAAGGGCAGCGACACCGACAGCGAGCACAGCGCGGCTGGAAGCCCGCCCTGCCACTCGCCAGAGCTGCTTCCGCCCCCCGAGCCCGGCCACAGGAATGGCCTGGAGTGAGGGGCGGCTCGGCCCGACGGCGCGGCCCCGCCACCCGCGCGCCCGCCGCCGGCAGGAGTAACTGTGGCGGGGACGCGGACGCGTAAGTAACGCGCGCTGCTTTCGGCGGGCGCTCGCTCGGGCCCTCGGGGCCTCCCCGCCGCCGCGGAGCTGGCCCGGGCGCCGTGCACGTGGCGGCCTGTGGGGCTGGCGCGAAGGAGCCGCGGGACGGGGCAGCCAGGGGGACGCGACCCGCGGAGCGGCAGCGCGGAACGCAGGCAGCGGCAGCCGCCGGGGCTCCGCGGCCGCGCGACGGGGCGGCCCCGCCGCCAGCTCCCGTGGACCTCCCCGTGCGGCGTCGCCGTCCTTCCCCCTCTCTTTGCGGAGCATCCCTACATCTCGCTCCTTTTCTTTTTTCTTTTTTTTTTAATTTTTATTTAAAGAGTAAAAAAAAGTCGTTCTCCTTTTCCAACTGGAAGCGCTCCTGCAACCCCTGTCCACCCCCCGCTAGCCACGCCGCGACAGTAAATCACGGGAGCCCCTGGCAGCCGTGTTGAGGCGCGGAGAGGAGCGGAGCGGAGCAGCGGTCGGGCCGCCGGGTGCGCATCGGGCCGCGTTGCCCCGCGCCGGGCCGGTCCGCGGGTCGCAGCGCCCGCCAGACGCAACTGAAGCTCTGAACTGCGGTAATCTCGTTATTGGTTAAAAGCTCCTCTCCTCCTGGGGACCGGAGCGTTTGGCCTTCTTCTCCTCCCACACCCCCTTAAAAACATCGTTTATCTCCCCAAGTCCAAATTTATTTCTATGTGCCACCTTATTTGTATAATTCCCGTTTCTGTAGGCTCACGAAATACACTGAAAAGAAATGGGATATGTCATATACTTTTTTTTTTCCCCAAAACAAGTGAAGAAGCATGGATGGTATCAATCGGAGCTGCCAAAAAGAGGAAGGCTGGGGGAGGGGGTATAGAGAAATAAAATACTTGTAAAATACACGTGAACCTATAGGTTTGTACAACTGGGGAATCGTTCTAGATTAGCTAACAGTTAAATATAACTCCACCAATGTACCGGTGTGAGATGCAGTTGTCCAGGAGACGATTTTGTATAGTATTTTTCTTGTAAATTACTTCCAGTAAATATTTGAAAATATATTGAAGTACACTTGAGCTTTTTTTTTTTAATTATTATTTTTTTCCTGTCACGATAAAGCGTTATTGTTGCAGTCCTGCTTAACTGCATTTTCTCTGAACTCGTTTCTTGAAGTGTACATCAAATTGCACTTCAAGATATAGGTTTTGCTTGAATATTAATTTAGCTAGACATACAACTGTAATTAAGCAAACAATATTTGATAAATGTTGAATGACATTTAATTTAATGGAGCATGTACTTATTTGCATTTGCTGGCAGTTCAGGTATAGTTACAGTGAGAGTTCTCCTATATTTCATAAAGTGGGTTTGCCACAACCCATGTATTAAATAAACTGTCCAAGTGAAACTGAACTAACGTTGGCCTATGTGTATTTCCTGAAAATAATATTGATAAATGTTAATAAACACTCCTGACACTACATTAGCAGTTTGCAATGCTGCAAACTAATTGTCTCATTGTAATGTTGAAATAATTTGGATATTTCACATTGAAATGGAAAGCCCTTCGCTGGAACATTTTAGATTTGCATTTTAAATGCATGAAATGTAATTGATTTTTATCTGTAATATTTTAAATGGTATTAATAAACTCCAGATAAAACATTCTATTATAGGTCACATTTTTTTTAAATCATTCAATCGTTACAGACTGATTTACTTTGAACTCGTATGATCTGAATAGTTCTCTGGAGCTTCGTTTAAAAATGAAAATACAGTGAATGATTTCACTTTTGTTGTAGATTGTGACATCTAGTGTGAACATCTTTGAGGCATTAAAATGAATAATTTGGCATTTTCCATCTTTTTTTTTTTTCATAACGCACTGGTAGAGGAAACCTTTCTCTTTAAGGTGAAAACACCTTTTGTTTTAACATACTAAAGATGCGATGCCCCTTGGGGGGAAAAAAAAGAAAAAGAAACACTAAGAAAAAAAGCTCTGAGTGATTGTGCTTTGCATTTGATTTTATTTTTCACACGGAGCCATGTCCACTGTGAATGAAGGTTTAATGTTGAAATTTTAAAGATTTTTATTTCTTTGAATGATAAAATAAACGGCATTCTGCGGAATTTATTCTTTGGGCCGCATCTTTGCGGCTGGGAGCTGCGCTAATTAACGCGGCGAGCGCCGACTCCTGCTGCTCTCAAGGTGGGAAACTTCGCGGCTGTGCGCGAAGCGCTGCTGCCTCCGTGTCCGGCGACGCTTCGCCTGGTGCAGCGGTAATCGAAGGGCTTTCAAAAGAACCCCCGGCTATTGCCAGCCAGCGCCGCAACTGTTGCTTTCCTCCAAGTGTCATCTACAGGTCCTCGAACAACAGCAGAAGCGACAACAACAGCAACAAAAAAGCGCGGTAGCGAGGCTTCCCTAAAACGTGGGGTCTTTTGCTCAAGAAAGAAAAGTGCTTATGACATTTGATGGACGTTTTGGCAAAAAGTCCGAGCTTCTCTGTTAGCATTTCTTTTATTTTCTTTCTTTTTTTTTTTCTTTTTTTTTTTGGAGGGGTGGAAAGGGAGTGGGGGAAGAGGAGGAGGCTGAGGTGGGGGAAGGATGGTGACAAGAGAGGGCATGTTCCTATTTGGAAATAGGGCCTCTTATTTTATCTAGGAAGGAGATGCATACTGTTGACTTACTAAAAATCCGAAGTAAGCATCAGCATAAAAGAATGCTCTTTAGCGATTGCACTCCATGCCTATATATACATACATGCATATGTGTGTCTGTATATATATGTATAGATATGTATATGTATATATATACAAAATACAGGAGCGAGTGTTAAACTACTAAGGAGCTAAGCAGTCAAGACAAGTCAACTCCAGGTGTACTCAAGATTTTGATTCGTTGTGTGGTTTAGGTTTTAGAAAGGACTTTTAAAATACACTGGAAATAGGAGCTGTTCTGCTTGAGTTTCTCTGACCGGCATTCCGAATTAACTGCATTACAAATGCAACAGTCAGAGGTCTGCAAAGTTTTCTACTGAAACAAAGCAACAGTTTGCTCTGCCTTTTTTTCTCCCCTTTCTTCCTTTCTTTCTTTGTAATGCCATGTAAATGCAGCAGGGTCGCAGCACCAGGTTCCCATAGTGGGAGTGAGAGGCCGAGTGCATTTTGCCTGGAGGTTCCGGTCCTGAGGAAATGGGATGAGCATTAAATTAAAAAAAAAAAAAAATGGGGAGAGGGAAGTGTAGGTGACTTCCCACATTGCTTCTCTGGTATCCCACTGCACAGGAAAGGCTACGCTGCCAAAAAAAAAAAAAAGGTCCTGGCCTACGCGGAGCGCTTCGCATTTGCCCGTGCTGCTGTGTGATGCTGGGGTGGCTGCTCCGCGGGGGCCGCAAGGACCGAGCCCCCTGCCCAGCACGGGGCGGCTTACGGGCTGCACTGGGAAGGCCTTTTTTTTTTTTTTTTCCCCCTATTCGGAGCAAAACACAACACTTGAAGGCTGAATAGCTCCTCTTTTTGTAGTTGATTTACTCTTACCAAACCCTTCTAGATAAGGGCATTGAGTTGTTTGATAGGAGCCGGGAACTTGTCTCGCGCTGGGCAGATCAAGGTAGATCTAAACTAGTTTGTTGACCCGCAGGTCAAACCGGTGTCCATCAACTTACCGTCCAACTGCCGTCAGATGATTGTGGACGTTCCCGTTTGCTCTTTGACCTTTAAATCTCTCCTCTTCGAGCTCGTAGCAATGTCTATCAAATTTTGTGTCCTGCTTTTCCTATTCGCTGGCTTTTCTTTGTCTTTTTCTCCAGTTTAAATTTTCAGTGATGCGAGATTCATGCAGCTGAAGCTGTTTAAAACTGCTGTCTTTCCTGCTACAGTCGGCCCGTTGCCCACTGGAGAACAGACATTACTTGAAGGGTGTTGGCTCCTAGTTTGCTTCCAGCCAGGAATGCAAAAACAGAAAGTAAGAAATTAAATCTTGAACTCTTTATATATGGATTGTTGGCTAATCCACCCATCAGCACTTACATATTTGTTAAACCGGCGTAGTAACAATACTTGGTTCAGTACAACCAATCTTTCACTACGAATGGTTAGAAGTATGTATTTGCCAAAATCTGCCACACACCAGTTACATTCCATGAGGTGACCTCTTCTTTAGCTTTGGGAAGAAAGAACTGGCATGAATGTGAACAAACTAGGTGAGTGGGGGTCCACGCTTTAACCAGATGTGGTGAAAAGGCAGAACACTTTTTTATCTGTTTCAAAGTCTTTATTTATTTATTTTAGCATAAAGTAAAGACTGCTTTTGCAACTTACTCTATCACAATTTGCTTTGTTATGAGAAATTTGCATTTTTTTATTTTCTTACATGTTTCTGTGGGAGGAAAACCATAAGAATACCCACTTCACAGCAGAGAGCATGAGGTTTTATACTATTATAGACTATATTTTATAGACTGGTGTCTTTTTGAGCTACCTGGTTTTCTTGTACTGCAGCGCCTTAGGAAAGTGCGACTTGAGAAAAACTGTGCAATTTAGGACAATTACTGAGTTTCTTTCTTTCTTTCTTTCTTTCTTTCTTTCTTTCTTTCTTTCTTTCTTTCTTTCTTTCTTTCTTTCTTTCTTTCTTTTCATTTTTTCTTTTTTTAACTACTGCTTGGAATTATTCACTTTTTTTTAAAAAAAAGGCTGAAAGAAGAGAGGGTAGTCTCAAGTAATACTGCAGAGAAACTGTATTGAAGCATTCTAAACACAGAGTAACTCAAGTAACTCCATTTTACACTTGTGGATCTCGAAATAAACTAGGACCTTTTATTACTCTCCGAGAGACAAACAGTTCAGCAGGAAGTGAACTAATATCCCCCATGTAGCATCCCGCAGCAGGGTGGCTACTGGGCCCATCTCAAAGGGAAACGATGCCGATATTAGCGTTTATGGAGTTCTGGTTTTCGGAGTTGTTCTGCATAGTGCTGGGCAAGAAGCAGTCACGGAGCACCACAACTTTTGCAGTTGAACTGGCAAACCGTCCCACCGGGAGAGTCCCTCCTACGGGTTGCTGATCCAGGTCCGACGGCTTCCCTCTGTCTGCCTGTAATGCTGTAGCTCTGCTCGTAGCAAAAGTGACACGGAAACTTCATCCTTCGTTAGGAAAAGAGCAAATAACGGGGAGGCTGCAGATCTTTTGAGCAGCTCACCTGGGCTTAGGGAGTAGTAGCGCCATACCAGTTTCCCCTCGGAGGGCAGAGGGAAATATTTATAATATATTTTGCTAGCTAAGAGCAACCCACCGCGTGGTTTACGCCTGGCAGCAGCCACATCTCTTGAAACAGGACCATGTGCGTGCGTGCATGTGCCTGTGCACTCAGTGTAACCTCTGCAGCTACCTCTCCTCCTGTCCCCCCCGCGTAATAAGTGACCCTTTCACGGGCTATCAAGCCGCCCACTTCCTCCCTGGGCCAACGCGGGCCGCAGCACTGCGCTTTTCCCCCTGCCTGGCCTTTCTCCGCATCGCTGCATGGCTGCCCCTGTGTGGGGAGAGAGGAGGACCCTGGCCCGCGCCTTCCTTTCCCCCCTGCCTGCCCCGGAGCAGCCGGGCCCGGCCGCAGAGGAGCCAGGGGCCGCGGGCGCGGAGCGCCCCGGGTGCAGCCCGCGGGGTGCCCGGTCCTGGCGCGGGCTCGCAGCGCCCCCCGGCGTGTGCGCAGCGGGAGGGCGGGCGGCTCCGCCAGGCCCGGCCCTGCGCGGCTCTCCGCGCCCCGACGGCCGGGCCGGGGCTCTGCGGGCGTCTGTTGCCGCGAGCAGCGCTGCTGCTGCCCCGGGGCCACGAGCTGCTCCTTTCTTCCTGAACCCTTCCCAGGGACCATTAGATCTGCCTTTCGCTCCGCCGGCTGAGAGAGGCTAACAGGGACGAGTCGCGGCAAAGCCCCGGAAAGCCTCTATGCGGAGGGGAAGCTCCCGGGCCAGGGGCTGAGGGAGGATCGCGCCGCGGAGGCGGGAGAGGCCGCGCGTAGCTCCACAGAGCTGCACTGGTGCGTGGCCATCGCAGGAGTCAGGGCAGAGCGGGGAGCCCGGACTGAATCTCCTTGCCCGCCGACACCTTCTCTCGGGCTTCGCGGGGGCGGGTGATTTTTGCAGGAGCGTTTCCTGGGCTGCTGAGGTGTGGAGTGCCACTGGGCTGTCACCTCCAGCCCCGACAAGCAGCACCGCCGCAGCCTGCTAGACTAAGTGAGGCTCCGGCTGCTGCCGGCCACAAGTGGCTCTCAAACTCTCTTTTTACTCCAGATCGCAAACAATTCCCCCCTTCCTCTTAGGAACAGTGCTCTTCTCTTCCCTCCTCCCCTTTCCCACTCGCCAGCAGGGGAACACTCCGCTTTCCCTGTTAGGAGGGTGGGATTATTTTTTATTATTGAATAAAAGTCCTGTAAGTCGCTCCTGCGAGCAGAGATGACGCTCCCAGGCTTTGCGGCGAACAAAGCGCCCTGGAGCTACCTGGAAATCAGTGCGATGGGGAAGGACCCGCCACCCCCCGAGCTGTGCGGCCGGAGAGGCGCGAGGGGCAGCGCGCCGAGCCCCGAGCGCCCAGCCCCGACGGTGGGTCCTTCTCCCCCGGCAAGGACGCTGCTTCTCCAGCGATATCGTCAACGGAGGAGGCTCCGGAGAAGAGAAGGAGGCCCCGAGGGCAGTATTTTGGAAATTGCTTCTGTTTAGGTGTTTCTCCGCTCTGAATTATTTCAAAGCTGCCCGCAGAGAGGTGAAAGAGTGACAAAACTTTGACTGTGTTGTTAAACATATTCATGACGTTTAACACTCGGTCGTTTGCATTTTTTTTTTAACAAAGTGTATTATGGAGAGTTCAGATCCAAACACTTCAAAGTGCTTTCATATATACTTGTATTCTCAAGCTTGCCCGACTGGTCCCTACACTGATTTGTGCGTGTGAAAGAAGGTGTATTCCTGAGGGTTAAATTTAATCCACACTTAATTAAGCAGTCCCCGAGCTCCGCATATATATATATATTTTAATCAAAAAGTAGAGCGCGTTATTACAGCGCCTTTTAGCTCTGCAGGCAAATGTTTTGAACAGGGCTGAGCGCAGAGCCGGGCAGCGCAGCCCGCGGAAGGAAGAGCTGGCGGAGGGAGCGCGGGCCCCGGCGGTGCCCGAGCCTCCGCCGTGGAAAGCCTTCCTGGAGGAGGATTGTGGCGGAATGGAAAGCCCGAGCAAAGCTGCCCATTCAGAAGTGCAAATGAGGTGTCAAAGTACTAACGCCGCCTGTTTTCATGCCCCCAGTTACAAGCAACAGCCGCTCAGATTTTGAGCCCCTTCAAGGAAGAAAATGTGATACTCAGGACTGCAGGGATTTCCCCCTCTGCACTGCTGCCTGCGCAGGCTTTAATTCCTCAGTTGTCTCCTCACCAACGTTCAGAGTTTTCTTCTTGATGGTCATATCTGAAGTTCAGTCGTAAATACCTGGAAATAGGTATGCGAAATTTCTTTTGATTAAAGCAACTACGAAGTAATTATGAAAACTATGAAGATGTTTCCTATCCCTGCAAACTTTACCTGTTTCAAATAATCCCACAGTCAATTCCCCTTTCCCTCTCAGAATCACCAGGTGAGTTCCTACGCTCCTGGCCTCTGGAAAGGGTAAGCAGACAAGCCACAAATATTTGCATGTAGCCACTGCTGTTTTCTCAGAATAGATGAACCCTTAAAATGAAATTGCTAAAAAACAGGAGGTCTGAAGATTGGATGAGGAGTTTACTTGCAGGATGTTTACTTGTTTACTTCTTTACTTTGAGGAGTTTACTTGCAAGAAATCCCTAACTGGTAAGGAGACTGGTACCTGACCTGCTAGCAAGGGCTAGTAGCATAGTGTGTTATGCGCATTTGCTTTGATTTGTACGGCCTGACCTTTGCTACCCTATGAAGGGTTTTAACTTGCTTATACATATTGAAGTAGATCACAGCAGGATGAAACTGAACAGGGAAAACACTCCCCAAACAAAGTTTTAAATTGTTGTTGCAGTGCTGCATACAACGGCTAACCGTGTACAGCCATATCCCATGTCAGGAACGTACACAGGTCCCACCTTTTAGACAGTTTCAGAGGAAGACTCACTATCTCCAGAGCACTGGTGCCACTTACACCTTCAGTGACACATCCTCTGCTCAGCAGGGAGGGTAATTTTTGAGCCCAAGAAAGAGCAGCTCATTTGTATAACCTGTCTTAAGTACTAAATCTAGGATTTTTAGCAGACAGTCTTCTTGATTCTTCAGTTGTCTGTTCACATTGACTTTCCCTTAAGGTCAATAACCATGGAGCCTCCCAACTGCAGACTAGATTTACCCGTTTCGCCAGTCACAGAACTTTCAGAAGAAGCTGTGTGAATGTATGTAAACTGTATGAAGCTGACTTGAAAACAAGTGCATACTGCATATCTCCATTAGAAAACTAAGATTTAAAAACTCGGTGAATGCTGAAACACTTGGATCCTGAAAAGTTTAGGCTTGCTAAGGAGGTCCTGGAAAAACAAGGTGCAATATATTTGTTTGCAGTTCTCCCTAATCCTTTTTTTCCTACGTTGCCAGTCTGACATACTCTTACTCACAAATTAAAAAATATCCAGTTGGCTTCAAAACCATGATCTATATCTTGCTTGTGTTTCTGAATTTTTACTGTGTCCCCAAATTTAATTTTGGTTATAAAACACCTAAAATGTAAGGATTTATGATGGTTTACAGACAACAAATCACAAAATGGCATTTATATTCATGCTAGGTCCTGCTAATTTTCAGTTTTTGTGGTAGGCATTAGTTTTCTCCGATTCTACGAGAGTGAGACTGAGCTCTAAATATTAGCCATGGTGCTGCATTTCGAAAGCTCTTGCATCTTGTCAGCTAAATATTCCAAGGATACATGTTATTTAGCTCTATGATATACCAGATAATAGATGTGAAAAATCTATTACAAATATCTTCAAGCAGAAATATAGAAAAGCAGGGATCTTCCTCCTTTTGCCTCAATATTTTCTGTTCTTAAATATGCAGTAGGCAAAGAGATTTCTTACTGTTAGTAATATTTTATAATTTTGTTCCAGATAATTGGAGAAAACATGCTGCTTTTTAGAGATAATGCACATTTTTAAAAAGAAAAGCAAATAAGCATATGGTATAGACATGCTGTTTTATCTTTCAATTAATCTTCAATATAAGATGAAATCCAAGACTAAAATATAGTTAATAATCTTTGTTAACACGACTTTCTTTCTTTCTTACAGTTTTGTTTTGTTTTGTTTTGTTTTGTTTTATTTTATTTTATTTTATTTTATTTTATTTTATTTTATTTTATTTTATTTTATTTTATTTTATTTTGGACTAGTTTGTTTCATAATGTGATTTTTGGCTTGCTACCAAATTGCTAAAGGAAGAATTAACACGAGTTTTTTTTAAAAAAGAAACTCAAGAAAATACTAACATTGGCACTTCTCCTCATGTAAGTGGTGGGAAAGGAGTGAGAGAGAGTGAGAAGGCAAAGAGGTAATCATGAAAGAAAATAATTTTCAGTCTTTTGTAAAATGCTTAGTGAATTGCAATTACTGTTTTTGGATTGAGCACACATTTTATCTTCTGCAAGATTTTTAAAATGTATTGATTTTGTTCTTCAGCAAAAAAAATGGCATTTATGAATCAGGGCTTATATCAAGAAAGTTATCTTACAAATACTTTTATATAATTTATCATGTTTCTACAAGCACAGAAGGGATCGAAAGGAATAGCTGCATCCACTAGATGCATTTTTGGCATATAATTTAGCCACACCTCCCCTATTTATAGGAATCATGATCTGCCTAAACCCCTTTCTTTCATATTCTTCCCCCCCGCTTTTATTTTTCTGTCACCCATACCACCTCTAGCATGGTTGAAAAAAAATTTGTCAAAATTTGTATTTAGTCTTTCCATTGGTCAAATTCTCATGCTCTATGAAGCACTGATTTTACTGTGGGTTTGCCTAGGTAAGGACTGAACTGCAAATTCAGAAAGGCTTCAGGCTAAGCCTTCATGGTAAGGTGCTTGAGGACAGGTTGGTGGAACAAGGATATTTATCACAGGCAAACCTCAAGGCTGGTTTTACTCTTCTGCTTCTCCTGCTAAGGTGGGTTTCTATATTGGCAGATAACTGTGAATTGTGAGACATAATCTATATTTCTATTGAGCGTAGTAGTAATAGCAATGAAAGCATGTAAGTTTTTTTTTTTTTTTTCCTTCTTTCTTTCTGCCTTCTCATTGCTGACAAAAGATGTAAGATAAGACCCAGAAAAAATACAGGAATAGGATAAAGAACACAGGCACTTGGTTACTGCCAAATGCAGCAAGCACTGATAGACACCTTGCTTCACAGTCTCCGTGTGCCTAGACACACATCTCCGTACATGCCCTGCTTTGCCTCAGGGGCTGTACGGCTGATCAGATACTTCTGTGTATCTCCATTTTATACAAATTCAGCACTTGACTGGGATTCTAGTTGCAGGTAAGAAGCAGGGCAGGACTATCAGGTAGTCGGAGCAGTGGTACTTAAGCTGAGAGGAGAGCAGGATTTCAGTCCCATTGCCCTCAGGCATCATCTAATCAGTAATACACGTAGGCAAAGTGAAGCATTTACTTCAGAGATCAAATGAGGCTCGGTTTCTCTGGGATTCATGCCAATCAATGAAGAGATTTCTCTATTTGTAGAGATGTGAACACCGATAAAAGCTTCTTCTGCAATGGGAACGCTTGTTGAAATGTTGCCTGTGTGGATTATCCTATGTGTAACATAATGTGAGCTTCATCTTCTCTTCAAATGGAACACAGAAATAATAATCATACCAACCTGCGTATTTTCTTATTTTTTAGCAAGCTATCTTCTCCTGAAAACAGTCAGCAAATATAACAGTCCTCAGGGCAGAGGGATATAGTTAGACTGACAGTTTTACCATAGGAAATTTGTTTCAAAACAAATATAATCCCCTATATGTATGACTGACAGCTGCGGTCTCATGAGCTCAAAGTAATAGTTACATTTTTTGATTAGTATAAGAATATTCTGCTATTATAAATACAGATTGCTTTTTTTTTCTTGAGGTTGCATTTAGTTTTTAAAAGCATCATTGACTCTCTTTCCTGCTGCAAAAAGCTGATCTATGTAACTGTTGTAACATGATTGACTATTCTCATACTCCAGAATCATAAACTAATTAAACTAATCAATTAGAAAAAAAAAAAGTTAAGCTCAAAAAGTGATAAAAATAGGCTTGCAAAATAAAGCCATTTCTACACTAAATTGCATGTTACTTGTCTTGCAAGCTTTTGTCTTACAATCTCCTGTGGAATCATTCCAGAATACTTTCAGTTCTGATCAGAATCAGAATGCAGCAGCTGTTATGGTTATACACACATTTAAGGGTAAAAATAGTAGAAATGTGCCTGAGTCTTATTACAGTTCAAATGAACTACAAGAATACCTGGAGTACTTCCAAAATTTAACAGGAAAGTTATATATCTAAACATATCAAATTTCCTATCTACAAAATACTACTTATATAGAAAGTAGAGTATCATAAGGAATCTGAACTTATGGATAGCCTGGACATATTTACAAAAATATTAGTCTTATTTTGCTTTTTTTATTTTTTTGAGATTATTCTCCAAAAGTTTTCCATTTTCACAGTGGTTTCCTGTTCCAGAGATTCAGCACATATTTATTTTTGTTTTCTGAATGCAAAACTAAAACAAAGGTTCTGAGGAAGATAGCTAAAACTCACAAGTGAAATCTGTAATGCAATGTGCTGTTTCTCCAGCTCCTTCCTGCATTTGTAATCCTTTTTTTTTTTTTTTTTTTAATAGCAAAAGCACATAGAATAACTTGGCCTGTTATTAACACAGGAAGAGTATCCAAAGCCTTCAGCCATGTCAGCCATGGAACCATGGAAGGTCTCATGTGCTTGATGCTCAGGTTATTACTTGTCCTGTCTACAGTTAGATAAAGAAGATATTTTGAAAGGATGATAGGGTGGTCTGCCCATCTCTGGCAAAACTTAGGTGAAACTACAGCTTACCACAGCAAGTGTCTACTTGAGGCCTTGTTAAAAAAAAAAAAAAGGCAAAAAAAGGAAAACAAACACCTTTCATGTAGGCATATTCACAGTTTGTTCCCTGAAGCATTGGAAACAAGTTGAACCATGTGAGGAGGACAAGCAGATGGAGGGCCTAGGCTGGCAGCAATAGTTATTTGCAGAGGAAGTGATTGTCCCAACATAAAGTTCGCAAATGCTGCATGGCTTGTGCTTTTATTTTCCAGATTTTAAAGTATGAAACAGGTATTTCCAGCTAGACTTCAAATTTAATGAATTATCATATATAAAACAGAAAAGCATTCAACACTTGCTCTGAAAACAGGCAGCCAGACATTCCTGACAATCTCAGCGTGCACCCTGCAGAGAAAGGACGCTTTCCAGAAAAATGAGAACAACAACAAGCAAGGCATTCAGAGGAAGACAACCAAGGTAAATGAAATTCTGAAAAAGACAAATCTTGCTGTCAAATAGAAACAATAAGATGCAATATTCTAAGTTTGTATTTAAGAAACACAAAGGTAAAGCATGTAAATTTATCTATAAAAAATACAATTGGCATATGTTACTTTTTCTTATACAAAGTTGCACAATTTCAGTGCAACTTTCAAGGGCCTTTGAATTTAGGGAGTAATTTTGGTTAATCTGCCCCTCACCAAAGCCTCCTTGATGTGATGTAATCTGATTCTAGTCCCAGTCTGGAATAAAACACGCAAGAATTTGAGCATGAGCTTCCCAATCTTAGTCCAATGCTCCTACCCATGTATCTATTCAGAGATGGGACTTGTCTCTCAATAGTCTTCGTGATCTTACTTCCCATCTGCCCTTCCATATTCCTCCTGAAAGAATGGAAAAATATGGAAATAGAAAAGCAAACAGAAGTGGCCCTTGAGATCCTTAAGATTCAGTGTTTGGAAACCTGGTTAAGCTGTACCAAGATTCTAAGTTGCACTGTTTTGACTGTGGTGACAACCATCCACTGGAATCAAAGTAATCAATTACTGGAACCATCACCAAAGGCTACAGTAAAATTTTTCTTAATATTAAATATTTAATTGATTCTTTTTCTAAGGGAAATAAAATGTAAACAAGTCAGGAATTAACTCAGGGACTCTGTGAGAGGAATTATGAGGGATATCACAGGAATCCTGTAAAAGGTGTCCACTATCTCTAAATTTATGGAGATAAATCATCAAGTGATTAAATACAAAACTGAAAAATGACTTGGCTTTTGGAAGCTATATGACACTCAAATCTACATTTGTCATTTGGAACTATAAGAAAGTTAAAACAGGCCAACCCATAACTCATGGTTCTGTTCTGGTAAGTCCCAGTATCAACTCATGCTGAGATATGATTTTGAAAATTAGGTTTGGCTGGGGTATTTGTTTCCCCTTCCATGTTTGTGTAATAAAATCGAAATTTGTTTAATTTATTCCTTGACTCCTTGGTGAAAATCCAAAGTCTGAGAAAAAAATACATCTTTGGTCAGTATTGCTGATTAATTAATTTAATTAATCAAAATATTTCTAAATATTTCAAATGCTGACTTCTGCAGAACTTTATCGTAGTGTTGGAAAGGGATTATATTTAGTGTTCTTCAGCCCTCTAGCTGAACCTGATTCATGGCCCACTGAAATTTATAGGAGCCTTTCATTAACTATAGTAGGCTTTGGAATAGGTCCCTTGTGAAATGGACTGTTCAGATGAGAACAGATGCAATCATCTTTGGTTTTTTAAACCTTACAGTCTGAACTTGAATTGTTTGCATTCACGTCAAAGTATGCTGACTTATAAGAAGACATAACTATAACAGTCAAATGTATCTATCTACTAACTTTCATTGATTGCTTCTCTATGAATCCCTCTTGCTAACATATGCATAAATAGAATTCTGCAAGAGTTTGCCCTGGCTGTGGTTATATTCAATATTTTCGTTAATGACTTGGAGAGGAAAAGAGAACATGTTTATTAAATTTTCAGACAACATCGAGTTGAGAAAGACTGGATGTTGGAGGACAGGATTAGAACTCAAATGATCTTAAGTTGGATAAATTGTCTGCATAAATAGGGTGCTGTTCAGCAGTAACATGCCCAAAGAACTATACTCAGGAAGGAATGACCAATTGTGTAAATGCAGGCTGGGCGTTAATTACAATAACAGATTAGGTGGCATGTCTTTGGAGAAAAACATGGAATTTTATGTTAGATTGAAGTCTTGCTATGAGTCAGCAATGTCATATTTCTGCAAAATGCTCTCCTGATATACACTAAGCAAGAATATAGACTATGAGATATGACAAAAGATCCTCCTGCTCGACTCAGCTCTAGAAATGCCTTAGCTAGAGTACTCTACCTGGTTGTGGGCAGAAGACTTCAGGAAGAATGTGGGCTAGCTGGAATAGCCCAACAGAAAGCAATAAGGATGATCAGCAAAGATGATTTAGGTTAGTCATGAGGGAAAACAAAACAACCAAAACTTTCACCTGTAAGGAGAATGAAGCATTGGAATGGACTTGCAAGGGTTTGGGGTTCTCAGCATTGGAAATCTTAAAGTAGTAGTTAAACAAACAACTTTCATGAATAAAACAGGTGTTGCCAAACCTGTCTTGGGTCTGCTTCACCTTTTCTCATATCTTCCAGCCCTGTAGTTCTGGAAGGCTTATTCTAAGTTACTGGCTTTGACAGAAGTCACTTCTCACACTCCCCTGAGTTCGTACATTGTTTTAGATGTCTCCAATCTCACCATAAATTCAAAGCTTGAATCCAGAGTTTTTATTGTTATTATTATTATTATTTTAAATCTAGAACACCTTTCTGGTCCCAGGTCTGTCGGTTCTTTCTCTGATGTAAGGTGTCATCTCTCATTTCGGTCTCCCCACCTCCCTGACTACCAGCCTGGGAACCATCATAATACCTGGTTTCCAGGGCTTCCACAGTACCTCTCCATCCAGAAAGCTTCACACTTCCCAGCATCTGTTTCAGGTTTCTCACAAAGACAGCACTGCAGTTCCACTTGTCAAAATGGAATGACCCTTGGGCAAGCAGATAGCTGCAGGTTTGACTCACTCCATGCTGGTATCCTATTTTCAGCTTCTGGGCTGATTTTTATTTTGATCTACTTAAAATACGTAAGAAATGAATGTAAGTTAAAATTGCATTGAGCACCACCTCTGCACAAAATTACATTAGCTCATTTTCTAACACTGCCAGTTATTTTCAGTAACTTCCTAGTTAAAAAGTAAGAAAATAACAACCTTTATATAATAAAGATATAAATATATACAATTTTAATAGGATATAATTAATATATCTACACATTATAATATTTTTATAAGCCATGAAGCTGATCTATTCATATATTATAATATTTGTAAATATTACATAGTTATAAAAATATATAAATTGTTCAAGTATTATAATAATAACATATGAATTTAAATAATAAGAATAAAATATAATAATTATGAGAATATAATGAATCCTTACAGTGGATAAGAGTCCTGCATAACCATAAAAAAAGTAAAGTTCTAGTTAAGAGAATGCAGTTTTATGACTGATGGAAAAAAAACAAGATCATTATTTTTATCATTTTTTTCTCAGTCTATTCTTGACAATTGAGTTGAATGTGAGTCTTGAAGCACATTGGTAGAGAATGTCTCATACTCTTACACATTTCAGGCTGAATTCAGGGAAATGTTATTCAGTTGCTCTTCTTTGTAGCCAAGAAAAATAAGTGAGATTCATATTTCATGCTTTTGACTTAGGCTACTTGACTATATGTTGGCTCATGGAAAATAATATTGACAAATTTTCTGTAATGTTAATTAATTTTGCATGCTAATATCATGTGAATATGTTCTTCTATTTTAAAGCAATATGGATCAAGAACACATCATTTTTTACCTACTTTGATACACTGTATCTTTATTTGAGAAAGCTGAAGATCTGCTTCAGGCACCTGACCTGCAAGTCTAAGAAATGTTTTCAGTGAGGTTGGCCTGTATTTTTTTTTCTAAGCTTTTCACACCACAGTGTAAATTAGAAGATATATCTGCCCTAAATTCAGAAGTGGTGCTTGCTTGGCATATGCTGTTTAGCAGCAGTACATAGTCCTTATGTATTACAGTCAAATTTATTCTTCATTAAGAAAAGATGAATAGATTATTTAGCCTAAGAGTTTGAAAGAAGATCTTCAGTGCTTTAACAACTTTTAAAATGGGTTTCTAATTTCCTAAAGCCATAACATATTCATAATTGGCCTGATTAGTAAAGGCATTTCCAGAAAAATTATGATTGTGTGCAGTTTCATTAATATTATGGGTCCACAATGAAAGAAAAATCCAAGTTCGTCCTTTTCCTGAACAATTGGTAACTTCATGATGTTTATTGAAATGGTGGTAAACCCTTTAGTCCCCTGGAAAATTCAACATCACAAGAGATGAAACTTAAGAACTTGAGAAGAACGCATGCTTAATTCATGCTTCTTGAATTTTTGGTCCATGCTTATCAGGTGAGAAGAAACATGTCTCTCAGAATCATTTTTCTACTATGGGTTCATGTTTTTCATTTGGAGCATCTATTTCTGCAGGGTACTTCTTCAGAATCAATGACACTGAGATGCAATACACTTCAATACAGAAAATAAGCAAAAGCAGTACCTTAAAAAAATAAAACATTGTTTTCATACATTGAAAATTAGCTGATAAAAATGGTAATGGACATTTTTTTTCCAAATCTCCTTTAAAGCAGCTCAATTTAGTCTTGAGGTTTTGTGCCTGCATGTATTCCATATTACCACAAGTGTGCTACTCACATAGCTAATTATATTATGATTGATATACAAATTGGAACAAGAAAATACAGACATTTAAATAATCACAAACCTCAATCTTCTTGCAAAATGTGACCCGCATGGCAAATGTTTTTTATGACATTTGCTTCTTACTAGCACTTTTCTATCAGTGGGGACTGGAAATGATTAAAAAGCTAACTACTAACTTAAATTTGAGACGAGTGAAGTTAAGAAATCTGAAAAAAAGAACAAAATGGTTTTGAAATTTTAATTTATTTAATTTTAGATTCCAGATCAGGTCCATTGCTATATTCAGTAGCAACAAGAGTTCAGTTTAATGATTTAAACTACCTCTTACCAAAATTAACATAAGAACTAGAACAACAATTTAAGCTCATACAGCTAATTAATTATATCTGTCACTCTTAGCTCCAAGGGAATCTGCTCAATTGCATATTTTATGAACTAGGAAAATAGAGGGTAAGCACTTGGGTGAAAAGCTGAAAAATTATCTGCAGCTAACATTCATATTCTGTTCAATATGAAAACTGTATATTTATTCTCTGAAGGCGAGAATACTGAAGAGGTCAAAAGTCTCCTATTTCTAAGCAGGACTTGCATGTTAGAAGAAGAAATCCTGTAAAACCAGGTCAGACAACACCATTTTGATTTTTTTTCCCTGACAGCTCATTTCTAAAGAAGACCTCAGCTACTGATGTTTTATGGTTATGTTTGTGCATTTACTAAATTAAAATATGCTTCATGCTTTGCCATCAATTGTTGTTGAATCTCTATTTTTTTTCAGTTGGTATCAACAAGAAGTATATTTGTGTTTTGTATTGGTGACAGTGGTCTGTATCAGTGACACGGATCTTCCAGTCCAGGGCCAGGCCAAGGGTTTCTTTCACTACCAGAAGAAAAAGAGAGGAGTTATAATGTGTCTGCTTGGTCAGTCAAGAAGTGAAATTTCTTTGAAAATCTCCAAAAGGCAACTATGGAAGCGTGTACTAGGGAAAGTTCTATTTCTAAAGATTTGCAAAGCATCTCTGTCTAGAAAGGCTAGAGAGGGAAATAGTGTTCTTTTGTAGGTTTGCTTCACTTGGACAGATCTTGCTATAATGCCTCTTAAACATGATAATTCTACAATGGCAAAAATTGGCATTTTGTCAGAAATACCCTCCTACTGCAGGGAAGGAGAGAAAGCATGGGCATTTTTATGATTTTCTAAGAGCAGAAGTAATTATAAGTTTAGTTTTATCAAGGTCTAATCCAAATAAAATTAAATAAAGTGTATAGAACACTGAGAATGCACAAACACATACCAGAACATGAAACAATTTTTCTCTATATTTTAGGATGTTTTGTAAGATAACAAATTCCCTTGTTCTTTTTCCCCGTAGGTTAGACAGCTGTATCATCTCTATGCTGCAACTTCATCAATTATGTGTTATGAAAACCAGGTCTGAATTTTCCTGTTGTAGGCAAAAACTGAAGGGTTCGTCTATCTGGATAAATTTACTGCCAGAACTATAACTCCTTTCATGGACACATTTATTTTTTCCATCCCCATGGGGAATTACAATGGTATAGTTAAGCTGTTAGATTTTCACATTTAGACAGGTCCAGACATCCCAAGAAACAACGCTAAATTAAATATTTCTCCTAGGGGAGAGGTATATGTTCATACTTTCATCAGTTTTTGGTCATACCTACACACACAACAAGCCAATTGTCATACAACTGCATTACAGAGTTTTTCCTTCCATGTTCTGTCACAAGACATTCATGCTGTAAACCTCAACCCAGCCTCATGCAGCTCAGCTGCCTGTGACCTTGGGCCCGATTTTATGAAGCAAAAAGCTTCAGTTAATTTTTTATGCTCCCAGAAAACCCATGTCCATGCTAGGAATAGTGCAGTAAAGTTGTTAAAAGTACAGGATAAAATATGGGCAGCTATCTACCGAGAAATACTTCTTCTGCAGAAGTAAGAATAGAGACCTCATGGTAATTCCATGGTGTTGTGCTTATATGTAGATGGGCAAAGGAAAATTAATTGTGATTTCTCTTTGAAAATGAATACTGAGAGAGTAACATTAGACCAATAATGGAAGATGCTTTAAGAAGACCTTCTGCCCTTACTTGTTTTTAAATACCCTATCAGGAGTGAGATCTCACTGAAATCCACAAGAACTTGTTTATTTAGATTCTTTTGTAAAATAAAAACTACACAAAGGACGACATGTCATCCAACGCTATATAAAAAAAGGAGGACTAGATGGGAATTTAGAATGTAGGTATCCTTGCTAGAATGGAACTGCCAACTCAGGAGTAGTCTTACAAATATCTAATTTGGGCCACACACTAAAGTATATTTGTTTTGATTGATCAGCTCACATGGTCATATGTCTCTGGGCTGGGTGCCTGTAATTTCAGGTTGTATCTGTCTGTCAAGGTGTTAACTTCTGAAACTATCCTCTAGATTTTTCTCTGGTGCTGAGAAAACTGGTGATAGACTATCTCTATGTTTTTGCCTTACGGGCTTTTGCTGAAAATTCTTGAGTTTTGGAATTCAAAACCATACATTAACCATAATTTTAAAACATTGATATCTACCTTAGTTCTAACGAACAAATAAAAATACCCATAAAACCAGAAAAATCCCAACAGCCCTATACATTCTGAAAAAATAAACTTGTACAACTTGATTTGGATACAAAATATATTCAAATAACTGTAATGCTAGTGGATAGTCAATATCACCAGATAGATTCTAAAACATTATGAAATGCTATTTTGAAAGAAGGCAATGAAATAGCTGCTTTTATTAAAATGCCAGTGAGCAGGCTTCAACAAGGCCTACGGAGGTTTTAAAAGAATTCCTGAGCACTTAGTTTCATCAGTTCATAATAATATCTTGGGCTTTTGTTTGCTTTTATGGGTATGATTGCAATTTCTCATCATTCATGGAAATTGGTAGGAGGGTGAAAAGACAGCATAAAATTTCCAATTTGGGAAACATTTCCCAAACATCTGAAATAAGAACATTTTAAAACCAAATAAACTCAGAAGACCATTTTCAAACTGAAGGGAACATAGACCTTGTACAAAGTCCCCACATTTGTCCTGCAGAGTACCGTCTGAGCATATTTCTGAAGGTGCAGTGGAGCAGTGGAGTAATAGAGGCAATAATCCAATCTAGCTGTGTGTATTAGGGTGACATAAAATGTGAGGGCCAGTTATTATCTATTTTGTATTGTCATTGTGGCAAAGTTACAAGTTTAATATTCTGTCTAGAGTATCATGATTCAGTCAAATTATTCCCCTTGATCTTATACTTTCCCTGATTCTTGTACACTGCTAGAAATGTATTTCTGATATGGAGAACAAAATACATTTTTGTGCAAGTGCACAAGACTATTTTTTTTTTTTCTGAGGACTTTTAGTAAAAAATTCCATGTGTGTGTTTTGTGGTTTTTTGGGGGACGGCAGGGAAAATGAAGATGCTGAGCAGCAGCTGTCTCCATTGGCTGGCATAGAGCCTATTTCTATGGCAAAGAACAACAGCCATAGGTATATGGGAGTATCTTGTTTGAGTGGAGCAGACTGACCCACAGGGTCGAAGGAGATTCCTAAAACCTACATCTCTGCCTGAAGCTGACCCACTTTATCCTGAGTCTCCATCTCTCTCTGACAGAGAGGATAAAAGAAACATGTCATTTCCGCTTAAATCACCTGGAATTATTCCTCAGTAGAATTTGACTGGCAGTAAGTTGACTATAGGTTTATAGGTTATCTGTCTTAACTGACTCAAACTGGTAGAGCCCAGTTGCTCTCAACGGAGTCATGCTGAAGCAAAGCATAATAGCAGCTTTCCTGCTCTTACTCTGCAATTTGTTAGAATTCATTCTGAAACTGGATAAGGAAAGCTGCATCTTGTTTTCTTACAGATTAGCAATATTCAGGTTTACTACATTAAAAATAAGTAACAGTAATAATCACAGTGAATCTACTGCAAAAAGTACATTTAATGATTCAGAGTCATCCTTAAAATTGCTACTGCATGTAAGGTAAATACTGCCAACAGGAAACTTTCTTACTCCAAATTTAGCTTTAGATGATGCAACAGGATGGAATGACCATAATCCCTGAAGACTGCACAGTAGTTAGCTTTTTACAGCCACGACACTAAATGCTTTAAAATAACAGTAGAACTTTAGTAATATCTAGTTAGGAAAATCATAATGAAATTGTCAGTGCAGTGAGAAGTAGTCTTAGCTACTTGCTCCTCTATAGGGTGACTGAAAAGTAATGCTTTTCCCTTGTCCGTAATTGCTAATAGATATCAGCTTGTCCTCTTTCAATTTTAAGGGACAAGTCTTTAAGGATGAGTGCATCTGAGTGAGATGATGGATACACAAAAGAAGCATCATGGAGCCCTGAGCTTCCATCAAATGCATCCAGTGAGATGTGATTGATAAAGTTTGCTACATGGGCCAGATAATGCCACCTATGTTCTAAAAACTAACCAAAAAATCCATTTAGATATTTTTCCTTAAAATGTTCATGTCAGGTTAAGAGTTTATTGCAGATCTGTTTTTAGATAGCTCTGTTATATTCTTTATACCCTAAAGAATTCTGTTCACCAAAAGATTTCTACAATGTCCTTGAAATGCTGATGTGGGTGTGTTGATGACTAACTGTTCTGAGTAACCCCTATTAGCTGTTCTTCAATTTTATTCTGCTATAATCAATCTTTAATTTTAGATTTGAAGGTGTATTCTTAACATTTCCAGGAAAAGAATTTGTTCAACATCTGCATGGAAAATAATGGTGAAATGTAACTGTATTTATCTCCATGTACGGGAATGTGTGATGTCCTGCGGGAACTAAAAAATTTAAAAACACTTAGATACAACATAATCATGTAATTGCGCCAGCCTTTGGGCTCTGAAAGTTGTATGATTTAAATAGCACATGACACATTTATGGTCTGAGTGTCCCTCTTCTATGCTCCCTCAGAAATCATACCAAGGCACAGTGACTCTGCTATCTTTTTATATAATATAGTACCATCAGGTATTCTAGTCACCAGTAGAATTGCAGTACGAGGGAGGGAGGTGTCCAATATATGGTTAAAATCTCCTCTTCAGTTAAGTCATGTTTGTTTTGAACCTTGTTTGTATAGGTTATCAACTTTATCAAGGATGACATTTACTGGTTATCAAAGGCACAATTAAAGGCACAATGGGAAACTTTTTTTTCCTAGATTGTTCTGTAATTAAAATATTTTTCTTTCCATAATTTTTGCTCTGTAGTCCCAGTTCTGTAGTTTATTCTTCACAAGCAATTTTTTGACTGTTAGGGACAGCAGGGTAAGGATCTTCATTCAGGGAAAAAGCTAATGGATTGGGGCCTAATCAGAGGATGTGACAAGTGAACACAACACAGGAATGCAAAACTAAAAAGTTCAGGAAACCACCAGGAACTGTCACATGTATTTGCTAAAGGATAATAATCAGCTTCTAACAGAACCACTTGCTTATACCCTAATCTTAGATGCAAGCACATTTTGAGCCCAGCAGTAATAGAAGTAAATACAACCACCTTATACTGAGGAGATGAAAGATACATAGGTATCTCTAAATATCTCTTCTGGGCTTCCGTTTTCTTTATTTCAAACAGTCTTCAATGCATA
Organism: Tinamus guttatus; assembly: GCF_059628265.1. Taxonomy (NCBI): domain Eukaryota; kingdom Metazoa; phylum Chordata; class Aves; order Tinamiformes; family Tinamidae; genus Tinamus; species Tinamus guttatus. The sequence continues at coordinate 556,733 of NW_028288601.1, read as the reverse complement.
AAGGTAACAATAAGCGCATATGCATTTAATTTAGAAGTGGAGCTGTACTCACTAGTTAGCTAATACTTGGCTGCTGTTATTTATATCCAGTATAATTTCAAAGAGTTAAAAGTGTTCATTACCAGATATGGCTCTGTCATATCTGGGCACAAAGGTCAATACCTCTCTAAGTGCTACAGCACTTTTCATAACTGCAGTAGCAACTCTACAGGGAAGAAAATATCCAAATGCAGTAATTTCTCATGAATTAGAATAGAAGTACTGCTGCTACTACTGTTCTTGTGCCTGAAATAACGTCAAATGTAGCATACATTTAAGAATTAAAAGAAGCCAGTTTAAAACATGTCTTTTCTAACATTCACTGCAAAAGAACAATCAGTTTATGCCCTTCAAGTGTAATGAGAAGTTGAAAAAATGGCCCTGGACTGAAAATCCTTTATGTTTCTCAGCACTGTGTTCAGAACAACATCCCTTGATGCTATATATTTAGTCTAGTTGACCAGGGTTAATACGCAAAGGCATAAAAATTATTCATTTTCTCTGTAGCTTGCCCTGGGTGCAATAGGAGTATAATTTAACCTGCTGGACATCTATTCTGTAGCTCTGTGAGGAAAGGGTAGCAAATGCACACACTGTATCTACACAGTGGTTGTGTCCTGCAGGGACATCTTGCTTAGTGCTATGTACCATGTATTTCTGGATCTCTTTAGGTCTATCAGTTGCTAATTTCAACAACAGAAGAAACATTTTAAATTGTGAAAGAAAATGAATCCTGTATTTTTTGTATGTTCACTCAAATTCCAATCTCAACTTCCAAAAGTTAAGTTTTCCATCAAAAGACCCTTCATACAATAGAAATGGTCATGTTTATTTGTCCTGCCTGATAGTAGAGCTTGGATTAACACTCATTTCCTCCAAATATCTCTAGTTAAAGATCTGACCTGAAAAATGCAAGACTTCTAAAACAAGAGGCACAAACAATAATGCCTTAAAAGGCAGAGTAGTGAATAGATCATTAGACCTCACATGTACTACATGTACTACATATGGGGGGCAGATGCACCCATGGCCTAAGGTGCTGGGCCCTACAGCACTGGGCTGAGGGAAGCCATGGGGCCTGGGCCCTGTGCAACCCTGGGGATGGGCCCAACAGTGCTGGGCTGACAGAAGCCATGCAGCAGACCTCAAGGCTGCCAAGGGCTGGCTGCTCTGTAGGGAAGGTGACCCAGGGTGGCTGTAGATGACACTGTGCTGGCACAGAGAGGGCACAGTTTGCCATCATTTGTGCTGGGAGAGCTGCGTAGCGGAGTGGGGTGATGGTGGCAGTGGGTCCTACTGATGATTCAGTAATCACCAGCAGAAAGCAAGGTGACAAGCCTGGCTCAAGGCAACAGGTCAAGGACAGGCTTGGGGCCAAGCACATGTGGCATTGCTGGAGCAGGGACACTTGGGCCTGGGCAGAAATGGGGTGAGGCTGGTGGAGGCTGGACAGGGTCATAAGGGCCTGTTATTACCCTCATGGCAACTTTGCACTAGTTTTGAAGAAAGTTAGTGAGAACATGCCATGTGCTTCTTCACCATGTCCTCATAATGTCCAAAAGTGAGGTTGGTAAGCTTTTTTTTTTAACTTACAGCTATTAAAAATACATCTTTATTTACCAGTGACCTCTCTCTTGCCTTGCGTCTATCTGTTATACTCATCCATTGATACAATTCTCTTCTTGGTCTCTTGTTGGTTGTTTTACTCCAATATACATCTCTGTCTGGAAGAAATACATATAGCTCTTAAACATATTTAATGTGACGGACTTCTCTGCCAGACTCCTGGGGAACTACTTAAAATTTTTGATCATGTGCCATTTTTTGTCTCACCTACATTCCTAATATCTTCCCAAATATTACTAGCATATGTGATTAGGCCCAAAAAGGGTAAATACAGATTTTTGACAGCAATGTGACACCAGAATCAGACAGGATCCAGAAATGTGTCATACACGGGAAAGCTTTGGATTAAAATCCAGAATGTGACTAGACCTTTCATTTTTCAGTAAAAATTTCTCTACATATTTTACTACATACCATCGTGAAGTGCAAACTGATAAAAAGACAGAAAAGATGCCTGAGGAGGTGATAAATAAACATCAACAAACTGAGAAACTCTCTTACAAGGTTTCAACTTAACTGCAAAATTTTTAGCAAGACACATGTTCCAGGTTCTCTGAGGGGAAGGGTCATATCCTGTCCTCCAGGCTGCAATTTAATGATGTGTTTGATATACTGTGTTCTCATAAAGAGCTATCTTGTGCTTTGTGTGCAAATGTTCTAGGTTATGGTGAATGTAAGATTTCAGACAGGCTTCACAATGCAAAGATCAGTTAGGCCTTTATAGGATCCTTTTCAGTCTGGTATGTTTTGAAACAGCAGGATGTGCATGTCCTCGGAGTTAGCAGCATCATCTCAGTCAGATTTGCAGAATCTCAGTTCCCTGTTGAACTCTTGTTATTCATACCACAAGAAACAGGCGGCAATCAGGTATCAGTAACTTGGCCATTTTTCAGGGCCTTAGTGTTGTAATACAATTCGGTGGTAGATCCTGTGCAAAGTCTCACAGATCTTATGCAGTCAGACCCCTGGGGCCAATTAAGAATGAGAGGAAACTAAGAAAATGTTCTCATGTTGCCCAATTCCCAGGATTTGTCAGAAAACATTGCTGCAGAACTTGGGGATGAAGAGTTTTGAGAGAGTCTCCAGTGAGTCAAAGTATATAGACACAAAATAGTGTTTATTTCCTTCTACTCTAAAGATGATTTATGTTTATGACAATGAAATATCCTCCAGGACACAAAAGGAGGTGTAAATCTGCACAGTCTTAATAAACACATTTATATTTATTAACTTACAAGACTTACATGAATGCATTCCTCGCAGCTAGTCTCACATGAGCAACTAACAACACCCAAAATTAGATATTGTACCCCGCAGTATATGGGAGATACATGAAACTCTGACCGAATGCTTAGCAGGACCCATGTATTATGAACATTTCTGTTCATAATTATGAACGTAACTAAATTGCAAAAACGCAGAGAACTTCTCTGCTTGGAAAGGCAAGGAGCTCTGCAAATGGGACAAGTTCATTCGTAGATAGGCTCTGTATAGTCAAAGAGATAATGTGCGGAGTAAGCTACGCCTCATGCAGACTGCATGCACAAATGGAAATGCGCAGAATATTGTGTATCGGTACATCCTTCTCATTGCTACCACTGTGGGACCTGTAAAGGAAATAACGAGTTATCATCCAGGTGCAGTTACAGGAAAATGACAGGTTAGAGAAAATTTTAAAATATATTTTTTAATATGGAGCATCCACCACCTGAGGTAAACATATGACTCTGTCCATACCTTATATAGCCAGCAAATACCACCACATACCAGAGCAGGAGGAAAAGTTTTCCGGGACCATTGAGAGCAGTGGCCTACAAGCGCGCATCTGGGCTGTGATGGCTACTACCATATTGTTCCATCAGTACTCCCTGAAAACCCTGTCTATCAGTATATTTCCACCAGTTTTATAGAGATGTCAGCTTAGCTGAATCCTTTTCCATATGTCTTTAAGAATTCAACAGGAATCTAGTCTTACTTTTCTTGGATCACACAAAGTAAGAGATATCTCTCCATCTGGTACACCAGAGCAAGCCTATTTGCAGGATGAAGTCACACCACTATAAAAGTAAGTGATATCTTCAAATATTTTGTAAAGAACAGAATTTCACTTCTAGTCAGCCAAATGTAACAGCTTTCCAGTGCAAAGTATACTGAAACACAAGAAATGATAGTCAAAGTGAATATTACAATTAGTTAAAAAAGAGTAAAAAAGAGCAATGTATGATGCCATATACTGTTCATCTGCCTGTGTTCTTCATTCCTTCTATCTCTCAGGTTGACACTGACGTTTCTTTTTCTCTTTAAGAAACTCTCTCTGTTCATCTATACAAATAGAGGTATTTTTTGCTAATCTTTCCTAGAGGAAAGGTGCTATATCAAAAACACATTTTAAGAAGGCCAAGCACAGATCTCAGTGTCTTTAAATCCTGAAGATGTGGAACAGTCCTTCTTGTCTTCCCTCATTCTTGTAGTTCCTTTTAATTCTGGTTTCCATGGATGATACTGCCATTATCTCTAGCATTCCCATGACAGTGAGCACAAACGCTTTTCTAAGATCAGTGGTCGTTCCTGTAGAAAAGTGATAATGACAGAAAAAAACAAAGATGGAGATATTTTATGTTGCATATTTTAGGCTTGTGCCAGTATGCTATAATCAGGTAATTTCCAAAAAGTCGCTGTTTGCCTTCCAATCTTAAGGATTCTATGATTCTATGAAATTCTCTTCCCCTGGTTCAAGGTAAATGGTAAAAGGAAGAGGAAAAAGATTAGAAATCATGAAGATGCGAGAGAAGTCATTCTGCATGGCCTCATCTCGCTTGAAAAAAATGTGTAATGCAATCTGTCGCCCAACTAGAGTCCATTTTTAAAAATGTCTTCCCAGGCGTTGTGTGTCTGCAGTCTTACTGTGTGCACTGAATTGCTAGTTACACTGAGCTGGAAGCGTATGTTTGGGGAATAGCCTCACATTGCCCTTACTGGAACACCTTGCCATTTCACAATTCCTTTTTTCCCATTCTTGTTTGGATTTTAACACTATGTGGCATCATTGAAAAGAAGCCAGTTCCAGGATTTTAAATCAATTGATTTAATTTCAAACTAGAATACAGAATTAAAGTCATTGGAAACAATGCAGTTTTTTTTTAGATTGGCAGATGACCCACAAAAATGAGCAAATTAAACATAGATCAAGGTTAGTCCAGATCTGGAAATTATTATACTTTTCAGCAATAAAAAAAGCACTTAACGGTTATAAAAAATGTTTAATTTTATCCAACATTAAGTGTTTCTTTTCATTTTTCCTCAATTAATCTTTTTGAGTGCTGTTTGAAAAGTTGAAGTTCATTTTTAACTAAAAACTGTTTTGAAACAGAAAGTTTCATCTTGAAAATGTCAAACAAAATGTTCTTTTACAAATTCCTCTCTTCCATTTTCTGACCCATAATATTTGCCAAATTTAAGAAGTTGTTTTGATTCCTGAGAAATCAGTTTGTATGGACAGATTTGCTACTTGCATTTTTTTTGTTTTATCTCTTGTCTGTCCAGGGTCTCTGTGACAGCTCAGCCGAAGTACATTCATTCATGCCTTCTGTCTCCTTCCTTAATACTGATTCTGGGCTAGTCTGAAATCTTATCCCCAAATATAAACTTTAGGGAACCTTGAAGTTTGGCATCTCTCTCTGCAGTTGGCTGACCTCCTAATCTAAGAACTGGAAATGCTTAATCTTTTGGAAAATTGCTGTGCAAATGGCAAACTTCATAGTTCATATCTACACAGATAGACTCTACCTATTGCCCCTTTGTCCTTTGGTTTTAAGTCTTTTGGCTTAAATACCTGCCATCCATCTATTCTGTGCTCTTACAAAAAGGGTTTGGGGTTCCTTTCTTGCTTTCCTTCCTGTTCTGCTGACAATTTGCCATTTTCCTCTCAGAAGTGGCTCATTGGTTGACTTTGCTATCCTTTGCTATAGAAATATGTGCTCTCTGGTGAGCTTGATGTTATTAATAACCTTTGAGACTGATTCATATTTAATGTCACTGTTAAAACAGAAACAAACAAAAAACACAGAAACACACACAGCATTCGTTTTTTTTTCCCCTCTCTCTGAATAACCTTGCCAACAGAGCTCCAGTATCACTTTTTTATTTATTGAACTAGGAGTTTTCATATAAGAACAGACTGAGGCAGAGGATATTGGGGCGAGGGAGAAGAAAAGCGGTTATTCAGTGTGTAAGAGGCCTCTTCTCTTCTTCTTTTGTCATTATTAACAAAATCTTCAGTGTCTGCAAGTGCATCTGTTCGCATATGAAAAATAGACAGCACGCATCAGTTCAATAGTGCTCTTGCTAATTAATGTGAACACTTATACATGCAAATCACATTAACTATCAGTTTGTGCATGCAATTACTTGATTTATGCATGCAAATGTCCATGTGAGGCCATATCTTAACCTATTGTAAACTGGCATACTGCACTGACTTCTGCCAAGTTATACTGATTCATATTTGCTTTAGAATTATTCCATAGCATTTTTGTAGGCAATTCATATCCTTCATGGCAGTTACAGACTTGCTTTAAAAAGTTGACCTTATGCATCCTTAGTAAAGGCAGTATCTGATTATAATGATAGCTTAGCTTTTACTTTTTTCCCGAGTTCTACATGATGAACTTCTTTCTTTTGACTAGCTCTGTCTCATCTATAAATCTTATTATGCCCTGCAACCTGCAGTCTGAAAGGAAAGGAGGTCAGCAATTAGCCTTTTCAAAATGATGGCAAGTTAGTGTAGGGGTCTTGGGTGGTCCTATATATCAGACTGACTTTTAGTTACTGATCAATAGATGATCAGTTATGGGATACATTGAGAAACTAGATGGCCTGCTGGTCTATAACAATCTGTGTAAGGTTGATTCCAAGGCTGATATGAAGGTAACTGAAATGAAGATCTATAAAAGGTTTTATGCTTCAAATATTTCTTGAGCTTAAACTTCACTGTAACGGCCAGCAGGCTATTTTGATGCAGGTGTTGAGTTTAATGGCAAGCACTTTCATTATGTCCCTATAGTCTCTTCTACATTTGTATAAGAAACGCTGGGGCTCAGATGACTTCATAATCATCTCAGAAAGGGTTTTGAATAAATGAAAAATGGCTTCTAGAGATTTAGAGGAACCATTTCAAAATTATAATTGGAATCATACCAGCAGATAGATGTATTACAAAGTTGACGAAATACAGAACACTGATTTCCTTAAAGTCAGGAAAAAAAAAGTACTCTGACCCTAAAGAATATATTCTACTACCTTCACAGTGTGGAGAAACAGGCCTTTTAAGCATCAGTTAAAGTATCCCACAAAATTAAGTCAGCTCTACTTCCAGAACTATATGTAGAATTTCATCTATTTATAACAAATATAACTGGGCAAAAGATACACAAGAATACTGTTTTTGTAGCTTGTATCATTCATGTGAACCCACAGCCTACAATGCTGCACTAGTTAGGCAAGTAAATACAGTCATTCCCTCTCAGGGGTGTACACATCATTTCTGCAGCAGGAGCATGTTGTACATGGTGTTCAATAAAGTCCCCCAGTAATCAACCCTGCCAGGAAAATCAGGAGTGCTGGAAAGTAAGATAAAGAGATAAGTAGGTGATTTTGATTAAAAAAAAAAAAAGGGACAGATTCTGTCTTTTGGAGAGATTAGCTTGGCTGGTCTAAGATGGCAGATTAGCTGGCAGTCAAACAAATGTGGAAGCAAGGAGCAGCAGGAGGAGATTGCAAAGTGGGCAGTGCCAGGAGCCTCAAAGAGAGGTGGAGGATAAAACCCAGAACGTGGATTCAGAAAGTTTTGGACAACTGCTGTTTATCTCAAACAAGGCCCAAGTACAAAAAGACTTGTGGCTGGGATATCGGGACATTCTGAGGAAAAAAAAAAAAAAAAAAAAGAGAGAGAAGCTGTGCAAGTTGAAGTGATATTTTTCAGGAGCAACACGCACACAAGGTTTGTGGAATGATCATCTTGACCTTCTAAAAGACCTGATGTGGAGGTATCCAGGGGTGACTAAATATATCTTTCTACTCCCTGGCAAACCCAACAGCTATTTTGTCCATGAGTTCTGCTTCTTAAAATTACTACTTGATTTACAGCTATAAAGTCATTTTAAGGACCTGATTAATCATTTGCTTGTGGCAGGTAGAGTTATGACTGCTAAGAATGGGAAACAGAGTCTTGTGTCTTAATCAGTAAAATGGGGAAGGTAGTCAAGGAGGGAGTCATGCAAACTTTCTGCACATGCAATATGTGTGTGTTGAAGATAAACATGCAGACATTTACTATAATCTGCTTGGTTAATTGAACCAATTATTAAAAGAAAGCTGAATTCCATTCTCACTGCATTTTAGTGCCATCACTGGTCAGTGAAATTGTGTGAGAAGACAATATTTAATTGTGAATGTAGTTAGCAAAGGTCCCCTCCATCTTTTAGTGCTCTAAAAGACACAAAATTAGCAAATGCTTCAAACATTCTTATTTTTTTCTTTAGAAATTCTTATTTTTTTAGTAAAAAAAATTTAGAAATTCTTATTTTTTTCTTATTTTTAGAAAAAATAAAGAAATAGAAGAAATAAAAGACAAAATAAAATAAAACTTAGCTGCATAAGAGGATAATATGGATCAAGGTATGCTGTATGCATTTTTATAGGAAAAATAAATAAGTTGTGTATTTATTAGTGTACCTAATACCAGCCTGGCAGTGCATGTACATAGAATGCTGAAAATCTTAACCTCGTTAGAAATTCTCCCACCTCCCTATAAAGAAATCCTTGCAAGAAGCTGCATATATCCTGTATATCACTTTTCCACTAACAGGCCTCTGGTACTATTTATGGAAGATGAACATGGTTTGTTGAAGTAGCTTGTAAAAATAAAGTATTACAATAAATACTACAATGGCTGGAACAAGACAGCTGCATAACTAGACACTTCAAGCTATGAGCCCTTCACTGCCAACATTAAATCCATCAAAATTCAAACAAGCAGAATGAAAACTTCCTATTGGACAATTTATTCTATTAAGCATGAGAATCGCCTACAAGATTAAGTGACTAGGCCAATACTATCAATAGCAGCAACACAAAAGAAAACAACACTATCTTCACTCTGAGTCTCCCTGAAAATATCATTCTCTATTTTAAAAAAGTGTAGAAAGGCAGGATAAATTGAGTATTAATTTACTAAATCACTGAAGTATGTTATAACTCATACATTATATTTTATACTGTTCCTAGTAACATCTTGGTAGTGGAAAAGAGAATATTCTATGAATGAATATTTCCAGGCTAAGAAGGAAGGCTACATGTAAAATTTTCCAAAACAGTCAAGTGATGTAAACCCTGTAAAAGTCACTGGGATTTAATGTGCTTTTCAAAAGATCATCATCAGCATGACAATATGGACTTCATTAATTCTAACTGTAACTCTGGAAATAAATTTACGTTGAAGACACAATCTAACTTCCCCAGAATAAATCACCACTGGGATAGGAAAATATTTATGATATCAGACTGTTCACTGTAATAGAGATTGGCTATTTGCTGCATCAGAAAAAATGGAGAAACTTGCAATTTGAATCAAACACACAAGTAGTACATCTATTGATTTTCTCCCCCCAAATATCATCATTAAGATGATATTTTAAAATGCCAGCAGAAAGTAAATGAGAAGGGAAATGAAAAAGACTTTTGCAGAATATCTAAAACATGTGCTAGGGAAAATTATGAATTTTAAGTTTGTATTTAAATTGATTTAATCTGTTCCTAAAAGATTAATCGGGAAAATAGATTGATTCTCACTGATAAGTGTGTTAAGGTAGGGTGGTGAATTTGTTGCATGTTGATGTTATGACAAAGATTTTGAAAACAGATTATGTTTACATAAAACATTAGTACAGAAAATGTTATAGAAACAACAGATTTGGGGAAACATGTTTTAAATACACAAATAGTGCTGGTTTGTATAGTTCTGACTAGCAGATCTCTTCTGAAAAAAATTCAACAGTCTGACTTATGCAAATTTACACTGAATATATGTATTTAAATAAATATAGATACTCATATAAGTATTTCAGGCATATACAGAGATTTCTAGGCACATGGATTTTTGGAATATGCTTTTACTTTTTCTTTAGCGTGGCTTTGATACTCTTATTCAAGACCGCGCTGCTGCCATCTTGTACCTTCTATCTACTAAGAACTTTCCTTTTTTTTTTTATAAGCATTATTCTATAAGCATCTGAGCATCATGGGAGGCAACATGCTGGATGCAGTAAGCAGTTGTGCTCTTGCAGCAAAAAAGGCCACCCGCATAGAGGGCTGTTGCAGCAGGAGTGTAGCCAGCAGGTGGAGCAAAGTGAACTTTCTACTCTATTCAGAATTTAAGATCACACAGTCTGTGTCTAAATCTGCACTTGCCACTACAAGAAAGAAAGAAAGCAAGAAAAAAAAAAAAGATATGGGATACTGGAGTGAATTTAGCAGAAGGCTACCAGGATCATTAAGTTCTGGAGCTGGGTGAAGTAAATTTTTCTCAGTTTGGAGAAGTTTAGTAGGCGATCTTAACTGCTACAGTCTACAACTCCTAATGGAGGAGTAGCTGATACCCCAGGGGGCTGCACTGCCATCCAGAGGAACCTGGACAGACTGGACAACTGGGTGGTGAAAAACCTCATGAAATTCAAGAAGGCCAAGTGCAAGGTCCTGCACCTGGGGAGGAATAACCCCAGACACCAGTACAGGCTGGGGACCGAGCCTGGAGAGCAGCTCTGCAGAGAGGGACCTGGGCATTTTGGTGGACGACAAGTTGACCATGAGGCAGCAGTGTGCCCTCGTGGCCAAGAAGGTCAAGGGGATCCTGGGGTGCGTGTGCAGGGGGGTTGGACTAGACGAACTCTAGAGGTCCCTTCAAATCTTAAGCATTCTATGATTCTATGGGAGGTTATAGAGAAGATGGAGCCAATCTCTTCTCAGAAGTGAACAGCAAAAGGATGAGAGGTAACAGATATCAGACACAAATAGGGAAAATCTGACTACAAATTAAAAATGTATTCTTCACAGTGGGGTGGCCAATCACTAGCACAGGGTGCCAGAGAGTCCCTGGTGTTTCCATTGTTGAAGACGCTCAGGGCTTACACAGACAAGAACCCAAGCAAGTTGATCTAGCTTCAGAGTTAGTCCTGGTTTGAGCAGGGGCTAGAACAGATAAAAATCACAGAATAATTTAGGTCAGGACTGTGATTTTCAGTTCAAAAATACTCCAGTTTGTGCTAACTAGAAAGAGGCATGAGTTAGAGATCGAAACACAAGAAATGAGAGTTAGGGACTTAGAGGATTAACCTGTAAATAAAATACAATAAAATAAGTAAATAAAATAAGTAAATAAAATGAGTGAAGGTGTATTCCTGAAACATGATACAGCTCACAACTGTCTGAATTTTTGTGTTCCCACAAACAGGATTGTTTTTTTCTATAGTGCTTTTTGAGATTTCTCCTTTGTAAAGACTGTATGGGTCTCCAGTGCTGCCTGGGTATGTATGTGGTGTTTACCATGGGCCAAAGCAGTGCAAGGAGATGCCAGCACTTAGGCTGCATGTCAGTGCAGCAGCTGTGCCCAAGCCCTGTGCAGTTCACTGGGAGAGACAGAGCCTTTCCTTTGCTCCATGCCTTATTGCTAATAACCTCAGAGATTTGGAAGAAGTCATTCATACCTTTTGTCAAAGCTTCTCCTATTCGGAAAAAAAATTCTTCACAGATGTGCACATTAACTCAGTTATTTTAAAATTAAATTGGGAGGGGGGTAATTTCGTAGCTTATGGTTAAAATTTCAGCAAGCATGATGGAAAACGGAGGAGAACAAACTCCCTTAATAATTGTGGCTAGTGGCTACTGTTCACAGCACAATAAATGACTATTCATATTTTTTAATTTCTATATTTTCAGGTAAGAAATTTGAAGCAGCTGTTCATATAAAAGAAGATTCAGAGAATAAATAATTTTTGACTACTACTGTTACTACTTTTAAAGGAAAATGACCTGAATATTGTGTTCAGCGCATACAGACAGAATGAAATAAAAGAATCATGGAAGAATGGAGAATAAGAACATGAGGAGATGGCTATGAACTACTTGATATTACTTCTCCAGCTCCAGAAGTAACTACAAAAAACACATTAATAACTCTGCTGAATCAATGACACTGACTGCTTTGTCAGCCAGTTGAACAAAGTTCCTGTTAAGGTCAAATAGGGCAGGATTTCTCCCTTAAAACTTTGCTACTGTTTTCTCTGCGAGTCCTTCTAGAACCACCTACTTCCTCCCTAGACAAATAGCTATGTTTTCTAATTCTAAAAAGTATTCTCAAAAGCCTTCCGGTCCAAAGCATACTTCTAGCTGTGCCAGAACAACACCTGTCAAATAGTTTTCATGTTGTTACTAGGAAGGGCCAGATAAGTATATGTTTTAAAGATATTTTCCAGAAGGTAACTTTTAAACTGTGGTTTAGCAACATCTGAAAATTCAGTCCCATTACTTTTACTGTCCATTTCAAGTTGATTGTGCTAAACAGGAGTGTCTCTCAGGTTATGCTACCCTGAACTGTGTGTAACTGACTATGTGCTCAGTCAAGATTTCATCTCTACTATCATGAGAGTAGCACTATTCTGACTACTGGAATTACCAGTTCCTCAAGCCTGAGTAAGATGGCCCATACCTTCCCATACTCAGCTTCCCTCTGCCTTTTCTATGTTTTCATTTGTATTTTTTTTTGTTTTGTTGGACCAACATGGATAAAAGTGATTCAAGCCATGATTATAATTTGTCTGCACAAAAAATGTAGTTTGCTGGCAGCTTTGAGGATTTTGGTGTCCTGATATTACTTTTCCTTTTAGTTGGTGCCCAGTGATACATGGACAGACTTACAGCTAAGCTATTATCCTCTTTTTTGAAGCACACTTTGAATGGTATAAACCTTCCCAAACATTTCTATTGGGGAGCGTGGGCATAGCTGCTGTCTGAAGACTGCATATACAAATGACAGAATACATATGATTGTTTAATAGGTTGTCTTTTTAAATCGCCTGAGATATTCATAAATAAACAAACTCAGTGTGCTGCTTGAAAGGATTCAGCATCGGTATGATTGTTAAATACCAAATGCATTTGGGAGCATGTGCTCACTGGGGGCTTGATCCATGATAGGTCATCCTGCATAATGCGATTTTACAAATAATAATAGTAATAATAATAAACGTAGCTATGATATTGCAGGTGAATAATACGACTCTCTTTGCTCTATCAGCTCTGTGTGCATTCCCATTTCAACCACTGTGCCATCCACAATGCCCACTATTACATCTGCAGCCTGAACAGTGGAAAGCTGATGAGCAATAATAATAGTAGGCTGACCTTGCCTGGCCTGTAAACAAAATACCAAACCATAATTCATGTCCCCTGTTGCTCAATGATTTAGAGTAATTCCTCTAATTTATCATACTGATACTGCTGTTACATCCCATTGATCTCATTTGCTGCACATCTGTACAATCCATGATTCTTTTACAACTATGACCTACTTTCTTTCCTTGACAGCCTGGAGTCATAACCTGCTTCCCATTTTAGCTTATTTTGCTGCTTCTGCTTTTCTTGGAGTATCTTTTCCTTTAAAAAATTCAACTTAGAAGCTCAGTGATAGGCCTCTCTAAGGCACGAGGTCAGGATGATTGTCACAGAGACCGGCTCACTGGCAGAGGACACACGCCACCGCTTTAACCCAGTATATCCTCCTTCTTTGTCCTCGGGAACCCAAAGCTGACCAGGCAATGTATCTGTCTTAAATATCTAGTTTCAAGACTTCATTGCCACATTAAAACATATTTTTTATACTTCGCTAATTTACAGAGGAAAGCTATTCACACTACATAAGTATAGATGTCTACTTTGTGCTAATAAACAAGGAGGTTTGTGTCAAGTCTGTATAACCAAGGGGGAAAGGCAGAGACTTCTCCATGCAAAAGCCTCTAACTGTAACTGAAAGGCATATCAGACAAAGCTAATACTTTTTCTGGACCAACCTGAACCAACCTCTCACTTTCTTTTGTCTAGAGCAGATGCACTGTCACCTAATAAGAGAATTTTAGGGATGAACACTAAAGATCAGCCAGCTATTCCTCATTTCTGGTCTCCACGGTGCTGATTTCCTGTTTTTATCACACACACACACACACAGAGGAAAAAAATGAAAGATTATAAGATCTATCATGTTTACATTTTCAACAATTATTTTTAATTAGGATACTATTGAGTGTTGAGGTAAATCAAAATATCCTCTTATATTTCTCTGAGGATTATGTCAAGTTGCAAGACAGTGGGAGGTAAAAGTAATGTTTCCTTGCTTTGCTTCCTAGAAGCTGAGTATCAGGGCAAATTAACTTGCACATTATTATGTAATCCCTGGTAAAGGTATATTTACAAGCATCAAATTATACTGGAGATTAAATATCTTGTTGAATCAGAGTGCTGTAATTTAAAAAAGCACTATTTTTAAAAGCTGCAATTTTCCCTTTTCGACGCAAGGTGGCTGCACAAAATCAGTGTTTTGGTTTTTTGGAGCTCAACCCTGAAGTGCCTCTTTTGCCTGGATTTCACTTTTTTTTTTTTTTTTTTTTTTTTCCCAGAGGTAGACGCCATCTGCTTGGGGCTGGCATATCACATTTGTCTTTCCCTCCTCCCCCCACTCAAATGAGATGTCATTCTAAATTTTAAAATGTATTTATATTCACCCAGTTATTCTGTAGCTTTGATTCTATTTTGTCTCTTTCCATCACCTTATCTGCCTCCACCTCTCTATTTTGTGCATTTCTGTATCATCTGTTTTTTCCTTTGCGGGTTGTTTAGTGATAAATCTGCATTTTCTATATATGTTCTGTCACACAAAAGTCATCCACATACATGAAAGGAAAAGCTTCTCTTCAACACTGAACTTTGTGTTAGTTCTTTTCTGAGGAAGAAAAATACTTGGACTAATAACTTAGATAAAGAAAATGCAATAGAATATTGTGTACATTTTCTTCCTTCATTGTAGTTTCAGTTTGTGTATCAGTTACATTTTCTCTGTCTTGCCTCGTATCATTTTTAAGTGTCATCCTAAAGACATTGGCTGACCATGCCCATGAATTTTCAGAAGCATCTTAATTTGAATGATTTTACACTATGTTACTCTAGGGTTATCTATAGAAAATATCACACCCTCAACTAGTGTTTGTTTCTCTTCCTACTCATGTATCTTTTTCCTTCTAGTAACTACACCTCAGCAATAAAAATATTTATGTACTTCTTGTTCAAAGGATAAACATCTGTGGGACTGGGCTGTGAAGATGGGTTTGAGAATATGGTAAGGCTATTTGTGAGCATGGCCAATAGCTGTCAGAGGCTGTGGTGAAAGGTAGGACTGCAAATGCCTTCAGTTAATTAACTACCCCGTGTCAGTTATTTAGATGTACTTTATAATCAGCGGTGAAGAGAAAGCCTCTTCTAGGTTACAGGCCATAGCATCCTAATGCAGGCATATGAATATCTCAGATAAAATGTTTCCTTTTCTTCTCTATCCACTATAAAGAAGTGATGGTCTCGAGGCAAATATTTATGAATAACTATAGAAGTCCTAATGGTCTGTTACTATTTGAGTCACATCCAAAATATTTTTAGAAGGCAATGGGGCATCCATTGAAAGACTATCTTAAAATCCAAATAGGTAACAACATGACTCAAAGCTGATGGTGCTAAATAGGTGGCTGGGCACTCAAGCCCCAGATTATCTACAGATTAACCATGCCTATCCCTGGCATGGTAACACTATGGAAACATTAAGGAAGTCCAGGTTGCAGCAATATAGTATTTCTTGTTCATATCTTGAGATTAATGTAATTACAAATTACTTGAGACTGCTCATTAGACTCTAAGACTGTACTTGTTACTTGTACTGCCAAACTTACCCATGTCACCATCTTGGACCTCTTCGTGTTCATTAATAAGTCAGCAGAAAAAAATTCACAGCTATTCCAAGAGGAAAGCTAGAGTAAAATAGTTGTAAAGATATAGTACTCAATATTGTTCAGAAAGCATCTGTCACCAAGAAGTTAGGTTATCACAAACATAATTAAAATAGAAACAACACATTTTTTTAGAAAGAAAGGCAACCTGCTGCTGAGCACAGCAGTTAACAATCGGAGGTGCTGACCCACTTGTGGGCAGGGGGACCTTTCCCTGACCTCATTTAAACTGTGGACTAATTGCACTGGAATAAAAGCTGCTACAGCAGCTGCAAAGCTCTTGTGAGAACTCAAATAGCATTAGCTGGTCTTAACAGCGCATTTGCAGGTTTACTCTGAAAATGCTAAGGACTACATTTCAAACAGCTGAGCTACTAAAGAAACCCAAGAACAAAAGAACTGTCAATCTGGAGCCTTCTAGGAACATTATATCCATTTCCAAAAATTGTTTTGAATCTGAAGTCCCATCTTCTAACTGCTAATATGTGTCATTTTCCGTGATTTTGCATCTGTTTATTTATTTAAAACACCCAAGGCAGAGAAATTTGCAATATTGGGTCCAACTTCCCTGTTTTGTGATGCAATTTCTTTACTCAGAAAAACTGAATATTAAAAATGACTCATCTGACACAATATACACTCGCTACAGCATGCCTGAAGACAAGCATTTCTGTACCAAAGAGCTACAAACAAGAAAAATCACTGTGTCTGCATATAGTCAGTGCGATGCGCAGCTTCAGAAGGTTTTACAAATACATCCAGAATTGCCTGAGGGTTTGCAGAAGCTGTGTAACAAATAGCATATACAGCTCATTTCAACAGAAATATTGGTTCATCTGCAACCAATTTCCGGCCATGAGAGATTATTTTGCACGAATCTATTTTTTCCTTGGGTTATTTCTTTACTATGTTGTGACAGCTACAGAAGTACTGTTTTCAGCTCACCAAAGTAAGTGTCAGCTATAGAAAAAAGACTTATTCAGACAGTAGGAAAGGGCAGAAATAATGTCCCTTATTTGAGAATAAAAAATCATAGCAAAAGACATATTGAAAGCAGTGGTGCAAATCCTAACAAAATTAAAATCTTATGGACCAATGAGGAAAACGAAATTAGAAAAAAATCATCTGCCTGCAAACCTCTATGGAAGACATAGCCTGCTGGTCGCCACTTCAGGAACTATCAGCTTATATTGAAGTCTTTCAGCTGAGCTCCTGATTTTGCCTCTAGTAGATGAGAGGGCACTTGCAATGGTTGTTGCTTTGGACGTAATTCCAGCAGAGGGGCAGTAGGAGACTTGTGCTGACAGTGACTGAGGTCCTGCAAGCCCTGCTCAATTGCTCTTATGACATTTTAAGTCTGAAGGTTGAAGGATCTTCTCTGAAACCAACCTCTTGGAGCTTCACACCTTCAAATCTACAGTTTCTCATCATTATGTTTTGTCTATAAAGGCAAATGGGAACACAGCACATCTACACAGAGTTGTTTTAAGGAGGAGTACATTTATCCAAACCAGACTGGGAGGCCAGAGGCCCTTATTCTGCACTGGCTGATACACCTGTATGAATGAGTATTAACCATATCTTTCTAAAAGAGCTTCCCAGACTGATAATCATAGAATCATAAAATCATGGAATCATTATGGTTGGAAAAGACCTTCAAGAACATCCAGTCCAACTGTAAACCCATCACCACCCTGCCTGCTAAGCCATGTCCCTCTGGGCCTCATTCAAACATTTCTTGAACACTGCCAGGGATGGTGACTCTACCCATTGCTGGGCAGCCTGTTCCAAGGCCTCACCATTCTTTCCATGTAGAAATTTTTCCTAATATCTAACATGGACCTGGCACATCTTGAGGCCATTTCCTCCTGTCCTATTGGTAGTTATTCCGGAGAAGAGATTAACCTCCACCTCACTACAACTTCCTTTCAGGTAGTCATAGAGAGCAATAAGGTCTCCCTGAACCTCCTTTTCTCCAGACTAAATAACCCCAGCTCCCTCAGACGCTCCTCATAAGGTCTGTGCTCCAGCCCCTTCAACAGTTCGTTGCCCTTCTTTGGCTCCAGCCCACACTCCAGAAAGACACTCAACGTCTTCCTGACGAGAACAATCAGTGTTTGGAAGAAAGAAAGGGTGACAGCATCAAAATAGCAAGTGATGGAGTGTTAAGAAAATCTTGTACATCTATTTTCTTTCTGTTAGAATACAGGGAAAGGAACACAGGATGAGATCTGTAAGCAGAGATTAAAATCTAGTCAAAGATGCTTTTAAAAATGTATGAGCATAACTAAACCATGGATTTCACTGTCTCTACATACTGCAAAAGCACAACCTTTTAGAATTTTTAGAACCTTTTAGAAGAGCCACGGGACTTTTTTAACAGTTATCACAGTCCATTCTTCCATTGATTTCAATACTCATATGGATCATAAGAATGTTATCCGGACAATTTTAAATGCTTGAATGAATATCCAGTGAAGCCATTTGAGCAGAAGAGCTCAGTGACTGGAATATGGAAGAAACTCCAAATGTTCTTCTGTGTAAGCACAGCAGATGCTTCCAAGAATTGAACAGCCTTAGAATTAATACTCATAATAAAAAAGATAATAGGTGAAAGCAAGGAACCTACAAAAAGGAAAAAAATATATATTTACTACCAAATTCAGCTGTATTTTCATTGTGTATAGTTGCCTCCACTATAACTGCGTAACATAGTTGTGACCTAAATATTTGCCTCTGTTTTCTAGGGGGCTGATGATGTAACATACAGAAGAAAGACTGAATTACAAAAGCAGCAGAAAGCACAAAAATGGAAATGACAACAGTCAAAGAGCTTGCGGCTTCAGCTCAGATCATTTCTTGCCCAGGAATGAAATGCCGTATGCAATTCTGCTCAGAAGCAGCCAGTCTGAGATGTTCTGGATGCGTGACTGCATGTGATATGATTTAGTTGGCAGAAAATAGAAATTATGAATAGTTTTGGATATGAAGAGACTGATTAGACAACAGAAATGACTCAATTTTCTATACATATGTGCATAGTTGAAGTGATCTTGAATTTACTTTATTGAATTCATCGTATATGTAAGAGGAAAAGTGTAATTAGCAGTCAATTTGGTCATCAGTAATTTAATTTAATGAATTCTTCCTACATCACCAAGAATTGATTTTTAAATCCCCAGGTTAAATAAAGAGAACATTCAATATGCAATTGAGGATTTGCTTCAGGTTTCTGGAGCATTTTTTCCTGTTCTATGTTCTGTTGAAGCCAGTGAACTAACCTCAGGGAAGAATTTGACCTGCAAGTCTAGAAAACAAATGTATTAACTGATGTAATGCAAGGCAGCAGTCACCTCTGCCAGCATAATCTGTTTAGAGATGTTTCAGAATTAAATCTGTAACTTCTTTGAATTAAGGCAGTGTATTGACAGTGTATGCAGTTCTTGTGTAAAACTGGCATTCATGAGACCTTTTAGTGTGCCAGTATATCTTGCTGAACATATAAAGCAGATGTTCAGCCCATAAATCATTATTTCATTGTTACCTTTACATAGTACTGGAGCTCTTCTAGAACCAGCAATTTATAAATTACACATATAAGCACATGCTTGTCACAACTGACACACAATATGTAGCACACACAACATGGCTTGTAAAGATTCATACATTTTTCTGAAAAGAAAATACACTTTTCTGGAAAAAAAAAGTTCCTATTTGACAGATTTTTTTTTTTCTGTTCTAGTTACATTCAGCAGAACTGGTATAATGTGTATGTTTTATAAATACTTCTCTAATGTTAATATTATCTGCATTTCTCTCTTTAGGTTCTTTCAGATGTCTCCTCTTATTTCAGGCAGGGGTGTTGCAAGCTTCCTTTGTGAAAAATGTTGATCTTTGTTTTCACAGAGAAAGTGGAGAGATTTCTAAACAGCAAATAAGAATAGCAGTGGCTATGCAACCTGCAATTTCTGTCCATCCAAAAGAGTAAGAGACAAGAGTCATCTGAAGAAGAGAAGCATTTCATGACTTTATTTACAACTGAACACTGATCTTTACCCTCTGCTGAGGGAGAAACTGTTAGTTAAAAAGATGAGTGAGAAATAAGAAAACTGAAAGAAAAAAAAAAGTTTTTATTCTGCTCTACTAAAACAACTAAAGACTGAAATTTCTGGTCATTTTTTTGGGGAGCTGGTTATGATTTATACAAAGTGGGCCACAGGGAACAATATTTTGTAAATTACTTTTAATTTGAAGTGATTGGTTTACTTCCACATTTCTAGATAGCAGTAGTATAATAAAAATAACGACATACTTAGAGTACATTTATAAATTATAAATCGCATTTAATATATTAAATATATTAAATACATAATACTCATACATTGCACATGGTGTACATTGTGGATAGTTTATAAAATACATATTTTCTTTCTGCTGAATATATATATATATATATCTCCGCAGAAATAGTGAGTATGGAAATTTGGGCCACTACATGGTATTTTCTTTGTGCATTTATTAAAACATTGCTTTAACAGTGCCACTGCTGTTTGAAAAGAGAGCTGTGACTAGATTTTCCATATTGTATAATTGAAGACTTATAGACATGTCTTAGACTTATAAACATTGTTTGTTTTTTAATATTTTTTTCTGCTAAAATACCAATCAACAGTTTTCCTTTTCTAAACAAATTCCACCCTGCCCTTCCTTTTCCTTAAGATTAAAACTCCTGTATTATACAACATTTGAAAATGCTGGCAACTCTCCAGTCAATATGTTTAAGGGATTTTCTTATTAGCATCTGATTTCTGTTTGTTGGTGAGAATGCTTGGTCCCCAGCCAAACATCAATACTTTGCCAAAACACAAGTTCAGTGGGACAGCTTCTCAGATTTATACAGAGGATTTTCTGGATTTACATCCTTTTTTTTTTTTTTTTTCCTTGTGCTTAGTGCATTTACAAGAGGATTCTGATGGAAGCAAACATTCCCCTACTGCCAAAACTAAATATAAAACTTAAGGCCGACGAACCATAAAAATCAGTTTTTTACTTTCTGCTGAAGTTTTAGAGCATGGAGAAAATGTGCTTACAGAGAGTATGGATCTTGGAATAGGAACATATTTTTTCTGAAATTCTATAATCACTTATTTTTAAATTACAATCCCCCAGAATTAGGATGGCTGCGGTACTTAGGTGATGGAAAGACATTCCAAATTTTGGAATAAGCTTTTTTGCCAGGGGCATTTTGAAACAGGGACAATTGTCCTTGGCAATTTGATTACTTCGAAGAGATGTGTTTTAATCTGACCAAAACATGTGGATAGGCATTACTGCTCATTCAACTGCACAGGCTTTTAATTCCTCCTACGTGCTTCTCATGTCCTGTGTGTTAGCGTACAGGCACGTCAGAGAGGCACTCCAGCATGCTGACTTCTAAGAAAGGGCATGAGACCTTTCTCCATAATGCAGTCCCATACGCATTTCCTTATTTACCTGTATATATTTCAACCCTTTTGTAGATTTAAGAGGTCCCAACCATTTACATCACCTTTTGAATGCTGACTCTGTCCACCATTTCCTTATTTGACATTTGGTTGTTCTGCTCTTCTCCCCAGCACTTATTTTGCTAGCTTGTCTCACTAACCAGTGATTTGGTGTGTTGGTTGATGGCTTCCTCTGCAGTGCTATGATGGCCAATTTTTATCAAGAGAGGACACAGAGATAATTCATCAGAAATAAACTAAGGAAGAGACATTAAGTGTTTCTCTTGACCACATCACTTTGTCAGTGCATCCAGAAATCATGAAGACTTTTTAAATCCAAGATCATCTGAAGAATTTATGAAGAAAGTGTTGCAAGTTGACTAACATTGTATATAGAAATATGGTCTGTTTGCAGTATACTCTTATAACCTGGCTTTGCTTCATGAGGGTTAGTCATTTAAGCTGTATGCACCACTTCTTTAGTTTCTAAAACAGTGACTGTTTATAGTGAGGATCAAGCACTTCCAGTTTGGGTAAGGCTTTTAAATGTACAAATCTGGATTCACAAAAATATGAGAGGATGGTAGAAAACATTCAGTTAAAAGTAGTAATTTTATTTTAGAAAGAAAATCTAATGCCACAGTTGTACTGTATATGATATACACTTTAAATAACAGCAGTCATTGATTTGTTGAAGACTTTTCCTGATTGCGGAAAAAAAAATCACTTGAGCGGTATATTTATTTAAGAAAACACTATCATTTTTGGAGAAGAATTTCCTCGCTGGGATTTTTTTTTTGAATTGCTATGTAGAAAAGCTGCTCTCCTTCTAGAGAAAACATTTGTCTTAGCTTGAGCTCTATTTTCTTAGCCAATACTACCAAATGCATCAGCTAATACTTCTCCCAAGACAACAATGATTGTGACCACATCAGAAATCCAGTCTCCTCGCAGTCTTTTCCTTCTCTGCCTGTGTGATATGATGTGACTTTATTCCAAGAAAGAGATAAAATAGTAAAAAGTGAAAAAAAACAAGTTTAGATGATCTCTTTTCTTCTCAGGCTTCTCTGACAGGACAAGAAAGCAAACCAGTATCTGCTGACTACAATACCTAGTCTTATAAGCTTTTTGCCACATTTCTATAGGGCCACATGGTGCTAGATAAATTGCTTTTCTTGTTCACAGAAGCTGCTCCCAGGGGAATTGAAATAATCAGAAATAGTTTCACCGAAAGAAGGCTTAAAAATACCTTTAAGACTATCAGAATTGGAGGTTGAACTTGACTTAACAGTGCCTCTGAAATACTTGAGCATACTGTATTCCAGGAACTCAGTTTATCCTCTTGCATTGAATTGCACAGTTTCAGGTACAATTATGGAAATAGGAAAAGATCACTGGGAGTTAATAATAGTTATTGAACCAAATGCTCAGCTAGAATCGTTGTTTTGGCCATGCAGTAGGCAGGCAGTTTTAGTCAGAAGCAAACCTTAAAACACTTAGACCATGCCACCTCAAATCAGAAAAGATGAGAGAGCAATGTAATGGTAAACAAAAAAAGAAGTAAAATCACCTGTTTATTGTTCACATCCAGGCAACAAGAAGCAGATAAATTCTCTAATGCCCACATTAGAAGTAGCTAGATACCATTTGTCTGCATTTACTTTCAGCTACGTCACCGTTAAGTGAGCTCTTACTGGGAGAATAATCATGGCAAGCTCAATTCCCTTGCAGGGAAATTCATCCATTATATGTACACACATGAAATGCCCAACATGCCCTTACACAGCTCATTTGCTCAACCTGCTGCGTGCCAGCTTTTCACGCTCCTCTCTCAATAAGAAGCCAAGAACTAATTAGTTCACATTTGTCTTGATTGCTACAAAAGTACTCCTAAGACCCTTTCTGAAGTTGCCTCCAACACATGATGTGATTTACGGGAACATGTCAGGGTGACTTATAGAGGTTTGTTCTGTCCAAGCCCAAGTGTTAACTATTTCCTTCACAGGTTCTCTCTTTCCCTCCCAATACACAGGCTTATTGAAGAAATAGATGAAGTACAGAAATGGACTCCAACTCCCCACTAAGGCTTTGGGAGGGATTCGTTATTTTACTCAGTAAAGTTACTTGTGTGGTATAAATTTTGTCAGATTGAAAAAAAAAAAAAAGTCTGGCAAATGAAGTGATCTAAAAGCACCACGTGATCAGTGGTGATAAGAAGTGACTTAATGTATTACTTTCTAAAGTGCTAACTCCTCTACTGCCTTGCAGGCTAAGAAATTTGGAGCCTGTGACATTTTTCCGTTTGTTTTGCTTCCATTATCTGCTGGGCAAAGATAACGACAAAAAAAGTGTAATTCCTTTGACTATTGAAATATCTATCTGCAAAGGTGATATGGAGATGACAGGATTCGTTTCATAGATGAGACATAAGTTTAATATTACAGATCACCTTGTTCTACAGGGAAAAAAAAAGTAAGCTGGATGCCTGTGGTCTGAGACTAAAGATTGATCTCAGTGGCTCCTGCAGGATGGAAAGCGGGGGAAGAATGCATTGCTGTGGGAGTGTACCTTTCTCCCACCTTGTGGGAGAAAAATAGAAAACTAAAATCAGGCCTGAAGCTTTATATTTTGTAAAATACCATACTTTGATGCCTTTCTGTTAAAAATAGGCAAGCAAAAAATATTATACAGTTGCAGTTAGGGGTATGACTCTGGTGGGCAAAATATACTGAAGGATACAAGGTGCAAATGGTGACCCTAATGTAAGGTGAGAGTTTGCAGCTGTGAGGCAAAAAGCTGTGGATTAAAGGAGAGAAAGGTTGAGAACTGCTGCCAGCAGTTAAGTATTGCGTACAGATGTGGGTGCTTTATTTACTTTCACTCTGGAGCACGGCTGCCTTATGTGAGAAGCAAGGTAAGCTCTGTGGTGGCCTGCTGAAACCATGCTGCCTGGGGGAGGCTTTGCAGCTGACTGAGCTGGGGAGCTCCGTGAGGACTCTGGATGGTTTGCCCTAGGGTGCTCCCCAAGAGTTACCAAAGCCTGGCTGCACCTGGTTGGTGCCACTTCGAGGTTCCTCCATACCTGCAACCAACAAGTCCAGACATAGGAGAAGTGACATAGACCCCCACCCTAAACATCTAAATGCAGTTAACCCAGAGAAACACCAGTGCATGGGTGGCTCGTTACTCACTGGGAAGGGCTGAGGCCTATGCAGTGGGGTCACCGGCTGACATGCATGCCTGTATTGCCTGAGGCCGTGCAGCTCTCTATAACCGTGGGTCAGCATTGCTATAACTGGCTACAAAAGAGACAGCCACATATGCTTGGAGTGGACTTGGACCTGTGGTCAGCTAACTTTTGGACCCGAGGACCCGCCTGTCAGCAGGGGTGCACCCCCAGTGTTAACAGAGTGGTAAAGAGAAACTGGGGAAGATGAGAGCCGAAGCAGGGCCCATAAAGGAGTGGTCGCTACACTGTGCACTGTGCATTGATAGAAAAGCTGGGGAAAACCTTACCGGAGGGATGGTCCGTAAAGGATGAGAGTAGTCATCGTACTGTGCATCAGTGTTTTAGCTGCAGACCTCTGATATTTATATATGTTTTCATCTCTGCTATATTTCTAGCTATACTCTACTTTTACCTTTGTTAAAACCTCTTATCTGTAATAAATTCTTGCACTTGACTAATGATGGTCTCTTGAGTTCAGTACAACTAATCCCAGAGGCTGTAACAGGGGGGTGTTTTTTTTTATAACTGATAGTTTATGCAAAGGGATTTATTTTAAGTGACTTGTGTCTTAAAGTAGGCCCATTGAAGAAGCGTGATTTCTCTGCAGTTTATACTGTGCTAAGAAAATGGGTCATTCATAGGTGATGATATGTTTTGTAAGGGCAAGCTGTGCAAGAAATTCTTTATCTAGAAGCTTTACTAGTTTGCAGAGGCTGAGTCTTCTTGCAGCAGCATGCTATTGCAACAGCAGACTGCACGCATTTGTATTATTGCTAATGCAGCTAAAAATACTCCAGCAGAATAAACAGCTGATTTTCAAAGATCGAGGTTTCCGTGCCGGTAGATGTCACTGTTGGACACTTTATGCAGCCTTATTTCTGGCAAACGGACCTAGCTACACTGGAAAAGATCTGTATATGTATCCCATTCTCTAGACTCCTATCAATAAATTTATATATATATATGTGTGTGTGTATATGTATATAAACCTCTCCACATGACAAAGAACAAGTAGACTGGGTCATTAGCTGGCTATTGCTTAATCAGCAAGACTGTAAACAAGTTTTACCTGTTGCATAATGATAAAAATAGGCCTTTTCCATTGTTCCATTGGAATTTACAAGCTTGGCAATTAGCAATATAATTTCTAATACAGCTGAAAATTAGATTTCTCAGCAATAATAAAAGTGAAACAAATGAGGTACTGAACAGCACAGAACAGCCACTGACAGCCACTGCAGTATCTCAGTTAGCACCGAGATGGTATCTGCTCACATGCCGTGTTCTTGTGGGCACATACAGCTGAGAGCAATGCTTGGCACTGAACCCTTTGGCAACCTCTGTATCTGACTCATGCTCAGACGAAACTAGCAGAACACTTCTCTGTTGAAACACTAAGAATCTTCCTCATTGAAGTTAGCAGCTGGAGACTTCACTTTATTGAGAAGAGAATTTTTTGAGGGGCAGGGTAGGGGAGGTTATTCTTTCCCCAAATGTTTGCTTTCCTTTACTGGCAAGATCATTCATGCTGTCCATCTCATTTCCCGTGGTGTCCTCCTTGGATCCTTGCATCCCTGGTTACATAGCAGGGGAATCCCAGGCTCAGTGTTACTATAATTAATGCCCACTTATGAGTCTTGCCCTACTTGCTCATTCTTGGCTAATGACTTAGCAGGCTAATGCCTCCTTATGGCAATCAATGCACATCAGCTCTCCTACCCCAAAAGGTAATGTTTTCATTAAGGACATCAAACATCTCTTGCTCAGGGATGCGAGGTAGAACACAAGTGGTTTTGATCCTGCCAGTATAACCAGCAAATCTGAATAGACTTTTTTGGCCTCTGAATTTCCTGTGTCTCATTATACTGTCAATTGCACATCTGTAATAGCTCACAACCAGGCCTGTCAGCACATGGCTCATTAAAAAAACTCTGACTGCCAGCTTTTTTTGGATGAAATCCTTCCCTTAGCAGCATAATACAAATACTGGTCTGTGCACTGAGTACCTTCATGGGAGTTTGAGGGAGACAAAAACAATACCGGATAGTTTGGCTCTCTGGGTAGGTTCGTGTAGGCTGATGTGCAATAGCCCCTGCACTTCTGATGAGTGGGTATGTGGAAAATCCCCATGGATAAGACCTTGACATTAGGAATTCGCCTTCTAAATTACACAGAAGAGCCCAACTGTTCTGAAACTTTTGTTTTGTCCTCTGAAGCTTTTATTTTATTCTCCTGCACTTTTTTTTTTCCAATCCCTCCCTTCCCACGATTTCAAGTAATGTGTGATGTGCAAGGTATACCTAAAAATAAAAGAGAAAAATGAGTATTTAAATTAGGATTATTCCTATTTTCACTTCCCCTTCACTTTTTCCTAATTAAAAAAAGAATACTTCTGGTAAATGATTAAGAAGTTAATCCTTGAAGTATGTGAACTACTAATTTTATGTCAAAAGCCAGAATGTTTTGATCTCAAAGGCTGCTTTCAAACCTTTGTCATGCCAGTAGCAAAAGCTGAAGGTCCAAAACTATTAAGTATCATCACCTTTCCCTGTTAATACTGCTTTTCCTCAGGAATCTCAGACATTTCCTGTATTAGGGATTCAGAGAATTTCTCATGAAAACATTGCTCAAGACCTATTTTGGCTAAAAGCATCTTGATTTATGGCAACTTAAATACTTTCAACTATCTGTTGAAGCATTGCAATACCTTGTGAGATTCACAGACATGTTTTAAGGATGGAGGAAGCTTTTCATTCTTGACTTTTATCTTTTATTAGCAAGTTTTCTTTTCCTTTTCAATAATTTTAGAATTGGAGAATCAAATCAAATCAAACCCAAGTTAAAACACTGATTGATTCACCTCTTTTGTCTTCTCTGGATCCAATCTGTAGCATGGTTGAGCACCTAAAAAGTGAAAAACTCATGCTGATAGGGTGTGGTAGGTGTATACAGGACACTACCAACAGCCTGCAAACCAGTTATTTACTGTTGGAAGCTGGGAATGGAAGATGTTTTACACATGGGTCTGAAAAACCTGTCGCGCTTTAGAGAAGTCATCTGAAGTGGTTGCAGACAGTCCCTGTGGTGGACAGGTACAAAAGAGCATGTGATGCAGTCGTGGTTGTCCATGCTGCAAATGCTCTTAGTCATGGAGTAGAAGACCTAAGGGAAAACTGTTAGTCCATACAACCAGAGGTCATGGTAGCACTGGACAAAGTACTTGGAGGAAAGAGGCTATGATTTCTTATGGTGAAAGAGGCTATGATTTCTTGTTTTCTGTTCAACATATCTTTTATTCTAACTGCAGACTCCGTCCATTTTCCATACTCTCCCTTTTCACTTCTATCTTCACAAACAGGAGAATATACACAGGGCTGCTATCTCCATGCCAAACACTATGCATCGTGGCCTCCCCAGAAGGGCCCTGCAAGGTGCACAAGCTTCTGCTCTACATACTCTTTATGTTGTTTCCGTATCTGCAGCCTACTGGCCTTGTCTTCCCAAGGACTTTTCAAGCACTTCCCTCCTAAGCCTGCTTTAAGTTGAAACATTCCCCTGAGACAAGATACCAGTCTCAATGCCCTTCAGGAAATAAGATGGTGCTATTTGATGCACTGCAGAGCCTGACCAAACATGAAGACTTCTTTCTTAACTGCTGCTGTTCTCCTCTGCCTTTCTTCCCCAGCAGATTCCTCTTGTCACAGGCATCACCTGTCATAACTGCATTTTCAGTCTATTAGCATCAGGATTGGATGATCATCTTTGGATGTATCATTAGCTCGGTAAAAAGTCAGAAGAGATTAAAAGTATTTCACAAATAAATCTGAAAAATGGCTTTAGATGGGTTAAAAACAGAGAATGAGGCTTCTCATCTCAAATTTTCTAAAACAACAACAAAAAGATTTTGCACCTGGAAAAATAATTTCGAATTAAAAAAAAATCTCAAAAGAGAAATGGAAGTTTTTACTTCAACAAAATCTTCAAAATACTTGGTTTAGCCAAGTATTACATCCTTAGTAATGTTTTCGTGAATTTATTTTCAATCTGTATTTCTCCCTCAAACAATTCGTGTGGGCATTTCTTTGGAATAGTTTTGCAATTGTAATTCGTTACGGTAAGAACAGCAAGTTCTTACCGCAAATTTTACGGTAAGAACTAACCTTGTTAGATAAGACCTTGAGCTGCTTTTGGAAACCTTCTGATGCACAGTGCAGCACTGACTGTGACACATCTAACAGAATAACCAGTCCTGCAGACCAAGTTGTTTCTTTCCTCAAGGCTTTCTTGTGAGGCACTCATACAATTTCCTGCTGGGGCCGCAGTGGGTCAGGGAGAACAGTATGAGAGTGGCCGACAGTGCTGCAA
This sequence comes from Tinamus guttatus, assembly GCF_059628265.1. Taxonomy (NCBI): domain Eukaryota; kingdom Metazoa; phylum Chordata; class Aves; order Tinamiformes; family Tinamidae; genus Tinamus; species Tinamus guttatus. The sequence goes on along the minus strand of NW_028288601.1, from coordinate 527,895 downwards.
AACCTTGGGCTGGATGAGCAGATTGCTTATCTCTGCTGTCACTGGATGTAGAAAATCCCCTGTCTTGTGATTAGGCATAACAAGGCTTCTTCATATGTGACCTTTTGAAATCTCTGCTACTAATCATTCACGGAGCAACAACATCTGACAGATATTTTATTTGTTAGTTTCTGTAAAGAACATTATTCACCACTTTTGAAGTTGCTTTTTTTTCTTTTTTTTTTTTTTGAAGGTCTTATAGGCATTTACTTTGTGTTTCATGTGTTTGGAAGCATGTATGCTGGACTAAAGTTGAACTGTGCTTGTCATTTTATAAACACTTGGGAAAATAGATCTCTTTTCTGACAGGTTTGGCACTTAATCTGGAGCAAGATATGACAAGTGAATGGGATGAGCTGAAAGGGAAGGCCATGTGAAAGATGCATGGCTAATATCCTTGTAGCACATAATCTACCCCTCGAGCCTCATGAAATATCTCCAAAAACGTGCATGTTGGACTGTCATTGAATTTGGCTCTTAATGGTTGCCAAGTTTTTTGGAAGGCTAAAATAGCACAGACATCTGAGGAGAGATTTTGAGATGTTTCTGCTTGTGTGGCTGCATCCATGTATTTTGAGTGTTTGAATTGTGGGACTTGTGTGTGTGTGTGTGTTTGTGTGTGTCTGTATGTTTCTGTGCACTTTTTTGTTTTTTTTTTGCTTGTGGACAATATGATTCTTGCCTTTTCAGAAAGTGACTAGCACAATTTAAAAGTTATCTTCTAAATAAGTATGATAGCAATTATGGTAAAGCCCATTCTTACTTTGATATGCTATCCACCTGAAGTTATATATAGTATTTGCCCCAGTACTTGAATTTCTAGACATCTATACATATTGCCCATATTTATCTTTTCCAAGTGAATGAAACTTAGCAAATCATTATTTTGTATGTGTGTATTTCTATTTCCAGGGAAGCATTTTCCCAAGTAATGATGTTTTAGACCAGCAAATAAATAATTTTAGGGATTGTCCTTTGGGCTGCATTGCTGTGCTCTGGTATGACACCAAGAGTGCCCTCCTGGTCTTAACTTAGTTCTTCTCAGTCTTTTGCTACCAGAATGACCTAGTTTCTTCATCTATGGCAGTGGCATTGTAGCCAAGGCACTACCATGTGTGGCCATCTGAGATGGGGTGAGGAGATTGATGAAAACTTAATCAAACTCAAGGAAAAAGAAAAGTAGAACTACTGTATATATTAAACATATATATATGTAAGGCAGCAGACAGTTTTGAAAAAAGAAATCTGTCTACGGATGACACAGTCAATCAACACATGCAGTATTAAAATAATCACTTATCGATTCCTGTTTTCCTTTGCTTGTACTATTATGAAAAAAAAAGAGATTTGGATTAAATATAATTTATTTTAGCACAAATTTATTAAAAACATACGTGAATGTGCCATCCCTAGATCATTATGTTTGGATCTAGCTAACAGGCAAGGAGGCTAAAATACATTTTTGGATGTACTATATTTGCTATAAAGATGAAAACAAACTGAAGGAGTCATGGCAAATGTTGAACTTTAATGAAATGCATTTTAAATGTCACCTACATAATACAGTTCTTTACTGACGCTTAGGAATAACTATGTGATTACAACTAGGGTGGTATGAGAGCTGTGCTCCTGTCAGCTTTTGTTGCTTTTCAGGGACATTCTGTTTTTTCAGGTTTTGGCCTGTGGTGGCAGTTCTAGCTTACTTCTGTGTTGGGCACTTTTCCTTGCTTTTCTTGGGGTTCTTCAAAGGTCCCAACTGAGCAGCCCCAGGGCTGCCCCTGTATCTTGCTGAAAAAAATGTCAATTTGTGGGATGGCTGTAGAGAGAGTGAAAATATGAAGCTTCACAGGGAAACCATACTTTCTGGAAGAAAGTAAGCCTGTGGCAAGGCAGTGAGACCACAAGAGGGTTGGTTTTTCACTGTGAGAAATGTTTTCAGAAAAGCTCGCTTGGATTCTGCAGCTTTCCATTACGCTGACTCTCATGAAAGCCGAGGGAGAGCTTCTGGGTTCCTGACAGATATGGTGCCACTTTCATAAGCGAGCTGTCTGAGCTTTCCAAGGAGTTTAATTGCTTTCCCAGGAGGTATGGCTAAAAGGCCTGGACATAAAAGCTACCATATCTGCTGAAAAATGGAATAAATCTGCATGAATAATTAATATCAGGTGGGCAAATGCAAATGCAGAATGTGAATTGAGTATGTGTCTAAGCTGAATAATTGCATCATCAAAACTTGATGTCTGTCAAAAAAAAGCTACTATTCACTCTACAAGATTGAACTAAAATCCTGAAAGCAAATGGGATTTTCTCATGATTCGACTGATTTTTCATTTACATTTTTCCAAGCTCTCACATGAAACAATCTTTAATAGCATTTAAATAAATATACATATATTTATATACTAAGTATATAAATATATATAAATTTATGTATATATTTAGGTACATTTATACGTATTACAATGTGCATGCTTTCCTTATTTCTATAAAAGGGCTAATTTAGACATTTTCTCTGAAGAGAAACACATCCATAACTGAGACTGTTTGCAAGAAACAATTAAGTGACAGTTGCAAAGAACTTGTAATGATGGTGAGGAAAGACAATCTTTATCAGAGTCAATATGCACTATCACATTATACAACTTGATATATGAATGTAAAATAATTACGGAAAGGTAAAAAGGTCTAACAGAAAGAAAGAAAAAAAAAGTAACACTGGATATGCCCTAAAAGGATTGGCATAAATTAATGGAAAAAAGTGCTCCAGGTCTTTAAATATGCGTGAAATAAATTAAAGAAAATAATTCGAGTCATTATAGCAAGCCTGTTTATTCCAACTAAAATTATTTTACTGAGTATTAAAAATTGACAGATGTCTCTTCATATTGCTTTAGCAATGGGTGTCATGGTGGACGACAAGTTGACCATGAGGCAGCAGTGTGCCCTCGTGACCAAGAAGGCCAATGGGATCCTGGGGTGCATTAAGAAGAACGTCTCCAGCAGATCGAGGGAGGTGATCCTGCCCCTCTACTCAGTCCTGGTGAGGCCACATCTGGAGTATTGTGTCCAGTTCTGGGCTCCACAGCACAAGAGGGATGTGGAGCTGCTGGAGAGAGTCCAGCACAGGGCTACAAGGATGATCAGGGGCCTGGAACATCTGCCCTATGAGGAGAGGCTGAGGGAGCTGGGCCTGTTCAGCCTGGAGAAGAGAAGGCTGAGAGGGGACCTGATCAGTGTCTATAAGTACCTCAAGGGAGGCAGTGAGGAGGATGGTGCTGGCCTCTTTTCAGTGGTGGCTACCAACAGAACTAGAGGTAATGGACAGAAACTGAAACACCAAAAGTTCCACATGAACTTAAGGAATTTTTTTTTTTAACAGTGAGGGTGACAGAGCCCTGGAACAGGCTGCCCAGAGAGGTTGTGGAGTCTCCTTCCCTGGAGATCTTCAAAACCTGCTTGGACGCAGTCCTGTGCCACGTGCTCTGGGTGACTCTGCGTGTGCAGGGAGGTTGGACTAGATGACCTCTAGAGGTCCCTTCCAACCTTAAGCATTCTATGATTCTATGATTCTGTTTAGTCTGGAGAAGAGAAGGCTCAGGGGAGACCTTATCTCTCTCTACAACTACCTGAAAGGAAGTTGTAGTGAGGTGGGGGTTAATCCAGAATAACTACCCATAGGACAAGAGGAAATGGCCTCAAGATGTGCCAGGTCCATGTTAGATATTAAGAAAAAATTCTACATGGAAAGAATGGTAAAGCCTTGAAACAGGCTGTCCAGCGAAGTGGTAGAGTCACCGTCTGTCCCTGGCAGTGTTCAAGAAATGTTTGGATGAGGCACGGAGGGACATGGCTTAGCAGGCAGGGTGGCAATGGTTTACAATTGGGCTTGATGTTCTTGAAGGTCTTTTCCAACCATAATGATTCCATGATTCAAAAACAGAATCCACTTGTGCTGCATAAAATGATCCTTACTTGGTTGAATTTTTTTCTGAACTGCACTACACTGCTAGGTGTAAGTTTCTAGGGATAGCAGATATGAAAATGATGTGAACTCACAATTTTTAGTGTATTTGTAGGGAAGTGGGGGGAGAATCCCCAGAACAACCCTGCTTCAGCATCCACTATCAAAAAGGTGGGATTGTCACAGAGATTGTCATATCCTAATAATTAAAAAGAAATGAGGAGGTTATGCCTGTGGAACCCTAAGAGAACAGAAATACGTGATGGTCAACTCAAGCATATCAACAAAAACTATGTATTAGGCTAAATGGACTTAAATATATCTTTCTATAAAAGTATTCAGCACAATAACAACTATTTTCATAAGAACTTCAGTAAAGCTTAGTGGGTTTGCTTTGGATCCTATGATATTGTTGTTGGACAAGTTGGTGATAAGTAGAGTGGATAAGTTAGCTTCCTATGGGGCAACAAACTATAGCTTTCAGACAGAAAGGCATTCTTCATAAAACAGCTTCTGGCTATAACTGCTGGTGAGCCAGGTAGGAAATAAATGCTAAAATGGAAAGATGACTGCTAAATTCTCAGGTGAATAAGAGTTGCCTGTGTTCTTGATGTTGTGCTGTGTCAGACAGACAAGAAAGAAAGAAATAATCCACTTACCGAGTGCAATAACCAGTCTCCACATAAGAAAGTTTTTGTAATTTTAGAAAATAATCTTTTTGCATTTCTACTGCTTTTGGCATTTCCCCCTTTTCTCCACCTATCATTTTGTGTCTGATCGTGTGGTACAGCATCTGTGTGTGCCAGACAGGTGCTTATAGAGGAAAAGCAACCCATGCAAGTGGGAGGGAAGAGTCCAGGGAGAGCTGTAAGTGTATAAGCGGCCTTAGCTAACATTCATAGGGAAGCTGGAGTCTATTAAAGAGGAGCAAGGCAAATGAATTCTCCTACCATTGGATAAAACTCTGCCAGTACTTTACAAACACCTAAGGATCAGAACTTGAAATAAGCTTCTCAAATTTGATGACCTCATTGACTAGATGTATCTCTTTTTGCCTAACTGTGCCCTACGTCTTAGAAATACCTTACCATCTTCTCAGAACTTATACAAATGGAGATCATGTGTTTTACAGAACTCAAGTTTGTCCTGCATTCAGCAGTATGAACACATGGAAATAGGTCAAGTAAAGTACTGGCTTTTACCCACGCGTTGGCTTGGCTGGTTCATGTACACAGTGTGGATATAGAAGCAGTGACTGCCAAGCCACATTTCTCTAGCATAATCCAAGTCCATTTCCAAACAGAAATTCTTTTCCTGAGAAAAGCTGTCACTCTACTTCCTTCTCTAACAAGAAACACAACGATGTCTTCCAATAAACTGTATTAACTCTTCTGCTTTGATTCTTTCTCTTTAGAAAAAAAATAGATAACTGGGTAAAGCTCCATTGGTAGCAGTCTCTAAACCAAGACATGGCTCAAGCATTCACAAGAAAATGCTCTGAAATTCTGCTTTGTGAAGGGGAAGGCCTGAATCTCATCCAGAAATGACACTTACCCTGGGACAGATGCCCAAACTCTCGCCGTTGAATGTGTGCAGACCAATTCACTACAGGTTACCATGCTAGGTTGCCAGCATAGTTGTAACCATCCTATTAATATCCATGTTGCAAAACCTTGTGAGGATCTGGTGTGTGTGTTTGCGTGTTTAAACCAGTGTCACAAGGGTAACCAGTTTCCTGCAGCAGAGTGGAGGAGAGAGAACCATTTCACTTCAAACCCTCCAGCAATGTCAGGTGAACAGACCTTAATGATCCTGCATAGTTTCTTAACATTTCCCTTACTAATTGGGAGAAATCACCTACCATTAACATTTAAATAGGCCTGCTTTCAAGTGTGACAGGAATTTTCCTATAGCTTAGTATGACAAGAGCCCTCTGTTAGCCAGATACATGTATATTTGGAAAGATGCAAGTGAAAAGTCATCCCTACAATGTGTGTTGATTATAGTCAAGAGAGGGCAGTTAGTTATTGCCTGTTACAGATGGTTTAATAGAATTGTACAAGCTTTCAGAATTTTAATTAAACTCATAAATCTAATCTCGATACAAAAATAAATGAAAGGACATACTGATTTAGTATTTCAGCTTACCTAAATGACATCCAATTGTTCTCTTCTCTGCATTTTTCAAAAAAGAAGATAGTTTCTAAAAGTACAAGAGCTGTGAATTGCAATTTTAATGAAAGCTTTCCTTTTTGCCATACAGGTACCATTATCAAGTAAAATCTGTGCATTTTATAATTTTTGGATTAATATAAAGAGATTTTTATAGGTTGCATAGGAAAGCAGACATTTGGGGAAAACATATGATGATAAACACTACAGTCTTTCACTGCTTTGCAAAGTGTTGTTCTTGACCTATCAACAGGTGTTCCAAATTGACATAAGACATCCAGGAATGGGAGTTGTTCCCACCCACCGGGGATGTTGCACTCTAGTGCTTGCACAAATAAAAAGACTATTTACTCTTTGAAGCCTAAGGATAATCAGTTCCTGTGACCTCTAGATCACAAATTTCTGTCAACGACTTACCCCATCTCTGGGGTCTCAGTTTGCATTAGTAATTATCAGTTTAAAATAGACTTCTGATTGTGAAATTTTAATTAAATATAACTGTTCCGTGTGGCACCACAGCAAGGTTGAGTGGTTAAGACAGTTCCAAAGTCCCTTATGAATGCTTTCCCTGAAGAGTTGGCTTCCTTCATCATACATGAGTAATTCCTTTGCAGGCTTAAATCAGTGCTGGCATAGTGCAAGAGTGTGGGCTAGGTGCTTCTCATCTAGTTGGCACTGACTGTCCCAGCTGAGTCTGCCTAATGAGGATGTCCTGGTGGAATTTCTTTTTTGTGATGCTCACGGCAGCTCGTCTTAGGGTCAAGGTACCTGGTGACACTTGGAGGTACTAGCCATATTTTGGGTACATTTGGAAACTACATGTCTCTGCTCGGGCAGGAATAAGGGAAGTGATTTTAATGGTGGCAACAGGTATACATGGCAGCACAGGACAAAGAGTTATGGGGCCAACAAATACTTGCTTGTGAATACTCTTAAAATGTGCCCTTGCAGGCATTTCTTTTTGGTCAGGCCAGTTCTTGTGATCTCAACATGAGGATAGAGTTGGTGCTGAAAAGGTGCTTTTAACATGCATTTGGCTCTGAACTTAGTCCTGCTTTTAATTGGAACACAACCAGTCTGCAAGCTGTATGGGCATATCCAGATGTGGAAGGTTACTTGGATGAGCTGTCAGGGCATGGAGTTTGTTAATAGTGCCTACAGACTGAGTATATTAACCTATTTATATCTCACGGAGACAGTAAAGTCATCCAGCTCATTTTTTGTTTTAACAAGCACTCAATAGTATGCTCTTCTGTTGTTCTTACAGCTGATCATCAGCTGTTCTCTTTCCATGCTAACCATCTTGTTTGTGCTGGGTAGGATTTTCTTTTGTTTGTTGGTTTTCTCAGTTCTGCAGCTGATCTTTTTAATGAGGCTGTAATATTAGTTTCTTTTAATGTGTTTATACTGAGATAAATTGGGAAAATTTGTGCTTACAGTTTGTAAAACCTCACTTGTAAAAAGTAAATGAATGCTATTTATGTCAACTGTATTTTCTATTCTTTAGTCACAGAAGAAAAAGTACAGACATTTCAAGGGAGCACCCATAGCTCATAGTTCTTTCCCTAGCTCGGCTAGGTGACACATTACTGCTAAGCGTTTTACTTCAAGACCATTACTAGTCCTTAACATACACAGATGGTATTGAGGCCTTCCAGCTATTGTGGCAGGAGATGGTTAGAGGATAACAGAGAGTGAAGAACATGCCCCAAATGATGCAAGTTTAGTCCCTTTTCTATCCTCTGTAGTCAATGTTGTCCCCTGAAAGCAAATGAGGAAACACATAGGACCCAGTAGTCCCAGAACTTGTTTTTCTAGGCTGATCATGCCACAGTTCTGGTCAAATAGCCTATATTTCCTCATCTACCTTGCCACTGGACTACTTAATGATTACAGGGTAAGAAGCATGCTGTGTGATCCTGAATTACGGATCCTTCTGCCTGCATGGATATAACTGATATTTTCCACAAACATCATCCATTAACTAGGCTCAGATGTTACTTGGTTCATACACAGTGTTTGCTATTACTGTTTATAGAATGCGTCTCAATTTACCCTTTTTACTTCATTTTGCATAATTGTTACTATAATGGATTTAGTAATTGTAATGAATAATACCAATTTTGTGATGAAAAGAAAATATCTATCAAAACCAAAACACAAAACGAATCCCTCTTTTCTTCCCCAAAGGATTTCTGGTGTAGAAAAGAAGATATTTTATTTTCAAAACTGAGAATACCAACTCCAATGCAGAAACAAAACAGGGAAAAGGGAATTTAAATGGATCGCACTTTGGATAATGGGAAAGGTAATTAGGACAGCAGTTCTTGCATTTTCTTATAATGAGGAAGTCAAAAGGTCACCCAATAGGGGTGCCTGAATGAGAGAGAACGCTTCCTAGTAGTGGTCTTTGGGGAAACCCACTGTGTATGTGTGTGTGAGGCAGGGAGCAGAGAGTGACTGTGTTTACTTTGGCAAAGCTGAGACCAGGTTTTTTTGTTTTATTTTATTTCTCTCATAGATTTTGATGCCGAAAACCAATTAAAATGAGCAAAAGAGATAACTGATACTTTAGATTGTTTGCCACAAATTGAGCTGGGTTATCTGGAAATTATAAATACTCTATATTGCTTCAGGCCATGAATCCTAAACCAAAACCACATGTAAAGCCTTTGAAAATTAAAGTGCTGCAGCTGGCTTTGGCTAGCCAGAAATAATGGCTGTTGAGCCACTCTCTCTGGTTACACAATATTTTTCAGCTACTAAAGGATGCATCCTGAAGACTATAGCAGAGGAATAACTAATATTAAATAAAATTTGTGTAAGCAAACTACCAAATTTGCAATAGTTCAAAGTCTTCAAAAACATTCAAAATAAAAGAATCACATGTTAAAAAATACACACACACATAGAGTAGCTATTGGCATGACTAACATGAATCAGCTCCAAAGGAACCACCCTAGCCGCCAGAAGACTTTATTTGAAATGACCCTGATGATTGTGGAGTAATTGAGCTTTGCGAGGTCAACAATTAAAAAACACTAAACAAGATAATGGTATTATATCAGTTTATCTACATAGAAGGCACATATTTATTACAATTATTGTATGAAATAAAACACTGAATCACCAAGAAGCATGTGTAATATCAAAAGTGCGTTATAAAGTGGATAAAAAACATCTTCTTAAATTTGGTGGAGGTGCCTTTATTTTGAACCTCAGCATCACTGAGGTTCAAATAGTCATCATTCTCAAATCAAGTAGACTTTATGGCTGCATCTAGCTGATGGGAAACACCACATGGGCAAGCAAGCACACCAGCCATTGCTTGTCCAGGTGATTAACTGCTGTCGTATACACTGGTACTGGTTTAGCCTCTGCCAGCAGGAATGCACTAGGATTTGGTCACAGCAAGAGCTAAGTGCCCTACCTAAGACATTGCATGGATGCAACTGCTACAGGTCTGACTACCGCCAGCTTATACGGTCCCCTACAACTCTCCCAACAGATTTCACCCCTCGGATCGTCCTGTGTGCTTTCACAACCCACCCTGAGGTGTGCGATGATCATCCTCGTGGATATGTGGGACAAGTACTATGCCATATGGCCTGGTTGTGGCACATGGTCTCAGGGCTAGAAAGCAGTCCCAGCTCTGTTCATCAGTATAGACACAACCAATATTACTTCATTGTAAGTGTTTCCTCCCCTTCCCATAAATATTTTCAAACAGAGCTAATTAGAGACTTGTGCATTTACAAGTGCATAGTAATATCCTTCCTTTGCCAGCAGCTGGCTGTGAGTGCCCTGCTCCACCACCCTGCCGTTCTGAATCACCGCAATGATGTCTGCCGTCTGTACGGTGGTCAGGCGGTGAGCGATAACGATGCAGGTTCGACCTTGCCGGGCATTATCCAGAGCTTTCTGGACGATCTGCACACAGATGTAAAAGAAAATGTTATTATCACCTAGAAAATTTCATTTAACAAAGAATATGAAATCAGATGTTGGTCCTATGACATCACTTATGTCTCCTATCAGTACAGGAGTCAATACATTTCTGAGACATCGTTACTCAACAAGGTGGCTCGTTGAAGTCAGTAAGACTGATCTTACAAGCATGAGTCACTTGGGAACTGGGTTCTGGGGCAAAAAGAGTTTGGGTCAGAACACCAACTCAGTATTTACCATCAATTCTCCATAATGTGTATTACTTAAAGTGGTAGGTTTTGATGGTTTGTTTTTAAATACTTAGTGCATGCACACTGCTTCCTAGTGTTTTTAACTTCAAATCTTGCAATTGGAAAAGCTGCAGTGATACACCTGCTGTCTTGTTTCACAGCTGAGCATTTGCACTATGATTCAAACAATTGTAAGTTTTATTTTAGAGAAAACAAGTAACCATGCATCAGCACAGTGATCATTACATAGTGACCCTTCCAATCAGCATAGTGATCGTTACTCACCTTTTCACTTTCTGTGTCAAGTGCAGAAGTAGCTTCATCCAGAAGCAGGACAGCAGGCTTGCGAACCAGAGCACGGGCAATTGCTATTCTTTGCTTTTGACCTCCAGAAAGCTGTGTTCCTTTCTCACCTACTCTGGTATCATATTTCTGGGTATTAATATGAGAAGAAAAAAAAAGGCGCCTGTGAATACTCTCTCCAAAGGAAGGCTAGAGAAGTAAAGCTCAATACTTGGCTATAAAGATGATTAGGTATTTCCATCTTGAAAGATAGGTGAAAAAAAGAATTGCACAAGTGTCTTTGATAAAGATAAGGTTTTATAAGCAGCTCCTATATAAATACTTATCTATACCCAACCATGCGTATTGATACCTGGTCTGAAAATTTACTTCCCTGAAGAAACAGAGTATTTTTTGAATGGTATCACCAGTGACAGGCTTTTCTAGAGAGTCTAGTGATCATATGGTCATGGACAAATGTAACTATAGATTTAATGTATAGGTTTAATGTTTCAGAAATCCACACAAAGGACTTGATCCTGGATTTCTTGCATTAAATTACAAAACTTTTTTCAATTTATTTTTGAATGTCACTAGTAATGAAAATGAATTTTTTTCAGCATCGTTGCATCATTTTCAGTTACTGGGAATACAGCAGAAATCAGATATCAAAGCATTTTTCCTTGTTACAACAATTCTTGGCCCTAACCTTCATGCTTGCGACATCTTTTATTTATCTGCACATCTTACATCTTAAGAAACACTCTCTATGCTTGCCCATTCAATTAAAATTAGTTTACTGAAATATTTTACTATAGTTCACCTTTTTTTGAGAGTAACTTGAGAAGCTGCAGCCAGAAAAAGAGAAAAAAAAATAATAGAACGTATATGTAAGTAATAAATTGTCCTAATTTTTTCTCCCCGCATATTCTGGTTTGTCCACAACAATGTTAACTTGTGCCTTTTTTGAATAACCCAGCAAGGACTTTAAACACACTGACATGTTTAAACATAAATTCTATATTGTTCTCCTTAAAGGCAACAAAAATGTTCTTTTTCATTTTATCTTTGTAAGCAATTTCTTCATGTCATTCCAAGTATTCGCTGTCACTGTGAATGGAAGATCATCATCTCTTACCTCTGGCAGTCTTTCAATGAAGGCATGAATATTTGCTGCTTTAGCAGCTTCTTCAATTTCCTCCTGACTTACAACCCTGCTGTTGTCTCCATATTGAATATTTTCAGCAATGCTGCAGTCAAACAAAATGGGCTCCTGTGACACCAGGCCCAGTCTAGACCTTAGCCATTGTAAATGCAAAGTCTTGGTATCAAATCCATCTGCAAGCTAGCAAAAGCAACAGAAAAAATGACACCAAGTTGAGCACAGAGATCATTCACACATACACAGTGTAAACAGGAAACACTATTTGTAACAGGAAACATGGTATGTATTAGATTCCCAGCTGAAATAAAATACATTTCTCATAAAAAATGGAACTGAACCAATGCAATGGATAAATATTTCCTTTCATTAGTTTTTAATTTTGTGTTGTTTTCACTTTTATTTCCCATTAGACAGATATGTGCAGTGCAAATCATAGGCAGTTCCTGAAGTCCTCCCAACCTCATTGAACACCAGGACCCTCATGGGAAAGCATTCTCCCTAGAAGCTGGACACACCAACAAACATTGTTGTGTTGTGAGTTAAACAGCCAGCCTTAAAACTTCCAAGGAAATGTTCCTGGGCCACCACTGCATCCCTCCACCCATGAAACAGTAACATCCCCATAGGATTATGTTCATACTATCTGAGACATATGAAAATTCACATGATTTGGATGAATTCATATAAAAATTCATCTCTAATATGAAAATAGATATTCATAAGATTATTTACTAACAAGAAAGTAACATAAACGTTATGGTCCTGTGCAAGCAGGCTGTGAACACTGCTGGAGAGGCAATGCTCCCTGCCCCTTTCGCTCTTCTCCCTGAAGGAATCAGATCTTTGAGATAGGTTGCCATGCAAATATGTGTACTAGTTTTGGCATGCGTGGCAAATGCATGTGGACAGGCAATGACAAGGGTCTTAAGATTAGCCCCAGGGGCACTGCAACCTCAGTAAACCACCTCCAGCACAAAGGCGTCTTTCCAGAGATATTGTTAAGGTCATTGAAAGACTATGAAACACTCAAAAGATAGAGAACTCTGTAGGTTTGACTGTTATTAATAGCCATACAGATCTTTTCTTACCACTTGTCCTTCCACAGGGTCGTAAAATCTTTCTAAGAGCTGAATGGAGGTGCTTTTACCACAGCCACTGCTTCCTACTAAGGCCAGTGTCTGTCCTTTATTAACCTTCACGCTGAGTCCTTGCAAAACTGGAGCTTCTGGTCTTGATGGATATACGAAATGAATGTTTCTGAATTCAATGTTGCCTTCAAAATTACTCTGAAAGCAATAGAAAGTTCATATGCTTACATTAACATTTATTTGCTTTAATGAAGAACAAAAACAACAAAAAAAGGTGTAAGCTTTGTTTAAGTGAGAGAATGGTCAAGGAAGCTTGGAGTGATATTTTCAGAACAGCTTATTTTTCTCCTTTTCAGTTACAGATTGGATTGAGTGTAGTATCATTATTTATTGGATGATCTACGGATTAAAATTGCTAGAATCTCCTGGAGAAATCACTTTCTGCATCTCGCTCTCATATTTACTTCATTTCACTTCAGCTTGGAAAGGAGTATCTTCACTTTAGAGAATTAAATGATCTTAACCCTTTTAATTTATGCTATTTACATTTGAAATGAAGGAACTTCTATTCTTCGTATAATCTATGGCTTCTGCTTTATTGATTTCACATTCCTAGTCCAAAATGAATATAACACAAACTCAGGATCAGATTTTAAAATAACTGAGCTAAGTCCATTAATAATATAGAGGCATGTGCTTTAAAGCTGTGCTTTAAAGAGAAATTATAGTTGTTAATTATAGTTGCTGCTTAGCTATTCTGCATCAGCATGATTGGAAGGAATGCATTAGGGCAACTGGGTGTCCTACTGTTTGGGGTATGAGCCACCGCATGCACACACTAGTGCCACTGTTAGCACAGTGCTATCACACTAGTTAAACATCTAATTTAACGGACTTGCATCTTTGCTCTGACATCACAGGCATAATTAGTATTCAAGCTGGCCCACACTAAAAATATTTTAAGTCAATTCTTATTTTATCCAAAAGACATTTTACCAAATATTTCATAGTCTGTGCCTGAGGTCCCTGGTTCAAGATTTGCATGTTTATAAAAGGGGAAATTACGAGCATGTTTGCAATTTTAAAGGCTAGATATCTTGCATAGAACCCAAAGTTACAGAAACTGTATTAATATTTCCTGAGTAGGGGCTACTATGTAAAGCCTTAAAGGTTCATTTTGGAAGGCTCATTCCAGTTCCTTTTGAATTGGAAGTCCAAATATAGTCCTTCTAATCCATCAAATTTCTATTTGAAATACTTTCAGTTTAAGAGCCAAGATCTGCTTGCTTTACTTTGCAAAGCTGTTTTTTTATATATTTTTTTTGGGGGGGGGAACGGGGGGAGATTGCTTTTTTGTTTTGTTTTTGAACATACAGATCATTGATCAGGCTAGTTTTGACTCCACAAGAGCCAAAACATTTTCACTCAAATGAGTTTCCACTGTTCTAAGACAATAGATTTTGACAAAACTATTTGCTCTCAGAAGGAACTAGTTTCTCTCTCTTATAAAAGGGCACTTTTATCACTTTTTGTCTGTTTGTTTGTTTTATAACTCTTGTATACTCTTTTACAGTCAATATGACTATGAGTGTGCAATAAAACATTATGGACAAACATTATGGGAAATAAAACATTAAAAATTAATTTACTTTAAGGTTTATCTGAGAAAAAAAAAACAAAATAAAAAACTTACAAGTTTTTCACCTTCTTCACTATAACTGTCAATTACAGGTTTTCTATCCAAAAGCTGAAAGATTCTTTGAGCTGAAATTTTAGCTTTGCCATAATCTGGTGCCAGGGAAGCAGACTGACCGACATTCATAGCTGCAAATATGATTGAAGAAAAAACTCTAGAAGTGAAAGAAAGAGCATCAAAAGAGCATCACTCATTTCAAGTGAAACAGTATGCTTTTCTCATTTATATAACAAACCCTCAAAATAAAGTTGTCTGCATCTTCAGACTGTGACTTTTCTAGTGCTCTCTCCCAGAAATATTTGATACAGTATTAGAACCTGCTATTTATTCCTGTATGTACTTTGTAGATAAGTCATGTCACTTCTCTGTGCAAAATCCTCTGCCTGGAAGAGGATTAGCCAAATAGTGAAAGTTTCTCTGCAGTAAATGCACTGAGCACAGCAACACACTTGCTGCTTCATTGCCCTATTCCCAGAAAGAGCTCTTCTGCCCAAACTGAACTCGCAGCCAGACTGCGAATTCCTGATCTCTCTGGCCCTTTAGATCTGTAATTACATCAAGAAATTATCATGCATTGAAGCCATTATCCCACATATCAATCTTTACCTTCAAAGAATATATTTGTATTCAAATGTACTCACATGAAGACATTTTCAAAGTTGGTCATACAACGAGCAATGAGCCATGCCCCAAATCTGAAGACTGCCGCATTAATAAAGTAGTTTGCACTCTGAGCTATTCCATAGGTAAATCCATAGAAAGGGGCTTTTGTCAGAGAATCTCTGATAAAAGAAGAGACTTGCTTTAAGTAATAACTTCAAAAATAGAAATAAGCAGACACTGGCTGAGGGATGGCCAAATTTCTGGGTTGAAATTTTCAAGCAATAAAGCTCAGCCCCCCAAACTAAAAACAACCTAAAACATGCATGCACTCACAGAAAACAAACAAATATACAAAAAAAAAACCCAAAACAAACAAAAAACAACCAAACACACACAAAGAAGCCCTAAAACACCACACCAAAAAAACAACCTGTCTGACCCTTTAAGCATCCTGCATGCTGACCTGGAAATGCCCTTAGGAAAGAGAATTACAGCACTGAAAACCTTCATCCTCTGTTATGTTATCTTGTATCTCTTCCTCTGTTCTAAGCCAGGGCAGGTCACTGGAGCAGTTAAAAAGATATTTTAATAATTACCACCTATGACCCAGGTGAAAAGAGAAAAGAGGCTTCAACCCAGCCTAAAGGGCTGCCTTAGGGGTTCTGCCCTTCGTCTTTGCCTCTGAGCAGAGATCTCTCATCCTTGAATTGTAGTAGGGACATTATCCTGGATATTCCCACTGGGATTTAGCTTTGTCTTCTGTTTCTCAATCCATTCTTCCAGAGAAGTTTCATTTTGTATAGATATTTGACTGCACACTGAATCAGAGGTAAGAGAACAGACTCTGCCTTCATGGGTTAGGGTGCTCTGAGGACACAGAAGTCTCCTTACTAGTCCACTTGTAAATCAGGAGCTTTGAGAATCAGGCATGCATCCAGGTCATATCCTGGATATTGTTAGTTTGCCCAATATTAAATTTTAACACTGTTTTGACTGAGAATAGATTATACAATTTCTTATTTTCAATCCCTTCTGTTTCCTCCTTAAGGAGGAAAGAAACAAAGCAGATTTTAGGCTATTTTATTTAAACAAAATGGGACTAGAAAAGCCTGATATTTATGGTTGCTGGAGTGAGGATCATCTGAGACAAACATATCAGTTGGGATATAGCAGGCCAAACAAGGCAAACATGAAATTTCTTTTGAAGGTCATATGTTTGGAATAAAAGTGGTTCATGTTATGGAAAGTGTGATGCAGGAGTTACTGTCAATTCCTGAATTATATCGTATTATTCCACTATGCTAAAAGAGAGTGAACTGATGTCCCACATTTCATGTATACACAAGCAAACACAATACTTTGAAAACATATGGAGAATACAGTATACAAAGCGCTTGTACGATGAAAATGCAATGTCACGCAAATCACTTTTTTTTCATTCTACAAGCATGTAAACATGTGCATTATAACATAAATGTTGTAAGTAAATAAATTTCAAACTTATTTAGAAGGCTATTGATATCCTTCCCAATCATGTGGACATTGGATAATTTGTAGGAAATATATTTATAATAAAACTGGGAAATTCAATAGGTCCAAAAAATAATTATTAAAGAAAAAATATCCCACCTATATGGAGCGCTCAAACTTGTAATGTATCTTTCATAAAACGCATCTTCCCTGGTCAGTGAAGCTACAGTTCTTATATTTTCAACTGATTCCGTCGAAATCTAAAGTGGGATAAAACAGGTATGAGGTAACCCCTTATAAGTGAAATTTACAACATATCTCCTAAAAGCTTCTCTTCTCTAACATTTATTATTTTGCATCAGAAAGTCTTTACTTCAGGAAAAAGACTGAGGTGTATATCAGGAAACAGGGCACAGGACAATGAAGTTATTCACCTCAAGGTGAGAAAGCAAGGTGGGTGAAGCTCGCAATGTATTCTAGTTCTGAATCTTACTTATGGCACAGGGAACATCACACCCGGTCTTATTATTTGAGATTCCCATAAATTAAGCTGAATTTAATGCCATGGACTGCCCCTGTGCCCCATCAGGTAAATGAAGGCAACACCCTTGCTCAGCTCCTGAGCGTGCTGCTGGTTTGTGTGCTAGGACAGAAAGAAAAGAAGCTACATCAGTGCTTGGCTCCCCTACGTGGCCCTCTGCAGCTTGGAGCAGTGCAGAGCTCCACCACTTGCACTAGACCTAAAGCGCAGCAGCGCTTGAGCTGCTGCTGCTGCTTATGCCGTCCCTTCACTCTGCAGAAACCTGGCATGGAAACTTTCAAATGCAGTTTTATAGCCTGATTTACAGATGTTTTTTGTTATCTATGTTTTGTTTTTCTTGGGGATGTATAAACATTCCTTTCTTCTCCCACCCTGTGCTTTCCTCTCCCCCTTTCATTTATCTTGGATAATTGACTCAGCTGTAATAGAGCTACAATGTTGTCCTTAAAAATGATCTCACACCAAAACCCCGTATTTAAAATCGGAGAACTTACTCTTCCAGCCTCTTCCAAAGCTTTTTGATCTTTTGCTGCATGACCAGTCATAGACTTAACACTTATTGCATTTGCAGCAATAACAAAAGGAATGCAGGCCAGGATAAGCAAAGTTAACTGCCAGCCATATACAAAAGCAATAATGATGGCAGTCAGAAGGGTACATATAGTCATAGTCATCAGTCCAAGTCTAGATCCAGTTGCCTAAAAAAAACCCAGAAACACCAAAACAGCCATCATTAGATTTAGTTCGGTTAATTTTGTCATTATTTTAAATCACTGTTTACTGAAGACCAGAATTTCATCTGGAAAACATAATCATGCATGGTCATGACAATAGGCATAGACTTAAGCAACTGTCCTTAGACATTTTCTCATCTGCCAGCATTCAGACCTTCAAATGAGGATTCTAAAAAACAAGTAATGCAGTACTTGCAAAACAAGTAATGGCAGATGTCTAATTAAATATATGCAAATATGTATGAACTTCCTTTGCTACCTAAAGCACAGGAAGAGGCCTGTGGCTGCTTGGGACAGCAATACTCTCCCCTGAGGCTCTTTGCTGTGGGGCAGCTTGGCCATTGGAAACCCAGCAGCAGATGAGGACGGCTTCATGACAGTCAGCTAGAGACCTTTCCCATTAATGACAATGGAAAATAATCCCAGGTCCTCACACGGCTGCATCTGGGACTCGATGCTTGGAAGAACCTCATTTCCACGCTGAAGAAATGCTTCATCTCAGCAGGGCTACCATGTGGGAAAGAGCATGTACAAATGTCTCTGCCCTGCTAGCATAAACTTTTTATCAAGAACCCTTAAAACAAGAGGTGATTGGTATCCAGGATGCAGAGCAGATCTCAGGACCGCAGAAAAAAAACGCTGGAAAAAGCCCTGTGGAAATTGTCCATCTTTCAAAATTTGGTTTGGTGGAAATGAATGAAATTCCCTGGGTGTCATGTGAACTTTTCCCCTCTTTTGCCAAAAGATGCAAAATTTCCTGTCCCAAAAAGACTTTTCTTGTTTAACACTATTTAAAATAATAATAACTAAACCAAAGACAGGGTGAATTGCAGCCATATGTTCTAGATGTCCATACGTTTTAGATGGAAGCTTCAGTCAGCAGATAGGACCAGAGGCAGGACAACTATCTGCTGACACTTTATAGCGCTGCAGAGCATGCAACTGCTTTGCAGAAAAATTCCTGCTGTTAGTTTGCTTTTATACATAGGAGACCTTCTCTGTATTCCTTTCTACTTCTACCCTGACAGGGTGATAAAGTTCAGTAACACCAAAACAAACTGTAATTGACAAAGTTCTGTTAAAGATTATTTTCCTAGTATTGGTTCATAAGGAGGAATGTGGAATAAAATCTACAGAGGCTGAAAATGGAGATTTTTGGTAAACTGAGAGTTTTCTTAAATGTTTTTTTTTCTTCCCCCATGAATCCTACAGTGTTTTTTTTTTCAGGAAGAAGGGAGAGAGCAGAGGTTTTTTTTTCCTCTCTAGCCTGGCAGATTTTCAAGGACTGCTGATGAGGTGAGGAGTAGGTGGAACTCTGCAGAATTTGCCATATTCTTCTGCTGGGTTTCCAGTGGCTGCCTTTCCCATGCCTGTGCCTTGAGTCATCCCATCCCTCGGGCATCATCTTCCTCTGTGCTCTTTGTTAATGACAAATCATTTTTTCCTGCTTGGTCTCCTTGTGTGAGAAGCACGTTTGATAGGGATGGGAAGAAAAATTCTGTTTATTAAGGCTGGTAAGGGGCTGCATCACCTGTAGATGTAACCTCTTCACATCACTCAGGGGAAGCTCTAGATGCACCCCATCACAGAGTATAAAACTGTGGGTTCCACTGATTTTGGTCCCCAGCTCATGTATGGATTTCATTTTGTGTTCACAGTTATTATATACTTAGCTTAAAGATGTGCAACTAGGGAAATAAAGTTCTGTGGACATCTGCTGAATACTTGATAGTCCTTGTAATTTATCAGCTGAAAAGCCATTTCCAAGATGTCAACAGCATGCTATTTAAATGCATCTGCCAGCATGTGGGGTAGATTTACTACCTTGTTTTTTGAATTAATTTCAGCAGCTCTTGCCCATTGCAATTAATAGTTGTAAGAATAATATGAGAAGAAAATACAAAAAAGAATCTGCATACCCCTTTGACTTGGGAAGCATCTGTAGCAAGTCGAGTTAACAGCACACCAACAGCATTTTTTTGATCATCGTACCATCCAATCTCCTGCAAGAGAAGATGCGGTTACTTTTTTGTTAAAAGAGACATGTTTTTCTTATACTTCAGTATTATCAAGATCATGATCAAAATGAACAAATACTTCTAGCTCACCCAGCACGTGAGGAAATGGAAGGGCAAGTCAATGACAGCACTAACCATAATAAATTGTGATAATCTTCCTCTGTAGTAAATACCTTCCACAAAAACTAAAAGAAAAAGCTCAGAGCAATATTCTGTTCTAAACATCTGGTTGTTCACAAACAAGATGCTATCAGCTGTAATGTTTTTTAAGATGTACCTACTTACATTTTTTTTGTTATAAATCCCTTTTATCCAGTCCTTCCTGGGCCTGAAGAGAGGTAACTCCTTTCTTCTTACAGCAATTATCTATTCTATTAACTACAGAGGAGCAATTTCCGATTTGTATTTGTCCATATAGAATGGAATCAGACTCTTTTACTTCCAAAGGTTATGGGAAAATTTGTTGCTGTTGTTTTATTATTATTAACCACGTATAATTTTCCTTCTCTGAGATCCTTTCAGATGTTTCCATGCACGTACAGGTCTTTCTCAATTGTTCCTACAGTGTGTGCACCGGTTGACAAGTTATTCATCCTCAAAATTCCTATGCAAGTGACAATCAATTGTGTGAAAACTCATTGATCTATTACCAGAAAGGATTGAATTTAAGAATTTCTCTTCTCACAAGTAATTCTTGAAGCTATAGTGCAGTTTGATTTTATTTTTTTTCAGTAAAAATGTTATCAAATAATCTGTTTGCTATGCACTGTAATGTAGAGATTTAAACCTGATCAGCTAAACATATTAGACTTAAATCTATGCATTACATACTTGCATCATGACCACCTAAGCAAGTACAAACTAAGTTTTTTCAGGCTTCCTTGCAGCTGTCTCTGTTCACCCAGATTCCTGCTAACCATGTTTGTCTTAGCATGTCAGAAATGTGCATGTGTGCACCATCTGCAATGATACTCTTTCAAAAATAGAGTATTTCCAGTAGTAGCACTGAGATAAATTGCACACAGGATAGGAGACTTCCAGAAAAGTAGTATGTTTTTCAAAGCCACTGGTGGTAAAGACAGGTTTTTGTTTGTCTTTTCTCCAGACCACACAACTGAAACAAAACACATATCTTGTGATAGTCTGCAAAAGCCATCTGGCTGTCATGATATCCTCATTGCATAACTCATACCTGCTGAAGCAATGCTCTGAAGGACAAAGAGCGCAATCTCATCGTCAGTGTTTCCCCAGACTTCCCAAACATGAATCCCTGTGGGTGGAGGGGAGGAAGGATAAATGTTCATATTTTATACACTGAGCTAAACCATCAGGTTAGAAAAAATACACAATAAAAGCCATGACACCGAGAAGTCTCTTGCAACCCTCTGTTCATTTGTAAAGTTTGGGAAGTGTAACATTCATATTCCTGGAACTGAAACTCTCTTTTCTCACATATGGCAAATGTATCAACACGGCAAAAAAGGAGGACTTTTGTTGTAATGTCTTTTCTTATGCTCCCTACATCAAAGGATAAATTAGTCACAAGACCCAATCAGATATTTGCTTCCCTACTGAGAATGCTACCAGTGATGTCCACCTGTACCAGTCATACCAATGGATTTTGGGATCAACATGCAAGAGTCATTTCCTGAAGGTCACAGAACATTACTAAGAGGATTTAAAGTTGGGGACTTTGCTGGTAGGTATGAAAAAAGCCATCTGCAAATCTCTATTCTGTACCAGCCATTCAGTAACTTCCCTTGGGAAAAGTCTACACTGTCAATGGGATGTATAAGTACAGCTTTTATGGTCAGGCCCTCAAATTTGTCTTCAGTCAGTTGAATCCATTGATATCCTTATTTAAACCTACAGAGAATATGACCTTATGTGTTTAGGTAAACACATGGATAAAAATCTTATCTTCTGATCTTGCAAAGAGCCCTGGAACATATATGTGGTTTTGTAAGCTCTGTCTTCCTCCTTATACTGAACTGATAGCAATTTTACTTGCAGTCTAGTGGGGAGTTAAGTATTTCTAGTGTTTCAGTATAGTGACACTTACTTGGACTACGTATGCTGCTAAGGTGATCACTCCGAGTACAAGAAACATTAGAGAAAGCAACAAAGTGTTCTTACTCCTTTTTACTGGATCTGTTTCTTGGAAAGCCTGTGTAATAATAATAATAAAAAAGAAATAGCACATAGACCAGTCAAATAAATCAATCTTCATCTCAAGAAACTACTCCACTGCAGTTTCTCTTAGCAGTCTCCAAAATCCTGAGCTCAGTATGCCTTCAGCTCTGTTGCATGTCAGAAGGAAGCCCGGTTTTCCTTTTAACCTACGTCATGTTAGCTCATTACCCCAGCTCCAACTATGTGCCATTTCCTCTGCTGGCTAGTTGCAATTCCCTCAAGAGTTCTGCCTCTAGACAGTCAGTTCACCAATTTTTTCTGCTTTTCTTTGGAACCTGTCTCTTCAGGAAACAAGTCCATATGCTTTCAAGTTTCCTGGAAATCCTGTCATCTTCCTCCAAGCCTTCTCTGCAGGCTTCTTTCTGCGCAGTATGGTATAGGAACTGTTTGACATAGGAATCCCAAAGGAGACTCCTTGTCCCTTGTAATGATGTGAGAATAAAGGAGCAATTGCCTATGACGTCCAATAGTTAGGGATGGCACTGACAACACAAGGCAAGATGCCTTTGACACTTCCCTCCTACCTCCATGTAATTCTGTTGTCTAAAGGTAGGTGTCTAGTGGCCTTCTATATGTTGTTGGATGTCTGAGTCACCTGAAGGTAAACCAGGGGGGCTACATTTACATGAGTGGATATCACCCAGTCTCACATGGAAAAAACTGGCTGGGATGAAGGAAGCTCGGGATCCAATTACTTTGCAAAACTTACCCCAATAATTTTTCCAAATAAAACAGCAAATGTAGGATAGACCCCACCCAGAACTGCAGCAGCAATCACTCCTAGTGTTACATACGGCCATTCAGGTTTGTTTAGAGCCAGGATTCTGGAGTATGACACAGCAGGGAGATTTTCTTCCTAGAAGAAAGGAAAGTTTGCAAGTTTTCCTCAGAAAGTTCCCCAGAACACAAAAATCCTTAGAGAGTAGGAGTTAATTAGGCAGTGAGTAGTGAATTGTCGTATTAAACCACTGAAAGCTCTCTGTGTGCACTCTCTGAATGAGCAAACATGCTTGAGATGTGCTGCTTTGCTGTTTCATATCCTAGGACTTCAATTGCACTGTATAAATCTGGAGACAAAAATGTAACAAAAGACTAAGTCATGGGAGGAGAAGGGTCAGTATAGTTCATTGAAAGTCAGATAGGAATGGTCCCCATGAATAGCAACTTTAACACTTGAATTATTATGAAGAACTAAAAGTCTCACTGTCTAGAGCACAGAAAAGATTCCTCTGGTTCAGTTTCAGCTAAATGCTAGTGGGTTGGCAGTAATACAATCGGGCATAGATGTCTTTTTCTTTTACAAAATACAGTCTATGCATCATTATCAGAAGCATGAAAGAGGCATATGTAACAGTGATTCATCCTGCATCTCCTCTGAAAATACTGAAATGCTCTGTTGTGTTTAACTGATCTACTCCTATGCCAGTATCTTCACTGAAGAAGCTCTGGAAAAGCAAAAAGTGAAAACATTGGAAATGAGACAAAATATTGGATGAGTTTATTGCTCTTGCCTCCTGGTTATCTTATCCTATGCTTCACATGTATTGGGTTGGTGAGCTTCAACCACAACATTAAATTGAACTTTTTGAAATAAAAATATTACAACAACTAGAAGCTTGATTTTTTCTGTCAATGTGATGAATACTAAGCCATGAGAATGTACACTCACTTTCTGTAGGGTCTTAAGCTTGAACATAATAAATAGTCAAAAATGTGTTTTAAAACCATGATTTTTTTTTGATAATGCAAGTGCACTCAGTTCTTTTGTATTTTGATGTGTTTGCATCATGTATTACCTAGTAATCATATTCTAGTGAAAAGAAACAGAGATACAAAGGACAACATGGCTTCCAAAAATATGCTAAATAATCCAAAGCCGTGCTACAGATGAAGTCCTGATTTCCATAGATTTAAAACTTGGTAAGCACACACTTATTATCCACATTATTACCCATGTATATTATCCATAAGTTTATACTTCCTAATGTGAGGTGGTACAAATAATACTGCAAATGATATCTCACAATAATTGTTTTAACTAGATAGAGTTAGAACTTGCTAAAGACAGTGAAATTAATAACCCTAATTTTATGAAGAAGGACAAAACTTAAGACTTCCTCTTTATTTAACCAATGATAATCTGTTTCTAACAGGACATTTTTTATTGACATATTTTATGGCAATAGTGTCAAAATGTGCTTTCTGATATATAAAACTTACATGTTTTCCCTCTGTTCCTGAGGATAAATACTCACCATAGCTTGTATTCCCTATAATAGCACCAAGATGGCATGCATGGCCACCACCTATTTAAATGTAATTAATATGCTTTGTGATTATGCTTATAAGCTATCACTAATTGCTGAACTCAAATTTTAGCACTAACCTCTAAGTCCTTTTTCTTCTTTTTTTCAGTGGATTTCTTAGAAGAGTGTTTCCTGCTCTTATACCTGCTGGATCTTCTACGGATGCTGCCTTTCTTAAGGATCTCCAGATTCCCAAAATCATCTTGACCAGTTAATTCCTGCACAAGGTCATTCTCGTTGTTTCCATATTCCTCCACTTCTGTCTCTTCATCTTCTTCTGATGTCCTGTCATCTTCAACATTATTGCTACCACTCTAGTGACAATTCAGGATATATAATAGTAAGACATTTGGAGTGGAGAGAAGGAAGAGTGATTTTTTTTTCTCATGAATATTGAAACTTCAATCATGTAAGTATAGTTGCTTCATTAGTTCTGAAATAGTAGAAGTAGTATTTTGCTTTTTTAATTTTTTTAAGCACTCCATGTAATTTGGATCTGGAATCTATCAGTTCTGTGATCATGCCACAGTTCTGTAGTCTGTCTTCTACTCAGTTATGTTTCTGACATATTAGATCATGTCAACATCATCTGTTGACATGTTACAACTGTTACAAGTAGAAAAAAAAATCCAAGTCTATGCATATGTCTGTGCACCAGCTTTCAGATGGACAACATGCAGGAACTGCCCAGAGAAAGTACATGTCAGCATGTGTCTTCAGCAGCACCTTAATGAAGTCATATGTGCAATACATTAAGCAATGATAATAAAAAAAAAGAAAAAATGCCATTACCTGCTGCATTACCAGTGAATAGTAGACTCCCTTCTGTAACATGAGTTCACTGTGTGTACCTTGTTCAACCACAACGCCTTTCTCAAGCGCAGCAATAGTGTCAGCAGTCCTGATGGTAGACAGTCTGTGAGCAATTACAATGGTCGTGCGCCCATTCCGAGCCTTTTCGAAAAAAAAAAAGAGGAGAGCAATTTACATTAAAATGTTCATGTCAATAACAGAAACAAAACAAAGTTATTTGGGGTTATTTTTAGGTGTATCTGTGTATATGAAGGTATTAATGCCTATAGCTAAGGTTACTTGACTTGTTTATAAATTGAACTTGAACTGTTCAAGCTAAAGTTGTGTAGAAAGTGTTTGTACATCTATACATGTGTGGGAGGCAAATATAAATAAAGTCATTAGCTATTTCTCAAAATGAACCTAAAAATGCACTTTATTTACACAACCTCTGTGCACACTTTTTGGTAGCATAGCAGCATGACTTCTGATGAGTCATAAAGCATAAAGGAGTGGTACATATCTAGATTAAAAATGTGACTCTAAAACTACCTCCACATCCTGGATTAGCCATTTCTCAAATCACCAGCTGATATATATGCTCTCATCAGGGCTTTGCCATTATTAGGCAGCTAGAGCCTTCAAAGTCCGAGTCAACAGGTTACATGCTCCATGCCTTGCAGACCTGTGGCACACATGGGCCTCATTGAGCGACCCAGCGTGCACCTGCTGCAGGAAATAGTGACTGCCCTCCTCTGGGAAGTTTGGAGCAGAAGTTAACTCTGGAGGAGGAAAACTGAAATCTCTTGCAATAAATGAGAGTTCTGCAGGATGAGGAGAGAGCAGATAGAACAGTCACTGTGCAGCGATCTTCCTCTATGCCTTAAAAGAAATAATAAATTTCTGGAAAAAGTTATCATTTGATCATTGGATTACAGTGCATGGAGACAAAGCCTAAATTATGGTTGAACCAGCAATGCTTTTCAGTGCCTTACTTTGCAGCTATAATGTATCATTTTTATACAAATTAGAAGAATATTATCTTTGGATCCATGTTACCTCAATACTAAAAATATCAGTGTGGCCCTATGAATATAACCTACAGCTACATTTGCCCTGCTAGATATAAGCTGACCATGAAGCTGGCAAGTTATATATTTTCCTTGAGATATACATGTGACTCAAAAATCTGTATTAAAGACTGCTGAAATTAAAAGGTAGGATTTTCAAAATCATGCATTAAAATACACATTAGATATGTGATACAACATCCCAGATCAACCAAGTAGACTGGTTGTAGGATGATCAACCCAGATCATCCATCCTAAAGCTGTGGTGCTGGTAACAAATGGGAGGCAGAGACTGAGCACTGGTAACTAGCTCAATTCTTTGTTCAGTACAGGCTCCAAGTTACATTCGGTCTCTCTTTGTGAAAAAGAACATAGCTAAATTCCGAGAGCTGTCTGAAGATTACAAAGTGATTCCACTCAGTGAGGAATCAGTATGAGAAATATCATACTGATATTTCTATTAATGATATTTCTTTTTATGTTTCTATTAATTTATCCTGGAAGGCCGTTCAGTCCTCTTGCCTTGTCTTCATAACGTACTATCCATGCTTCACCAGGAAATGAAGGATTGCAATTTTTATACACTTAGATCTGTGTATAAAAGTCTTGATAACTAGTAAAGAGGCTTAAAAAAAAAAGATAATAATCCCAAGTGGCATTTTAATTATTATATGTTGACTGTTATAACACTGCAATTGAAACATTCATCCAAATTTTATTTTCCAGTGTCTTTGAGCCTACTAGAAAGCTATGCTGAAAAGTGCTTGTTAATTTTTCCTGAAGTACTGTTGCACTTTGCTTTTTCATGAGACCAATAAGATAACTTTAATAACAAAATTCATACCTTATCAAGAGCTGCTTGCACTACAGATTCACTTTGAGTATCTAATGCAGATGTAGCTTCATCCAGAAGAAGAATCTTAGGATTCCTTGCCAGGGCACGGGCAATAGCTATTCGCTGTTTCTGTCCTCCACTCAGCTGAGCCCCTCTTTCCCCTACCATGGTGTTAAATTTCTGAGACCAAGAGAAAATAAAATAAAAGTTATAGAATGCCCCAAAGTCCTCACTTCTCTACAAGTGTGACAGAGCATGAGTGCAATGCTGTGCTCATATCCAGCTTCTAGGCAAGAGGTAGTTTATCTGCCTGACCCGACACTGGACGAAGCAAACATTGTCTAACTAGCCATTAACTAAGTGCACCTATCTCCGTTACATATTTTACATGTCTAAATTTGAGCTTTAAAGTCTTGATCATTACTGTTTGCTTTCAGGGTGCTTCAAACCCTGGCTCTTCTGTAGTCAATCCTGTAAAAGACATCTCTGCATTTGCTGAGAACTACCTATCTTTTCAAAAGGACTGAGGCTACAGGGAACCAAGGCGTATCAATGTCACACTGGGATCTCCCTGGTACCACAATCCTGGTGACCTGGTCACTTCGTCCAAAGGAGCAAGTCCCAAACTATACTATATTACAGCTGTTTAAGCAGAAAAAAATGATCTAATAACTACTCCTGAGAGGAAAGACTTGAATTTCTGGCTCTCATCTGGTTAGTTCCCTCAGCCGGTCCCACTTTCATGTCTCTCCCTCTTACCCAAGAAAACCTCGAGTCCACGCAAGTACAATGGCTTTAGAAGAGGATACCATGGATTTTCTCCATCTTGTAGTAGGCTTTTCCATGTTAGAAATGGCATATTCATGAGAGACTGAGTTTTCTCTGATAGTGGAAGAATTAAAAATCAAAACCTTCAGTGGACAGTTTTTTTTTTACCTCTTTTTAACTATAGGGCCAAAGAGATGGATGTGACTTTTTTTATTCTTCTCTGAAAGGAATTAATACATCAGCTACTAGGATAGTATTCAAAGCAGTGAATCTCGGGTAGAAAAGATGCCTCTCTCCAATCCGGATTAATCTCCCAGAAACAGCCTGGGTTTTGGGCATACTTCCCTGTTTCCTATTGAATTGCACGGATGGCTTCTCATGAAGAGCTTTTGGATTCTTGGATCTTTTCATTAAAAGACCCACACACTGTGCTAGTTCAGCAAGGATGGTAATACATCCATGTGGCTTCTGTTCTCCCGAGTTAATGCCTTGACATTTCTTCCAGACATAGGAAAAAAAACACTGAGGGCAACCACACAAAGGCAAGATACCTGGTACAAAAAGCCCCTGAACTGAAAGCTGCTGGAGGCTATAAGGATATTTTGGGAAGTGACTCTATAGCTTGATTGCTATAGCTTGATGCTCTTCCTGTCAGTAAAAGGACACTGGCCTAAATAGACCTTTGGTTCTTATGCTAAAAGAGTTCATGGACTCACATCAGGCAGTCTTGATATAAAATCAAAGGCATTGGCTTCTTTAGCTGCTTGCTCAATTTCAGCATCAGAAATATCTTCTCTGCCATAGCGAATATTCTCAGCTATTGTAGTTGCAAACAAAACAGGCTCCTGGCTCACAATACCAATATTTTCTCTTAGCCACTTTATATTAAGTGTCCGAATATCCCTTCCATCTAAGGTAACCTGAGAGAAAAAACATATATCAAAGATAATGAGGAAATCAATTATATTTACAATAAATCAATTGAAAGAGGCAAGTGACTATTACCTGACTTAAGTATCACCTGCAAAGAAAAAGAAAAGTAACTTTCTTATTTTTCTTTTTAGTAGAAAACTAAACTGAGAGAGTCTTTGTAGTTTTTCCAGCTACTGCATGAACCAAAAAAAAAGAGAGTATAAATAGGAAAGACATTAAGGTTTGTTTAATGAGTGTGTTGTCTGAAAACAAAGCTGTCTTAAGAGATTTTCATCTCATCTGATTGCTTTTCTCCCCATGTTCCTGTCCCTGTATCACAGCTCACCATCCTCTCAGTTGTGGCTCTGTGGCTGAGCTTCACATCAGACTGAAGCAGCAGTCTAAGTCCACCAAAAATGATTAGGGATGTGATTTTTCTAAGCCAGATCATTTGTCACACGGTCCTATGAAAATTTATATTGGCACAAATACAGCAGCAAAACAGCAAACTGAACTATGTAGAGCAAGTGGAAACAACATTTAAGAAACTACTGGGTTGATAATCGATAGCTACCCAGGTACACTATATAGTAGTAGTTTACTCCCTAATACTTGAAATTAATACTTGAAATGCTTACCTAGTTCCAGCAAAGAGTAATAATTACTAAATAACATTCTTTAAATGTTGTTGAGTAAGAAATAACATTTTTCATATATATATATACATATATATTATATATGTATATTTCCCTTCAAAAATTTCTCATGAGAAACACCATTTACTGATGAGCGATAAAGCAGACATACAGTGTATAATGATGCAAAGTTTTGCTGTGGAGTAGTAGATTCAGAAAAATGAGCCAAGAAAACAATTACTTAAAATAGGAAAAAATCTAGGTTTTTGTTTTGCTTAGTGAAAAGGAAGAAAACTATGGCATAGTACTGTTGGATTATGCTTTTTTATTTTGAGACTATTAGAAGCCAGCTGCTAATAATAAAAAATTTAATTTCATATCTTTGCATCTGTTGAAAGATTTGTGGCAAGCTACTTCTGGAAAGCTACTGAAAGAAGGAGGAATACAGTAAAGAAAAAGTCAGATGATCAGAAAAAAAATACAGTTCATTTGAAGTTTAAGTTGTGGAATTACAAAACTATGCAGAGATCTTTTTGAATTCAATCAGTTATCAAAATCGGAAATTCATGCACATCTTAATAGTTCTTAGTTTCTATAATTCATTTGTAGGAACTTACTTCTCCTTGGTTGGGATCGTAGAATCTCTGTAGCAACTGAATGGTGGTGCTTTTTCCACAACCACTGGCACCAACCAGAGCAATGGTCTTCCCAGTTTGAACTTTCAAGTTTAGACCTTTCAAAATCTGAGGAAAAACAAACAAACAAACAAAAAAACCCTCAATATTGATTTTTCAACTTGACAAATTTGTAGTTACTTAAAAAGGTAGAATGATTAAAAAACAGTCTGTCAAGACAATTGAAGCAATAATCAAGACTGTAGTGTGGGGATTCATCTGACAGGGTATGGCAATAAGAGTAAATTAAATATACCTGGGAATGTTCTGGACCACTGATATGGAACAACCTACACTATGTCTGTGAAGTGTATTAAACTCCAAAACAGGATGACAGTAGGCAACCTGCCTTTTCAGAATGGTCCCTCCATCATTCTGGCTACCAAACCAAGCCTGGGAATTATTTGAGAAGATTGATGGTTGGAACAGGCCAAGTTCATGCCAAGAAACATTTTAACAGCTTCTCTGCTTAGACCATTGCATTCCAGTGCCTGGGAAAAATTCCCCAGAACACTCAAATCAACGAATATAGACACAGCCACAGTACTCTAAACTTAATGGCTCTTTTTCTCCTATTTGTGTTATATCATGTCAGATTCATATCTCATATGTTCTGCTGCTGTCCTCCTTTGTTTTTTCGACACTCCTAAAATATTATAAATTAATTTTTTCCGAGAGATTCATAACTATTTGCAAAGGTGCTAAGCATTATTGCTGAGAAACAAGCTTGTTCTGTTCTATTTTTAGTCTACAAATGGTTGTTTTGACAAGGTAACGTCCAGAACATCCCTAAGCAATCCCAAATCCTTATTATTAACAGCCTGAGCAACCTGGGAGAAATGGTTACAGATAACGGTATCTTTGTTGCCATTTTCACATTTAGGATCATGTTACCTCAAAAGATGTCCTTTTCATGCATGACTAATACTGTGCAGTTGCCAAAATATTTTGCTGCTATGGGAATGCTTTGTTTATATCAGGTTGATTTACAATTTTGCCTACACATGTTTTTGAAATGAGAGATTAAAATAGTTGCCATATTGTGCTTTTCTCCCTGTGTTACAACCAGTGAGGTTCACATCTCCTTGGTGCTGATACCCTGGTGCCCACATATCAAGCAAAAACTATATACCATAAATTCTTCAGATGGCAATAGTCATACCCCACCTAATAGGCTGTTACTAACTCTGTTATCAGGAGTGTTGTCAAGATTAACACTGACAGTAGCTATATTTGATTTGATTTAGTCTAGACAGTGGAGATTACACGGTATTGCATCAACCTCTTGGGAGATTGTGGATAATTTCCACACATCTCTGCTGATTCTTTACGGCTCTATTAATATTATTTCATACTCCCTATTAGTAGGGAGAATTGTTGACTCAGATTTGGGAGGGATGACAAAATATTTCTTTCACTCCCATTTGGCCAGCAGAGACACAAAATAGCTCATCTCCTGGAGAGCTCTTTAAGAGAAAGAATGAAGAGCTCTGCCCTGCCAGGAAAGTATTGAAGAACAACAATAACAAAAGGATTAAATAAAGAATACAGATATAGGCTGCAGAATTTCATTACACTAGATACAATAATACAACAATACTGGATATTACAATGAATACTTACTGTAACATCAGGTCTGGATGGGTAATTGAAATGGATGTTTCTAAACTCAATTTCTCCTATGATCTTGTCTGGTTTGTAGCCTTCCTGAGAGCTGCTATCTATAAGACGTTTCTGGAAAGAGAGTTTTTAAAGTGCATTTCTCATTACTATACTTTTGGAACTGCTGTTTCAGCTGGTTACACCATTCTTTACACATTCTTAGAGTCTGTCTTGCATTGCATGACATCACTGCAGAGCTGTTGCATTTCAACAACATGCATCATCCCCCAATTAAAGTGCTGTTCTTACAAAACCTTTTGGCTTTAAAAGCATAACACAAGTGGCATAGTATTATTAGACATACCCAGCTGACCTAAGGATTTATGGTCTTTAAAGTGAACACAGGGGAACAGTTAAAGTATGAATTCTGTATCTACAAATACAACACATTCACAAAATATTTAGCAGAAAACCCGCACGTGCAGAACTTAGCTGCACTATCCCATGGCCAAAATGTGGACCTAAGTTACACCTATAGGAGGGTTTCATACTCTGTAAAGTGTGAAAATGCAGCCATTTTTATATTAGCTTTCTAGTATTATTTAAAATCTCATATACATAAACAATTATTGCATAAAACAGTAAGACCAAGACAAAAATAATGTGGAAACATACTATCATAGCAACACAATCACTGTAACTTTTTATCATTATAACTATCAATAGCACTATTAATGTCCAAATAAAAAGAACAGCTCAATTGTACATATATGTATTAAACAAAGTGGCGTAATGCCTTACTACTTTCCCTGTATAGATGCAGATCTAATATTAGAGAAAGACCTCATGCACACATGTCAAATACACATCCCAGGATCCCAAAAATTTATTGTATCAAAAAAGAAGCAGATTCCATTACACCAATACAGATATCTTAGCATTGGTTTCAGCAGTAGGCAGATCATCTATCTGTTTGGGGACATTTGGGATTTTTTTTTGTCCCCTCCCTCAAGGACAAAGGTGGAAAATGTAAAACTAGTTGCAAAGCTGCTTTGTAGATACCTTATTGATAATTTTGTATACTTCATAGGCAGCTCCACGAGCATTAGCCACACTCTCGAGATTGGGAGCTGCCTGTCCCAGCGAGAAGGCACCGATAAGCACAGAGAAGAAGACCTGTATCAAACAGAGAGAGGTCATGAGATTATTGGTGACTACAGATCTGCCAGTGCCTGTCATTTCCAAGTCAATCTCCAAGATATTCTAGTGCATCCTTTCCAGGAAAATCAAATGTAAAAATCAAAATATGAATTTTATAGTAGCTCCTGCCCACTTTTTTGGCAAGTTTTGTGGCAACAAATAATAACTACTTATACATAGCTGTGGCTTTACTTTTCCTTTTGCAGATGACAGAGAACATCAATCAGAACAAATATCCTTCTTTTTTGCTTTCCAGATGTTCCCAAAGGTACAAGGCTCCCAAAACATAGTCCAGAGTTTCTAACTGAAATCCTAACTGTGGGACCAATATATGCAATTGCTGTGAGGAACCGCACTGAAGAGAACTCATCAGAAGTCACTCACAGACTGAAAGCCAAGCACGTAAGCAAACTTTTGCAGAAAACAGCCAAACACCTCCAAACCAACAGCAACCTAGACATGTTGCTAATACTCAATGTAAAGTTACTTGCAAAAGACACCTCAGTCAAATGATATCTTGAGGACTTCAGACTATACACTCACCCTCACCAGAGGGATTCCTTTAATCTTATGAGCTAGCTGGAATTTTGGTGGCAGTTCAGATTACTTGTCTTAGATGCCTAGTCAACAGCTCTATGTTGTTCATCCTGCCCTGCAAGAGGGTTTAAGACAAAGCCAAACCCTGCAGGTACTCTTGCCTCAACACTGATTTTATCGGAAATTCAAGTGTCCTGTTCAAACTACATGGCTAAGTTTTAAATATCAAAAGTTAGGTAAGACAAATGTCCTCCTCTTGGTTCTTTTATAGCAAGCAAGTCTTTAACATCTGCTTCAGCACGCATTTCATGGATGGCGATGAGAAAGTAGGGATAATTACATAGACTGATGTATAACAGTATTTGCTTGAAATTTCAGAGCAATTTTACAGGTTGCATTTACTTACAATTAGCACACGACCAATGTCATAGGTTTCTGGCTCCTCCACAGTGAGTTTGGTTCCATACCAAAATGCAAGCGCATAGGATCCAAAGATCAGAAATTGTGAAACACCTAGAGATGTGTTGGTGGTAATGGATTTTTTCACTCCAACACTTTTAGCTGATTCCAGGTTAACATCATATCTGAAAATGGATGAGGAAATGATTAATTTGTTAGTTACCACATGCCACCGATTGACATTTCACACTGCTCTTTTTTAATTCACATGTTTTTTTTTCTGCCATAGAAGCCATTAACCAGATTCTAACCTAGCATGCAAAATATTTTTGACAGAAGGCTAGAAGTAATGTAATTCTTTGAAATAAATCTCCTCTGACATATTCTGAAAACATCTAAACCCGTCATTCACAACTGAACTACCACTGTGAAAGAAAAAGTTAGAAGACAAGCGAGAACAATGACTTTATTTTCATGATGAAAGACAAGATATCTCTGTTGAGTAGTTTGTTTTTCTTAGCTCTGAAAGTAAATCTTGAGAATGGTTTAATCAACATCACCTATCAAATGTAAGATTAAGTCCTCCATTTTTTAAAAAACAATCTCCCCTCTCTAAAAACAGACACTATGGATGAAGCCAGATAAATACATAGAAACCAGAGCTCCTGCGGACTAACAGTTTGCATCTTCTCGACCATTCTGAAAGTCCTAAGTCTTTCACTCAAATTATTCACTGATATAGGAAGTAAGTGGGCACATAAGTGCAGTACAAAGACTTATAAATTCATTGAAAGAATTATTTTTTTAAGGACAATTCAAGTTTACTCATCTCTAGTTTCCAATTAATAGCTTTCACTTCCTCAAACTCTATATGGAAAGTATAACCTAGTGATCACATGTGTCATTTCACCTGACAACGATAAGGCTCAGCAGCTTGCAGTTTCTTCCTAATACACATTTTATGCATGCACGCTCCCCATAGTAGAAGATCTGAAGTGAACGGTCAAATTTAGTCAGCTAGGAAGGAATTTTGAAATGATCCAAACTGATTTTGTTAATGTAAATTACTGCATTCTACTGATCCTATATTGGATACAATCTATTGAAATGCTTTGGCTTGGTTGCTTTCTTGGGAAACCCCCTAGCCCCAGTCACAAGCATCACAGATCCTCCAAGAATAGGGAATGAGAATTGGATTTAAGTATAGATCACAAGTAGAACTGATCACTCAGATACAGTGGAAGAACTGAGGTAGTATTATGTAAGAGCCTAACTGGTCAACTCCACTACTTCCTGACAGTGTGAAGTTACCTGATATCAGTTATATCTGTCTAGAACTCAAGAAAATGAAGAAGTAGTTTGAAGGAGCTCCTATCAGAGGATGCTCAGACCCTAGTGTTGGTAGGGGCACAAACTGATACAGACTAGCTTAGGGAAAAAAAA
Source organism: Tinamus guttatus (assembly GCF_059628265.1). Lineage (NCBI taxonomy): Eukaryota > Metazoa > Chordata > Aves > Tinamiformes > Tinamidae > Tinamus > Tinamus guttatus. The sequence continues at coordinate 492,582 of NW_028288601.1, read as the reverse complement.
AATCGAAAACTACTACAGTTTAAGGACAAAACACAGTAAGCTGAGATCAGTACCATATAGACAAACATCAGTCCTTAAAGCAGACATAGAAGTAGACTATAAGACCCAGAGCTAGAGCTAACATCATTTAAGAAAATTTGTACATGGGAGCTGAAAAAGAAGCAAGAGATTTATGGATCTTGTAGACTGGGTCTTTGCATTCCCTAGCTAGATGGAACTAGTAATGGCCTGTATCTATGCACTGATTTTTTCATTTGCTTGCTTGTTGGCATGTTTGACACACATTTGAATAAACTTACGGCCTGGCATATCCAACAAGCACCAAGTGACTCACCTTCTACATGTGACTAAGACTGAGTTAGGTTAGCTACAAGTGTTATTTGAAAAGTATTAAAGTAATAAAAGCCAGTGATGTGATTTTACTTAAGGCCTTTATCCAGTGAAGCTTAAATATAAGCTCATTAATTAAAGATCAGAACAGCAGTGCACATGTTCTAGAAGTTAAGCAACTAATCACATGTTTTGCTGTTTTTCAGTACTAGGCAAAGGTAATCCTTCCATAACTTTGATTTCTGAATTTAACTCCAGATCTCTTTCAGAGGAAAAATTTGTGACTACACTGAATAGCGTTATGGTCATGGACTTGATCTACTTACACGTCTTTATTTTCAGGTGAACTGCTCACTTAAAGAAGGATAAACCGATTCTAAGGAGAATCTGCCACCCTCTTTCCACCCCACTCTGATACCCTAAACCCGAACTTCTTTTGTATATATTAAGTAGAATTATTATTAATTCAAAAACTTACTTTGCTATTGCCTTTTTTTGTCCATTGAAAGCTACAACAGTCTTCATAGCCATCAAGATTTCTTCTGCCACAGCCCCTGCTTTAGCATAAGCAGACAGCTCTTTAGTAGTAAGTGATGCCAGGAGCTGGAAAATTCAAAATCAGAATTTATTGCAGCTTATTATAATCTTATTGGTGAAAAAGAGCAATCAATAGACAAGGCACAAGAATAATAAATTTTAGGAAAGCTGGGATCAGCTCCTCTATCTGCTGTGAACTTCTACAAACTGTCTAGCTTTTTCGGTTGTGTCCAAATGACAGTGAAAGACTAGACAAATGTAAGAGCTTTGTGACTTACCCACCTTCCTCCCACTCTGAGGGCAGCCACTGAACTACACTCTGATACACGTGAGACGCAGCGTTTTGTGTGGTCAGGGAAGTGTGACATAGGGGCCCCTTGGGGATATTAGGGAAGTCTGCTCTTCAGAGATCCCTTTAACAGGCAGTGCAAGTGCTTCCGTTCTCCATCGAGTGAGGATAAACAGCACTTTTTACGTAACCGTGCTCAGCGCATGCAAATACTGCAAGCTGAGATGTTCAGAAACAAGAGCAATAACAAACGTTGAAGCAAACAAGTTAATTACATAATGGCTTCTAATTTTTTTTTCTTATATATTTGCTTCAAGGCGGAAAAAAACAGTATTATAGATAAGGAATACAAACAGCACCCATTAATATGTCTACCACAGATCGCCAGGAGAAAAAATCTCTCCCTATTTGTAAAGGACACCTCTCTAGCTATTTCACTGATTTTTCCTACACCACCCAAAATGGTGTAGGAAATGGGAAGAACTGATAAAGTATCTATGGGACCAGCCTCACAATTCAGAACCCATTCTAGTGGGTTTTGCTTCCTCTTTCCTGCATACAAGAAGAATTGTGATTTTTCCTGGCTTGCTTTCTTTACTAGTCCCCCACACTTACAGTTGACCAAACTGCTGCTGATGCAGCAAGCAGAGGGCTGATGGATAAAATCACTAATGTCAGCTTCCAGCCATGGACGAATCCTATAATAATTCCTGCCAGAAATGTGGCAAAAAACTGTACAAATATACAGATTTTGTCTCCGATGCCTTGATGGATGGTGTTGATGTCACTTAAAAGGAAAAAAAAAAAAGTCAATTCAAAGTGCTTATGTTAAACCTTACCCCATTCTCCAACTTCATGATGCCTAAGAAGTTTTGCAATTTCATAATTGGCACAGGGAAATTTCTAACCACAGCTGCTGAATCGTACCTTTAGTCTCTTGTCTGGCCAAAGTACAGAGGAAATCTCCTATTTTCTAGGACTTATTTTCTATACTTTACATCATTCTCTGCTGTTTCTGTGTCCTGTCTCTAGGTCACAAATGACCTTAGTTTCCTTATCCAATATTCTAAATGGAATAATACAAGTAAACAGCCAAACAACCCTCTCACCTCCTATGACCTTTTCTAAATGGCTTCTTCCTCTGGGCTCTCTGATGCATTTTATATTCTTAGTTTTGGTCACATTCTTAGATCAAAGCTTATCTCTCTTCTATCATAAAATTGTTATTTGGAACAATAACATTTTTTTTTTATACCACTTTCCTTCTCCTTTTACTCTTCCCAGGCAATGCAGATATTAGAGTTGTGAGTGGATTCATTTAGGCTTCCAGGATACAGTTTTGTCCAAAGTGATCTTAAAACTGAGAAAAATCTGTGTTCATCCATATGGCCTCTGCCACATACTGGATATATAGTCCTACCCCCAAACCTATTGAAGTCTACGGAAGAATTTCAGAAATCTTTAGCTGATTTTGGAATGAGTTCAGACTGATATCTGTTTGGATATAAATGCAAGTTCATACCTATTCAGTAAAGTGTCAGAGCTTTCAGTGTTTGTGAATTAGTTGGAGACAGACGAGCTGTTTATCTAGTACTACCTGCCACATGCTTCATAAATATTGCAAAGCCAGTGTCAGAAAGGTAGAATATAGTGTTTCCCAGGATAAACCCTCCCAATGCATATTTCACAGAAACTCCACAAATGAAGCAGAAAAGGATAATGAATTCCTCCCTCAGAGAGCTGCAATATTTCACACTTCAGTTCAAAGTGTTCTTCAAAACTCTCTATAGGCAATTCCATAGAAGAAAATTAGCAATTTTCTTTTAGACATCACATTGTGGGGGGGGGGGGGCAAAAATAAATAAATAAAGTTCTCACTCTGTCAATCTGGTGTTCAGCGTCCCAATCTGGGTAGTATCGAACCAGGCCATCTCCTGATGAAGCACTGCAAAAAAGAACTTCTGCCGGATCCTTGATGTCTGCCTTGTGGCCGCAGTCAAAAATGTCCACACTTGGATGGTGCTCAGTATCAACACACCACAGCCAATTCCAACATAGTAGTAAGCAAATCTGAGATAAGAGAACAAAAAGGTCATATAATCACTCTGTATCCTGTAAGAGAAGTGACATCTAGAAGACTTCAGTTAGTCTTTATTTATGCCACTATGATAAATACCAAAGTGTGTGATGTAGTGTTGGGAAGTCTTCTAAGAAGGCAAAATTTGGCTTCTGCTCAAAGGGATAACAATAATGATAACAATAAAAAAAATTATTAACAGAATAATTATAAAGATTCTTACTTTGTCATTACAGCTTCTATATCTACTGGAACTAAACAAGCAGATCCATTTACTGAAGCATCTGCAAAAAAAAATCTATTAATTATGCAATTAAAATGTTTAGAAAATAAATCATAACAGCCTAGGATCATCATTTTTGGGGTGTTCCACATTAAGCAAATGGGGTTAGACACTAGACAAATATGGTAATAAGGTCAGAAATGACTTATTTATAAGGACACAGCACTGTCCAAAAAACAATGGTACAAAAGGTGGCCATGCACCCTGCTCTTCCATCAGTGCTGAAATTCTTTCATAAAGAAAATAGCTAAAGGGCTGGTTTTGTCCTGTCCAAGCCACCAAACATTGACTTAAATGATCTGATAATGTGCAGAGGGACTAATTTTTCTCATCATATACTTTTTCAGATGTTTACCACCACTCAGTCAGGGTTGTAAGCCTTAGCCCTTCTCACAAAACAGGACTGATGCTTAGAGAAGTCTATTCACTTACTTTCTGACACATTTGATTGCAGGCCGCTTAGCACAAAAGTATTTGTCATGTCTCCAAAGACAATGATCATGAGCGGTAATCCGGTACCGTTTGCAGCAGCTGCTATCAAACCAATTACCATCAAAAGTATATCCACCCAATCAGCATAGCGGAACTATATGAATATTAAAGGAAAAAAAAAAAAGAGTAGTGAGGTTATGTCTGACAATTCACACCCTTGATACAGGACAGCATATTTCCAAAACACGCTTTGTTTTTATATATACATTCTAAGAAGCTATACTAAAATCAAAAGTAGAAGAACATAAGACTAATTTTGTATTAGGACATACATCTTTAAATCAATATTCAGTAAAGCTGTTGTTGGTTATTTCCTCAACAGGAAAAAAAAAAAAAAAGTGTGTATCTTATATGTTTCACATTGATGTTCATCTCTGTACAATTTATTACATTTTGCATTCCACCTAGTTATATATTTACTAAGATAATGCTTTTGAAATGTAAACAAGAGTTATCAGCCAGCTCCTGGCTGTCAGTAGAAATTGTTTGCGTCACTGATTGTATCTTAGGACTGATCCATCCTTTAATCCATTTTGGATTAAAAAATGATGTGAATTTAAAGTGAAATAGCTATTCCTGAATAGCTAGTTAGTTGGATATCTAATTTGAAATGTTATGAAATGTTATTTCTAACATTAACCACTTACAAAGTATAAATGGTCACAGAATAAATTAGAAAGAAATAAGTCTTCTTAGTTCACGTGCATATATATGCACAGAGTTATTTAGGAACAGCTGTTGTAGAAACCTGACATAAAAACATACCACTGTTTCTCTCAATCTCTTGGAAGTTAAGCGCAGTATAAATCCTTTATCCATGGAGCTCACATAAGGGCCAGTGCAGTGTAAATTCCTACCTCCAAAATGGGTGAACTTCAATCTGCAACGCCACTAACACTAGGCTGCTTCAAGCACTTCCAGTATACTTGTGGTGGGAACTTGGACATAACAGTATAAATTTTGAAGAGGACCAAATTTTAAGGAGGGCATTTCCTGGGTCTCAGATGTCTCTTCCAGTTTTTCACTACCTACTAACTCTTATACCTACATAAACAATTCACAATGACAGCTAAAGAAAAGGAAATGCAAAACAGACCATCAAAGTGGACACTAACCAATTCAAAAATTCCAACCATTTTTTTCTCTGCCTTCTCATTTTTCTTCCTAGAATACAATACAATAGATTGAATTAAAATAAGCTTGTTTTAGCAAAGCAATAAAAGCCAGCAGCCAATATTCTATTCAGAGACCCCCTACTTTTTTTTCTTGGTCTTTAGCTGGTCACTCTGTTGAAGATTTTCATCATGTTGGAAAGAAGAGTTGTCATTCCCCTTGCTTACAGGTTCTGTGAAACAAAAAGCAGACTTTGTTTTAACATAACATCCGGTCTTTTGTATGATTTTCCTACATTTTTCCCAGCTCGTTCTTTTGGAATTTAAATCTTAAAGATTATTTTTTTTCTCATTTCTTGAAACGGCACGGTTAATTTTTCTTGAAACTTACTTTTTTAAGCTCATCTCTGTCTCTCCAGAAAAAAAAAGTACCTAGTCCCATTTTTATTATGAAAACAGCCTTTGTTTTCACCATTTCTTAATGGTGATATGGTGGATATGTTTATACAGAAAAGGTATCAAAGATCGCTATCCATGTAAAGGAACATTGCTTATAGTATAGACTAAAATTCCTGTAGGTAACACTGAATGTTTGCAAGTTGCCCGCAGAATCGTGTTTTGGCCTCTAATTGTATCTTTATTGCAATATTGCAGTAGTTGCCACAGAGCCTTTTACTGAAGGCTTTAGAAATCTACATAAAAGAGGAATCTCACCTATTTATGATTATAATAGCACAAGATAAGATTTAACAAGTGGATAAAGAAACTGATGAGCCAAATCACGACAGGGGCATCTGCAAATCACATGAGGAGAAATGATGGGAACACAGCAATCATCCCTAACCTGCTTTAACCTTAACTATAACTACTGACTCACTGTGACTAGATTTTATTCTATGTACTGTTTTTATGTACCTTCGTAGGCAGTCTATAAATATTTGTTTAAATAACCATTCAAAGGCCATAGGTTTGTTATTACCTTATTGGGCTCATCTTATTTGCAAGTCCAGGCCAGTACTACCCAATAACTTTACTCATATGAATGAACACAGTTGAACTCAGCGGAATGAGTCTTATGCATGCATGCTTTCTGGGTGGTGGCTCTAGCTGTTTTAAAATCACTAGAAACTTACTGAACGGGAAGAATATGAAGGGGAAAATAGGATATGTCCAGCAAATTGCCATAGAATACACATATGCTAATGTGCTATTGCCTATAAAATCACTTCGGTAATCAAGCAGGATTTAGAATGCACCTTTAGTTTGAAAGAAAGTTGTGAAATACATTCATCAAACACACACACTGCTTTCATGCACATAGCTTACCAACATCAGAGAGATCCATTTCTGCATGATTTACAAAATCGTCACTCATTGTTTTTCCCTTTGTTGGATACTTATGAGATAAAGACATGAAAGTCACATTAGGCAAAACCGGCACACAAAATAACAAGTACATTTTAGTATCAATATTTTCCCTATTGACATAGAACGACTAAAAAACATTTATAACAGCACAATAAAAAGAAAAATATATAATTTCATATGGAGATTTTTAAAAACAATACAAACTACAACAATACCACCTAAACCAGTTATCTACTTAAGTAGGCTTTTACGTATTGTATAAATAAATCATCTAGATCATTCATAATAGTTCACCCAGGCTGATTGTACAATAAAAATTAAAGATTTCCCTCAATAATTTGTATTTGATTAAACCTTACCGAGCAATTATAATTGCTAATGATCACCAAGCTAAAGACTAAAGATATACCTACATGTTACACATGCACCAGCTAAGTGATATTCTGAGACAGTGAGTGACTGACACTCCAAACGTCTCAACGCTTTGCTCCTTGACATATCACATAAACATTTTAAAAAGTAATGAAATTGAATCACTGAGGTTAAATTAATAGTTACAACAACATATATAAGCAGCCTGACATAACTTCCAAGAAAGCAAATGTATGACTTCTCAAATCTGTATTTTTTCAGTTACTCTTTTTGATATATTTCTACTTGTGTTTTCTCTTTTTGTTTCATTTTAATCTTTAAAATGTGTGGTCTGCCCATAAAAATAGGAAATTGTGAGATTGTCCCGATGGATATACCAATAGAAGGACAACCCTTGGCAAGGTTACAATTCACCCACTGTCACTCACTACAGCCACAAGGCACCTCATTAGCCACGACAGAAAAAGAAAGGGACCAAGTTTAGGTCACGGCCCTTTCCCCTCTGCCAGCCGTCACCCCCCGTGCTGCGCATTGAGCTTTGCTGGAGCGCGGGGCAACATCCCTAGGAAAGCTGCTGGGGACAAGGCAACTCGTGGCCAAGTTTCATCCACCATCGGAGACGGGAGCCAGCCCCGCGTGCGGCCGGTCCCGCGGAGCTCGCTCGCCCGGCCCCGCTCGGTCCCTACTCACGGCTTCACCTGCGCGCAGAGCCGCTGCCTTCACCGCCGCTCCGCGCCGCTCCGCGGGGAGGTTTCCGCTCCGCGCCTCGTCCCCGCGTGCTCCCCGCAGCCAAGGGCTGGACGCGGGGCCGCTGCCCGGGAAGAGGCGCCGAGGTGGATCTGGCGCACCCTTGGGAAGAGCCCGCAGGTGCCCAGACAGGCAAGCCCCACCCCGGGAACCGCTCCGCGGTATCAGCAAGCGGCTTCCCTTTTTTCTTTTGTTTATTCCTTCTTCTCCGTGTTTTTTTTTTTTTCTCCCTCTGTTTCCAAGTTGATTCTCACTGTTAGTAAAACTAGAAGCTAGATTTTTAGTTTTCGCAAAGCACATGTGGGATCATCCCCCACCACACGGGAACTCCATCCTATAGTCTGTTCCAATAAACAGCAGGGAGGTGGTGGCTTAAGGAAAGTCAGTTTAAGGCCACTGAAAAATTCAGGTTGGTGAAAGCTCTCTGTGAGGTCACACCAAATTTGCTGAATGTCAGCTATGAATATAGAAATGTCTATGCATTTCACCTAAAAACTAAGATTTCTTTTAAAAAGTGTTTTCATTTCTCCCTTCTAAATGACATCAAGACCATGGCTAGCTGAATTTATTTATTTGAGAAAGTTTCTTCCCCACTTCTTCCGCCATTTCAAGAACTATTGTTACCAACAGGTAAACAAAGCAGATTTTCTCTGTAGTTCCAAAAATAACACTTCCTTAGCACTTACTGGAATCTGTACCATTTGTTTCCAATGTTGCTTTACTGTTTGTGAAAATAAATTCCTACTTATTTTCCCAGTCACCGAAATGCTGTTCTCCTCAAAAGCTGAATCCCAGTTAATTAAACTGGTCAACTAAATAGCTCAAACTTTTCTTAAGGAACAAGTTCAGGACTGAACTATTCGCTTCTCTGTTATTCTCTTCTCTTTTATTCAAGATTCTTGTTTATTCTCTGCAAGATTCACGTTACCTTTTATACATTGGTTACATTCCTTTGAAACCAACTAGCATGATTCACCCAGGTCTTCTTCTGCCCTTTATCTTCACTTGAATCCAAATTTCTGCCAGGCTGATCACAATTTTAGCACTTTCTTGTCTCATTACCCATTACTTAGTGTTTGCATTACTGACTCAGAGAATTAAGTGATTCTTAATTATTTTAAAGCCTGAATAACACACATCAGTAGATCAGGGAGTTCACAAAAAAGTTCAGCTTTGACACATGTGAAGGATCTGCATACACTGTATGACCTTCACTGTATCTTAATTTTTATTAAAATACATTATTAGCTGTAGGTTTCAGAAAAATATACCACTGTGTATAACAAGACTGACAAGCTTTAGGAACATCCACCTGAGAAAGGCACTGCCTACTAGGGGTTTTTGAGAGGTGTGGGGTGGAGGGAGATTATCATTTATTCACACTGTAGACCTAAAGCTCAAATAAGATTCTATAGTCATTGCTGTAGTCACTGTGCACATGGTAAGAGACCGCCTCCCAGTTCCCCTGCACAGAAAAGACAGCCCAAAAAGGATTTACAAGATGGGTAGGGCAATCGCACCTGGTGACACAGAGGAGAAAAAAATGGAGTCTGGAGAAGAAAGTTGTTTTCCACTTCCCCCCTTCCATTTCTTCCTATTTTCCTTTGGAACATATGTTAAACTCAATACAGACAAATGAGTATCTCCCCACCAGAAAACAAATGAGCAAACAAACCCCTCAAAAATTAAAAAAAAGGAAGGAATTTTCTAGAGATTATTTCTGTGTAATTTCCTGTTTTATCCAGAGGTGTTTGATTAACTTTGGAAAATATTGCATCTGAAATATATATATATCTTTATTCCAAATATTTACAAGTGCCTACATCTATTTGACTGATCATTCCTGGGAAGATCAAGAACAGGAAAGGCAAAATTAATTAAACACAGTCAAATTGGGTTAATTAAGAGCAGCCATAGCTGACTAAACTAGAAAAGACACCCAGCTTTACCAGAACATCTCAAAAATAGCTAAATATAAAGATACATTGCAATTTGCCAATGTTATAGCCATTTAACCCTTTTTGACTGCCACCCCTGAACTGAAGAATATGAGTAAGACAGCCAGGCTCCCCCAGAGAGTCAAACTTTGGCCATGCAGTGTATGTAATACTTGGCTCATTACCCTAATGAGCTATCAGTGGAAATCACTTCCTCCTGTAGCTGAGGGCTAGCTAGCAGGAAGGAGCTATAAAAGAGCTGGATCTGCTCTTGCCTTTATTTGGTGTGTTAGGTGCTTTGCAACTTTTGTATCCTTGTTACAGCTGTCATTCACCTAAAAATATTTTTAAAAGCTAAATTATCTGCATGCGGATATATAATTTAAAAGTTCTTTTCAATGTTTATCTGTTTAAACATCAGACTGAAAATGCAGTATTGATACTTACCAGGCTCAGGCCCTAGAGGTTCATTTACTTGTTCAATAGTGCAGCAACACAGGTACTGTGCTCAAGCTCATTAGTAATATTATTAATTGTTTGTAGTTAACTGTGATTGTGTAGTTGTACGTGCAGCCCCATTGTAAGTTAGGGTTGTGTTTTGGTGGTCTTATGCAAAGTATTGAGCTTTTAACTTGCTCTCAAATACTAAGGTTTGAGGATACTCATTGTACTATAAGAAGCTTTCTGATTTCTTTAGGGGGAGTAGATACCTAAAGGCTGTAATTCTCCAAAACAAAGATATATGTACCACTGCAACACTGAAAGCTGCAGTTTTCAAGGACTTCTAGCAATAGATGGAGAGGTATGGAAAGTCTGGATAGAAGTGAGGGCTGCAGGCATCAAAAAAGGAAGTAGCGAGAGGCAATAAGTAACTTGAAAAACTGTCTCTCTCCCATAGTTCAACTATGTTGTCCAAAAGTCATGATGACCAAACAAAGCAACTATTTGTGGCTTTCCTGAAATCAATGGGAACGTATTTGAATCATTTAATTAAACACTTATATCAGAGGTATCTATTTCAGCATAATTTCTTCTACGTAGAACAGCTTGGAAGAATTTACCAAGGCTGAAAAGGTTTTACGGGTTATCTGTAGCTCATGTTTGCTTGAAGAGCTTAAACATGGAAATGAATTTTATTCTTTATTGTAAAGTTTATAAGTCTGTCTTAAGAGAGACTTCTGTGATAAATACAGAGAATTAGTTTTCTCAGGTAGTTATGACAATTTTTTCCTTGGGAGGAAAAAAAAATCAAGTCAGTGTTGTTCTTTGCTTTCTATTACGAAACTTTTTTTTAATTAATAAAGCGATAAAAGTAGTAGAATTATAGGGAGCATGAAAGCTAATCACTCTGATGAACACTTTATGTACCTAAGTAAAAAGGAACATTTCATGCATTATCAAAATGATGCCACTTACCCGGTCTGATAAGGACCTACAGGGATAATTCACTGGGTCACAATGTCACCTTCCTTGGGAAGACATGGAGATAGGAAAAGGGACAAGGAACTGCCTTATATTTGAAAGTTATTTGTCCTGGAACCCACAGTGTAGAAGGCAACAGACAAGCCAGCTGTATTTGCTTCCTCATATCAGGAGTATTAGGAAGACGATGCCAGCTAAGTGACAGACCAGAGAGGCCATAGTTGCAATGGCCTCTGGCAAAAGACAGAAGAGGAAAAGATGTTTCCTAAGTTCTTGGACAGTGCTAGAGACAATATCTTGTTTCGGGAAATCCAGTTAGCGAGAGACTGATTTTAACATTTCTTCCTGAGAACCAGAATGTGATAAGGAAACAAAACTTGGATGAAAGACAGTGAAAATAGTAGAGTTAATGATTCTTTTAGAAAAGAGAGGGGAACAACAGTAAAATAAAGAAAAAAGATTGGATATGGGAAGATTATTTTTATTGATAGAAAAAACAGTCCAAGAGCAAAAGGAAATAAAAAAGATTTGACAACTCATGCTGGCTTGTTATGGAGCAAAACACAAATTACTCCAGTAACAAGAAAAGATAAGGAGTATTGTAAAATACTAGCTTTGACAAGTAAGGAATTGTTTAGTGACCTGAAACTGAACAGAAAAAAAAATATGTTCTGAAAGTGTAAGAAAGGTCGGATTCCTAAGCATAGTAAGAACATAAGGACGTAGTGATGCTGTGGTCAGCGGGACAGGGATATTGGCAAAGATAGGATGCCTTTCCTGTTACAGAAGCACAAGATACACTTCTTGCTTAAAAATAATTGATCAGTAAGTAAAGGCTGGGAATAATTTTGTAGACCACTTTTCTGAGAAGAACTTCTAGGTGATGCACTCAATGGCAAACTAAACAGGAGCCAAAGGTATCAAACTACTGTAGAAAAACAAAATTCACAAAAGCAAAATGAAGTCATATGTGAAATACAAGGAGTAATATTTGCTCTCCTTAACACTGTTAAGTCCTCAGCTGGAGTACTGACTAGTTTTTGTTCTTTTCTTTCAAGAAAGATGTGGGTGAAATGTAAAATGGAAGATGCGGATGTGTATGGAAGAAAGCAGAATTGAAATGGAGTAGAAGATATGACCTACAGGAAAAGACTGAAGGAGTTTGTGTGATGGAAATTTTTTTTTTTTTTTGAAAGAGAGATTGCTGCAAAAGCAATATAATAATAATTCTGTATCTACTCTGGTACTGAACTGTAGTAAGAAAGAAAGCAAAAGTAGATATTAGGAAAATGTTATTTGCATTTAAATACTGGAGCAGATTATTGAAAGAATTTGAGTCTAGATTATTGGTTTTCTTCTGAGTCAAATAAAGCAATAGTCTACAAGGAAAGGTTTTGTACTGATGATTTCCCCCTGAGGCCTGGTGAAAGATTAGATCATTTTTTTTGAGTTCCTTGTCAATTCTATTTTCTCTGTTCTGTCAATAAGCATAACAAGGCACACTATGGAATACAGCTAGTACATTTTTTTAATTTGGTAAAGTCAGATATAAACTGAGTCTGGAAATTTTGCTAGCCCTGGCAAAAGATAGAATACACCACCATGCATGTCACAATCGCAGCTGCTCCTACATCCCTTGCTACAAGCTCCCTCATGGAGCCCTGATTGATGATTGCTCACTTTTGAGAGCTGCAGAATCTGCTTGTGCGACTGGTATCATCACTTTTCTCTCTCCAAAACCACAATGATCCTTTCTTAGAAGTTCCCATTTCTTCTTCCATGCCTTGCATGTGGAAAAGTTGCAGTTGTCTTCTGACCTCATATTCACTTCCCAGTTACGTGGTACACAAGACAGACAACATGAATAGGAGAGGACATCCTAGGATCAATGATGGAATTAGCTTGAAATTGGGAAATATGGGGCAAATTTATGAAGGCAACTGCCTAGCATAATGGTGTTCAAACTGTTGTCATTCACCACAAGAAATTACCCCTTTTGTAAACCTGTCTTAAATCTCTTTGGGAAGAATGTTACTTCTGTTCATAAAGCTGCATCGCATCACAATATTGTTTTCCCTGCTTTGTCTTTTCTTTCTTCTTTTTTTTTTTTTTGTTTGTTTTTTGTTTTGCTTTTGATAGCCCGTTCACATGTCCTTGGCTTTTCTCTCTGCTGGGGAAAAGACTTCAGACAACAACAGAAGGATTCCTGCCAAAGTTTGGTTTCTGTTTTTCAGACTGCTGTGTTTATGCTTGTTAATCCTTATATTAGATTCCATGGAACAAAATTCAGATGAAATGGAACAACTCTCAGGAGAAGAGGAAGAAAAAATATAATATTTGTCTCATATATAGACAACTTGTGATTAGAGCTAGATCAAGAACTCCAGATCCCCAAATCAAGTTAGTCAAACCCCAGTGCTTAAAAGGGAGACACTAGTGTCTTTGAAATATGTCCTCCTATATGAAATATGTTCAGCACCACAGTTATCACTGTAGTCTTTTTTTTTTCTCTCGTTTCTTGCTCCTTCCGTCTGAGAAGTGTCAGTATTCACAGCCCTTAGTAATACAACCTGTGTACTTTGCAGCCTGCGACCTAAAACCACCTCCTTTTCCCTTGAGCTCCTGTGCCAGTCCTTCAGCTGGAAGATAAGGAGCGTTGCTTGTTCAGTAGCATCTCTAATATACCAGTAACAATTTATTCACAAGAGTGAGTGAAATCTTGCACATGGACCATAGAATACTCAGGCATCTAAAGGGGTTACATAAAGATTATTTTATTATTTCCAGCCCGTTTTCCATTCTGTTGACATAACTCTAGATTAGAAATGTCTAATGTTTTACTGACGCACTGAACTTTTAGTTCTAACTGTATTTGCACTATTAAACAGGTTATGTAACTTTACGCTTTTGTATGCCTTGCTGCACAACTGTGCTTGGGCTTTTGCCAAACTCTCCTGCTGTTGTACTATTTTCTCAATAGATAAACAGAACTCTAATGAACTTCTGATTGGATCTGACTTAATGTGGACATCAACAAGGTCAACGGAAGGATATTTCCTTTTAGGGAGATAATAGTAACTCCAAGGAATGCAAAGAAATGTGCCTCAGTAGCTCTGAGACTGAGAAAAGTATTAAGTTTTTCTATTTATTGACAGTCTGCCAATACAGATTAGTCTCTAACTTTTTCCATAGCTACTCTTTAGCTTTGGAAATAATTAACCTTCCACTACTATGCCCATGACTGTAAGAAAGTGCAAGAACACTGAGGAACACAGCTGGAATTGGTGCCATGTATTTCTCAGGCCTTTATCCTTTTCAAAAGGATGACAAATGATCTGGGCTATACTACCAAAACTATAACAGTCTCATAATTTTTTAATGAATGACTTAGCACAGGCATGAATTCAGGCAACACCTAACTGGCTTATAAGGAACATATATTCAGAGAAGCAATGTATTGATTTTAAGGATATTTAACTCCATTGTAAAATGATAATAAAATAGACATTTGAAAAAGTGAGTATTTGAGATCAGTTAAACCAAAAGTATACTCAAAGAAAAATAAGATTTTACATTTTCAAAATAATGTTATTCAAACATTATTTTGATGTATTAATTGATACAAATTTGTTAGCTCAACAAAAAGGAAAAATAGATGGAAAGAAAAATTTCCATCTTGTGAGTCCTTAGTCACTACCTTAGTCATTAGAATGACAGTGAATCTGTCATTCACTGGGATTTATTTGTAGTATTCTGATAAATGAATACTTAGATACTGAGGTAATTAATTGGAAGAGCTCAGCTGCACAACTTATTATTAAATATCCCCAAAGTCAATATGCACTGCGCACTTCCCCTTGTGATGTCATTTAAAAAGTCTTTTAATAAATAACCCAGGAAATCATACCTCATGTGCAAACCAGCAACTGGGTGGAGCTTTCCAACAGTATCGCTGTGAATGTGTCAGGAGTTTTTTTTTAACTTGTTGCATGCTACCCTGCACCCAACAAGAAGGCACAATTTGAATATTTATCCTTCACTTTTCCACCTCTAGGACAATTTCTACCATATTGTTGAATAGCAATATTTCCCTACCTCTAAATCTGTTAGAAAATGAATCTAGGATCACGACCCCATTTATTTCCCCTGAGAGCTGGGAGCTTTTTTCTTTATCTAGTAGGCTATATCTCTTCTAACTCCGTTCTCTAGCATGAGCTTATACTTTTAAATAGAGTCCAGGAGGGAACAATTCTCTTCCTCTCAAATGAATACAAATTTTACCATGGAGCAGGACAAGACCAGAACTTCCAGAAGTGCCAAAAACTCCAGAGGAAGAAAAGACTTTCTCCACTTTCAGCTCAGTAGTTGAAGCACTTTGGCAATATGGGACACAAAATATTTCAATTCATGTTCTGATGGATTTATGTTGTGGATTTGCCTCCAAGTCTCTTAGAGGAAAAGTGAGCACACAAGCACCAGAACACAGGCAATGTTATGGCAGGTGAGAGGAAAGGCAGTCTTGTGGTGGTACATTCCAAAATCCAGCAGGGCTCTTCACATCCAGATTTTTGTCCAATTAATGCCTAGTTATCTACACAGAATGAAGCAGTTTTACAAGCAAGATCAAACACTTGGTGATAATAAAATCTTCTTGCTAGTGGAAAGGGTTTACAATTCTCTCTGAAGAATTATGGGTTTGCATTTGGCTTTAGATCAGCCTGATATTAGCAGTGGGATTCTGCTGACAAACTCAGACACCCACGTTTACAAGACTACGTATCGATGCCTCCATAGGAACTGTGTCCAAATTCTCATTACAGTCAAACCAGTTAACATAGTACGCATTAACTTTAGGAGCTGGCCCAATATCTTTTCTCCTAGTATCTCACTGACTGCAATAATTAGATCTCATTGACTCTAGTGGGAGCTTATACTGGTTCTTTACTTGCAAATGTCTAAAATGTCTAAAACACAGTGTCTAAAGGTATATCAGTGTATCAACCTATTTTTCTGCAAGTGAAAGAATGAGCAAAATTTTCAGTAAACAAACCAAATTAAGAATCCATTCAGTTCTAGCATCCTCTCAAAATGGAATCGCTATAGTCTTGGTTGATGTTTTGGTGGAGACCTAAAAATTAGGTTGACTTTAGGATAGTGGGGTGCTTCTTGCTTTTTGAGACTCAGTCTATAAGACTCATTCATTCAAAAAAAGAACATCTGACTTGGTTAAACCTTGCATTGTAAAAAGCTATGATATTGTGTTGTTTCCCTCTGATTTTCCCTTCTCTGGCTAACATGTTTTAAAAACACTGCAAGAGTTTACAATAAACAATAACGTGGGAAAATGTAGTAACTGACTGTTTGGTAAACACTAGGGACTTGCATTTAATGATTTGGGTATTTACCTACAGAAAAGTCATGTAGTTTTTTTGTGTCAGTGGTCACACACATGAAAAGCAACTACTTCGAATGCACTTTTTAAATCATATTTATTACATTTCCTGCTTATGTAAAGACACAAGACTGCAGTATTATAAGCAAGACTTATCTTATTTCTTAAGATATTTAGTATAAGAAAAAAAAAAAAGCTTTATCTACAGCAATGTAGCATAATACTATCACAGTACCAGGCAAGACAAGTTGAGTAGAGAGTCAAGGAGAGACATGTATCTTGATTTCCTTAGCTTTTTTCCTAAGTATCTCAGTGATGCTGGAAATAGGTGGTGTTTTAAAATTCTTTATACATGCAAAATAGCAGGGAAAAGTCAGGAAGTATTTCTAAAGCACTGATACCTTGACAGCCTCAATATTTCTATGGCATTGTGTAGAGTACAGGTTGTTTTCCTGTGGTTGTCTCTCTGAAAAAGGAGGAACCTGTCCAATGAATTTCAATAGGAAGAGCACCTTGTGTTGAACATTTCTTTCAGAAATTTTTAAAAGAACATTTAAAATGCATATTTGTAGGCAAATTATTTTTTATGCAGCAATGGAAAGGCAAGGATGTTTCACATATATCTTTTATTAAATAATATTCTTGAAAGAGCTATAACAACCTTATATTTTTTAGAATATCACTATTCAAAAGTTTTTCTAAGAATAATCACAGAATCAGAGAATGGTTGAGGTTGGAAGGGACCTCCAGAGATCCTCTAGTCCAACCCCCCTGTTCCAGCAGGGTCACCTAGAGCACGTGGCACAGGGTGGCATCCAGGTGGGTTTTGAAGATCTCCAGAGAAGGAGACTCCACAACCTCTTTGGGCAGCCTGTTCCAGGGCTCTGTTACCCTCACAGGAAAGAAGTTCTTCCTCACATGGACGTGGAACTTCCTGTGTTTCAACTTGTACCCATTACCCCTTGTCCTGTCACTGGCCACCACCGAGAAGAGCTTGGCCCCATCTTCTTTACATTCCCCTCAGGTATTTGAACATACTGATAAGATCCCTTCTCAATCTTCTCTTCCCCAGGCTAAACAGGCCCAGCTCACTCAGTCGTTCCTCATACAATAGATGCTCCAGTCCCTTAATCATCTTCGCTGCTGGGATAATGAAAAATGGAGATCCAGAACAGCTTCCCTAAACATAGCATTTGAAGTCTTGTGTACAGAAGCGACTATAACATGACTGTGAAATTTAAACAGTGATATTACATTGTCATCAGTTGTTCTTTTATGCATATCTTGAACTAAACTAGAGTGAAGTTCTTTCACCAGGAGCCACAGGATTTATGTGAGAGGCAAGTCAGACACTGAAGATTTGACCTTGATTTTAAGTGAAAGTGGAGAATTATGCTGGTACTTCACATGAAAATTTCATTTTGTTATATCACTTATTTCTGTAATTATGTCACTCTCCAGGGCTTAACAATGGGAACGAGGCTCTGAATCTTTGCACTAGTGTTCTGTCTTTTTTTTTTAAAAAAAAGATGAGCTGGAGAGCTAGGATTTGTTTGCATTAACCGTTTTACCACTGTCTTGAATGATTTTGGTCAGTGCAAGTTCCTAAAAAGGCAGATAAGTATCTGATACTCAGCAGATTGTTGGCTTTGATTAGCAAAGCCAATAAAACTGTTTATCTTTGCTCGCTCCTGCCATATGTCTATTTATGTTGTATATGCTTTCAGACTGTAAGATTGAGAACACTTTGATAGCATTAGAGTTCTAACCACAGTCTCTTTAGGTGCTAAAAAACTATAGGTGATAAATGCAAATAAATAATGTAACAGGAAATCCATTGAACTCTGCTTTATTTCCAAGGGAGTGAATGTTTATGTTAAGGGTCTAAAATACCCTTTTTAATTGGGGATAGTAATTTCCCACAAAAAAATATCCACCATATCTATGGCATTAGCTGGGATGTAAAAGCCAAAGTTAAAATTTTACTGAGTAGAACTTACTAATATGAGCTCTCCATGTTCATTTTTTGTTGAATTTTACTGTATATGAAAGAAGGCATTGACCTCTCCCAAGAAGGCATGGAATGTAAATAGACAGGTCAGGAAAAGTCTGGGAAATTTAGAAGATTACAGCAGGACAAACTTTCTATTTAAGGCTTGGGCTATTTGTAAATCCTTGTGTATACTGCAGACTGTGGAAGAGCTCCTGCTTTGTTTAAAAAAAAATTGCTTTCCATTCTTCAATCACTCTTTTGTAAGTTATGTATTTAAAAGAAAAAGATGTCAGGTGATAAAGTCAAGACTGTTCTTTATCTCAGTAATAAC
Source organism: Tinamus guttatus (assembly GCF_059628265.1). Lineage (NCBI taxonomy): Eukaryota > Metazoa > Chordata > Aves > Tinamiformes > Tinamidae > Tinamus > Tinamus guttatus. Next base: position 473,900 of record NW_028288601.1, on the reverse strand, counting down.
ACTGTCACAACAGTAAAACAGTGAGGATACACCTGTTGAAACACTGTAAGGAAAAGCTGAAGTCTGCAAGAACATACACATGTAAGAAAATGCTCAGCCTGACTTTGCAGCAGCCAACATTTGCAGCCTGTGCTGTAGGTGAAGCATGATAAAAATGTGAAGGGCAATGTAATTAAAAAGCTTGAAACACTCCACTGCACTGGAGGTCATGTTTGTTAAATGTGTAAAGGGCAATGTAATTAAAAAAGCTTGAAACAGTGAACTGCAGGTCACATCTGTTAGCCTCTCACTGTAAAAGGCACGCCGTTCTATCAGATGCTATATAGTAATAAACAGATTTATAGAAAGACACTGATGACTGGGATGCCTCCTGCTCTAATTTCCTGGGCTCTTTGTTTTCCTATCTATCCTTCACAACCTGAAAAACTCCTCTTTTCTGTCATCACAGGCCTCATCAGCTTTCTTGGGCAGGCCTACATGCAGGTTTCAGATATGTTTCCCTCTGTTTTGTGCATCTCCTCAAGGGTCACTGAGGACAGATGATTTACTTACTTTGCCCTTGCTACTGCTCTGTATGCCATCAGCGGAGAAAAAGCAGTCAGAGGCCGTTTTGCTCTGTAAAAACTTGCAGGCATTCAAAGTAAAATTCAGATATTCCCCTCCCTTCTCTCATCACTCTAAATTTAACCCCTGCCTCCATCACAGACCAGAATGTGTATCTGCCACTTGGCATACCTAAATTAATATCTCACCTTTTAATAGTGGCTTCATCTAAGGCTGAAGATGTTTTCATCATAATTAACTAGGTCATCATTATTAACTAGACTTCAGTCTTCTAGTGAAGCAGCAAAGCCTTTTCCTCTCCCTTGTTTTATGCAAGGAAACTGAGGAACAGTATCTGACTAACGTGTTAGTTAAGTCAATCATAGTAAAATCTAGCTAAGATATGTTGGGACACAGTGTTGAGCTCCAGCTACAAAAATCTGGATAGCTTAGGGATGCTACAGTAAAACTGTCACTTGAAATTGAAAAGCAAAAGTTGGGATATGAAGTGTTCCTCTAGACAGAGACTCTTGAGTGTTATAATGTCAGATATGCAGTAAGAAATGTTTGGGGTCATGAAGATGACCAGTTTGACCAGTGATTAGTTTGAACTTTGCAACTAAATCACATCTCCATTTAATATCACAAATAGCAAAACCAGATTACACTTAAAATTTCTGATAACAAATTACTAACAAGTACAGTGGAAGTTTATACAGCAGCAGATAGGTAACTGAATGTAACCAATAACAAAGACAGATAATCCCTTTCTTCACCAAACAGGTCATAAATAGATGGAGAGAAGTCCTATAAACTTCTTGGAGAAACCCCGAAATGTTCAAATAAATCCCAATTCCTGCTTCTTTTCTTGTCATGTAGGATTTGTAACTATTATATAACATGCATAGTACCCCCATCACCTTTTCTTCAGTTACTTTTATTATCTTTCCTGTAGACTGATTTTGTAAACATGCAGCAGGGACTTTCCATGACTCAGACAGAAGAGTTTTCTTAACTGTCTTATCTGTTCTATAAATCACTTGCAAAATGTGCATGTGCTATTTTTATCAGAAAGTTTTGCAGTTATTTCATATTTAGTATTTTCAGCAGGTAAAAAGACTGTGAACTAGAAGCCTGTCCCTGAGACTCCTGCAAGATGACAGAAGCAGGGACAGGAGGAGTTGCTGTAAGGTTATTTTACATCATAAGAAAGATGCTCTTTATCATGCACCTTATATAATAATGAACAGTCATAGTGAGACACTGTGGTGAGTAGGGCACTTCCCTCTAAAGTTAATTCACTTATCTAAAGAATATCAGTGGTGAAGAGGGCAGGTGGGAGGAAAGCTGCTTGCACAAAATGTAAAGTAAGCAGTAGTGCACAGGACCAAAGTCTAGAAACTGATTATTCCTGGCTATAGCTCAGATCGTATATATTACGAGGTTATTACAATATTATAAGTTAGCTATTAGTCGTTCTTCCTCAAGAAGAGTACACTTACACTCTTGTAAATGGAACTTTTCCAATTTTAGTGATCGTGTGTGAATGCCTGAGAACTGTAATGAAAATTTTAAATTGCTTTCCTATAAAATGACCTGCAACAAAAGGTTAAATCTTTGTCACATAATACCTGTAAGGATAAGTATCATTATTTATATCTAAATGAGCATGTCTATATAAATCTATATCTATGTGCTGAAGAAGTGGAATTCGTAAACAGATAAGAGAGAGAGGTTTTCTATCTTTCCTCCAGCACCTGGGAAAACCTAGCATAAAAAAACTGGGATTGTATAATGATGATCAGAAGGGATTCTCAAAGTTGTATCTTCCACTCCTTTAAAAAAGCATCAGTTTCCAGTTGTCCTGCCGAACAAACTGAATCATTTTCCAGGCAGTTTGTTTGCTTTACACCGCTCGAAACAGTGGTCGCATTTCCTAACTGTGGCATTTCAGTTGGCATTTTTCAAACATTGACCTTCCTTTCCCAAATTAATCTAGTGGTTAATTAATCTAGTGTAATTTTCAATGTCTAGATTGGCAGAATCTTACCTGTAAAACCATAAACTTGACCTTACTCTCAAAACACATTTTAAATGGCAGGATTTATAAACAGAGTATTTCTAAAATGCATGTCATTTCTTGAAAAAAACAAATATCACCAGAGGTATATTTATTATTTTCACCTCAAAGACTTTAGGTGTCTTCAAAAAACTTTTGTGAGCCACTAGAAATTCCTTTAATACGTCTCACTTCTCTCTTCAAAGGCATCCAAGATCTAACAATAAAAATTTAATATTTTTCAATCTTGCTTTGGAAATCTCACCTCCTCTATCCAACATCACAATTAAATTCAAGAAAACAAAAAGATCTTGAGTATAAATGGTACCATGTATTCCACTAACTGATGACTTGTCTCTCCAATAAGAAAACACTTTTTTACCCTACATTTTTTAAGAGCTTGAGAAATTCAAATTATCTGTTATCTTTAGTTCCAGGGATCCACTTGATTATAGGGCTATAGTTCCAGGGATCCACTTGATTATAGGGCTATACAATGAAACTTGTTAATGGGCAAGACATTATCTGGAATTTGCTTCATTATCACTATTACAGATAACCCTAAATGGTGTGGTAACTACAGAGAAACACTGATATAAGCTTTAGCAAAGTGTTTTAATCTTAGATTAACACACCAACTTCTGTTATGACCTTTTAACTTTTGCCTCTTTAGAATATGTAATGATAAAAGGCATTAAGAAGAGGAAGACAGAACTGTGACAGAGCTTGCACAGGTCTCTCAGTCATACATTCATTTGAATCAATTTTTAATTGAAGGTTAGATGAACTAAGTATATGCCAAATTTTTTGGCAAAGGGAAAGTGGGACAAAATGCAATGCGATCTTTATGGCTGATGGCTTTCTGGATTAGATCACTGATTTATTAAGATAAGGAAGGCACATTCGTTCTAGAGCACCTATAATGCTGTATTGCTCTGATGATTCATTTTGCTTTGATATTACATGGAAAAATATTAGTCAAACTGAAGCAGATGAAACAAAAATTGTGAAGGGGCAAGCAAAGAGAAGCAACATCAAGCTTTGCTGCAGAAAAAAATGAAAAATAAAAAGTCAAATGAAAACTGAAGAGATTATCCAGGACCAATTGCCATGGGTGCTCAGGGAGAGATCAGTATGGGTGGTTAGGTGCACCAACCAGTCCAGGACTCCAGGAACCACAAGTCTTCTCCCCAGAGGATACCAACACCAAATAAGCTTTTGGCAACTCTTAAAGATTTTCTGGTAGATCTTTAGGCTTCAAAGCAAAATCTTTATGGAGAAGTGTGGGTTTAGCTACAACTTACAACTGTACTTCTTGGAGGCACTGTGACAGACCTAAACATAAGTGCTACTTTACAAATCATCAAATTTCTGCCGAACCAGATTGATGGGCTGATGGCTTCAGTGTGTAAATGAAACTGAACGGCCAGGGTACTTAGCCAAGCCTGATACTCTTATCTTTGACATTTCTCCCAGCATTACAGGAACTTAAGGAAAATTTTTTTAACAGTGAGGGTGACAGAGCACTGGAACAGGCTGCTTAGAGAGGTTGTGAAGTCTCCTTCTCTGGAGATCTTCAAAACCCGCTTGGATGCAGTCCTGTGCCACGTGCTCTAGGTGACCCTGCGTGTGCAGGGGGGTTGGACTAGATGATCTCTAGAGGTCCCTTCCAACCTTAAGCATTCTATGATTCTATGATTTGAAATTGTGTTCATAAGTTCTTACCAGTACTTGGTATTTGTGTATCAATGATGAATAATAAAATGTTCATTTACTCTGAGAAAACAAAGCATAAGCATTCATAAGAGAATTAAAACATGGATTGCTCCATTACTCTGTGTAGTTCCTGTCTCATGGAAGGTTTATTTTTTGCATTTCATGCCCCATTCAGCAGGTTAATCAAGCGAGACCTCACTGGCACTGGAAAAACCATTGGGCTTTTAAATGTTTATGTTATTTGTATATGTAACACCTTGTATGTTCAGTATTTTAAAGAAGATGAAAAACATAGGGAACAGACTCCACTGTCTGAGCTGTGTCAGGGGAGATGGTCGATTCAGAGAATTTAGAGTACTGGGAGATCTTTTGGGCAAACTGCAGATTTTCAGGAAACTAATAAAAACTTCTATAACAAGAGAAGGAGGAAAAAAGATGGAAAACATGACACAGAAATTTGAAAGCAGATAGTTAGACAGCAGTTAGCTGTTCTGAAAGTTAACTATTTACTGATATTATCTTTACTGAATTGCAGCTTTTATTTAAATCTTTTTTTTTGATGCAACAATCAAATTGCAGATGAGGGAATTGCCTGACACAAAAGAATGTACTTGGGTTTGTCCCAAACTCAGTACCCAGGATTTTTGAGGTTAGCTCAAATTGGCTGTCTTAGAAAAGTTTTAGTGTTTTTGTTTGTTTGTTTGTTTGTTTTTCTTTACATATACTTATCTTAAAATTGAAGGACCCAGCTGGGACTGGGTGTAGAAATGTCAAACTCCTCTTGGAAAAGTTGTGCTCATAGTATTTCTAATTCAGGGAGGTCAGTTAAATCTTTGAAGGAAGAATGTTTTGGAAAACCAAAGCCTCCATTTGTAACCTAAGGTGCCCAGCTAAGAATGTTTTCCAACTTGCACTGCAATTCACATTGTAGTTCCATACCTAGATTATTTAAGAAGGGGTTTAGTTTATGCTACCACCAGTTGAAAGGAACAGAAAGATATTAAAACATTCCTTAAAAAAAGTCTTCCTTCATAATTTAGCATGATCCAAGCTATAATACTGACAATTCTCTCTCTCTCTCCAAGAGAAAGCCTATTAAGTCCAAAGGAAGCATCTCTCTAAAGGTGTCTGAGTAGGCCAGTCTAGCAATCCTGCCATTGAAGTTGCATCAACAAAAAGAAGCAAATCCTAACAGCTACACAAACATTTTTTAAATCGCCTCATAGAAACAAATTCCACAACAGAGCACACTTCAGCCAAACTCTAATGTTACTACTAAAAAAAAAAAAATAGATAAGCTTACTTAAGCCTGTAAGGCTGCTCTAGCTGACATTGATAGGATTGTTAAAGGATACTGTGCACAGGGTGCTTAATGAAAGAGGCTGAGGCTAGTAATACTGAGGAAAATACATTTGTAGGAAATTGTAGGAAAATACATGTACATGCATGAAAACTTTTTAATGTAATTTGTCTTTATAGAATTATTATTTAAATAATCTTTTAAATCTTTATAGAATTATTATTATAGAAACTGTTGTTTCCATAATTTTTGCTGTAGTTGTTACATGGGAAACCATGTAGTCCACTAAACACACAGGGAACTAAAGTCAGGAATGGCTGGGCATTGTAGCTGAAGGAAAGATGAGTGCTGCTGCTGGGAAGAGCAGAAAGCCGTGTAGTTTCATGGGCAGCAGTAGAGGATCAATGTGGTAGTTGTGTTGCAGCTGCCTTTAGATGTGAGCAGTCTTGTAAGCTCATACATTGCAGTCAGGAAGCTAGAGATGTTTTACTTTGCTATTTCAAAGACGTTTTTCATAATTTTTTCCTTAAGATTTTCAAAGCTCTTAAAACTATACATGAATTTTGGAAAATACTGTTATGTGACAGTTTTCATCCCTTGATCAGCTTGAGATAATATATAATGCCTGTTATCTGATATGATGCAACATTTCCTGAAAAAAAAACTTAAGCACAGGCTCCTTTAATGTGGCATTGAAATTATGGGTAGATTTAAAGAAAGAAGCTGTCAGCTGGTCTAAGGAGCTTGCCTACTGTCAACTTTTGAGGAATCTCCAGACATAAGAGTGGAAAAAGAAGGTACTGCCAATAAAGAAAACTTATCTTTTCATGTTGCAAAGGCTAAGAACCACAGATTAATCATTAGGGGAAAAATAACTAAGTTATTAATAGCTAACTTTTTGCACATTGACTGGATTTCAGCCTGTAAAAGCTGATCAAATAATTAGTGAAAAAAAAGCTTATTATGCTTATGCAGAAATAGCGAGGCAGTGTAATGTAGCATTTGTTAGACGAGTAAAATGGGAAAAAAGTGGAAGTTCTAAAAGAGGGAACATGCCCAACATGCTCACTGAGGCAAGTTCAGAAAAGAAACTTATATTTAAAATCAAAATTTCCAATGCTGCATAAATAAACTGAATGTAATAAATAGCAACTATGAGCTGAAAATATGAATGGGACTGAATTTGAAAAGAAACAACACAAAATCAAATTCATTTTTTTTCACATTGTGGCCCTCTGTACATTTCTTTTGAAGGAGTATCCATGATGCTTGAGTCCTGGAGGACATATGCTTTCTAACCCCTTTAGACCATGGGGACTCTCTCTCAGATTAAGCAGCTGACGTGTGAGAGGACAGGACCAAATCTTGTGCTGTCTTAGGATGTTTGCTGGGTAGCACTGAATCCCTGGAATCCAGTAACTGCCTCAGAATGTTCCTATATTTCATCTAGTGAGTGAATTTAAAATACAAATGCAGATCCAGAAAAAGGACTTTGCCTTCCTTCACTAATATTTTGATGATATCCCTGGAGATTTCTGTATTAACAAGGAGGGGCAAGGTATAGATCAAACATTCCTCCTAGTGGTATTGGATCAGATCACACAACTGGGAGCTAATCCAAATTAAACACAACCACTCTGTGACGGATTTTGGTTTAACAGAGACCCAGTTCCTGATCTGATTCATTAGCCATACCCACAAACAGTTTTACATGTACAATGTGGGGCAACGAACAAGAGATTTGAACATCTACACTATTTGTTGATTTTTTTTTCCTATAGAAAAGTGCTGTTTCCTTCTGGTCAAAACATTTTATATATATTTTTTTACCAAACTCAGTGTCTTAATGAAAAGATTTTTTTTAAACGCCCATTGATTAAGCTTCTGAGGGATGAGCATCTCAAAATCTGATCTTATACTTAACAGCAGGCACATTTGTCAGCATTGTCATTGGTAGCAGCAAGTGCACTTTGTACAGGCATGGCAGCCTATGCTGCCTTGTACATGAGTGGTTGTAATTTTTTAGACTCGTAGGTTTAGTGTCGGGAAGGAGGGGAGGGCTTCTTTCATGGCAGACCTTCCCATCCTACAAAACGAAGCACTCTCAACTCTGGAAATACCTGCTCAAAGATACAGCAACAGTGTGAACAGTGAGAAGAGCACTGAGGCAGGCAGGAGTGTGCATAAACTCTCAGCAATGCCACATTCACACAGCTAGCCTTAGGCAGTGGTTTGCTTTGGGGTATATGTGGTCAGAAAATCATTGCTGCCTCTCCCTATTTCCTTATTCCTATTTCCTCTCTGAAAACAAACATTTCTTTTTCCTAGCCTTTGCTAACAGATTCCTTTAAGTAATGCAGCTTCATGCATAGCATCCAACACAAAAAGGCTTGCTGGCACTTAGAGCCTCTTCGGGCTACTTTAGCAGAAGTACAGCTAAGATGGAAACTCAATTCTACTGTCCTCAGCAGAGGACAACGGGATTTCGAAGCGGTACTTTTGAATCTGGTACTACCAGTTCCTAGCGCCTGCGAGCAAACACCGAGCAAAAGACCTTGTTCTAGTTTTGGAAAGAAATTAAGGCAGCCTGTTAAAAAATTAGTTTAAAAAGTAAATGAATAACCATGATTAAGTCACCACAATTTGAAAGTCTGAAAGAGCTGGCAATCATTCTGTGTCCACATTACCTTATAAAGGGAACTTGTATTTAAATACTCATTCAGGATGTGCACAATCATTTTTTACAAGGATCAAACTTCAGCTGAATTTTGCACAGCCTCTCTGTGCATACATGTTTTGGCCATGCAATGCCAGGCAATCCCATGCGAACAGAATGAAGAAAACTGCTTGGTCCTCAAGCTTCTGTTACCCATCCCAATTGGGAATCTTGATGGCCATATGCAACAATTTAATGAGGATCAGTTTTAGTTTGGGGGATCGAGGTGAAATGTCTGCCTGCGTAGAGGGAGCTCTCAGTGCCTTTGGAGGGAACGGCAGAGAGACGTCTGTCTAACTTTCAAGGGACACTTCACTTTAATTCAGCTTTGAGTAAAGGAATTCACTTAATTCACTTTGGAAGGGTGAGCTGAAGTCTGTTTTCCCATGGATCCTCTCTGCCCAGTTTATCTTTTTGTTCTACTGATTTAATCTCAGAAGACCTTTGCTTTTTATGCCTTTTTTGTTCATGTCATATTGTGCATGGCAACGAATTCTCAACACAGTAAAATTCTCAACACCAGCACTCTCCATGTTTTCGGCCACTTAAGCACATAACTGAAATTAGAGCATTTTTATGACTCGAGAAGGTACCTACAAAAAGAAAAAAAAAGGAAGAAAAAAAAAAAAGGCAAGGTTTCCACAGAGCTCTGCTCCTTCCCCGATATGGGCTTTTTCCCTGTCGATGTCTGCGCCGCGCAGGGCCCGCACTGCCGCGCGTTTTGTTGCCCATGGGCGCTGGGTGCCGAGCGCGGCGGTGCCGCCACACGCAGTTACCCTCGTGCCACCGGCCGCTCGCTGGCCTCAGCTGCGCACGTGGCCACGGAGCACGTGACTGACCTCGCGGAGGCCTCCCTGAGGCTCTGCTCCCTTTCTGAGGCCTTCCCTCAGCTTTCTGGAAATGCTGTGACGACACTTGCCGCTCATTCCCCCCTACTGCTTGATTTTATTTTCCAAAAGCTCAGGGAAAGGGGGACTCATGGAAGGCTCTCATTCGTATAGTTTCACATTTATTTTTGGCAAGATACTCGGCTAAAGATTCATCCAAGTATTCCTGCTTTATAGAGAGAAGCTGTCTCTGTGTCACTGGACAGAAATTAGGGAAAAACATCCCTTCTTCACCCAAATTTTGGCCTCCAGTTTACCTTTCTGTTGACACTCCTTCTTGCTGGCTCCTTAGTTCAATGTGCAAACTCCTCTGTTCCTGCATGACCCTGTATGTCTGCAGACACCCTGGTTGCACTTTGCTCATGAGAGCAAGAGGGCCTGGTGCTGAATCATTCCAAAACAGGACAAAGATGTTTCTATAAAGCTCTCCACTAACAGCTAAATGAATTTGTATCAAACTAACTCCTTCAGAATAAAAGAAAAATCAAGCCAACCAAATAAAAAATTATTAATCAAGTCCATAAATATCAGGCTGAAGGGAAGCCTGGGAGCTTTCAGAGTATTAAATTATTTTAGAAGCCATTAAAGCTACAGCAGTGATGGAGCTACTTTGACCGGCGTTACACAATATGTAGTTTTTAGAACTGACTAAGGATGAGCCCTTTCAATCAGAATTTTCACCTCTTATAACCCTTTATAATCAGTTACTTATCTTATCAGTAACTCCAGTTATCATCAAAAAATGAGTATTTATGAGTCGTCTTGGTTAGATATACACACACACACAAAAAAAAAAAATCCCAGACATTGAGCCAACTCTTACACACCAGAGGCAGGGGAAAAATTTTGAGGAAACCATTTTAAGATCTTAATCTCATGCTAATTCCATAGCTGATGGAGAAAAGACTATCCCTTTTAACATAACCTAATTTTAAGATAACACAGCTTTCTATTTAATCATTCAGCTTCTCCCACAAAGGTTAGTGAGTAACCTCTTAAAAATCAAGACTCTCTTGCAGGTTGTCTATTTCCCTTTGCAGTAATACTTCATAATAAATAAGCAGGAACAGGAATTGAAATACTAGCAGAAAACAAAACAAAGAAACAAACAAGCAAAGAAACAAACAAACAAAACAGGAAGAAAATATCAGAAAGAATTGCCAGTACTGAACTGGAAAGTAAGTGATGACTAGGTCCTGAGCTCTGGATGCAGAAGCTTATTGAGGACTTTTAAAGTAAAATGGTAATTTCTCTGAAAATCAACACTAAGTCCTAAGGCAAGGGAGTCTTAGAGATGAACAATCCACGTGGAAAACACAGTGGGAAATAAATCATGGGACGAGTGTACTACAAAAGAGGAAAAAGTCTGTTTCTTGTAAACTTAGATGTCCAGAAGACACCAGAGAATACAGGTGAAAAAATAGTTACAGGTCTGGACATGGACATGAAGCAATGTGGCAAATGATAATTTGCTTATGACTGTTGGTGGCTTATTCCCGATACTGCCACTATGCCTGAATATTTAGGAATTAGAGTTGCTAGTTGTACACATGCTCGTTACTTGTGGCTAATAAGACAGCACAAGAATAAGCTTGGCACCCTCCCGTTGGTGGTAACCACTAAGGCTACTAAAGAAATTATTATCAAGAGTAATTTATTTCAGCATAGCTTACAAATCCTAATGCTGCAGCAGGATTCCTGCTTGGAAGATGACAGAGAATTGTCTCTGAAAATTGCTTTTGAGAAAGTTTTTTTCACTTGGAATCATCCTGACCATTTCTTGTGACAAATGAAAAAGATCCTTCAGCACTTTGCTAATAAATGTGTCCTAAGCAGAGGTCAGGCTTGGCTGTTAACTTCCTCTATAGATAAGTTGTAGGTGGGGCAAGTCCTAAAAAGCATGAATTTCTGACTCACACCTGTGTTTGTGCTTTTACTGAGCAAGACCTCGGGACAAGGCCAGGGCATATCAAAACAGTCATAGATTAGCTTTAACTTCAACAGGAGCCTGCACAGCCAAGTGCTCCCCGAGGAAAAGGGACATAGGCAGTCAGGCTTAGAAATGCCCCAAAAAAAAAAAAAAAAGGAAACAAAAAGGAAACAAACAAACAAACAAACAAACATGAATCAGGAATTAAGGGGCTTCATTAGGGGGCCTTGAAACCTTGAAACCCCAGTGCATGTGAATCTATACGGAAGCCAAGACTGGCCTAGCACTATGTTTGTACTAACAAAGTGGATTTATACCAGGCAGGCTATTTTGCTACTTGATCTGACAGTCTTTGTGACTACAATCAGCCCAAATCTCCTGGCTTTGGGGCTTGCACTGCAGAGGCTTGCAGTGAGAAGCACTGCATTTTGGGGCTAGAGGGTGGCAGATGTGTTGCCACAGCTGCTTTGAAATCACTGGGACCGCAACAGTGTTAAGGAACTCGGATGGGTGAGCTGCTCCAGCAGTATTTTGAAAACCAGGATGCAATTTAATATTTTGAAAACCACAAGATTCTACTGAGGGACCAGACTTAGTTTTTCTTCTGGTTAGCAAATACCAGGGGGAAGTTTCCAAAACTCCACAAATCCTTCTATGCCTTTGAAAGAAATTTCCCCCAACAATATGATATTCAGAAATTCATGTGGGTTGGAAAGCTAGAGTAACAAATTCTGAGAGGGAGACCTGCTGTATCTACTCAAACGTCATGTCCTTATCTTCTTTCTGCTCACATTTGTCTCAAAAAGCTGTGTCATCACTTCTAGAAATATGGGGAGGATGGAAAAAATTTGCTACCAACACTTTCTTTTTTGGCTCATTATTAGTGTGCTGGCATTTCCAAATATTGCACATTTAAATGACAATATAGCTGTCCTCTCTTAGCATTACATATGAGGACTGCAGTTTAAAATAAAACCAGAAAACATTCATTGAGACTGCAAGAAACGGTTAAGCTTTCCCAGACGACATTAGGTCATCTATCCAGTAAAAATTCTTTCAGTAAAAATTCAATAATGTTTCTTTAGGAGGGCTCGAACTAAGTATTTTTCTTCTTTGATCTGAGCCGTGGTCTTCTCAGCAATGCTGATCTTAGACACAAAGCAGTATCCACACCTGGCTCTGACTTCAGCTGGATTTGATCACTGCAATCTGTGCAGAAGGCAGCAGAGATCTGCCCAGCAGATACACACTTGGAGAGAAACAGTAATGACTGTCAGCATTTTCCTTCCTCAAAAGGCCTCAGAGCAGCGAATTCCTGACCTCAGAAGTTATTCTTAGGATAGTGTTTTGCCATCATCTTCAAAATTTGGTCTTTTCAGGACAGGGTTTTGCCACTAAAGGGATAAAAGAAATCTGTCTTGAAATGCCCTTGTCCCCCTATCCCACTTGATCTCTTGGTGGTAGGCTATGTTTATACAATTCAGAAAAGAAAGAAATCGTCTAACAGAACATTTCTTCATTTAGCAGTTATTCATCTCCATTTTGAACTAATTCAGATTTTCTGAATAATGTTATATATACTTATACGCACACACACACACACTTATATGTATGTATATATATACATATATATATATTTCTGGAGAGAATGCTTCCTTCCAGATGAGGTGTGAACAAATGCTATTTTGTAAATGTAAGGCATGTACATCAGGGATGAAATATGTCAGACAATGTTTTAAAAATGAGTAGTAATTTTGATGCCTTGTTTTTAACAAGCATTGAAAATGCTGAGTCTTTGCAAAAGAAAAATGTGTTTTAAGTCTTAGTCTGGTCTATTAGAACTCAAGACATCCTCTAAATCTCTTACCACTTTTCAGACTTCAAGACAAGATAAAATTTTGACAAACTTTCAAACTTCAAGACAAGATAAAACATATGTAATGACATACAGCACTAAATATTGCTGAAATGTGGTACAGAATTACACAGACATTTTCCTGGAAGACCTACTTGGCGTATGTGCAGTTACTGCTTGTTTTAAAGAAAATATGTTTTCAATTGTTCGTGAAATACTTAATTCACAAGGAATCACACCATAGCTTATTAAGTCATAATCTACATTTGACTATTGTAGAGGAGGTAAACAGGGAGGCCATGCCAAAATGGGAGCTGTACTGGCTGCTTTACATGTAGCGGGTTGCTCTGTGTGGGATCACCGTTCATGTATCTGACACTCCTGGGCAGGATCCACAGCAGGACCTTGTGCAGAGACCTAGAAGCCGAAAAAAATCTGTTTAAACCTTCACAAAAACAAATAGAGAGGCTATGTGTTAAGAGCGAGGCAGACTGTTGGGCATTGCCCACTCACTCTTGGACTAAAACCAGGGCATTGCTGTTCTACGAGAACCAGGCTGCAACTGTACACTGAGACTGTGAGATTTTTCTTAATGACCCTGTAACCACTCAGCACAAGTCTCCCACTCTATTTTAATGATGCACTGTTTCTCCAGGCAACAGCCCTCTGGGATTTGCAACTTAATCTGCACTGGGTTATTATTTCAGGGCAATGAAACTTCACAGAAGTAGGCAGAAGAGCCAGAACAGTTCATCAGAATTATTTTCCTTTCTTCAGAACTGGGTTTTAGAAGCTGTGAATGAGGTTATACCCTTTTCCTTATATTTTGCCTCTCCTGAGCACCTTCTGTTTGTCCTTTTTGTCCCCACTGTTGCTTCTATCCAATTAGAGACTTCATATAGATCCCAGAAGGCTGAGGATTAGGTATTTTACTCCTTGGTACAACACTAAGTAGAGATGCAAGTATTTGCTTTAAAAGAAAAAAAAAGTTAATTGTGCACAATGGCTCTTTGTCCCCAAAGAAGCTTATGATTCACTAATGAAATGTCGCAATCAGGAAGGTGCTCTTTCCTCAGAAGTGTCGCAAGAGACCTTGATTTGGAAATGAGGGCACCTTTTCAAGTTGATCTCATGACCTCATTTCACATTCTGCTCAGTTCAAATTCAAGCATTAAAGGCCAGTTTTCACTTTTGCTCCAAAACATTGCATCAGAATCGTGGTAATAATATGACCAAGATTGATCATATATGAATGCAGTTACACTCTATGTAAATCATAGAGTTCTTCCCCTCTGACTCTTTTATTCAAAGGGCCACAGAGATAAGCTGTGAACTAGTTTATAAACTTAATTATATTTGTTACTACACAAAGTTATATTGGTGTCACTTCATCCAAGCCTCTATCATAGTCCATGGAGACTGCATGCCAGCTATGACCGCGAGCTGTTTCTCTTGGCCTGTTGCTGCCAATGGTCCCATGGAAACAATAAACAGAACTCAAATAAGTAGTAAAGATATGGCTGAAATCAGTCCGGCATCTATTGCAAAATAATAGCCTAGGATTTTTATTTCAGTTGTATTGGACTACTCTTGAATGACGTGACATTTGATTATAGGACGTGTAGTAACCTGTTAGTTACCTATGATTGATGTAGAAGGATATACAGAACATCTTTCTTCTCTTTTGTGTCTTCATTTTAAGCAGCATATTAGAAAAATAAAACAAACTGTGAGTACAATTAATTTTCAAATTACATGTATTAATGGAATGTTGCAATGGAATTATCATTTTAAATTACACTAATTATCTATTTTTATATAGAAAAAAAAAGAAATACCCAAATAATGATATGTAAAGAGAACAGAGGCGTTAACTGAGGTAGCCACTGGATGGCACAATTGCTCTATTTAACTATTGCAAAACTGCGTAGTCTTTGGATGCAAGTGAATAAAAAACTTAGCTGTGGTACAAGGCAGTTATATTGCATACAGTGTAATAAACACAAGTACAAAACCATGCAGCACATAGGAAGAACAATATGTGACTGCATAATTTATAACATTCTGCAAACATCAGTACTTCCATAGATCAAGCAAAGCAATGATTTGGGTAATTTTCACAATGCCAAACTTTGCTTTCATTTATGTATTACCATTGTCTTCAAATTAGTTTAAAAATAAAACCAAGAAAATGGTCTTCTTGATAAATAATTATTGTTTTAAAAATACATTAAAACTAATATTTTTAAGCAGTGGTTACATAGAAGTTACCAGAATTTCTCAGTTGAGTTGCTAAGAATTTGACTGCACAGTTTGCTTTAAGGCCGGTGTTTCATAACGTCAAGTATAACACTATTTACTTTTTTTTTTGATGAAGAAAAATAGGTAAATGATTATAAATTACAGCATGGAAGAACATATGACATACATGTTAGCCTTTCATGACATGCATTACTGATTGGATTCTTGCATTTCGAGAAAAGAATAATTATATAAGGCTGATTTTCAACCATGGTGATAAAACTGCACATCAGCTACATCCTTCTGATAGGTTTTACTGGCAGCTGATTACTCATACTGGACACCTCTTCTCAGGACTCGCTTTGATTTGCAGCTGAGATTCTGATTGTTGTTACAGGAGCAGATGTAAGTCCGGTGACTGCTGCAACACGGGTGGGCACCACTGTTTTCCCAAACTGAACAAAAGATATAGCTTAAGAATTGCTCATGTAGCTTTTATTGTGGTTTAGTAACAAATAAAAGGAGAGAAAGATAAATTTGCACCATCACATTTTTTTTGCTTGGCACTTGCCTCCAATAATTTCTGGAAGATGACAGTAGGATGATATTCTCAAACTTACAAAGTTTCTGCCAGCACTGGAAGGAATAAAATGGTGTGTGGGTGCAAAAGAAGAAAAGGAAACAACAATGTCGTGTTGGCCTTTCTAAGAGCACATTTCTTGTCAGCACATTCCTCTGCGAGTGAGCACATGCATTGCTTCTACCTCTGACCTGCACGGTCAGACCAGAAGGGACCTGAGAAAGAATGCTGGGATTATAAGGGAAATACGGGGAGAGTAGAGGTGGATGGAGAATGCCAATCTGCAGAATGTCATCGGTTCCACTGCTCATGAGTTCTTTTTTTCTTTAAAATCTTTAAAGACACAATCAGATGCCCAATTTCAGGAAGGCACTTAAAAAAAAAAAAGGAAGAAGAAGAAGGAAATTAAGTACATAGCTATACCCATGAAAGCTGTAGAAGCAGAAAGCAGCGATGGAAAGAGTGAGAGTAGCTCAAAGTGTTTTCATGTGGAAACCATGGCATGAGGCCAGCTCTGAATCCCAGAGACTCCACTCCTGCAGCAAAGCAAATTCTTCTCTTTTTGAATTATGCCTATTAAAAAATAAACAATATTTGTATGAATAGCTGACCAGTTCATGTGTGGAGGAGGGATCCCCTTGATGGAGAAGAGGAGTAGTACCCTTGAGACCCCAAACCACTGGATAAAACTGAAAAAATGCATGCACTGAATATTACCAAAAACTCCTACACAGATCCAAGACATTACCATAAAGGAAGAGTTTGCTTTTCTATATGAAAAAGAGAAATAGTGGCACACCACTAATAACTAGCGTGCAAGCTGGATCTCCTATAGAAGGTAAAGTAGTTCAGGATCAAATTTGTCCCCCCATGACCTGTTCCTGCGCTGACAACTGGCCAGCCTCAGTTTGCAGGGAAGGAAAAAAAGGGAAAACCCTCAGGTTTGGAGGCAGCTGCTTCTGCATTTTGGAGGCACTGCAACCCTGACCTCATCCTATCCTGACTTATAAAGTGATCACTGTAAAGACTAGAGAAAAAAGGCCACCCAGAAAATGCCCCCATAATTGCAGTTGCTCCAGATCACAGTGTCCCAAATGGACCATCCTGACTTAGATGGACTCTTCTTGAGAGACAAGGTGTGATTTTTTTTCAGGGCTTATATTGCAGAGAGCAACATAAGTGAGTTAAGCAGTCTTTTGGGTGCTCCTCCAGTGTGAGTAACAGATATTTTGTATTTGTATGAATTAGAAGTACATGTGGAACATTTGGACCTCCTGAATCCACAGGCAGAATCAGAAGATTTTGGTGTCTCTGAAAATAAATCTTTGAGGATAAAAGCCTTCCTTTTAGAACATTTAGTGCTTATTTCTCATAAAGAATTTTAAAACAATTGTCAAGAGACTAGAGCACATAGCATAAATATACTGTAGGTCTCTAATTTATTCTCAGAGCTTTGCTGATGCCACAAAACCGCAAACAGTAACAGATTCCTTTATGTGAATTAAAAGTTATATTGAGTTACAACCATCTGTTTACAATGCATAGTTTTGGGGCCTGATTCATTATGGCACAACTCCAATTTTGTAAATGACATTTACTTTAGAGTAACATTAGAATACCGCTTGGATGAATCTGGCCGTTTAATGTTTTAATGGTTTGTTTTTCTTTAACTATCAGAGTTATTACCTGTTGAAAAAGTAATGGTTGATTGAAACTTTCACTGCCATGAGCCTAGAAGGCCTACTGCAGTTACCTAAGAAATGGACTACGACTACAGACAAGGAATTGGAATATGTTATAAAACAGAAATACTGGGCAATATGTTTGGCAGGGTAAGTCCTCCTTTTTCTTGATGTGCTGCTCTCTCACGTAAAACTCAAATATGTGATAGCAGCATGGGGAGGTAAATACACTATCCATATGAAGTTTGTACTGACATTTTGGTGTTTTCATTTTTTGCTCATTTTTTTGTCAGGTTGCCCAAATTGCACATGATGGTGCATGGCACCCATACTACAGTACCACAGGAGCCAAGTGGCTTCTTTGGCAGGGAAACAGTCTTGTTCATGACACGCTATTGTCGCCTTTCCTACAGTGCCAGAATGATGTGTCTGTGCTACGCCTACATCTTGGCCTGAGGAGCAAGGGCTCATGTGACATCAGTGACACAATAGTGCAGAAGAAACCAGTATGAGCTGTCCTTAATGGGGCAGTCTTATGGGGCTGCAGCACTAATGAATTTATTGTAAACCTTGGAGGTAGCATAGTACTACTGGCAGAAGAGATATGCTATTGGCTTAAGGCATGGCAGATCAACATCATTTTTTTTATCATTTTTTATAATCTTTTTATCATTTTGATGCAAAGTGAAAGACTTTGATGCAAAGTGAAACACCAGAACCTGCACCCTGCTAAAACAAAGAACACTGGTTGCAGGATAGCACAAGTGTTTTGTATCTGTTGTTCCCAGGATAGTAACTAACTTACTGCAAAATTAAAGTGTAAAGGAGGGCCCTACACAAGAGCTCAGATTATGAAAATGAAGTGTTTCTCTTGATTGTTTTTTTAAGAAATACCATCCTATTTCCAGGTGTCTCACCTGGGATTGTTGAATTTACTTATATGTTCATATTAAAGAAAGAGAGCAAATATGGACTGCTGGCACATGATTTGCTGTCACCATTGCCTGCTGATAAAGATGCAGGTTACTGGTGAATTGTGTAGGTCTCCCATTTGCAGACCCTGCCCAAGAAAGTATACACTGGCCCAGTACCCAGGAGTACTTGCAAAGAGGCAAGTAGTTTTAGATGCAGCTGCTGCACCCAGTCTTGAAAGTGTGGGAAAATACACGATAATAATTTAATGAGTTGTGCTTCCATAATTATATAAGCTATAAAGCAACTGAAATCAGTTCTGTTTCATTTTAACTTCAGCCACTGTAAAGTTAATTGTAGCTCGCTTCTCCTAGAGACATTTCATCCCGGCATATACTATATTACATGTTGAATTTCAAGAAAGTTTGAAATACTATGTATAATTTTAGATTTTCTTTTAGAGAACACTTTATTGGAGCCATAGAAACATATCTTTCACAAATCAAGCTAGTAATGCATAACTTTAGAATACACTGAGTTTCTATCTTAATCTTGAACATCTACCTTTTATTTGTTTATTATAAAGTTAAAAAGCAAGACCAAAACATCAAAGAAAGCACAGACACCGGAGTTAAGTAAAACTCAGTAGAGCTTCATCACATTCTTGACATTTTTATTGCATGATATGGGAAATCAATATTAAACATTAAACTGAGGTATCCACACTTCACTCCTTTCTTTCTTTTTTTTTTTTCCAAACATCAAAATTAGTCTACTCTCACTTTAGATTTTCAAGAAGCCCATATTTTTGCCAGAAAATAAAAGCATTAATAATAATAAAATTCATTTAGTATTTTTGCTTATGAAATCAAATCATGTTCATCCTTGTAGTATCAGAATGCCTTTCCTGGCTAAAGTTAGAGTGAGTGGTATTACATTTTGCTAAGCCGCTCTCCATCATCTTTGAAAGGTCATGGAGAACAGGAGAGGTACCAGAGGACTGAATGAAAGCCAACGTCACTCCAGTCTTCAAAAAAGGCAAGAAGGAGGACCTAGGAAACTACAGGCCAGTCAATTTCACCTTCATCCCTGGAAAAGTGATGAAGCAGCTCATCCTAGAGACCATCTCTAGGCATGTCAAGAAGGTGATCAGGAGTAGTACGCACAGATTCACCAAGAAAAAATTGTGTTTAATCAACCTGATAGCCTGATATGATGGGAAGACTGGCTGGCTGGGTGAGCGGAGAGCATGTCGTCTGCCGTGACTTCAGCAAGGTTTTCAACACTGTCTCCCATAATATCCTCATAGGAAAGCTCAGGAAGTGTGGGTTAGATGAGTAGGGTGGATCAAGAACTGGCTGGATGGCAGAGCTCAGAGGGTTAGGATAAACAGGTGCAGTGTCTTGTTGGAGGCCTGTGGATACTGGTGTCCCCCAGAGATCAGGACTGGGTCCAGTGCTGTTCAACTTATTCATCAATGGAGTAGAAGGGGAGGACACACAACATGCGATGCCTGCTGTGGACCAACACCCCAGCACCTTGCAGGCTACGACCAGGTGAGCTTAGGCGCAGGTCTGCACCAAAGAGCCTGTGGGGTGATGGTGGCAGTGGCGCAGGGTTAGAGGAGTGGCGAGCACCTGTGGAAGTTTCTGGAAATTGCCCCTGCCCTTTGGAAGCCCTTGGTTCTTTGCAAGCAGGACATCTTTCAGTCCATATGTTTCTCCCCTGCCTCTCCAAGTGGCCCCTCCTTCCCCCACCACTGTATTGGGAGCCCCCTTTGCCCATCGCTTGGGCTCACCATCACAGTGGCCTGCTGCTGTCACCTCTGACCTCACAGCTCATTGTGCCAGGTGGCATAAAAGCGGACATCTGGGAGCGGGGTCTGGAACTTCTAGCTCCAAGAAGACTTGTGGCAGGCAGGGGGCAAAGAGGCATAGCGCTGCAGAACCTCTTTGGGAGGCACTTTTGAGAAGGTCGCTGTGCAGGATGGCCAGCACAGTGGGCCTCAGTGACGCCACGCAAGACACAGCATGGTACAGACCGAGGCCTGCGGGAGCAGCTGACACTGGCTCTGCGAGGAACTGTGTGGAGCCAATGGAGATGGACCCGCCTCCTCAAGAAGCCAACGCAGAGCCAATGGAGGTGGATCCTCCTCCTCAAGAAGCTGGGGCGGAGCCAATGGAGGTGGACCCACCATCAGCAAAGTGGACATACCCCAGCAAGAACTTCTGTGGACTGGCGGGAGCAACGGAAGCTCGTCATCATCCCTGGAGGGCCAGGACCTCTCAAGGCCCACGAGTGTTTCCCCTGGGGTTATCAGGTGGCCGAGAGTGGGTGAGGAAGGGGGCCATGCCCAGATGCCAAAGGAGGCATTAGCCCAGCCCGCCAATGCCTACTCCTGTGTCCATCAATACAATTCTCAAGTTTGTAGTGTTGGGCTAGCCTTCCCTTTATGCTCTACAGTGTACTGCCCTCCATTGCTGCTGTATGCAGAAGTGTGAGCTCTTGTGGTTTAAGTTGTGAAGGAGAGTGGGGGAGAGAAGATCTATCTTCTTTGGGGCTGTTGTGGCAGGGTGACAGAGAGAGAGTGTGGGAGAGGCCTGTTATATTTTGGGGTTGCATTTGGGGTCGTTTCTTTTGGTCTGAGTAGGAGGAAGCAGTGAGTGGGGTCTTGCTGCCTTGTGCACCTTGTCCCTGAGGCTGCCAGAGCAGTGGCTGAAGATGGAGGCTGAGCCTTCCTGGGTGGGGTGACAGAGTGTGCTTGTGTGCAGGACTGGCGTCCTAGCTAGTATCATAAATGGTGTCCTGAAAAAGGCAAAAGCAGTACCTCAGTGGAGGTTTGGTGCCTGGCGGAAGCAGAAATTCTCCATCTGTTGGGTCTCCAAAGCCATAGCATGCGCCCCTTTGCCTGAGCAGCTTC
This sequence comes from Tinamus guttatus, assembly GCF_059628265.1. NCBI lineage: Eukaryota > Metazoa > Chordata > Aves > Tinamiformes > Tinamidae > Tinamus > Tinamus guttatus. The sequence goes on along the minus strand of NW_028288601.1, from coordinate 452,559 downwards.
TCTTTGCCTAAGCAGGATTTTATTCTCTTGCTGACTGCATCCTCCTCGAATGCTCCTCTCGTTCATGCAGGCCCTGTGCGACTTAGCATGAGCAATGGTGGTCATGGCTTGCCGTTTCCTTTTTCTGTGCCACATCTCTCCTTTCTTTTGCAAGATGAGTCATTGCTAGAGGCCCAGGAACCTGGAGCTGACTCCTAAGTGTCCTGACTGAGATGCGTGGCAAGGACAGTTTAAGTTGGGTGGGATACTGGGGGTACCAACAGCTCGGCTCCATTTGTATTGCGGATGAGCCTGTCGTGCAACTTGTGTTGCCCCTTTGTGCTTCCAGGTCTCGAGGGCTGTGAGTTGAGCCCTTGAGCATCTCCTGCACTGTCTTGCCAGAGGAGCTCCAGAAGTTAGCTTCAAGTTTAGCAGAAGTCTAAGAGAAGATTGAGAGGGGATCTTATCAACATTTAAAAATACCTGAGGGGAGAACACAAAGAGGATGGGGCCAAACTCTTCTCAGTGGTGGCCAGCGATAGCACAAGGGCTAGTGTGTACAAATTGAAACACAGGAAGTTTCATCTGCATGTGAGGAAGAATCTCTTTACTGTTAGGGTGACAGAGTCCTGGAACAGGCTGTCCAGATGTGTTGTGGAGTCTCCTCCTTTGGAGATATTCAAAACTCACCTGGATGCAACTCTATGCCACGTGCTCTAGGTGTCTCTGCTTGAGCAGGGACTTTGGACTAGGTGATCTCTAGAGGTCCCTTCCAACCTCAACCATTCTGTGATTCTGTGATTTTTGTCTTGTTTATAGCTTCTCTTTGTTATATTCCTCTGTTTAATGTTTAAAATAGCTTGAAGGCTGCAATTTGATTCTAAAACACAAGACAATATTCTACAGAGTATTAAACTTTCTCATAATTGCACTTTTTCCTGCCAAGTCTGCTTTTTTTTGTAAACTTTCGGTCATCAGCCAAGAGTTCCCTTCAGTTATAGACATCCTTGCAGTTGTTTTCACCTAAGAAATTTGAGAGAGAAGAATTTTCCCCTTAGGATTCCAGTTTAATAAGAAAAATGTAACTGCTACATCACAATAGTTTAGGCAATATTATAAAAGCCCAGGGAGGGGGAAAACAGCAAAAAGAAAAAAAAAAAAAAAGGACACTTCTCTATGACCTTGAGCAACACACATACCCATTTTATGGTTTTGATTGTATCTGGTTCAAGGTCTTTACATGGAAAAACTAAACTATTTTTTCCTAGTCTGCTCAGCTCATGTTAGCAATGGCTTATGGCCATACAACCCCAGGCTACGATCTCATAATTTCTTATTAGGGTCATGCTTGCTCAGAGCCTCAGTGAGAAACCTCTAAGGAGATTCAGGCTTTGGTGGGAAGCAGTCCTGGGGTTTGTGGCACTCCGGCCTCTAGCAGAGCAGTAAGAAACATGATGAGAGGACAGGAACAACCCCATATACTTACCCCCTGTGCCAAGATGCCTCAGTGCTCTCTTCAGCCATGGTGCTGTTAAAGCTGTTGGGTCAGCTGCAGTTCAGGGTGTGCCATTGCATTCTTGCTAATAAAATTATTTCAGCAATTCCAATCAGGTAGGACCTTCATTATAGCACCCCCTCCTAAAGCTCAGGGGAGCGTTAACTTCGATGAAACGGCTGTGGCATTTCAGCTGGAAGGTGGCTGTGCTCAGCAATTGGACACAGTCATTTCTCAGGACAAGTCTGACGCAAGCTTTGCTATCATTATAGCAAATGAAGACAGAGTAACTATGGCTTAACATCAAATTACTAAGAACAAGTTTTAACTCAAAGTTTGTAAATACACTTTGGGTTCTTCTGGACTGAAAATATCAGTAAACAAAATCAGTAAACATTGTAAACAAAATGTCACTGTGATGTAAAAAAGAAAACACACATGCACACACACAAAAAACCCAAATCCCAACAAAACTAAACAAACCAAGACAGGTTTGCATTGCGAAGCAGAGGCCCTTATACATTGGACATGAGTTATAGGGTGCCATAAGATGGTATGTAGCATCTCTCCCCACTCCCCAGTATTTTCCTTTGTGACTTGTGTTGGGTCACCTGAATAAAGCACAGGCACATGCATGTGTAGGCTTCCCCTCTTCTCCCTGGACAACTTCCTCCCTCCAAAGATAAATCACATCTGATTTCAGACCCACTTGTAAATACCATGACAGACCCACAAGGCCAATACTGGTGCAGAAAGGTTTTAAGATATAATTTTCAAAGTATGTGAACAATTCTACACAATCACTTAAGCATATCTCAGGAAAAAAAAAAAAGCATAGGCTACAGTTGTGTTTACTTTGTTTTGGTTTATCCTGGTAGTTTTATTGCTGCAGCCTGTACCTGGCCTTGAACCCCTGGTATCAGAATAGATCTGACACATGAAAGGCTTTCCTTGGAAACTTCATAGGAGCTATCCTGTCTGTGAAGCTGATCCCAGACAGAGAAAGCCTCACAGAATTTTGTGCAGTATTGTTACTTCCGTAGACCTTGTGGTAGTCTGCACTTACGACCAGTGTTGACCCTATACAGAAAAATTTATGTTCTGGTACTCTATGCTTTTCTGACATATGGTGGATATCAGTCTGTTGTGATGTTTCTCTTACATTTGCAATAAATCCCCTTTAAATTCTCTATAAATTAAAATAGCCTTCCTATTATTTATAGATTACATTGAACCAAGTTATGCTTTGCAACTTTGTTGACATCAGTGATATCACTCTAATGTACCAGACAAATTTTAGCTTAATATAGGAAGGAAAAATCACAAAAAGGGGTATTTTTCATATGATATATCATTGACTACAGGAAGAATATTTGGCCCTTCTCTGATATCTTTTTTATATTCCACAAGCTTTTCAGACCTGACTTATGGGTGGCAAGAGATTCTGAGCTGCAGATAAATTGTGTAATATTTGGTCTAATACTACTGTGTGACATTTTTGGCCTGGAGTGATCATGTGGGGTTGTATTTCAGATTACTCAAGGTCTTTCTCAAGAAATCTAATTAGACTTCAAAGATATTCCCACTAAAGTAGATGAACTCTAATTGCAGCTACAGAAATGACTTCAGAATCTTTGGAAAAAAAAAAGATGCATACTGCAAGGAAAAAAAAAAAAGGCAAGAAGACTGGCTAGCTTTTAGGAGAACACTGACCACGGGCCAAATCGTGCCCTCAGCTCTGTGTATGCAATTCCCATTGAAGCTAAGGGGATTTGTATATGCCTTAGAGCAGAATATGGCTTCTTGTTTTAGACGGCAAAACTCTCCCATACACAGATGAGAAATAAACATTAAAAACCAACATATGCTATAAATTTCACTGCATTGAATTTCCTTTTATAGCTATTTCTTCAGCTAAAGAAACGCTGTCTGCTTTTTACAGAAGTTTGACAATTGCAGTTTTTCCTTCCCATCAGATCCATGGTAAACTGTTGCTAGCCGTATTGTTGATCACTTGCATATACCAGGCCTCTGGAAGGACATATAGAAGGGGATGGTCTTAAGTTGGAACAACAATGTCCACTTGGGGGGTTAACCAAACTCTGTGTTTGTCACAGACTCACCAACCTAATCTGGCTGGAAGGAACCTCACAGGGTCTCTAGTTCAAGTACCCTGCTGAAAGCAGGGCTGCCACTGCACTGGACCACGTTGCTTAGGGATTTGGCCAGTTAGGCCTTGAGAACATTGAAAAGCAGAGATCCTGCAGCCTCTCTGAGCAACCTTAATTACTCTCATAATGATAATTTTTGTTTTTCCTTGTATCCAGTTGGGACCTCCAGTTTCAGTTAATGTGCATTATCTCACATTATCCCACCATGCACCACAAGGCTCTTCACACAAGAACACCATGGCTCTGTGCTGTTGGTAACTTCCCAGTAGTCACTGCTAGGCTGCACATCAGTCTCCCCAATGCTGCCTGTTCTCCACACTGAACAAACCCAGCTCTCTGTCTCTCCTCACTGGGCATGTGCTCCAGCAACTGATCACTTTGAGGGCCCTCTGTTGAATTCACTCAGTTTATCAATGTCTTTCTTGCCTTTCAGTGTCCCAAAACTCATATGCAGTCTTGTAGATGTCATCTAAGGATTAGAGAGGGATAATTGCTTTTCTCCTTCTGCTGACTTTCCTCTTGTTAAGACAGCCTTGGATGCTGTTGACCCTCTTTTGTTGTTAGGGGATCCTCTTGGGTTATGTTCAGTTTCCTGGCACCAACACCCTTGGATGCTTTTCAGCAGAGCAGTTTCCCAGCTAGCTGGTCCCCAGTCTGGATCAATGTTATACATTAATCTACCTGAGATACAGGATCTGGCGTTTTTCCTTGTTGAATTTCATGAGGTTACGGTTAGCTACCTCCTCCAGCCTGTCAAGACGTCTGCCTTAATTGAAATAAACACCTGTGTATAGAAAAGCTCCCACAGGTCAATGCTATGAAAAATCTCAAAATAGACTTCTGTGGTGCAGAGCTTCACCTTCAGAGCAATCCTAATAGCTGAGTGTGAGGAGACCACAAAGCCAAAAGTATGAAGTCAGAGACAAGACAATGATGTGCTCCTGAGCTAAGGACAATTCTAGTATGGATTGAGGAGGATTTGAGTGTGAGAACCCATGGGTCAGGATTTTGACTCTTTTGGAGACGTAGTAGCAGAAAAGGTTGGCTTTTTTTTTGCCTCGGGAGTTTAATGGAAGAAGGACCTGTATATCCCTATGTAAATAGATTTCTATGTAAATAGAAAAAGCTTTGCTATGAGAAATGACCATGTCAGCTTGGACTCTTCAATTTGGAAAAGATGATTTGGGTAGGTCTGACAAATTCTGCAAAACAGAGTTGATTGATCGAGCTCAATGTCCACTTTATTTGAACAAAGGAAATAGGAGCCACCAAGCAAAGTGACAGGTTTAAATCTGAAGGAAGTGTTTCTTTATGCTGCTGTTCTAACCTTGATGTATTAAAAAAAAAAGTGTGTTCAAGGACAAGTACTCAAGTGGTTGGAAGAGAAAGTTACTGATTAAACAAACTAATCAGACTTAGGAAATTCCCTGAGATTAGAAAAATTGAAAACAATTGGAAGCTTGAGGAAACTTAAAAGTATTGTACAGTTGGTCTTACTTTTTCCATGGCATCCATTATTTCCACTGTTGGAGATAGCTACTCTGAACTACGTGGACCCTAGATCTCAAACAGTATGGCTATTCTCACAAAGTAATGGTTTAAAAAATAAGTGCCCTTTTAAGAACATGGTTCAGCTAATGTCACATGTATTCCTAATGTAAGGCACAGTGACTCTGACTTTCCTTATGAACAGTGTGAATGAAATCTCATTTTAGGATGTTATAGGAAGACCATGGAAAAATATATTAGTATAATTAGACTAAATTTAATACTTGAAAAATATTGCTCCAAGGGACATCTCAATAGCTTTTAGTGAAAAAAATACTCCTTAAGTAAGTTACCCATTGAACAGTAAGCCTTAGAATTAGCAAGTTTTAAGATATAAGGTGACTTCAAGAGAGGCTGGATATAAATTCCATTATTAATTTTATATCAGATAAAACTGCAATAATCCAGGTGTTGTAATCATAACAAAATTATAGCAGTCGCTTTTGCCAAGGCTTGCTCAAGATTAGTTCCCTTATCTATCTCATTAGTTCAAAGAACATTGCAGACTTCACTTTGTTGGCAAGCACCTGCATTGCCCTAGACAAGGAGTAGTAACTAGGTACTGAACAAGCAGAGAGTAAAATTTGGCAAGGTAAACGCAATTCCATATAAATTAAGTCATTGAAGATATCACATTGCTTATATGATAGTAATTAAGTTCAGTAACACACTTTCCTTCAAGGTACTTCAAGTGACTTTGGGAGCCATTTGTTAAATATTCATTTTTTGGCTCCAAAATAAATTCAAGTACATTTTTCATTAATGCACTTAAGCAGAAAACAGTTAACTAGGTAAGCAAATCTCTTTAAGGAAAAACTAGCCCGGTGAATTGCACATTGCATTAGTTTCAGGTAGTTCAATCTCAAACTCAAGCGAAAACAGAATAAATACAAGTATACTCTACAATAGTTGCTTGTATAAATTATTTGTGAGCCAAGAAGGAGCATTGGCTAAGACAATAAATAAAGTTTGTTATATTTTGGCTTGCTAAATATGTACTGTAAGATAAATGTCAGTTTTCCAATGGAAGGCTACAACATGTGTTACAAACATTAACTTTCTGAACCTGTTATGCCTGTTCTCAAATGGGAACATAAGGACCCGATACTTGAAGGTGCTCTTAGTGTTTGCTTATAATGGTCTTCAGCTGAACTGCAAGGGCACAGCAATTCTAAAGGCTCAAACCTTTGCAAAATGACCTGACACATTTTTGATTGTTCCCTTAAAAAAAAATATGGTAAATTGGTTAAAGACATCATTTATACTCTGTAACATCACGATTAGAAGATGGTCATGAACCAAGAATGTGCTGTGAAGATGCTGTATCTGTCTTCTGTGATTTAGGTTTACCATACAGGACAGCAGACAAAAAAGATTTTTTGGAAAGGAAAGTTCAATTTATCTCTCAATGGGATGGATTTTGGACAGCACTTCAAGTGAATGTGTCGCTGTGATAACAGCCTACCCAGCAAGAGAGACTTGAAAATGTATAGCATTTTTTAAAGGAATTTCTGGATGTATATAAGAAGATAGGAGAGCTGTTATTTTAAATGTAAAAAAAAAAAGTATAGATTAGCCTCTGACAAACTGCTTAGCAAAATGCGGTAGATATTTTGATACTGAAGAAAAGGTAAATTTTGATACTGAAGAAAGGCTGAAATATTCCCACTCACTGACTCGCTGTCACACACAAAATCATAAATAGAGAAGTACTTGCAAATAATAAAAGTCATCATCAGAATGATGGTACTTGAAAGGAAATGTGCCTTTGTGGTGGGTTGCATACACATTGCAGAAGCTGGGCAGGGTCCAAATTTAGAGCTGGAGAATCCCTGTGGGTTTTTCAGGATTGGCTACTTCACCAAGAAATAGCTCTTACTTCTTAATATTGGAAAGGACCAGAGGAATGTGACTGCTGGCTGCTACAAGGCAGGGAGATGCACTGCTTAGCTTTGCTCTACTGACTGTTCTTGAACTTGTTCTTGCCCGCTCAATAACAATGATAAAGTTCTCTTCAGAATAAATCAGCTGTTTGCGGAGCAAGTCTTCTGATTCAGTGCCTGCAATCTTCTAAGAAGGCATCGGAGGGAAATCTCCAATAGCCCAATTTGGATGTGGAGAAATGCACAAGGAGTTGAGAAAGATGGGAAGTGTTTATTTTTCTTTTTTTACTTTATTTATTTATTTGTTTTTAATTTTGCACTGGAGCTTGGGGCAGATGCAGAATGATTCAAGGACAAAAGACAAATCACAAGTTGCACACCTTCTTAGACACTTCTGAAGACACCAGTGATCTATGTAGAGAGACCTGGGTTTAAGCCTTAGAAGTCTTTAAATCCCCTGCTTTGTCTGTTAAGCAAAGGAATGTCTACCAATTCTTTGCAAATCCGGTGAAGAGACATGTGCCCTGCACCCTTAGAAGTTAAACCATGTATTTTGTACCTTCAGCAATGCTTCCAGAAGGACTGAACTAGCGCTATGATCACAGGCTGAGGACTCAGGAGTGGATTTGTGAGATGGGCTGCTCCTGCAAAGCAGTTCTGAGGGCACTGGAACCCTAGTGAGGCCATGGGCTGTCTAGATTTCAGAAGCACAAAACAGAGCTTACGATGTAATTTTGGTTAGGAGTCAAAAAGGCGGGCTTGTGAAGCTGCAAAGATGAATGAAACACACCACATACATACACTGATTTCAGTAAGCATAATGTGACATAATTTTGCAGTATTATGTTTTTGTGGTTAATAATTTAGTTTTAGCAACTTGCATTCACATTGTCTTTATTAAAAAGTAACTGTTCTTCATGAATCATGTAGTATAAGACCAAAAAACAATTAGAGACCACATTAGGTTCTGGGCTAAGTAGATGACAGAATGGTTTGCGAAAAAAAAGGGAAAAAACTGTTTTCTGCCACCCATGACAGTTCCCTTGGTGTGAAAGGCCAGGAGTTGAGAGTGTTGACTGGTCTCTAACCCCAGTAAATAAGACTTGCAAACTCTGTCTAGATAATGTGAATACTGAACAGTCAGAATTTGGACAACATCAAAACTCAAGCAAAACACTAAGGAGTTGGAAGCCCCAGCACCACATTGATGATACCATTGCTGCAAAGGCAGCTTCAGACCATTTAGGTTTCTGTAAAACTGGGTTTTTTATTTAATTCATACAGTGCACAGAGACAGTTTTGTTTTAAACCCAAGGTAGAAGGAGTGTATTTCCAAGATTCCTGTCTTTATTGTAGACCTGGAAAGAAAAGAAATTACCCGCTTAAATCAACACTAGATCTTAACTAGTAAAGTTCAGCCTCTTTATAAAGTCCTTATTCCTAATTCTAATAATCACTTTTTGGTTGTCATCATGCATATTCAGATCTTCACTCTAACCACTTTGCTGAGCAGATAGCTTATGCACAATGGTTGTCAATGCCAAACCCTTCTCCTTCCATCCTCTCTATATCAGATCAAATTCTGCACCCACCAACAAAATAGGAATCATGCAGGGAAAAAAAAATCTATAATGGTGTTCACCTACATGACTGCTGTTAAAAAAGTGACTGAAATCAGGATTTCTTTCCTCTTCTGACTTTAGAGGTTGTAATTTAGGTTTCTTTCCTCTTCTGAGAGCTTGAGTAGCAAGACTTTTTCTTGTCAATGGTATCTGCAATAAAATATTGCTTGCATTACATCAGAGCCAAATTAAGGCAGTTTTGCCCTCAATTGACAACTTCATGGAAGTGAATGAGAGGTGGTTCACTACAGTGATGACTAGATTGTGCCAGGACACCTCACTACCAGCAAATATAGGCATGTAGATAGATATGTTTTAATAATCAGCTTTCAGGACATAGGATTGAAAGACTTCATTGAGCTCCCCATTGTTCCACAAGATGTAGGGTATGCAACATAGCTTGGTGCCAGCATCACTGTTTATGGGGACTTAAAGTTAATGCTAATACTGACTTCTTCAAGATTATGTATCAACTGGCAGAAAAGAAGTTCTATGAAGCTCAGTTTACATACTTAAACAATATGTTAGAAGTTCAAATCTGGGCTTATGTTTATTTTGAGTTGGTAAAAACATTAATGTCCTATGTACAAAGAGCTTTCATGGAAAAATGCGTATTTCTCAGTTAGTGGCACTGGATAGATGTGCTTCTTCTGTGTGTCAGTGAATGTTTATGGATCTCTTGTCTCTGTGAAAGGACATTTCTCAGCCGTAATCTCGTCAGCCACATACTGAGATTATGTTCCTTGTTTTGATAGAAAACACAATACGGATGCACAGGCTGTAGTTGTTTTATATATGTATGTATATGTATGTATGTATTTATATATATATATTTTTTTCTACTATCCAGTGCCTCTTTTCCTAGGTGTTTCTATTGTACTCTTCAATCCTGGAGGCTAAGTGACCTATTGACTGCACATATATCAATTGTCACTTGATTCTAACTCTCATCCCTGGGGCAAAAACTAGATCATGTTAAAAACCCAAGCTTTCCTCTGCCCCAGCGAGCTCAATACCTGGCATTGCCAGTGACGTCCCTTAGGAGTGTGGAAGTGGGGCACGTCCCTAGTGCCACAGTCGTCTCTTAGTGATGCATCATGTTTTTAAAACACACACTGTAAATGTGTGACACACAATAATTATCACATCCTTTTCATTAGAAATTTCATGACATTTCTTTTTAACGCAACTGCTACGACTGATTCTACACAAGAGGAGAATGAAGGCCCCTTTCCGATTTACTGATGTATTTTCACCTGTACACGTCAACGTAAGGCTGCAGTAGGAGGCACAGATGAGATGATATCTGCGCAGAAATTCACCCATTCCCATAGCACTAGCTTCTCTACCACCTGGTCAGAAGCAAGGTGACCTATTAATTCACATAATATTTCTATAACAAAGATCTTGTACCTTACAAGGTGCATTACTGTGTCAATTGTCAAAGTGCTCACTGTGTCAAAGTGATCACTTCCATTTCTTCTCCATTTTCAAAGTTTGTCCTGGGCATGCATTCATGTGCTTAATTACAGCTGACAAACCTAGTACTTTTTCATATTTTGATTAATTTCTCCTGATAGTCTTATTTCACTTTCAAACCACTGTAATCATATACTTCTTCTTTTGGACATATCTACACACCTTAATGAAACAGCTTTATACTATAAAAGAGAGGCCAACATCTCTTTCTTAAGTTAGCACAGATATACCAAGCATTAAAAATATGGAAATTCCACATGGATTAAATATTGATTTTATTTTTTAGAGAGCAAGTACAATGATGTTGCATTAAAATAATGCCATGTCATAATTGTTACAGCTCTGATAGAAAAATAAACATCTCAATATACTACAGTGTCAACTCATTAATAAATATCAAAATAGAAGTTAGTAGTCAAACAAAATTAATAGACAGCTATAAAAGTATACTATTTTAAATAATAAAATATTCAGTATGTTTCCAGAAAAAAGTAGTGATTTAAAAGTATCATTTAAAAAGGGAAAAGAACAGTAAAAAGTTATACATTTATTTAAAACCTCTTCCCTTACTAACATTCTCTATGCATAAACTCTAGAGAAACATTATTTATCTGCATATATTTTTTTACAAAGGGTAGTATGTGTTAAATAGAAACTAAAAACAAAGTATGTAGCATTATTAATAGTTGTCACACCATTGCTAAATAAGACATGTTAAAGTAGCTTCGTTTTTTGAAGCAGTAGTAGGTAAAAAAGATGTTAGCACAGGGGATTTATCCGACACTAATGCCTTTACAAATGAATTTTTCTTCTTTCACCCTCTGCCTTCAAAATATAACTGAAACACCCCCCAAGTCAGGATGAAACTTTAAGATGTGTTGAATCCATTTTTTTTAACAAGTGCCAGACATTTTAGTATTTTCTTGATAAGTAAGTACCTTTTCTCAAGAGTATGTGCAGAAAAGAAAAGAATGTGCAACACTACATTTCTGAAGTATAAGAATGACTTAATTTAGTTTTTTTTTCAGAAAGGCCAATCATACAGAATTGGTTTGCACTCACTGAAATCCCGCTGATTTAACTGACTATGGAAATTTATTCATGTTAGCTATTTTTAACCTTTTTTCCTCTCCATAGATTTTAGTTCTTTGTAATATCCATAAGAGATCTGCCCATTGAGCAGTGTCAAGATCATGATTAAAAAGTAGTGTTCTTCTTAACTACTGCTCTATTCCTGCTTACCACATAAATCTCTATTTCCAATGCACGGCAAGAACACTGTAACTACATTTCACGTGTAATTAGACGAGAGTAAGTTTCATTCATTTCATTCAGCATTGATTTACCATATTCTACTTAATTAGGAAACGATTCCCTAAGCTTCCATCTCTTGGTATTTTCCAGTAAAATTCCCAGCAGGTTCATTTATGAGGCATCACCTCTGCCAAATCAGCCTGCTTTCAAACGGCTTCCTGCCCTAACAAATAGAGAAGTATGGCCTCAGAACATAATCTCTTTAAGGATGGCATCTAAGATCTACTCTAGGATGCGTTGTGACTGCTTGAGATGCTGTCACTCTGCAGGTTTTGGCAAAGGCAGCACTACCTTGTACCTCGCTCAGTTTTGGGCATCACTAATGCCCAAGTGCTTCGAGGACCAAGGCAGGCCTGAAGCTGCTTCACTCCCACAGTTTGTGACACATGTACATTTATATATGTACACTATGTAGAAAGCAAATATTATATTGATCAGACTGGAAAAACTATTTCTTTTAGTGCGGTCTGAAGAATACTTCACATAGCAGATCTTCATGACACCATAGAGAGGAAAAAATGAATGGGTGAAATGTAAACTATGCCTATACAAATGTCCTTCCTTTTTAAGGCCCACTTTCAACATTGCTTGTGAACATAAGGGAATTTCAGCTGGGCACAATGAAAATTCCTTGCATACCATGTGCACGTTTTCTAGATGAAGCAGCTATTTTCCCACACCCATCTGTAGTGATGTTTTTAGCGTGTCCATGGTGCTTGGATACAATCAATTCATAGTATTTCTAGTTTCATAGTTTTGTGTATTTTTAAAAATTTGAACAAGAAAGCACTTTTTAAAATTGTATGAACACGTGCCAATTCTGAAATGTCACACAGACAGTCAAATGTAGGAAAAAAAAAGTATTAGAAATGATACCTATGATTTTTACCATTAACAAATCTGCTATAAGGAGTCATATAAATGTTCTGGCTTGTGGGATGAAAATCTTAAAAGAAAATCAGTGAGGAAGCATCACACTGTATGGTAGTATATTTTGGAGTGAGGCATGTAGTCAAATTATTCTTTTCTTTTTTCTTTTTTTTTTTGGTAGGAGCCTAACATAAAAAGTTTTATTTAAGAAATTTAGAGCATTCTGTTCTGAGGCCAAACTCCCCCACTCCCTGTTTTTATGAGCGTCTTTGACGCACAATACATTGAAAACTAATATGAACTAATTTGTCTGTAATATCTCCCATATTAAGCACTATAGGAAGCACAGTCATTCTGCAATTGCTGAGCAAATTCCTTGTGAATTACAGGCTGCTTTCTCATTTAAGGTCATGTGCTGAGGGAACACAGCTCCCTAAATAGTGAGGTTTTTGTTGAGCTATTCATCTCCTGCAGCAGCTCTTCTGAAAAACATGGTCAAAGGCAGAGCGAAACAAGTACCAAGTAAAGCCACAGTTTCTCATGGAGAGATTCCATCCATAGAAACAAAGCTTCTCCCAAGGATTCTGCTCTGTATAAGCTCCCCATGGGCCTTCCAAAGCCTTGACCTGTCACATTAGCAGCAGCTTATTCTTTCTCACTAGCCCACTCATCACCCCCTCCACAATGCAGCGGAGCAATGAGGGAGACGAAAAAACCTCCCCCACCCCCTGCCTTTTTCTCTTATTTCCTTTCCTTTATTTTTTTTTCTTAACAACCGCTCAGGACAGCAAGCAGCTTGAAGGGCAGCTTGTCCCCAAGCCTGCACGATTTATCGGGCAGGTGTTCTGGTAACCAGCTACTCTCTGTGCCCTCCGCGGGCAGCACTGGGGTGCCAGCACGGCACTGCGGGAGGAAAAGCAGGAGCAATGGGAGGTGTCTGGAAGATAAAGGGCTACACCTCAAAATTTCCTCCCCCAATAAACACAGCTCCATTTCCCAGCACCCCCAACTTATCTCTAACAGGGAGAAATAATTGTAAAGAAAAACGATAGCTCTCCCTTTACTAACTGGCTGAAGGGCTATGAAGCATACGTGATTCTGAGGAATCCTTTTCGTTAAATGGTATCCCATTGTTTTAAGAGCATAGCTATATCTTTTGTTAAACATTCACATATTTTCAGTTGAGCGTTTAATATTTTTGTTGTTACTGTTATGCTAAACAGATAACCAGGTCCCCTGTTTTTTACTTACTTAAAAATAGTAATTGTGACAAGGACAACATTATGTAATTTCTTACAAATAGTTTATCTAAATCCCACTGGAACCAATGGTCTGGAGTCTGAAAAATTCCATAGGAAGAAAATTGTTCCATGCTGTTCCATTTAAAAAATAATAAAAATAGAAGTTTAAAACATAATTGATACAGAATAATTCTTCATATAGAATTAATCTATAAATAACATGATAGTGAGGCTGTCACTGAAATCAGAGTCTGTGTAAGGAATTCCCCTCTTCTTTAAATGAGAGTTTTAACTATGTGGAAAGAAGCTCAGGTTCTTCTATGAAGACTGCTTCAGAAACAATTAATGGTGCAGCTTATAAAATTTATAGAAACAAGCCCTTAAAGCTTTTAGGAAAACTCAGTGGAAAGCCGACTGTCTCTATATTATTTTTGTTAATCCCTCACTTGATCCTTGGCCCAAGTAATTCACTGTGAACTCTTGTATAACATCATCTGTTCTACATCCTGCCTTCTTTTTGCACGTATACGCCTCAGATTTCAGTGGGAATCGACACTACAGGAAAAGTACAGAATAAGAAATACTAAGATTCTTATACATTTGTAGAAATGTCATAGAAAGATGCTTCTGTGACTCCTACTTGTAATGAGTACAAATCAATATTTAGTACCAGTAATACTTCTAAAATGATATACCGCATACTGCTGTCTTTTGAGATGATTTTTTTTTTGCCAGCTAGATCTTAGTGCATGTTTAAGAAAGGTTGATCAGAATTCCTACAGTTTCAGCAGCATAAAATAAGTGAATCAGACTGCTAGTTGACCCTTCCAAATACCAAATGGCCATAACATGTCTTGCAGCACTAAAGCTTCCTTCAGAGTAAGAAAATATATCCGGCTGACCTTGTAGCTTAAATTCTGCTCTCAGATAAGCTTATATTGGTCCCACTGTATTTAGAAGAATTTTTGCTCATTTATGAAAGCAGAATTTGAGCCTATATTTATGAAGTCAACTAACATATTCTCTTGAAAAAGACTCTTATTTTCTGTGCTTTTTTTTTAATTACAGATACTTTTTTTATACTACATTAGACACATTCTCAATGCACAGTCACAAAAAATGAAGTGGTTAAGTAAAGAGTCAAAAAAAAATCCTGACAACTAGTTTTATAGAGAAAAAAGAGCGCACATGGAAAATCAGACTTACGTCTGACATTCAAAAAGAACAGAGCCCTTATTTGGCAAAACACTGACATGTAGCTAGCAAACCAAACACAGCTCTGGTGTGATTTATCTGGTTGCAATTGAGTTGATGCTCTCACTCCAGTGGTGAAGTTAGCCAGCAGTGATGATTCTGTAGACTATGGTGCTGGTAACAGGGACTCGCTCATTTTCTGTTTGCACTCGTTTTTCACATATCTTAAAATTTCTATAAAAGCTTTTATTTTGAAACAAGTAAAAAGCTAAAAATTAATCTTTTTTTCAAATATAAACTATCAGCGACACCACTGTGTAGATTAAAAATTGTATTATATACATATTTATCTCTATGTGTGCATGTGTGTGTATGCATATGTATATATCTACACATACACACAACTATACACACATCAGTACAACCTAGCACACATTTAGTCCAGTTATTTTTATTTAGTAACGAGGAAAAGCTGAGAGGCTAAAACAAACAAATCAATTTAGTCAACTGAGAGAACTATAAAGTACCATTCACTCTATTTAAGAGTATTTACATTTTCATCTATTGCCACAATATATAGCAATATTAATAGCTCAGTCACAGTTTTTGTCCATTCCCACAGAGCATATCAGTACTAGCTACATGTAGAGTGAGATCAGTGCTTTGTCAGACCTGTTTATATCTACATTCTAGGCTAAACTAAATAAATTAGAATACATTAAAGTGCTACATCAACACTAATGTTCTGGAACAGTAGTAATGCACATTTCTCTTTCAAAAATACAGCAGCTAAAGTTTCAAACATAGTCACATTATGTGACTATACTTGCATGTCACCTTGTTACAGTATTCAACAAAATGCATGACACAAAACCGAACAGCAACAGTCAAGACTCTTACAGAGTACAAAAGGTAACTTTTTAAAAGTAGAAAATGATGAAAATAGACATTTCCAGAAAATGCACTGTCTTCAGAATTCACACTTGAAAGTTTCATTTAATCGTAACTTGCTGATGTCGATATTTATTTCTTCTGGTTTGTCACGTCTGTATGTTACTGTTCTTGTACAAACAGTAGGCAAAAACATCTTATCCTTGAAGGAGAAGATACAATTTTTATCAACAATTAGCTAAAATTTAAGTACAAGAAAAAAAGACTGAATTTGATGGCTCTGAAAATAATTACCTTTTTTGTTGTAGACACTCTGTAATCAGATGAAGATTTTATTTTATTGCTATTCCATTGCAGAATTATCTGCCTGATGATAAGTACCGTGAGCAACCCGATCAGAAATGTAACTATAAAGATGATGGAAAAAATTCTAAAGTAGCCTCGTCCAGAGAAACATTCTGCAACAAGAGGAAAACACAAGTGTAAAGTCTAAAATAGGAAGAGCCCTAAAACACTTTTGTATTTCTCATTGCACATTACTTTATCAAATTAATTAAAATTTAAATTGCATTTAACTTAAGCTAACTAAAATCTAAATTACATTCCCTGCTAACTTAAATGAAAATAAAGTATTGATAAAAATTAAGGGAAAATAACTCCTGTTGCCCCACGCAGACTTTCAAAGTAATACATTTCAAGAAATGCTGTAGAAAGAACATCAAGCATTATTATTCCTTTAGTCTGCAGAACTAAGATCAAAACTTAATTGTTGTAGCCACCGTAAATAATCTGTAAAACTATGATTTTACAGCTGCAAAAGAAATTAAAAACTGCTGTAGAAGTAAGGGGCCAAAACAGATTCATTTTCATAAAGTTAAAGAGCAAATCACTAACATAATATGGAAGAGAACATGTTCTCTTGCTTCCTGGTCTAGCGTTCTCTTCACTGACCACCTCTCTCACATAACAGGCTTTCCTCTAATTAATACTATGGTCATGACACTAGCAGTCCCAATACATAGTATCACTCATGAGCTTCTGTAAAACAAAATCATGTAAAAATGTTACCTGACAGAAAGTAAACGTATACCTGCATTCTTGTTGCAGTCTGTACCTGATTATGATCTACAAGATTTTATCAAAAGTGACTTTATTCTTTCACAGTTCTCATAAATACACAGCTGTGTGACTTGAAAGTCATATTTGAACATTACTGAAAGTGAGGTAAGCATTCCATTTTACTATTCCTTGTTTCTGGTAATGTCAAATAATGTAAACATATGCAAAGTAATAAAATATACTGCTGTCATAATAATTTTTATAAATATTTCTTTAAGCATTTCTCCGGCAGGACTCATTATTATTAGATGTGACTTCTCAGGGAGCTGGGAAATCTGATGTAGCAATGCTTGGCAATCATATTTCCTGTTATTATTTATCTTTCACTTTCCCTGAAGCTAAGAATGGTTTTATTCTTTTTCCTACTTTCTTTGTTGTTGTAATATCACTAATATACTTCTGAAAAGCAGTGGTGAATTCCATTATTAATCCTAACAGATTTTGATCTCTTACTAAAATTAGCTAGAAAATGTCACATACCTGAAGTCTGATCAATATAATGCAACATGTAAGTGCATGAGGTTTGACATTGGTCAAGTATAGCTTGAGATGCATTGTTAGAATGATGGCATTGAACACAATTCCTGTAAAAGAAAAATGTCTTTAAAACCCTTTGTTACTTTCCTTTAAAAGATTATATCAAGAGGCTGAGATATCATTTGCAGATATTGTTTTCCTATTGTTAGTAAAAACACTGCAACATTTATTTTTTTCTAAAATGAGATACTCCTTTTTTTTTCTCCCTGTGATACTTCTCAAAACTAATTAGTCAAAAGTAGCAAAATAACTCAGATATCTCTTACTAAAAGCCACTTTCATTTGGCCCCTACTCTGCATTTTGTGATGTGTATTTTTCACGGGCTGAAGCTAAGAACCCACCTCTTCTTCAACTGTCAGCCTCCAATTGAGTCTTGGGGCTCTCCTATAGCTCTGCAGAAGCTGGACATTTAAAATGATATTGAAAAAGCCGTGACAGAACTTTTAGTAAAACTATGCCATCTTTTGAATTTGTTAAAGGCACATATTTTGCAGTGACTTTGAACAAGTCAGACCAGCAAACCCAACTGCATTTTATCTAGTGAAGTTTTAGCAGTCACCTTTTAGACCTTATCAGTTCACGTTATCAGATGAACTGTAATCCAACTGAGTACTAAAAAATAATTGAATTTTGATCATGCTTCCCTTTCACCTTCTCAACCACGCTGGCATTCAGAAGATTATGTGCACTCACAGGCAGACCTTGAAGAGCTGTGCCCAAAAAGTGTGTTTCATGTGCTCTCTAAATCAGCAGCCACCAGTGGGCCACTCACAGACCAATCTGAACTTCTCTGACTTTGAAGCAGGCAAGAGTAGGATCTAGTATCCCCCTTTAAAACTCCCAAAATATAAACTTTATTTCCCACCCAAAAGATTTTGTATAAAGAACCATTCTTTAATATGAATACTAAGACTATAATATCAAAAAGCCATCTTCCTATGACACGTCTTTTACCTGTATAGAGCTGAAAGTTGAACACAGATTGGTGAATACGCATGGACATGAAGTTCTCTTAATTGCTAGTGCAAACTCCTCAAATACAAAGAAAAAGCTCTCAAGTAGGAATCCTGTTTCAATTTCACACAGGCTAAACATCTAAGGAACACATCAGGCATTTAGCCTAGCAGAAATATTTCTTCTCTTTGAAAAGTATATTGCAAAAAAGTCAAGTTTAACACAAGAAACATACCAGTTTTCTTCACAGGCACTGTTACAGGTCGGGCAATATTCACAGAAACGGCCAAAGCTTCTTGGATCAGTGCATTCACACTTTCCACATATGCACTTTCCTCTTCCACTGCAAATCTGGCCCTTTGAATTCAGGCAGTGTTTTGCTGCTTGTGATGAGCACTGGCAACGGTCACCTTCCCAGCCAGCAAAGCATTTACATTTGCCAGCTTCGCATTCACCATTACCTACAACATCACACAATCTTAAATCATTTGTTCTTATGAAAACACTAAAAGTCAATTTTATAGGCATACATTTGCATCATTATTGCTGGAGTATGGAGTAACAGAGCTAACTGAGACTTTGGCTGGCTCATATATTTTTAAATCTTACCATTTCAGACTGAAAGTTCCAGAATCATATATATTTATGCCTGCTGCTTGTTGCTAATTTGAGCAAAAGCTGTTACCTTATCTCATCGAAAAATATTTTACTAGAATTTTCCTAATTTCCCTTGCACCAAAGCAGCTGGGATTAAAAATTACATAACTATCAGGAAAACAGGCTTCAAGCAAACTAAACAAAGTTCTCCTCATTATCAAGAAAGCATTCAATTCCAATACACCGCAAGATTTGAGGAGGAAGAAGTTTCAAATTATTGTGCACATGCCAGTTGGGATTATTTTTTCTTCTCAGGAACATGCATTATAACACTACCTTGCTCTCATTCTAAAGGGAAGGAGACTGAGCTGCTTAAGTGCTGGATTTATGAAGTGTAGGTTAACAAGCATTTAAAACGCACAGCCTCGAGCGTTCAAAGGCTATGAAAAATCCCTGGTGGCCTCTTAATTTTTGCAGGCAAAGCAGTGGGAGCTTTAGGGCAAAGTCCATGTTTTCCCTGTTGCACTACATTTAAGCAGGTGTACAAATGACAGGCTGATAGTGTTTATACACATTTTTCACAGGGTGGGAAAGCTCCTTCAGGAAGTATCGAAATAGGACACAAAGGACGTGCAGATCTAGCAAACCTCGTGAGGCCCCCCCACCTCCACCTTGGCAACACCCAGATTTCACACACAGTCCGATGGTCCTTCTTGTGCTCCAGGGATTTACAGGTCAGCAGCAGACAGACAGTTGCGTTTACCATATAGGCTCCCCTAAAAGCAAAGCCAAAGTGTAGGCCACCCCCTTACTTGCCTGGGGAGAAAGAGCCTTATGGAACATTTCACAGCAAAGCTTTCCACTGAAAAACATCCCACGGAGAGGCATGTGATTCAGCTATGGTACAGGTTCTCCCTGTGGTTCTGCTAGGCAGGACTACACCATGCATGAGAATTTCCAGGGCATCTTAGACACGGATCCCCCTGCCTCTTCTTCTGACCCAGGCACCACCTTTCAGGCTTTGGCAGCTTATATATTTGAAAAGTCTGCTTATGTTAAACCTAGTTGGGGGGCGCAATGGAGACTGAGAACACAAACTATAACTCTCTGTGCTGTAAGGAAGTATTTAAAGGATTACGTAACATCATTTCTCTTCCTTCCACGCAAAGTTCATAGTAACAAGCAGGACAAAACCAAAACAACTCTCCTAAGGTCAATAGTATTACTCCACATTTATTCTACTGAAGCTAAAAAATCTGTTCCCCAGTTTACTCCTTGGTAAATACAGTCATGCAGAACAGCAGTATGGATTTTAAAATGCTTTAAAAAATACTTCCAAACAAAAAAAATATATATTCTGGTAAAAATTTTGTAACAGAATTTAGTTATATTTAAATTAAATTTAGAATTTAGTTAGATTTAGTTTCTCTTTTCCTAGTAATATTAACTGAAAAGTACATGTTTACTACTTGTTTCGCACACACTTCTGTTTATGAATAAGAAATGGACTACAGATGGAATAAGGATTTGTGCCACTTACACTGTCCATTACGTAGAGCAGGAATTCTGTAGAGTATTAACATATATTTTAGTATTTGAAATCAAGTGTTAATATAGCTCTGATGAGATTTAGGATGTTAAAGAAATCAGAACCTCATTTGGAAATTGAGATTCCTCATAATCTCCAATATCTATGTTCCTAATTAGACTGAAATGTATCAGTTTATTTTCTGGAATGACTGTCTTATTCAAGATAACACTACTGTTAACATATATAAAACGAGGTTGAGAAATAAAACAAACAAACAAAACAAAACAATGCACAGACTTAAATTCTGCAGCTTACCAGAACACAAATTTCCCTGGTGATAAGGGCAGGAAAAATCATCCAGTTCACAGTACTTGCCATACACCTTGCCCAGCTTATTTTTGTAACAGAAACATTTTCCATCTATGCAGTCTCCTTGACCACTGCAGATGGGCTGCTCCTCGTACCGTCTGCACCTCTCAGAAGAAACCGAATCTCTGTTGGAATTACAGTGAGTGTCACTGCAATGGGATTGCTCACCATCAGGAAAAGTTTCATCAGCACAAACCCTTTTGTGCCTTGCACTGTCTCCACACTGACAGGCACAGTTTTTATGTATATTAACGATGGTGGTTTCATTGAAACCAATAGGCTTAAGTATTGCATATTTTCTTCCTCCAGTTGCATGACATCCTTTCATTGTAACTGAAACATTGAAAAGCACCTAAGAAGAAACACAGATTTTACATCATTAAGATTTCCTATAAATTGCTTAACATTTTTAACACACAAGTAAATCAGAATTTTACATTATATATGTACGTGTACTACGTAATAAGAGCAAAATACACAGTGGCTAGTTGTAAAATATGGGATATTAGTAATTGCAAGCATCAGAGATATAGTTAAAACCCTAGTAATAAAATAGCGATAGCAGTCTACATTCCATGTTAAGGAGAAATGGCCGCAGAAGACAAGGTAAGTTCAAGTGAAATACTCACAGAATTATCATTATCCTGTTTTTAGACAATCCACTCTCAGAAACAGAGATATTCTTAATAAAGGGAATGTATAATGAACGTTCCTGTTGCAGAAGCACACTGTGCCAATGTAAACCACCAGATTTTTAGGATAGTTCTCTACTTCTACTAAAACAGAGAAATGGCTCAGGCCTTATCTGCAGCTTTTTTTTGCCACTGATATTTTGCCACTTAGAGAGTAAGAAAAAGAGGCCACAGGGTGACAGGCCCAATGGGAATTAAGAGTACTGCAATTAGCTGCCCTCGCTGCTCTTGCTGCAGCCCTGGGCACAGCAAGTGCTCTTCTGGGTGAATCCAGTACCTACCCCCTGGTCACGTTCCCCTTCCACAGGCAGAGGTTTCTGCTTAGGTTTCTGCTATTCTGGCATGGGACTCTGGATAATTTTAGTGCTCTGGGCAACTTCCATCAATCACTACTAAAACTCTTTAACATCTTTGGCATATGTAATGTGTTCACTGCGCAGCACTCTTCGGTACTTTTTTTTTGTGTGTGCTGGAAGGCTTTTGAAAGGATCTTCTCACTATAGCTTTTTAATCTACTGACTAAATAACTATTTTGTTTAGATTTCTTACAGAGCAAATATAACCAAGAAAAGCAAAAAAAAAAGTGATAAGAAAGCCCAAGAAAAGTGAGTATTTTCACTCCACTCTTTATCAGCTAAGAACAAAGATTTCCAAATCAAACAGCAGATATGGAAACGTAGGAACTGATTACAGAAGAGGTTGGAGCCATCTGCAAAGACTAAGGCCATTCATTGCTCAGCGTTGTCCCCGTCCCGCTGCGCCCCCACACGAGAATGGCCAAGCTCTGGTTTGACAACGGCCGCTTTGTGACGAGCCGCGCTGGGGCAGCGCGCATGATCAACAGCACCACACTTGTGCAGAGAGGCATGCACTTCGTTAGCTGCACTGTCTAGTGCACAGAAAGGTTTTGTCACTGCCTTTTCTTCGTTTTGTAATAACGTGTCCCTATACACATACCTCACAGCTGCCCTAATAACCCTGAGCATCAGACTTCTTCCCTGAGGTTGCAAAGCAGAAGTGTGGATGTGCACTAACTCATACTGCAGGTGCACACCGTGTGGGGAGGAAGGCCTGCAGCTAGAAAGGGTCCTTTTTAGTCAATACTGAACCCTGCTAGAAACCACAATCATGTGCAACACAGTACTGGGGAAATGGCCAGGGAATGGGAGGGAAGGGCAAATAACACCTTGCATTAACCATGACATTTTGCAGATCTGAACACAGTAGCAGAAAGATTGAACATATTACAACTATGCAGTTAAGAAAATGTGAATACTGACACTCACTAATAGCCAAACTTAGTTTTGCAATCCCTAAGGAGGCTGTATGACTCTTCCAGAATATAATACACATTTGTGTTTTGGTAAGAAAAGGAAGGAAGAAGGATTAGACAATGCAAAGAATGTGAGAATTAAAGAAAAGCATTTTGCCTGTAAACAAATAGTGAAAGGAGGATTTACAGTTAAAAATAAATTCATCTCTTGAGGATGGCTCATTTTCAACAGCTGTTAGTTTTAGGACCACATGTAATCTTTTACAGTCAACTGGCTTGGCTTTTTATTAAAAAGAAACAGATATAAATATTTTTCTTTTCATTAAACAGAACAAATTCCAGTCCTATTTCTTAAGACTTGCACAGAACACAACACTGTAGAAAAGATAAATTAAGAAGAAAAAGACAGCAAATCTCCTTGAGCCGTATGTGCCAAACAGCAACATATCAGACAAATTTAGAAAAGTATAAAATATACTCAAACTAGCATATTCAAAATTCACACATTTAATCTACTGATTTGTGGGTTTATTTCTAAACAAGACACAAATCACATCACATCAGCTGAGCCACGTGTACATGGCAAGAAGGAAAAAACTCCTTAACCCTGCACTCCAGAAGCACAGACCTCTTCCTGGCAAGCAAAATGAGTTACTCTGCTAGTTCCAGCCAATCGAATAAATAGATCAAGGTGCAGAGCAGTTGTTCTGGGAAGAAAACCACATTCTTTATATTAGCCAGACACTATCTTCCCTTGCATGTTCTTCATGTGATGCTCCAGGTCTGAAGTCAGCTTCATTCAGTAAGCGGCTCTGGCCCAAGTAGGGATAAGAAACTTTATGAATTTTATTTAGAAAATACACTAGTTATCTACACAGGAGAGTACTTCAAAAGTGAAGGAGAGTTAAAGGTGGAGTCTCATCCAGATGCAAGCAGCAAGAATTCCAGTTATTCTCTTCCACTGCGTGATTATCTTTCAACCTCTTAAAATACAAATCTCACTACAATGAACATGATCATTGTGTCTGGTGACAGACTACAGAGGATAGTTTTAATGGACATTAGCTTTGGGGCAAAGCATTGAGTCTTAGTTCCATGAGACTAATGAGAATTAAAATAAGATTCAGGGAAAATAGAACCAGAGAATAACAGAGAGTCTGTGACCATAAATCACAAAAAACCATTTTCAGCTGAAATAAATCCTTATAAGATTTCACACCACTAAAAATCAACCACAGAAAAGGTATTTGAAGAATGAGAAATCTCAACATACTTCTTCATTATATGCCACATTTTTACATCCTTCCATGCCTGTTTTTCTACTTCCATCAGGACATATTGCAATGATATTGAAATTAAGATCCTGAATCTGGTTATCCACTTGAATTTTCACTTCAGAGATTAGTTTCTGGAAGAAAAAAAAATCTCTTAGTTGCACCGCTTCTCAATATAAAATGTATACTAGTGACTAATAACAAGTACTGCTACCAAGTATGTCTCATCAAAACTGAGGAAAGCTTGTCGGTCTGAATAAAGGAATGATTTCAAATATTTTTTCCCATATAAAGACCCAGCAACATTTCAAATACACACAAGCGAGCTGTTAATTCTGAAGTTATGTTTTCCATGTATAAACATTTTTAGCTATTTTAAGTGATCTGGGGACTATATTTTTGATAATTTAAAAGCTGATTCTAAAAAACACGTGTAACAAAAACTGATTATTGTTTGAGAGGCAATACTGTCCCTTAGACATATATTTAAAATGAAACTGTAAATAAATACTATAGTATTACAACAACATAGTGCACAATTATTAAAATATACAATTATATGTACAATAGTACAATTATTCTAACCAGCAGAGAAGATTCCTGATTGATTTTATATTTTCAACTTGTGATATTTTGCACACGCCTTGGAAAAGTTTCCTCTGGACAAACTTCGGGGAGCTCCAGAGGCTACTGGAATTATTCTTAGTGATTTATTCAGATAAAAACTATGACTGTATAAATCAACAAGTAGTTGATTCCCATTAGGGATTTTTACAGTATAAAATAATGAAAACTCTGCAAATATTTGTTGTGTTCTAATTATGAAAGAAATATTACTTCTTGACCTCTTACAAATTTATTAAAGCTGCTTGTAGAAGCTGATGAGCTGAAAATTATATGAAGAGATTATCAAAATTCCTTACATTTTAGAATTAAAAAAAAAATCAGTTTAGTGGGATATTTCTACTTTTATAAATGCTAATTTAATTACATGATTCTGAACACATGTTTATCTTAATGACTTTTTAAAAGTAGTGACTCATCTTTGGCTTTTTAGCCAGGGATTTTCAGCCAGGGTTTTCTGCAACTAAGCCAATAGGTTTCCCTGCTTAGAACAAAAGTGCAAGAGGCCCACTATCAATCTAATATCAACACTAAATTTATATTCTTACTTTTGCTTTCTAAAGAGCAAAACATTCAAGCCCAGTTAACCTTGTATTTGTAAATTACAGGTCACTAAAACAATGAAAAAAAATCAGTGTATCAAATCCAACAATATTTGGGATGAGAAGGAAGATGATGTCTGAAAAATGAAAATAAGGGAAGAGCAAAGAGTGGGTGGACAAAGCAGGAAAGTCCCAAAGAATCTTCTATTTAACTAAGTGATTGTTTTCATTCCCCTTCCTTGAACGTTTGCCCTGGATTATCCTTTAGAACCTGCGATACAATTTAGGATGGACAATATAAAAGTGGTAGTTTGACATGGAATAATGTATTTATCCTACAACATGTAATGGGACCATGATCTTCAAAAAATTAAGCTAGTAGTATTTCATAATTTCCTGAAAACTTCTATAATCACAATAAGATTTCTTGATTTTATAAGAGAAAATACAATACCAGATGACTTCACTGCAGTTTCATTCTACCAAACATTCCTGTGCTTTTAAACATCTTTGGCAACTACACAATGTTTCCAACATGACAGTGAGAAAAATCTGTATGAACCCATGCTACTGAGTACTAGAAGACATGCAGCTGGGCTCTTCATTTTATCAGCTATTATAATTCTCCCAAGTCCTAGCAATTAAAAATGATGTGATGCATAATGATATCTTGCATATAACTTTGTAATGGATTTCTCAGCCTTTATTTGCGACAGCATTCAACTTATTAATCAGAGGAACAGGTGACTTTATATTCTCTTCTGTCCTTCTTTCACTTGTGAAGAATTACATGTAAAAATCACAAAGCTATCTATCTCCATTGCTATCTCTCAGATTCCTATTAAAACTCTCCTTCACTGCAGTGTCTCAAAAACTTGAATCATAGATGCTGCTTTTCATGGTATTCACTATTCACTACCTCCTTGCTAGAAAATAGACCTGCTGTCTATTTTCTAAGAACTGCACTGTAAAACTCTGTAGGTACTAGAGTGTCTTTCTTTTCTCTTAATTTATATGGTGCCTAGACAGTTACATGGTCTATAACCACAAATCTGAGATGCCAAAATACCAATAAGTCAGGCATTTCTGTGAAGTAACGTGACGAAAGTGCAGAGAATCAAATAGCATACTTAGAAACATTCTTACTAGAGAAAAGAATGCTAATGCTTAGCTTTGAGAACCCAACAGTCTGGAGATTTGAGAGCCATCATGAAACAGACACCTACCAACCTGGACATTCAGAAAAGCAGGGAACCTATCCTATGACTTTAAAGTCAAGACCCTTCTAGGTATACATGAAAGTTCCTATTTCAGGTTCTGCATTACTAAAGGTGAAAAATCCTTGTACAAGTACTTAGATAACATTGTCATTCTGACCATACCTGATAGGCTTCTACCACCAAATCATTGAGATTTGCTGCTTGTGATTCTATCTGTCTTGCAATAGTACCAGGCAACAGAGGTAATAGGTCCTACGAAAAATACAATAATTTATGCATAGTTTAGATTTTTAATATAAATACTGTTCTTTTAAAATCAGGAAGAAAAATGAGGTTTCTAACCTACTTTATACCAATGAAACTGGCTTCCTTGAACTGCAAATATAACATTGATGTTATTGTCAATCAACTTTTCAGACAGCTGCCCAAGTGATGGATGTTCCTGCAAAATACAACAGACCAGAGAAGACTGTAGTTCAGTAACAGAAAAAAACCTTACATATGATATATTATGCTATACAGATTACAAAACCACCCCAATCCTTTCATTTTAAATTTATGGAGCAATATTATGCCTATATCCAAGAGAAGCTGGGACCAACTCAAAAGACAGATCATGACAAAAATTCATCAGCGCACCAGCTAGATTGTGGCCTGTTGCCAGCTATGTAGTAGTGCGGCACATTTGGAGGACACACTGAACTCTCCTCCTATGCTAGATGACATCCACTGTTCTCCCCTCGTCTATCCAGCTGGCCATTCCATCATAGAAGGCTATCAGGTTAGTCAAGCAAGATTTCCCCTTGGTAAATCCATGCTGGCTACTCTTCAGCACCTTCTTGTCCTCCATGTGCCCAGAGACAACAGCCAGTATGAGCCGTTCCATCACTTTTCCGGGGACGGAGGTGAGGCTCACTGGCCTGTAGTTGCCTGGGTCCTCCTTCTTGCCTTTTTTGAAGACTGGCGTGACATTGGCCTTCTTCCAGTCCTCCGGCACCTCCCCCATTCTCCAGAATCTTTCAAAGATGATGGAGAGCGGCTTAGCTATGACATCCGCCAGCTCATGCATCCCATCAGGGCCCATGGATTTGTGGGTATCGAGTTTCCTTAGGTGCTCTCTGACCCAATCTTCCTCTACCCAGGGCGAGTCTTCCACTCTCCAGGCTTCTTCTCTTGTCCCTAGGGCCTGGGATTCTAAAGGGCTGCCCTTGGTAAACACCGAAGCAAAGAAGGCATTCAGCAACTCTGCTTTTTCTGTGTTATACGTATCCAGGGTACCCATCCTGTTCACCAGTGCATCCACGTTTTCCCTGATCTTCCTTTTGCTGTTAATATATTTGAAGAAGTTTTTCTTGTTATTTTTAACGTCCCTTGCCAGGTTGCGTTCCAAACGTGCCTTAGCTTTCCTTGTCACATCTCTGCATTCCCTGACAACGTTCTTGTATTTCTCCCAGGGGACCTGTCCTTCTTTCCACATTCTGCATACCTCCTCCTTCTGCTTGAGCACTGCCGCAAGCTCCCTGCTCATCCACGCAGGTCTCCTGCCCCCTCTGCCTGACTTCTTACGCACAGGGATGCCCTGTTGCTGGGTGTGGAGGAAGTGCCGCTTGAAAACTAACCAGCTCTCTTGGGCCCCCTTCCTTCTAGAGCACTAGCCCATGGGATTCTACCGAGGAGGTCTCTGAAGGGGCTAAAGTTGGCCCTCCTGAAGTCCATGGTTGCAAGGCTACTTACAGCCCTGCCACCTCCTCGCTGGATCCTGAACTCCACCAACTCATGGTCACTGCAGCCGAGGCTACCCCCCACCTTCACATCTCTTAGAAGTCCCCCTCTATTTGTTAGCACGAGGTCCAGTAGCCCACCTCTCCTTGTTGGCTCCTCCACAACCTGTGTCAAAAAGATATCATCGATGCTCTGCAGGAATCTCCATGACTGTTTGTGCCTGGCTGTGTTGTCCTTCCAGTTGATGTCAGGGTAGTTGAAGTCCCCTATGAGAACCAGGGCTTGTGACCATGAGGCAACATCCAGCTGACTATAGAAGGTCTCATCAACTTCCTCCCTCATCCTGGTCAGGTGGCCTCTTGCAGACACCCACCACAGTGTCTCCCATGTTAGCCTGCCCTTTAACCCTTAGCCACAGGCTCTCAACTTGCTCATCATCCACTCCCAGGTTGAGCTTCATGCATTCCAGTTGCTCTCTCATATAAAGAGCAACTCCACCACCTCGCCTTCTCAGCCTGTCCTTCCTAAAGAGCACATAGCCTTCCATGACAGTGCTCCAGTCGTGTGAGCTATCCCACCATGTCTCTGTGATTCCAATGAGATCATGATGATGGGCCTGCACACAGATCTCCAGTTCGTCCTGCTTATTCCCCATTGTACCATTTTGTTGGTGTTGAGTCTGGTGTTTATGAAATATAATTGTATGTGGCATTGCCTGTGATCTGCCTAGAATGATGATGGGACTTCTGACAATAGGAGGGCTCTTGTGCTCTTCGGGGAGAAAGAAAGATACTGAGATGAGGAATATTTTGGAGAACAGCAAGGCTACTGAATGGCAGAGTAATCAGAGTATTTTCCTAGATATGTATCTTAGTACTGGGGGTGAGACACATCCGTTCAGTGTAAGCAGCAGCCCAGGTTCTAACAGTCTCGATATTCTAATGTTCTTTGTGATGATACTTTTCTCCTATCCTCTTCTGTCCAAACCTTGCCTTAGCAGTGATGCTTCCATGTCCTCACAGCAGTCTTCTGCATTTTCTAAACAACACTTGTGCTTGGTGCTTAAAAAAAGTAGCATGTCACATCCCTCCTAAATATTTTCTCTTATTTGGTGGTGTCTATGATGGTATGTGCTATGCCAGTGACAGCAGTGGAACCTGCTGGTCATTTGTTGCTGGAATAAGATATCTGATGCTTGAATTCGGAACAAGATGTTACTATCCTCTCATCCAAGAGTATTTGGAAGAACAAAGTGGTTTGTGTGGTCCCAGTGGTCTTCATACATCTTGGCCATAAGAGATCTTTCAATTTCAATTTATTCTAAAATAAACTGTACCTGCAAGTTATCATTGCTTTACTACACATCTGTAAATGCTTCTTAAGAGGGAAATTCAACACTCACAATTCATGACTGAATGCAGAGAAGTGGTTCGGGCTTTGGCCAGCATTTTCCGTTATAGATAATGACATCTGGGCACCTATTCACCTCTGTCAGGTCTTTCAACATCTTTCCATTCTATATACTTCTGCTGTCTTTCTGCCTGTTTTTTTTTTTTTTCATCATCCATTTAATCTGTTTATTCTCTCTCTCTCATTTTTCTGAACAAATTGTTAGTTCTTGGAGAGCCACTCTTTAAGTAAACCGCTATCCTAACAGTAACTCAAATGCCAGAGCAGCAAAGAGGAAATTATGCAAAGAGGTAAAATCAATTTTCCATCATATTCCACCAGTAAAAATAGCCTAGTATAGAAAGAACTAAAAAGTCATTCAAGTTTGATCTTAGCCAGGGCCCACCGAAGTTTTTTACCCGTTGGTAGGAGATCGTATTTCTTAATAAAAGTGATTAAAGTTAGGTAACACAGCAATAAATGGGCCTTCTTAGCATTGCAACTGGAGAATGTGTCATCCACCAAGGTCCATTGAGAATACAGTCCCAGTGTGAGAACACAGCACCATTATAGTGGCTTTGTTGCCATTCTCCATAGCCTACAACACAGCACTGAGGCTTCATTCTTCAGGACCACAGACCTGGGGCCTCATCTGTGTACTGTGACCCTCTATGCAACATGTATTTGTTTAGCACTTCACAGATGGAGCAAGTGGGTCCCAGGGCATAGAAGTCATATGTTCTACAACTACCTCCTGCATTGTAAATGTGTGAAAGACAGGGACGGCATTGAAGGATCATCAGATGGCAGTCAAATAAATGTCTTCTGCTTAACACAGGACAATAGACAAGTGAGTCTTCAACATCTCTACAACTAATGGCAAAAGTCTTAAAATCAAAGAATCATGGAAACATTATGGTTGGAAAACACCTTTAAGATCATCAAGTCCAACCGTAAACCCATCACCACCCTGCCTGCTAAATCATGTCCCTAAGTGCATCATGTACGCAATTTTTGAACACTGCCAGGCACAGTGACTCCACCACTTCCCTGGGCAACCTCTTTCCACGCTTCACCACTCTTTCCGTGTAGAATTTTTTTCTAATACGTATCCTGAACTTCCCTTGGTGCAAATTATGGCCATTTCCTCTTTTCCTGTGGGTAGTTATTTTGGAGAAGAGACTGACCCTGCCTCTCTAGAACCTCATTTCTGGTAGTTGTAGAGAGCAGTAAGTCCTTTATCCACTAGGGGAGTCACTAGATGAGTGTTATCAGAACTGAGTTTGCAAGCCCTGATGAAAGCAAACAAACAAACGTCAAAAAAGCATATTTGGATGGTACTTACTGAAGTCAAGAGATCATATGCAAAGAACAGCAAGAGTCATAGTGACTGGATCTGCAAACTACCTAGGTTTTTACAAGTACAGCTGAAACAACTTTCATCTACTTGTCAAATTGAACACTTCAGTATCCAGTTTGGCTAACAGTATATTGAAACCTCAATTCAGATGAGAAAGAAAATTTAATATTTTATCAGAAAGAAGTTGAAAAATATCATCAACATAACTGTCCACACTTCCTTTTTCATTTCAAGCATATACAGAGATGCCCCAAGGGATTGATGGTCATTGAAGGGGCCTCATCCTGCTCCTGTAAAAATCTTGATGTTCTTTTTATCTTTTCCCACTACTAATCAGGAGAATGTATTCTTATTCTTTTTTCTTCTTTCATTAACTGTTTTAATCGACTTGTTCTTAAGCTGAAGGTATAACAAATGTTAAATATTTCAGAAAGGTGAGTGAACCAAGGACATATTTTATTAAAATTGAATAATTTCTTTCCTGTGTTATGCTTTTTTTGTTATCCTTTGGATGACCTTATGAAAAGTTAGAAAGCTAGAAAAGTGTCTAATTAGAAATTTGTTTTAAAGGTTAGGCTTATGCAAAGTTAAAGCAAAGTCCTTTTAAGTGACAGAACAAAGAAGATGCAATAATATGCTAGAATGCCACCTGATCTATAGCAGCAGAAACTAAGAATGAAAGCAGGACTATAATGTGTTACAGGGAGCTCTTTAATTCTATATATCTCACCAAAATTAATAAAAAATCTTCATGTCCCACCTATATTCTTTAAAAAATGAGCCTTTCATGACATTTCTTTTTAAAAGACTTCTGTTTGCCCTTTTTCTTGTTTTTTTTTTTTTTCTTGTCCATTTAAAGCTCAAGCCTTTTTTTTTATTTCCTTTTTTTCTGTTTTTTTTTTTTTTAATGGGACTCTGGCTAATGAGAATATGACTAAAATAATTGCAGGATATATGACACTGAGGAGAAAAAGAAGTCAGCAGGAAACCAATACACCTACCCCTGTAGAGTCTTGTACTATCATGTCCAATCTACTCCAGAAGATACTTGATGCTGAGAAATAGTGCCCTTCTGCACATTTCTGCATTACCCAGATTTGCATGTGGGCAACTCAAGAAGCAGAAAAGAAATAACGAACTAACAGCTAACAAACACTATTTCTAAAGCTGGACAGAAAATAAAAATAATTTGTTTTGAAACAGTTGCTATCTTTATTATCAAACAAACCCTGAACACCAGAAAAAGGATTTGTATCTACAGCAAGTGTTTAATAATCAGAGCCAGATTCCTCTTGGTCATAGTATTGCAATTCCTATGAAGTGAAAAAAAAAAAAAAAAAAAAAAAAAAAAAAAGGAAGGAAAAGAGAAGCTCTTAGAAAAACAAGATAGGGAGACCCATAAGTATGGGAAAACTTTGGGAAAGTTTTTTCAATTACTTGGTTTAAGTAGAATAAAGAGAGGAGTGTTCTCATCTCAGGAACACTGAAGCAATACTGAAACCAAGCAGACTAGCTAGAGGGCAATAAATAATCCTGACATCTAAGAGAGAATATCAAAAAGGTGTCAGAGGGAGTATATTAATGTAGAACATCAGATAATCGGAAATCCAAACAACCTTCCTGCCAGTTTACGCTGAACTCCATTGTCCTTTCCGGAAGGTTCTTACACCCACCTATTCCAGGAAGCCTTCCATTTTTCATGATCACATACCGTTCAGTAGCTCCCTACTCTTGCCTCATAATCCTATAAACACCAGTTGTTTGGACTTGCATATAATCCTCACTGATTGCACTAGCACCTTCCCGATTTATATCAGACCTGAACACTCAAGTCTTTTAACAAAGTAGTCTTTAGTGTGGTCTTTAACAAAGTGAAGTTAGCAGTGGGAAGAAAACGGTAATGTCCTCTCACTGGTACCATAATTTATATATTCCTGAGTATTTGGTGACTGCATAGCAATTAAGTAATGATTTACATTTCTTGAGGCTTAAAAGAGAAAGTCAATGAAATTCAATATTACAAATCTTAGACAAAAATCCATTCTTAACCTCTTATGACTATTTTATCTTCCTAAAGAAATCTTTCTGAGAACTAAAAATATCTGCTGATATAATTATGCAAGAGAGATTTTATGATTTTTTGTACAGATATATTTTATCAAACATTGGTTTTACATTATTATATATAGATTTTACACTGTGAGATTCTCAAATGTGTTTGATATTACATTAATACAACAGAGCTCTGCAGTATAAGAATATTGTCTAGTCCATCAAGGATGAATTCGTTCATTGCTATTGTACATCTTCTTTTCTATTAAGGAAACTAGGCATCTTCTAACCATAAAACATAACCACTACTCTTGTCCTACCTGCAAAACCCTGCATTTCTTACCTATTACCAGCTTTATATCATGGAAAATATCACAGCAGAGAATTTCTGATCATATTTTATATGGAATGTATGTGATTTTATGATATGGTAATATTAAAAAACATTTAAAAAGTAATATGTTCTCCTCTGCTGCATACTGCTGATTTGAACTCCAAAATACTTTATCCCAAATAAAAAGAATTGTCAGGATTTCCAGACAACTGACTCTTCATTTCACATCTAGCCTATCTGGGCTCATATTATTCTAATAACTGCAATAAAAGTAAAGCATTAACACCAATCTACATTTTTTTTCTACATTTTAACACTGGTTTCCTAAAAGTAGAGCATGATGTATACCTTACCATACTCGTAGCTTTGACGTACACATTATCTTTCAGATGGCAGTTTCCATCATGGGGAATTACTATCCCTGCTAATTTGCTATCAAGGGCCAGATGGGAAGTTTGATCTGTCATCACAAGAAGTAGTCTCTTTGCTTCTTTGCGCCATCCAATATGACTCTAAAATCAAACAAACAAACAAACAAAAAACAAAGAACATAAGAAAGCAGTGAATTGCTATTCTCTAAAATAATAAAGAAATTTTATGAAAGACTAATGTAAAAATCTTTTTTCATATATTGCACTGTTTAGAAGCACTGAGTTTACACAGTTTATGAAGAATTTAAAGCATTTTTTGTGGATATATATATCGTAATCTAAGTCTGCAAATTACTTGAATGATTCAGAGGTCCATTTATCACTTTCTTTCCCTTTTTAAGGAAGATCCTTTAAAATATATACAAATTATATATTATATAGTAGACTTGGGCAACATCTGTCACTTTACGTGCGTCTCTATTATACATGCATTATGCAACTGCATAGCATTTCTACAGTTCTCTAGGATCTATAAAACATTGAAATCTTTACTGAAACCACTACTTGGTGTTCTCTTTTGTTTTTCCTTACTGTTTGT
Source organism: Tinamus guttatus (assembly GCF_059628265.1). Lineage (NCBI taxonomy): Eukaryota > Metazoa > Chordata > Aves > Tinamiformes > Tinamidae > Tinamus > Tinamus guttatus. The sequence goes on along the minus strand of NW_028288601.1, from coordinate 418,313 downwards.
TTTTCCTACGATTTCCTCTTTCTACATAGGTTTCTATAAAGGACACTCACATATGATTGACCAATGAATAAACTAAAGCCTCAGTGTCTTCATCCACCCATAAATTATCTTATTATGCACCAAAAGACTGTGCATGTCAACCATCCTAAGAGACTAATGACACAGTGTCAAAAGTAAAGGTGAATTTAATGTGCTTTACGAATTTAGTAATGTGGAGGAAATAACAGGGCAAACATATCTAAATGGGGTTGTGTGCCAACTTATGTCTCCACAAAATTTATATCCCTGCAAGAAATAAATGACTGTTTTAAAATCAAACTTTAGAGAGGCTCACATGAACCTCTCCCTATGCTTTTTCATGCTGCTTCTCAGTAACTCTGTTGCATTCCCTCCTTTCTTCTTCTTCCTTGCTTCCTTTGACTGTTGCATCTCTGCCACCTGCCTTTAACATTGTCAGGTATCATTCATCTCATGTGAAAGATATCTGCAATACAGCCTATGTATTCAGCCAGGTGCATAAATTATTTGCTACTCTTCCTTTTTTTTTGTATTGCAGAAAGGGATTTATCTCTTTTTTCAGACTCATTACTTTCTAGCTTTTAATAGTGAATAATAGTAGGGATAGCAAGTGCAGAGGGGTGTCATGTCTTTTCCTGCTCACATATTAGCCTTAATCAGCCAATGCTAGATAGTATTACCCTAAAAAGAAAATATTTTAAGATGTATTTATAAATAGATTATATCTTAAGTAATCCCCAAGTCTGCACCAAATTCTCCTCCATAAAAGTAGAACCTACTTATTCCTAAGTCTCCACCATTTCACTTTGTCAGCTCAACACTCTTACCTACATACACCGTAGCAACCAAAATTTTAAGTAGCTTCACATCTTAACCTGCTATTGCTTGTAAAAGGGATGTATTGGTTGCAGCAAGTTGGAGCAAGTTATAAAGTTCTATTGGAGGCAAAATGACTGCAAATTAATATTAATTACCATTCAGGATGGTAGTTATGAACTGAGCATTGTTTTTATCCATTTTGGTTCGCAATTCAATTATCAGGAAAGCCTCCCCACTCATGAAGGTTTCCATTTTATTGTTTTTGGAAGCACACATTATTCCCAAACTTGAATGTCATAAGTGTGGAATGTGTCCAATGAGAAACACTGGATTTTAAGGAATATGTCCTATGCTTCAGGGTAATTTTTATAACAGCTGTGATCAGTGCCTCTGAAGAATGGCTTTTATTCACCTGTTTTACAGCTCATCAAATATTGAAAATAAAACTGGGATCAAACCACTCATTTTAGCAGAATTCAGGTTCATTTTTGGCCTTGCCTCATTTGATCACTCCAAAAGAGAATGTGAGGATAGACAAGATAAAAGAATTATCCTGACATCATCTCAAGGGACTAGAACCATACCAAAATCCTGTAATGCAGACAGGAGTTGAATCACTTAATGCAAGAGGACCAAAAAGAGTATTTTATAAAGCACTACTCAGTTAATGCACAAAATTTCTTTTGCACTTCTAGACATAAAAGGTCAAGACCATTCCAAAGAGCCCTTCCAAGCAGACAAAATATTACCATTTAATATGATTACAACTTGGAAACTACTGCGGCAGATATTTTTCATCCCTTTCTCGATGGGAAGGATCGTGACACATCTTTATCCATATATGAAATTTAAATTTTAGTGGATTTTTCTAAGTATGAACTCTTTAAAAACAGAGATAACACTGAAGAGCATTTGTTTTCAGCATCTGCACAGAAGATATATCTTCTGACTGACTGACTGACTTTTCTGACTGTATCTTCTGACTGACTCTTCAGTTTCAAACACATTGTGATTTCAGAAATGTCAAATGATTTATCTTTACTTAGGAACACTGTAAGTAGCCTTGCAACCATGGACTTCAGGAGGGCCAACTTTAGCCCCTTCAGAGACCTCCTCGGTAGAATCCCATGTGCTAGAGCTCTAGAAGGAAGGGGGCCCAAGAGAGCTGGTTAGTTTTCAAGCGGCACTTCCTCCACGTCCAGCAACAGTGCATCCCTGTGCGTAAGAAGTCAGGCAGAGGGGGCAGGAGACCTGCGTGGATGAGCAGGGAGCTTGCGGCAGTGCTCAAGCAGAAGAAGGAGGTATGCAGAATGTGGAAAGAAGGACAGGTCCCCTGGGAGAAATACAAGAACGTTGTCAGGGAATGCAGAGATGTGACAAGGAAAGCTAAGGCACGTTTGGAACGCAATCTGGCAAGGGATGCTAAAAATAACAAGAAAAACTCCTTCAAATATATTAACAACAAAAGGAAGATCAGGGAAAACGTGGGTCCGCTGGCGGACGAGATGGGCACCCTGGTTACAAATAACACAGAAAAAGCAGAGTTGCTGAATGCCGCCTTTGCTTCGGTGTTTACCAAGGGCAGCCCTTTAGAGCCCCAGGCCCTAGGAACAAGAGAAGAAGCCAGGGGAGAGAAGGAAACTCGATGCCCACAAATCCATGGGCCCTGATGGGATGCACCCCAGAGTGCTGCGGGAGCTGGTGGATGTCATAGCTAAGCTGCTCTCCATCATCTTTGAAAGATTCTGGAGAATGGGGGAGGTGCCGGAGGACTGGAAGAAGGCCAATGTCACGCCAGTCTTCAAAAAAGGCAAGAAGGAGGACCCAGGCAACTACAGGCCAGTCAGCCTCACCTCCGTCCCTGGAAAAGTGATGGAACGGCTCATACTGGCTGTTGTCTCCAGGCATGTGGAGGACAAGAAGGTGCTGAAGAGTAGCCAGCATGGATTTACCAAGGGTAAATCATGCTTGACTAACCTGATAGCCTTCTATGATGGAATGACCGGCTGGATAGACGAGGGGAGAGCGGTGGATGTCGTCTATCTCAACTTCACCAAGACTTTTGATACCATCCCTTACAACATCCTCCTGGGCAAGCTCTGAAGTATGGGATAGATGAGTGCACAGTGAGGTGGATTAGGAACTGGCTGGATGGCAGAGGTCAGAGGGTGGTGATCAGTGGTACAGAGTCTAGTTGGAGGCCTGTAGCTAGTGGTGTCCCCCAGGGGTCAGTCCTTGGTCCAGTCCTGTTCAATTTATTCATCAATGACCTGGATGAAGGCACAGAGTGCTCCCTCAGCAAGTTTGCTGATGATACCAAACTGGGAGGAGTAGCTGATACCCCAGAGGGCTGTGCTGCCATCCAGAGGGACCTGGACAGACTGGACAACTGGGCAGTGAAAAACCTCATGAAATTCAACAAAGACAGTTGAGAGGTCCTGCACCTGGGGAGGAATAACCCCAGACACCAGTACAGGCTGGGGACCGAACCCCTGGAGAGCGGCTCTGCAGAGAAGGACCTGGGTGTCATGGTGGACGAGAAGTTGACCATGAGGCAGCAGTGTGCCCTCGTGGCCAAGAAGGCCAATGGGATCCTGGGCTGCATTAAGAAGAGCGTCTCCAGCAGGTCGAGGGAGGTGATCCTGCCCCTCTACTCAGCCCTGGTGAGGCCACATCTGGAGTATTGTGTCCAGTTCTGGGCTCCACAGTACAAGAGGGATGTGGAGCTGCTGGAGAGAGTCCAGTGCAGGGCTACAAGAATGATCAGGGGCCTGGAACATCTGCCCTGTGAGGAGAGGCTAAGGGAGCTGGGCCTGTTCAGCCTGGAGAAGAGAAGGCTGAGAGGGGATCTAATAGTCTGTAAGTTAGTCTATAAGAAGTACCTCAAGCAGTGAGCAGGATGGTGCTGGCCTCTTTTCACTGGTGGCCACTAATAGAACTAGTGGAAACGACCAGAAACTGAAGCACCAAAAGTTCCACAGGAACTTAAGGAAAATTTTCTTAACAGTAAGGGTGACGGGACACTGGAACAAGTTGCCAAGAGAGGTTGTGGAGTCTCCTTCTCTGGAGATCTTCAAAACCCTCTTGGATGCAGTCCTGTGCCATGTGCTCTAGGTGACCCTGCATGTGCAGGGGGGTTGGACTAGATGACCTCTAGAAGTCCTTTCCAACCTTAAGCATTCTAGGATTCTATGAACACAGAGGGCTTTAATGTTCTTATGAAGTCTGTAATTGATGGAAAGTAATATATGTGTCTGTTTAAGCAAGAAACAGTTATTGTCATGATCCTACAGCTATGCTAGTTACATTGAACTAAAAGGATAAAAATAAACTTTTACTCTGGGATTAAAAGCACCATTTTTCAAAAAACATGCTTCAAAAAAACCACAGCCTAAAGGGCATCATTAACTAGCACTGAAAACGATTTCCTGCTGCTATCCTTTTTCAGTTTCAGCTGGAAACTGAAATATGGGGCTAAAGGAGGAAATAATGAAAAAAATGAAGAACAAATATTACTATTATCAAAGTGACATTCTAAATTCAAGAACATTGAACACAGATGTGCTGACATCAATGCCTCAGTTGCATTTGGTCTTTTGTTCATAAATTCCTTACCTGGCATACAGCTGCTTGGAGCATTGCATCAAAACCTCCTTCGGGTGTATCGATATTCCCAGAAATTTTTTGTTTATTGACTGCATTTCTGAATTCTGCTATATTGTCAGTCAGGGACAGCACATGAATATAACCATGAGGAGGCATACAATCTAGATTATAATCACTATAAAAAAAAGTAAAAACAAGTCCATTAAATTACATATTTTCCATTTGAAAGAGATGTAAATTTATACAATGGAAATACATTCTAAATACTGTATAAATGTTATTAATATAGCAACAGTAGATATGTAGTATTTCAGAATGAGAAGGAATACAGCATGAGAGACAGCATGATACCATAGAATATATTATGCCTTTTAAATGTCTATAGAATGATGTAGATTCTCATTTTGTTATAGTGAGAAAGGGCTACACAATAACATTAAGATTCTTTAATTACTTGATGCATAGGCTATTGGATTGAAAGCTAAAAATATCAACTTTAAGTTCCTACATCCACTAATGGGATGTAAAAGTATATAAAATTCATGCTGAAATTAATGACATTACAATGCATGGACGCAGAACTAGATTTTCAGTATATGGAGTTGCTTAAACAATAATTTTTGAAATGATGTAAAAGGGAAGAAAGCTTTAAGTTTGACATAAGCAAAATAGTCCAGTAGCACTTAGATACATTGCTGTTTGGTGATACCTTTACTGCAGTGGTGTTTATGGCACAAAGTGCTCAGCTGATTTGAGATAGTAAACAGGCCTCACCTGACTTAACTTCTGTTACACAAAGGGTAGTAATCCAGAGTATTCTATTCTCTGTAGTAACTCTCTGGAATAATCTATTCTCCTTTGACTCAGTTTACAAAAACTGAAGGGAAGTAATGCACCTGTAGATATCAACATTAGGGCAAATGACTTATGTCGAGAAGCACAAATTTCCTTCCACTGTGTATATTGATAGTCTAGATGATTGCTTCAGAAATAGACATTTGTATTTTTATGATGAATTCCAGTAATGCCCAATTCAAAACTCATTGAAAATAAAAGAATGACTATGGACTTGACAGAATTTTGGATCAAGCCTTTTCTGGAAAGCTAGTAGCTTTCAGGAGATGTGACTAGTTCAATATTCATTTTTTTAAAATACTACAGTTTATGTATATAAGATTTTTTTGTGAATAATCTTGTCTTCTAACAGCTTTGGGAAGTGATTCCTCACCTACAAAAGTGTTGAATGTATAAAGGATGTAAAACAACAAAAAAAGATATACAATCCAGAACACCTTACTCATTTAAAATGGGACTTTGGTCATGTAACAACTGCAAAATTAGAACAAAAGATTGCTTTTGTTCATTAAACAGGCTAAAAGGAAGAAAATGCATCACTTTTACAAAAGCAGAAATTCTAACAAAAGTCTTAATGATTAGAAGACTGTACACCAAAAGAGAAGGTTTAGGTCGTAAAGTGTAAAAATTTTTAACAAATCTACACAACATATATCCCAAATTACTTAGAACATATTAGTTGCCTATGCAATTGAATGTAAAACATACTCAAATATACTAAAGGTGCTCTTACATCTAGAGTTTGGAAAGTTATGTCCATATCGTTTGGTTTGTTTCTATAAATCAAATATTGCCCATTTTTATGATATATCAAAAACTCTGTTCTTCTAAAATCACTCTTTCAGATATTTTTAAAGTAAGCACTGTGCAATATTTTTTAGTATTTTCTTAAGGATCTTGTTGGAGAAACTAAATATCTAATCGAAGAGACAGATTTTGAGGAGCTTTGAAAATAAAAATGCATGATATTTCTCAGTACTAAAGTAAACAGAAACACTACATACCTGCATTGGTTATGGATTCTACCTGGGTGAATGCTAATATAGGGTGACACAGTTTTATCCACATATGATCCAAATCCAAGTCGAAAATCAAGAGAAATATTCTCCATCTTTTTAGATAAAGCAAACCCAACTGAATTTAGTTTTTCTATATTGTTGTGCATAGAGGCTGAGACATCAACTAGATAATAAAGATCCACAGGGTATTTCTCTAGAGGACGGACTTTTAATATAAAGTTTGCTTCACTTCCTGATGCAAAGGAAACAAATAGGTTTATTTACAATTGTTGAATGTACACTTAAAAATACTTTACATTTATTTTTGCAGCAACCTCAGCATAAAGCTGTTTGTGCCAGCAAACAGTAAAAAAACAACAAACAATCAAGAAACCTCCCAAGAATAAATGACATTTTGAAGCATAGTTCAAAAACAAGCTGTACTGGGGCTCTCTATAAAATATACTGTTTTTTTTTTTTTTCCCTGAAGGGTATTGTGATTTACTGTAAAAAGTCTGTCTATTCCCCATTTTCATTTAAATTCCTAGTTATGTAATCCCTTTGGCATTATACCCAACAGCGGCAATGACTCAAAAAGTACATAGATTTGCATACAGATTGTGGACAGTCACTTCAAGACTAACAGTTTTAAGTATATTACTTTACCCTCTAAACAAAGTATTTGTCATGTGTGTCTAAAGCTACATATACATATCACAAAAAGATCAGAGCCTGAAAAACTTATGTTTCAAATTTATATCAGTCTGCTTCTAAAGATTAAATGAGAACATTCAGTAGGATAAAAAAAAAAAAGTTTCTAATGTTCTAATATTAAAAAAAAAATCTTTTGGCCCAGTCAAAACAGAAATATTCTTTTATCTCAGAATGACAAATATCTGTCCTGCAGAATCACATCACTTCCTCTTACATAACAAAAAGTTAATGCACTAGAAACCTATAAAAATAGTTGCCGCATTTTTGCTTGCTAGCAAAAAAGAGTGATGTGTCTGGACTATGGGCTCTGTAGCTTCAGTAATGCATGCCTTCAAAATATCCATTATTTCATGACACCCAAAGTTACAGCAGAACTAGATTTTTGCATGAATGTCGACTCTAATTTGGTATTACACAATGAAGACATAGCAAAGGACAGGTGGAAGGGAAACCTTCTGGAAGGATCATTCAGCTTTTCAATAAAGGTTATCATCTAACCACTTTCTGAAATAGAATCACTAAAAAAATTACTACATTGTGACTTTTCTGTTCATGGTATTTACTACTGTTTGTGGCATTTTCTGTTCATGGCACATACATGACATTGCTGCTTCAGGCCATTGGGTAGCAAAATACAAGTAGATTTAACAGAACTGTGTCTTTTTTTAATCAAAGATCTGACATGATAAAAGTAAAATGCAAAATACTTTTAAAATAGGCTCACTACACAATTTTTATTTTAATGTTTTTTTGAGCCTGACATCCTGAAAATGTCAAGATTTGCCTATGTCAGGACTTTCATGACCAAAACAGAATTATAGTATGTGGTAGCTTATGTGCTTACTCTTTGACTGTGTAAACTGAATAATAAATCCAGAACTTGAGTTTGCCTACAGTCAGATACTAATGCAGCTTGTAAATCTTGAGAGTTGGGATTTATGTAAACAGTGACGAAAATCCAAAACAAATCAAAACAAAAATATCTTTGTTCTGCATGATTATACTGTATCAAATTTATGTTTTGAGGCACAGTTATAGCTGTATATCTATATATTTCCCCAGGAGTAAAATAAGGAGAACAAAATATGGCCAGAATGTATTCCATATATCAACTGTTGTTCTTTAGCAGTCTCAAAAATTTCAGACTTATGCATCCTGAAGCAAGAGCTAAATTCATTTTCAATACAAGTTAAAAAGTTAGTGAAACCAAATCTTAGAGGGCTAAATGTTTTATAAAAGTCAAGCATACACCAAAGCCTTTGGAAAAAAATGTGATCGTGAACATTTCTTGACATAGCTTCGCTCCTGAGGCCTCCTAAAATAAACTAGAGTCGGAGACATTTCTTTGAAAGGTGAGTGTGGAAATGAGAGAAAGTAGCGTTACTTATTTCAGTTGTGTTATTATAAAGAAGATGGAAAACTAGAGTTCCTTTATGCTTTACACTTCTTTGGTTCCTTTCTTTTCAAGAAATGATCTTTACGGTGAAGATCAGCATGTCATTCAGGTAATTCAGACTCTTCTTGTTCACTTACTGTTTCTCTGTCAAAGACTAATCTCTCTTAAATGACATACTCTTTCTCTGAATATAGTTTGCAATGGAAAGAAATAAATGAAATTTTATGATATGACACATGTCCTGTATTTCTTTCAATCACCTTCCCCTCCTTTGTTGACACATACATAAACAGGACTTATACACTGATTTGACTTCTCTGTTAAGTAGAGGGCACACAGAGGTACACTAAAAAATTCACATCCATTAAGGGACCTGTAGATTTAGTTTAGAATCTGACATGTAATTACTTTTTGGGCTTTTAAAATCAAATTTCAGATCCCCAAAACAGCTGATTGCAACCTGAAATTACCATTTTTGTAACACACTTGGATCAGGAGCACTTCAGTTTGATAAACTATGCCAGCTCAGCTCAGCTCAGCTGATTTTCTGCTGCCGGTCTAGGCTGTCAGGTACGAGCAAGATGGGTCTGATGGGACAGCCTTTGCCCCATACATGAGTGGGATTGTGCAGCCAATTCCATTTTACACAACACCTCAAAAGCATTTACCAAGACCCTGGTAGAACTAAGACTGACTGTCTTCTCCATGTCAAGGTTCACCCATATTTCAACAAAGGGCCCTCCTACAAAGGTACCTCAGTTGTATTTTAGCCTTTCTGTCAAATTAGCTCCATGTAGCATGGAATAATTAAATGTTGACTGGTAAAGAGAGTACCCCAAAAAAAAAAAAAAAGGAAGAATGACTTTATAGACTACTATTATTATCGCATTTCACTGGGAGAAGGGACATATGCCCCAAAAGTCACTCCACTTCCTATTGAAAGAAACTATTAAGTGGTCTTAATAATAGGCCATTTTTAAAGGAGGACAGACATTTATATATAGCAGAGAGTTCAGGAACATTAAGTCCTAGGAACTGCACAGCCCCAGAGCACAGGATCAGGCACTTGAGCTTTTGATGACTGAGAGACAGATTTCTAGCTTGAGGATACTGTCTGTAGGTGTATACCCATCTCTACTGTATTCCATGTAGGGGAATCAGGTTTTCACTTAGCCTTTGTAAATGAAATTTTTGCCATCGAATACCTACGTGTACTTTATGAATCCAGCTCTTTCTTTCATTTTGCTCTTGGTACCATCACTGTTGTCTAATCAAGAAGCTTATCAAATGATGAATTTAGGAATTCTAGCCCAATTTACTTACAGTAAAGACTTTTAAGAAAAGCAATTTATATACACTTAAGGGAAAATGATTTTTATGGTGGCTAAATTGAAAGAATTAAGAAACCACAACAGAAAAGAAATCAGAAGACTGTCTAAAACCCTCTTTCACTTATTGCTTGCATTATTCTGACCTTCAGCTGTGTTTGGCAGAAACATTTCTTGCTGAAAGCCATACTTGAGTACAGTACAACACCCTCATAGTCCTACAATATAATGTTACATATATATATATATATATTCTTCAAAATAATTATTCCAGCTATTTCATCACAAATGGTACTTAAATAATACTCTACTTAGTTTTCATTGAGTATACGTTAGAGACAACCCAACCTGGACGCAGCTGTACTGAAACTTTTCCCGGCGTCACTTGTGTATTTGTTTCATGGTCACTCGGTATTGTCACATGAACTGTGGGATTTTCTACAAAATCTGAGTGGCAGCCTCTTTTCATCAAGTTAGAAACAGTGTCACAGCGTCCCGTCTGTGTTGTGTCAGCTATGAAATCCTGTTTTATAAGAGACATAAAGTACAAAACAATTTGAGCTGAAAAAACAACAACTGTAGTATCTTCAAAGGAATGCAAGAAACAAAATAACAGTCTTTCAAACAATAAAATATGCTACCATAATTGCATAAATTGTAGGACTAGTTCATGGAAGCCATATGCTTTTAATAAAGACAATGACAAAATATTTAAATTAGAAGTTAAACCTAATTGCTACAATGATTTTTTTCTACAAAGGAAAAATCTTTTGTGTGAGAAAGAGCATCTTGCACAACCAGAATGAACTGACTTTGGAGGAAAGGAAAACATGAACTGTCACTACAAAAGGTTTTATGCTATGTTCACTGAACTAGTTCCAGCAAGAAAATGTCATTTGCACTACTTCAAAACATGTTGGTTTTCAGAGGAATCTGACAGTAATTTTATTTAAGCTGATATTTAAATGTAGAAGCAGAAGTGAGCTTTAGATTTATCTAACCTGAGTTTGTCTACCACAGGTTTTACTTCATACTCTAAACTCAAGCCAATAACTAACTGGAATATGTCATTTCAGTTTCTAGTAAGATACTACAGGACTGGATAGTTTAAGATGCCACCAACATAAGAAGCTGCCGTAACAAAAGAAAATTGATTAGCTGAAGGATGAGCTCAGAATGAGCAGCATGTCCTTTGTTGCAAAGGGCAAAGTTGCCAAGATCCAATACAAAATTCCTTCCTGACCACAAATCTGGTGATTATCATGATCCTGATCATGCAGGAAAAAAAAAAATGACATGATTCTTTGTACTCTTTCAAAGCCTTCGTCCATCCCAGACACAGCTGGAGATCAAACAATGGACAATCTCTGATATTTCAGAGGCAGATGGGGAAAATAAACAAACAAAAAGTGCATGGAGCCAACTGGGCATTAGGGAATAATCATCCAGACCCCAAAAAGGACCAGAAAAATACTCTGAAAAATGAGGCTGGATAGTCAAAAGTTCAGCTGAAAGTGCTGCAAGTGTGCTGGATATGATTCTGACACTGCTGTAGTCCCCAGCACCTAGGGAGGTAGGAGTTAAACACAGGATTACACTGCGCAGAGCTACCGCCATCATCCCCTTGCTCATTCAGCCTCATTCAGCTGCCTTGCAAAAGAAAAGCTTTTGCTTAGTCAGTCTTTGGGCTTTTGAAAGGTATCTAATCTCACATATGAAATTCCAGAAAAAAAGATAATAACCTGGTAAATTCAAATCCTTAATTTAAATAGTTACTTCTTCTAACAGGCAGGAAACTCTGTCCTGTTTAAGGGCTGAACTTGTTTCAGCATTTGGTTTTATTATTCTTTTTGCCAGGAAGGCTGACAAATATTCTTATTCTCTCTGCTCTCCTTGCCAACATTTTCTCTATCTTTTCTTCATGCAAAAGATTTAAATCACTGGTAAGCTGAATAACCCTACTTAAGTTCTGGGCATTAAATCTTATTTTTACGTTCCAATTCATTTTTTGGTCTACCTCTGACATAGTATTTCCACAACCTTCTTCAGTGTAGACAGCAGAGATTGCTTTTTGAGTTGGCTGCTATTTATATACGCTTTCTGATGTATACAGATTTCAAAAATACAGATTTTTTTTTTTTTAATATCCAAAAAAGCCACTTTGGTATCACTGGCAGCTAATACATATGTAGCGTGTTGTAGTTTACTATGTGATGATATAAAGTCAGCACACATCAGGTGTTCCTCAGAACTTTTCTTATTAAAATCACTGTTTAGGTGAGCCAACCACCCTCTGCTGAAAATGTGTTGCTTTACCCTTTACACTGGAAAAGTTCTGAATTAAAAAGGGTTTTGCCATTCCACAAACATTGATGCTGAATACGTGAACTGGCTTTTAAAGGACAGTTTCACAAATCATTGACTTCCATAAACAATTCACAAGATTGACATGACAAGTGAGACAAGAGGCAGAGAAGTCAAACCAGGTCAGTGCAGTGATCCGAGCGCCTGGTTAATTATGTCTCTAGTGCTGGAAAGCTAAGAAGTGCTGTGATAAATACAGATGTAGCTGGATAAAACTGTGTCCTTTGTAACAACGGCCATCAGACCACAGTAATGGACCACTCCACACTGCAATCCGTTGCGCCATATACACATTTCCTTAGCCTTCTTTGTAAAGCAAGCTCTCCACGCCTCTAATAATCCTTGAATTACTTGTCCTTATACTTGTTTCAGACTAAGTTAATCATTCCAAGACTCAATATCTCAGATAAAATTACACTAACTCCTTATCTCATCTTGACCCACCCCAGGACTTTATCTGACTTCTTTGCTAACCTGAATGCTAGTAGAGATAATTTGCAGGTGACCTTCAAAAGCATATGAGCTTTTAATAGCCAAGAAACAATCTTAAAAACCTTGCTCCTCTGAAGTGTTTAAAAAGGTCCAGCTTTACTCAAAATGGTATAATCAACTGTTTTTGTCCATCAAACAAAAACAGAACCCCTCATATTTTTACAGTTTCCAAATCATTAACTATTTCAGAATAATTTATTCTAAAAGGATAAATCTTTTGTGACAAGTCGCAGAACTGTAAATTTCATGTGTCAAAACAGAACAGTATCCTTCTTTTTCTATTTGTGACAGAGGTTGTTATGTAACGTGACATTAAATCCACTGTTACTAAAACCTTTGGCTGAAATGCAATAGGCATATATATATATATATATATATAGAGAGAGACTAACTCTGATATGAAATGAGGGTTTAATGTAAATTATTGATAAATAATTTGACTTTGAAGCCAGAAACCGCTGAACATTCAGAATTACTGTCAGTCTGCCAAAGCTGTCTACAAAACAGATGGAACACATTAAAAAGTTCTCACTTTCTCTAAAATTACTGCAATTTTCCAAATAAAATATTGTATTTTCTCTTTTGGAAACTAAATATATTTCACATGATTTCTCAGGTGCTTTCTCCAAAGGCTGTCTAAAAAAGATTTTCCTGATATTTCTCACTATAGCTTTCATAATTCAAAATCCTTTTGTCTTTATAAAGGTCAGAAGCATCTAAAATATAAAGTCAAAAATAAATAAGTGAGACATCGTACCTCCTGAGCACACCATCCGCACTCTGGACCCAAAGCAAGGCACTTTGTGCATGTTACTGCATTTGAAGTGGCACATCTGTTTTCCACTGTAATGAAAAATAAAACCAAACATTCATGATTCATGATGATATGTGGGCATTGTAAATACCTAATTTTAAACTAAGATTTCAGAAATGACAGCAGTGGTGACAACATAGCAAAACAGAAGTAAAAGAGAACAAAGGCAGACTGCTGCTGGAATATTCACAGATGTTTTTGTAACTACAGCCTAGAACTATATGTACAGATAGAATAAAATCCATTCTCAAGTCCAAATTTCTAAAATACTGATTTAGCATAATATTGAAGTAAGAATTTATGCTTTGTCATGGATTTTCCTGATTAATTACTGGGCAGAAAACATTTACCAGGTAGTTTATCTCTTTGTAGATACGAGTTATTTATTATGCACTTTGTATGGAAACCAAAATGTTTCCTCACTTTCTATAAATATTCCCTCTCTGCATTTTCTGCACAGAAAAGCATGCCAGAAACAGCAGATTTCCTTTTCTTTCTTTTTTTATTTTTTCAGAAGAAAATACAAATTTATCTAGGATTAAGTGTGTCATAGATTGAAGACTTTCATAATTCTGTACTACACAGCTGCAGAAATTGTACCTACGAACAGGCCTATGACCAAACTACTTTATATACTTTATGATTCTTTGTTTTATAGGTCCCTGCTTAAGTTACTGCTATTTTTAAATCTTTGCTATAAAACTTCAGCAGTCCAAGCTGAGAAGAGCTATCCTTTTCAAGGTTTTCAGTCAGCTCGACTTGAATTAGCGCAAGTAACTTTTACATCAGTGTGTTTCTCTACAAGGCAGAATCTGCCAACAAGAGTTATGAGGAAGACACATAATTTGCCTCTCCAGTACACGTCTTAGTGGCATATGCAGCATGGCATATTCAAATCTAATGATTATAAAATATGCTGGAAAAAAAAAAGAATTTCTGCATACTGGAAAGTCTATATCACTTGATCCATCATTACAATGCAATATCCTCATATCACAATAGTTTGAAGAAAGGTTTGGTTTTCATCTAAAACTTTGAGGTACTGTGTCAGATTATTTCTTTCCAACGTGCAAAAAAATGCAAAACATTTATCTTTTTAAAAGAATGATAGCAATTTCTCACACTGAAAAGCAGTATGAGGAAAACATTTTCTAAAATATCCCTTTTCTTTTAGTGATTTCAGCAAAAAACAAACAGGAAATCCAGCATCCTGAATAACAGGTGATCCAAGGAACTAATCACAGGTTGCAAGTTATTAACATCAACAACATATATATCATTATTGCTATAAACAAGACAGCTAAGTTTAATACAGCACAATTTCAGTGTTATAACATTTTATGTTGATGGGAATTTCGTTAATTTCAATGGTCAAAGCTGTATTTCTATTCACATAAATGCTGTTTACAATGTTTGCCACGTAGTCAATGTGAAAAGAGAAAAAGAGAAAAACTATTACAGATGTGAAAGAAATAATAAGCTGAAAAGCATCCCAGAAAGGTGCTGGAACAGAGGAAAGTGATTAAATTGTGGGAGAGATCAGAAGGGAGACATAAAGGAGGAATAAAAAGAACAAGACAAAATCCAAAAGGTTTTTGTTTGTTTATTATAAAAACAAATACAGCAAGTTTTACTTGGATGTGAAATGAGAGCAAGCTCATTGGCTATTCTTTGACAAAACACAACTTTAAATTTATAAGAAGAATGGTAGCAGCATTTTATGTACTGAAGTCTGAAGGTCCAGACTTGGAGCCCATAGAAAAAGTCCATGAAAACCCCAAGAGATGAGAATGAGAATAAGGATGCCAGGTTGGGAAAGAGATGCAAGGCTGTAGAGTTTGCTGTAGATCTATTTCCAGGCAGTATTTGTAAAGCACACAGACAGAGGATGAAAACAAGTTGTTGAAGGAAGGAAAAATAAAAGGAATATTAAGAGTTCTACGCTCAGAAACATCACTTCATATCTTCAGCTGGATACTGAACACAGCAGACATTGAAAGACATTGTGAAAAAAAAAAAAAGGAAGAAGAAAAAAGAGAGTAAAGCAGTGGACTTGGTGAAAGTTTCGAAGGACATGAAAATATATGGACTGCTGATTTCCAGCAAAGTGGATCAAGACCACCACAGGTCAAAACAGGGGGGAGATAAGGCACGAGCTTTCAAGTTATCCATCAAGTAACCTCCACCTTCAAAGGACGGAGCTATTCTGGGAATAAAGTTGACAGGAAGGAATGAGAGACCTCTGTCTCTAGCTAAACAGATAAGCAATGTTTCAAATTGATTCCTGCTCATTACTTGAAGCAATAAACCAAAGTAAACCAACAAGGGAGTCTGACCTAATGCATTTCCCACAGTAGTTTCTGAAACTCCTTGCTTAAAATGCAGAATCCCAGCTACTTAACACAGGCAGTATACATTCCCAAATTGTCCCCTTTCCTAAATTAAATTCCTTTAAATATGTAACAAAACTGTATTATCTGTTATACTGAATTATAAATTACAAAACTGTATTATAAATATGTAACAAAATTGTATCGTGTTGCACTACCCACATGCTAAAAGGAGTTAACAGTTATCTATGATGGGGATAACTGCATATTTTCAGATGCATTTCCAAGACAGTTGTCCCAGATATTTTTCCATATTATTAGTTTAGATACTGAATCTACCTGAAGTCTATTTCAATTTATTAATAGAATCAGTATTGAAAAAAATAAGTTCTTTCTGTGTCTTTCTAAGCTGCAAAGGCCAAATAAACGAAGTTCTTAAAATCTAGTTTGAGTTTTCAGTGTGATCATGGCAGAAGAAATGCTTTAACAAATGAGATATACGGTCTTGCTGGATACAAATCTCTGCTGATAACTCTCCAGCCTCAAGAGCACCATTTTCACAACATGAAGTCACTGATTGGCAATTGACAAACTTGGTACCACTGGCACAAAAAATGATTTTTTTGGAATAAAGAGAAACTTCAAAAAGGTTTATTAATACCCCAGACACATTCTGGCTACATTACTACCATAGTTCCCAAGCACATAGTCACTTAGAGCAGTAACATTTATGGGAATGCTTTCATTCACCAAATATTTATTATTTAGGTATAAGCCTACTCTAAAACCTGTATTGATATAGCATAAACTTCTCAGTTTCTTTTAAAAATAATATGCAAAAGCAAGAAACATTTTTAATGAGTTGGCTGAAAAAGGAACTGAGATTTTTCCTGCCACTTCACCAAAAACAGAGTCCAGACAAGACTAAGTTACTATTCAGCCAAAGCTAAGGGCAAGTTTCTACTGGCTTAGTTATAACTGATGTATGCCAAAAGGTATTTTCAAAAAGAAAGGCCAAATTTTATGCTGGGAACTGCACAGGCATATGCATATAATAAAAAGTAAGTCCAGTAGGTTATACTACACTTTTCAAGCCTTCCCCACCATAAGAAAGCTGTGCTGCAACTATTCCAGCTATTTACACTGAACACAGGTGTCACAAGTCTAAATTCTCAGCAACAAGGACCAAAGTTGAACGAAATTTGTTTACGTTATAGTTGTATCCTGTCTCCCTGTAATGAAAACTGCTTTATCATGACCAGAATATTTATCTCAGAGATGTAATAATAATAATAATGTTCACTGGGAGCTAAGAGTGGTTGTTATAACAGGTTTTCAAACAGACAGCACTTTGCCGAAGTACAGCCAAGAATGTGGATTTACATTAATTTCACTGTTGGTACTTGTTTGTGCTGTTCTTGGAGGGTGCGCCCTTTGCTTTTTTAAAACAGAAAGCCAATATATAACCAGCAAATCATACTGCCTGGTGAAGGTCCTCAGCTTGTTGAATGGAGTTTAAAACACGGAGGTATATAAAAACCTCTGCAGTTTTTTTCCTTAAATTCTACATCCGATTGTCTTCTAGAGAAAAAGGCAACAAGTCTGTCTCTATAAACAATGCGCCTCTCAATAACTCAGGTGCAGCATCACTTCTGAGGAAAGCTGCAGCTTGCACACAGTGCACTCCAGGCACCTTCACCTTTCTCTCTCTCGAGGAGCTCAACTACGTGATTCCTGCAGCGAGAACAGTCAGTAACTGTCCCAGGTAACACACAGCTCCTCAATTCATTTTAGCCCAGAGAGCAGATACAATGAAAACCATTGTAAAAATATTACGATGGGGGAAATTTTTTCCGTGATTATTGTGTCTGATACTACTTGCTCAGATTACAAGGGAAAAAATGAGAGCCTGCACTTTAACTGCCAAGCCTAAAATCTAATCCTGGAATTAGGGTTTTCCCCCCCACCTTTTCCAAATAAACAAGTCTATTCTTGTACATGAATTATGGTTAATAAATATCCCCAAAATGACTGAGCAGAAATAACAGGCAACTATCTTTCTTTCCGCTCGCTCCCATTACCTACTTGAATGGTTAATCCATTTCACTGTTATATCCATGGTTGTCCACTTCAGTTGCCACTATTCAGACAAGAGCTAAGCTATAAACTGACTTGAAAATACCGTTTATCAGCAGCAGAAGCAGCAGCAAACCCAAACTGATTATTTAAGAAACAGATATATTTGCTAAAAAGAAAATGAATGTGAAGAAGTGCAAAATACAACTGTAACTGTAAAATCCTGAGCTCATGAAAAATACATTTGTAAACATGGCATGGCAAGTGAATAAAAGCACCTTCCAATAAAAGGGCATTCTTTTTCTATTAATCATTAAAAAGTTAGTGTTCCTTAAAAGAAAACTTAAAATTCATTTTGAGATCTAAAGAGTAAAAACCAATTACCACATGTACAAATTGCCCTATGAACCTGGGGAGTATTGCTGACAGTGACAGAAATGTTTTAAAAAGACATCGAAATGTCCACCACCTCAATGTACCAGAACTTGTAACTTTGCAAACTGTGACGTCAAATAACTAAACCTTCCATTTTTTACAGACTTCACAAAGCATAAGCAACAACACTCAAGAGAACTGATCCTGGATATCAGGTATCCAAGGAGAAGAGTATTATGGTATCCCCTTTTCATTATCAGATATTGGCAATAGACCTCTCTAACCACAGCACTGGGAAAGTTGTGACAGAAGAGGACACCTCATGGCTGATAGTGGAGGAGAGCCAATATATCAGAAGCCTGTTATTTAATGGCATATAGAGGTAGAGTTCCCAAGCAGTACATGGAGTGTGCACGCTCTCGTGATTAAGAAATTGTATGAACACACAAATGCAATGTTCACACAACTTCAGCTGTGACCTTGACTGTGAGCAGAGACTACCTCAGACTGACTTTGTTCCCAAGCCACAATAAAGAATGAAAACAAGCAAAGTAACCTTGAAAAAATTCATAACATACAGTTTTTGTTTCTTGGCCAACTCTACTTGCAGCCTCTCCTTTCTAAAACTTCCTGCTTTTCCAGGGGATGTTTCAATTTTGTTGATGCAATCCATGCATGCCTGCAAACAACTCAACAACCATTCAGTTTCTGAAACCAGCTTATTCTGTCCCTTGTAAATAAAAACATATATGATAATTTATGCTGATTAAGTCCTTAGAAGGGTCTCGTTTCCCACAGCCATCAGGTCTTATGTCATGGGTTTGATGACCCTGTTTGCACAGCTTTGCATCCTTAAAAAAGGCAAAGCATATGAAACCACCAACTTTAAATCTCTTTTAATTAAATCCCTCGACTTAATCGGAATCCCAGGATGTGTGGAGCTATCTTAATTCTCTTGCTTCCTAAGAGGGAACACGAACATGTTTCGTAAGAGGGAATGTGAACGTGGGAATTATTATACCCTAGTAATTTCCAGCTGCTAGAATCTCCCTAGGAGTTGGCCAGCTTGAATACAGTCTGCTATACTGAATACTGCTATGGCAAAGCCTAGAACTGCTGCTGCCATATTTCACTGGTAACTTAATTTCTTTATGTATTAGCAAGCAATACAAGCAAGTAGCATACCAATAACCTAGAATCATAATTATATTCCCAGGTATAACATACAATATTTACAATATACAATATTTATTAAATTAAGATGATGAATACGAAGGTAGGATCAAACAACCATTTTTGTCTATTTAAAGGAGTTTGACCTTGAATAAACGGAAAGACCAAGATGTATCTCCCATCAGCTTATATAGCTCCATCTCCTCAAACCTAGACCTCAACACTACTACTACTTGACCTTCCTAGTCAAGCTTTCTTTTGCATTTCTAGACTCTATCACCTTCTTGCTTTCTACCTTGTAAGAGCATTACCTCAGCTTGCTGCTGCATTTTCAATCAGAAATCTAGAACCAGTGCAGAGGAAGGACAACAACCCAAAGCTATTTCTTCACGAGATCCATTACCACAGGCTTGCTTATCCTCACTCATCACCTTGGTGAGGATTCTTAGCCCACAGCAGTGTAAACAATTGACTTTACTTACTTTATTTATATCTCTATATCCTGTCCTAGAACAAAATCATTCCATATTTCAGACAATATTGCTCAAAGATGAAAATCTGGACAAAGCAGCACCCAGTTCTGAGCACAAAATGATTAAATTGTGCTCTTAGAGCATCTTTTTTCTGAAACAAAACAAAGACTCCAAACCAAAAACCGTGTATGTATGTACTAGGCAGGCACTGCAGAGTTAAAATAGTGAACACATAATAAGTTGTTTACAGTCACAATTAGAAAACCTGAAGACTATGAAATCAAAGATAAGACTTAGGGAGGGTAATCACTATTCTTTAACGTCTCTTAGTATATAGTGCACAAGTCTTGGAAAAAGATGTGCTCAGCAGGGCTACTTTGACAATGTTATTGCATCCTGGAATACAAAATGTTTGATGTTTATTATACTGGTAAATTGCTTTTTGGTAGAATCATAACTCTTAGAACATGGTTATTGGCCATGAGACAAACAGAATGTGCTAAACATTTTCTGGGATTTTCTTTTAGAATATTTTTGTTTGTTTTATGTTCTTTGAATGCAAAAACATTTATAAGTTGTCGTATCTTTATTAATTATATGATAGCACAAAAGCCTATTAAAATCTAATTTGATAATCAACAGTTGAACTATGAGCCCTCCAAAGGTGCTTTTCTACAGTGCTTTTCTGAATATATAGACCAAAAGTTAATGAATATACAGATCTTCCTAAAGAGTCCTTTGAGAACTTTGTTTCTAAAACAAGAGATATATGTACTGCTCACAAACATTCAGAAAAATATTGATCAAACCTGTCTAGGAACAGATACTGCCCATCCTCTATTTTCATTTTTTTATAAGCCATTTAGCTTTTATAATTTTGGAACCAAGATTAAATAAAACTCTACTGAAGTCTATAAAATACACAGACTCACATACTCACTATAACAGCTGTTTCTGCATGCTTCTGCTTGGGCTTCTGCAAACAAATAGCCACATGTGTGTATGTTTTGCAGGTTCAGTTTAAACGCTTTGTAACAGAAAGCATTCAAATATGCAAGTTCAAGATTTTAAACAGGTAGTAATATATTTAATGTTCTGAGGTCATCCATGAAATTTTGGAAAGAAGATGGTATTCAACAGTTTTGCTTAGGCTGGAAGAGAACACTTGCTTATGTCATTAGTTTTATTTAGGATATTTTGCATCATTCTTGCCAGAGTGCAAGTTGTCTCAAGTTTTCTTACTTTCTGGGAGTCCTGTTTGTACAATAAGATATGATCTTCTTAGAATTCAGCTTTGCAGCAAGAAACCACCATCTAAAATTATCAAGTTGTCCTTTGTACAGTAGCAACTCCTGTCAGCTTGAGGTGAAATGGAAACAAATCTAACTCTGAAGTACAGAGGAACAAGTGGAATTCACTTAGCCTAATTCACTGGAATATTGGGAAAGAAGAGAACTTATTTTGGGAAAGAGAAGTTTCTGGCTTACTCAGGCTTGGAGTATTTTCATGATGCCACCGTACAATAACATGCAGCTGTATTTATTATACAGCTATGACAACAACAACATTCTAAAAATATTTAAGTTTTTAAGATATGAACCCAATAACAGAGGGTGCTGCTAACAACTTGATTCCCAAAATAGTCAAACAATAAAAATACTGCCTCCAAGAATATTATTCCACCTGCCTGAAGCTACATCATTTTTCTTCTCCAATATTTACTTTTAAAATCTCTGTCTTTAGATCTTTTGATGATTATAAATACTTCAGGCTCATTGCTGTCACTGTGGGCAATAGGAGGCAGAAATTACCGCATGGTAATGAAGTTATGGGAAGCAAAGAAAGAAATGAAGTTATGAGCTTTGCAAACTTTTGAGCTTAGGCAAATAAAGTCTCAGCTAGAAATTGCTTTTTGGCAGCATTCAAAGGCTATAAATTCCTATCATCCTGAAACACATTTTGCTCAAGGGGTTATTCTTGTTCTGCTACCAGAATAAGAGGGAATCCTGAATGGCTGGCAAGACGCTTACTTTTCTTCTTGAAGAAAGGTTCCATTACAGTGGACAGTGAACTAATTCATTAGAGCCCTACTTCCTTCCCAAAAGCTAAACTAAATACCCCAAGTCAATATATGCTAACTGCCAAGAAAAATCATTTTTATTTGTTAATAAAGTTCAAGAGCTTAGAAAAGAATAATAGACCATATCCTATTTTGTACATCATAAATTGTGCCTATTTAAGCAGATCAAAAAGAAGTATTACATCTTTCAACTGGTTAGATAGAGGTCTAGCAAGAAGCAATCAGCAATGGAAAGACATGGGAGCTTTGAATACAGATTTTGTTGAAAAGGGAGGCATAAGCAAAAGGGGATGTTCTCAGGCCTTAAGAGTTTGATAAGATCTTCTTAGCAAAAAATGAATTGATGTTCTCCAGCATTTTATTTTCAGCATATCTAGCTTGGGAAGATAAGTTTATACCAAAAAATCTGGACCATCATCTACAGTAAAAGCAGGAAATAGTTCACAAATACCATTCTTGAAAACATAGCATATGATTTTAGCATCATGAATATATTTAAGAAATATTGAACAAACTTTAAAAATGAAGTCATTCTGTTTGTCCTTCTTGACAGGGGTCATTAAATTCCCATCACTGGCCAAGATAGATATACCTATACCAACACTTAGAAAAAATATGTGGAGTTTTTTTTTTTTTTTTTTTCTATAGGCAGTGTTTTATATGGGTACTGGTCATAAACAAAGTAACTTGTTTATTTAGTGTAGGTTCCTCTTGTCCAATGAACTAACATTTTTAAGTGCAGCCTATCCTAAAAAAAGCAGTATGTCTAGTTTCTCCTATGGACTCACTCTCAGATGTGCTAGTGATGAAGCTCGCTTTCTGACAATAGTCTTGGTAAATATTAGCAGCCAATGTCAACTGATACTATTTGTAAGTACTGTATTGCATGTTTCCTACATCCATGTCTACATCCATGTACATTAGTAACTAATAAACCATCCCAAACTGACCCAAATCCCAAATCCAATTAATATGGATATCTCATCCTTTTTTTTTTCTTTGATTTTAAAATTGCCTTGGTCTGGTAACTGTCTGTTATACTATACAAATTTCTGTAATGGATATTGCTTTACCTTCAAGTGGAATCTTTTATGTGAAAAGTTTCCTCATATTCTTAGTTTGTAATGGACTTCTTTCTAGGGAGTTGCAAAACACTTCCAGCAACTATGCACTTTGTGAAGTATATGCGAGATTATAAGCCTCACTGATTTCATATTTTAATGTCCTTTTCATAGAATCATAGAATCATTAAGGTTGCAAGGGACCTTCAGGGATCTAGTCCAACCAACAAAGTTAACCTTTTGTTGAGCATACAACCACATGAGGGTTTATTTGATGCATATTCCATAAAGCTCACATTCTGATATCTCACTGATACTCTGGAGAGGTAAACTTAGATTACACTTTGAAGGAAAACTTACTCATTCATAGCTCTTGACTAATGGGTTATAGCTCCTGCTTGATCATTTTTTGTTGTAGCTCTGGCCCATAGAAGCTTAAAGACCAAAAAAAGAAGCTCCTGTTGCTTCTTCACTCTGCTATAAAAAGTATTCCTGCTGACTGGAAGCTTCACGATGCCTTCATAACTTCCTCCTGCAACAGCATGTCCTTAATGACATATTGCCAACCTTCCCAAAGCACCACGAGCATGCTATTTTCTCTTCTAGTTGGTAAACTGCCCACATCCTCTCTCTGTGGTTTCCACAACCATCCCATCTCAAACATCTGTAGTATGGAAACACTGTAAATGGATGTAGTCACCCATCTCATTCAACTTGCAAATGCAACAAAAATAATTAAAAAAAAGCTTACCACATAAAAACCTAGAAGACTCACATATGAAAATGCAACAGATTATGAGAAGGATGTAATCTGAAACCCAAATCTATACATGTTGGTGGCATAACTTGCTTCTTAGGCAAAGCAGAAAGAACAGGATCAGCAGATCAGCAAGCCTCCACTCCCTATTCCTCAGAACCGCACCCCAGAGCCACCTTCTCTCCTCAGGGACAACACTCAGCTTAGTTTTCCTGATGATCTTTGATGAACTTTGGGGAGAAGATCACCCACGCAGCCTCAGGAAATTAAGAAAAGGGGAGGTGGCGGGTGGGAAAGGGGGAAAATTCTTTTTTTCTTGGGTTGCTGCAAGGGTTATGACAACTGAGCTGTCTCAATATTAAGTATCCTACGGACAACAAGTCCATTGAGTCCCAAGTGGAAATGGATCACGAAGAAGAGAAATCAACAAGCAAACACTAAAAAGCTACTAAAGCTACTAAAATCTATCATTACTTTCCCTTCTCTCTCTCTCTCTTTCTCTTTCACTTTTTTTCCCCCTTCAGGAACATTTCCTAACCACTTTTCTTTAAAAACATTTCTTATATGGGTGGCTTGAATGACTTTCTCTATTCTTTAGAGTAGGGACACCGTAATGATTTATGGAACTTTCTAGCCAGAGTGAATACTGATGAGGATCTCATATGACCAGACTGGTGAAACACCAAAGAACCAGAAGAGATTTATGAATTATGTTTGACATTAGAAGTAATGGGATGAATTGGGATGAATCAATTAACACTTGTCTTTGCTATGATCACAGGCCCTCTGCCTTTCTAAAACCTCAAACTCTCTTTTCATATGACACACACAAAAAAGAGAATATTAACTTTTAGTATATATAGTCTTCTGTATAGTTTTGTCAGCCCTAGGTACATAACAGAATGGCTGTGTGGCTATTCAACAGTATTTTAGTCTTAGACATTTCATGTGATTATGCAGCAGATAAAAGCTAAGGACTTTTTTCTGGTTAGTTTCTGAATAAGCTGAGTGAACTGACTCTTTCTCCACGTGATCACACAAGGGATCGACACACACACATGGTTCTACTACAAAATTCAGCTTTTATTCAGCTTATCAGTTTACTTATCCAGTTGTTCACTTTTCAGTATTCCATAATAAATTCGGGATCTGTCTGAATCACTGGGAGGCAAGTGTAATTTTGAAATAGTTCTATTCTTATGTCAGGTATTTGTTTTAGTTGGCTTCGTAAGCTGCAAATTTCCTACAGTAAGACTTACTGAACAAGGCAGCCTTTGTAGAAGGCGGCAATACTAACCTTTTTTTCTGAGCTAACAGAACATTTAATCTGGGACTTGCAACTTCACAGTGTTGCAAAGCTTCCTTTTGTGCTCTTCTTAACTTCAAACTCGGGACAAATTCTACCTCTGTTTACACCCAAGATAAAACTCATATCTTAAACTGCAGCCTGCAATGCAAATAACTTGGGAAGAATCAAAGAGTATGTTTTTCAAGAAGAAGAGCAAGAAATGTTCCAATAAGAATATGTGAATGTCCAGTGTAACTTCACATGCATTCATATTTTTCTTTTTCTTTCTTTTTTTTTTCAGAGCTGGATCCGCATTGCAACAGATGCACATGTACTGCCAGCTCTGCAAATAAACGAAGCGAGCTTGCTGATGGCACAGGACCAGCACGATGCTCTTCGCCATGCCCAGCGCCGAGGTGTGTCCAGGCAGAACAGGAGTGGCTGCAGCAACACGGCTGGGCTGCCAAATCTCTGCGCAAGGAGCTGCTGCTGCCCGCAGCCCCTGTGAGAGCCGCCTGCAGAAGGTCAAACCATTCCGGTGGTGCCGCACTGGCCTGCAGAGCTAATGCAACCCCTCCACCAAAGAAACATTTCCCCCTAAACAACATCCATGTGTTCACTTAAATATACAAAACAATCTTTCTGCTTTAAGGCTTACAGGCTCTTGCCTGTAAGGTGATTATGTATGAAGGAAAGAATTCAGTGCAACTTTCAGCTTCCATGGATTAGCAGAGGTTTCAAATAAAGAGGGAAAAATAAACAAACAAAAATAAAACAAACCAAAAACAACCAACAAGCTGCTTTGCTGACACGGGAATTGCTGACGCTATAAGCATGGGATCCATGGCATAACATTTGTGCTTATCTCCACTGTTACTATTAAGTGTAGCAAAGAGAAGGCAAGAGCTCCGTGCATGATCTTTACCTGTGTCAGGCATTCTCTTCTAACAGGGCAGGATACTATTCACACTATGAACAGGAATCATATTTGCACTAGCTGTTACCTGGGAGCTACAGTTCTGAGTGAGGACACACTGCACTGAGGCACAGAACAGCCTCTCCATCAAGTTTCAATTAGCCTTCAAACTCAATTACACTGCGCAGAAAATAATCTGGAATGCTAAATAAAAAAAAGTCATGTTTCATAAGAAATTTAATAATGCTATATTTTGTTTTTCCCATTGACATTTACTTTGGTTTTGAACTCAAAATGTGAAGCCAAAAAAGCAAAATAAATTATCCTATGAAAGTTAACAAATTATTCCATTGTTACTTAACAGTGCTGGGCAAATCTGGCTGAATTAGGCACGAACTTGTCAGACATGCAACAAGGAATTTAAGACTAATACATTGTTCCCATTATAAATCTTAGAGGTTACAACTTAACATTTTAAATTAACTCCAGGCTTGAACTTGAAATACATATATTTACTCCACAAAGAAAAAAGGGAGGAAAAAAAAGAAAGGAAAAGTGATTGACTTGATCCACTTTTCTGATCACCATCGGTGAATGAGCCCCTTTACGAAATGCTCCAGTAGCAACACGATAGGTCTGGCTGGCCAGCTGCTGCGTGGCCTGGGGAGCGTTTGCGCGAGTCCCTTCAGCTTTCCTGGAGCTTCTACCTGCTGTTCCCGCTGCCTTCGCCACCAGCACCCTTCGATACCGCATCCACGGGGGACTGCCAGCCCACGCGCTGCCGCTCGTTGAGCGGGCAGGGGGAAGCAGCAACCAACCTCGCCCGGCCCCCCCTGCGTAGGGCCCCCGCGCTGAGCGATGCACAAAGGAGCGTTTTCGCCCCGAGGAAGGGCCGGTTGCAGCCGGTGACCCCGGCGGAGGCCGCGGGCTGAGGCGGAGCCCCGTCCCCGCGCGGGGAGACCTTCGGGCTCCGCAAGACCCCGGGCACCCGCGCAGCTCCCGCCCGCACCTGGAGCGGCCCCGCGGCCCCGCGGCGCCCCCCGCCCCGCTCCGCGCATCCCCCTGAGCCCCGGCAAAGCCCCGCGGGCGCGGGCGCCGCGCGCAGCAACTTACGGCGCTGGGCGAGCCCCGGCGCGGCCGCCAGCAGCCGGGCGGCCCCGAGGAGGGGCGCGGGTCCGCGCTGGCACTTGTGCACGGAGACGATGCCCGCGGCCAGGCACGCCAGCAGCGGCAGCCACATCGCGCGGCTCCTCCGCGGCTCCCGCTCGCTCGCCCTCTCGGCGGGGCCGCGTCTCGGCGGCGCGGCGCGCTCAGTCCCGGCCCCCGCGGGGGCGGCGGCGGCGGCACGGCCGGGGGAGGGGCGGCGGCGCGGGCGGCGGGCCCGGCGCAGGTAGCGCGCGGGGCGGCGCGGCCGCGGGGCGCCGCATCTCAGGGGCAGCGCCCGCCGCGCCCCCGCGCCCCGCAGGGGGCGGCCCGCCCGCGGCGGCGGCGGCGGGGCCCAGCGGCTGCCGCCATCCGCCTCCAGCCCGGCGCGCTACGGGCTCTTGCGCGCTCGCCCTGCGCGGCCGCGGGGAGGCACTTGGGACCGCGCGGGGAAAAGGGGCAGGAGCGCCCCCGCCAGCCCCGCGTTCCGCAGCGAGAGCAGTCGCCGTCCCCGCCCTCTCCGCGCTGACACCCGCTGCCGCCGCCGCTGCGCTCCCCGCCAGGTGGGCGCCGCCGCCGCGGGGAGCTGCGGAGCGGAGCGGAGCGGCCGGTGCCGCCGCCGCGGTCGGTGCGCGCCGGGCCGCGTTGCTAGGAGACGCCCGCGGGGCAGGTTCCACGCCGCGCGGGGAGGGGGCGCGATGGCGGGGGCGGGTCCGCGCGGGCGGTGAAGTCACTGCGCCCGCCCGCGCCGCTTTGTTCGGCACCCGCGGCCCGCAACCATGGATCGCGCCCGCCCGGGCCGGCGGGCGCCGGGGAAGGGCGCCGGAGCGGGCGGGGGGGAGGGTGTCCGCACCCCCACCCGCCGAAGAATGCTTCATCTTAAATAAATAAATAAATAAATAAAAGTAACTTGCCGCCCTTTAATCAGCCCGCAGTCACGCTCCCCGAGTAATTTCTGCTCGGAGTTTCCACCCCTTGGGGCAAAGCGGGAGTAGCTGAGACGTTAGCGGAAAGCACCTCCCGCGCCGCGGAGGAAACTCCCGCGGGCCCCTAGGTGCACCCGGCCTTCCACCCCGCCGGCCTCGTCCCTGCACTTCCATGGCCCCTGGCCACGGGGCTTTCCCTTCCAGGGCGCCCGTTTATGGCAGTGTGTGAGGCCCAGGGTGACACGCACCTGAGGAGCACGATGGGTCACAGCACCACCCGCTTTGGGCCTCTTGGCTGAGCAAGGTGCTCCAGGACCATCGCCTCAGCTTCAGGGCAGCCGAACAGATCCCCAAAGGCATCCCCATGCGGCACGTTGGTCCATCTGTGCCATGGGTGTCTTTCATAAATCATCCAAATGCAACCTGCAAAAATACCACGCTGCTTGGTGGCCTCGAATGTGACCTGACATGCCCTGACAGCCTTGAATTCAGGACCTCACAGCCCTAAGAAAAGGGAGGTTTTCACCTTCGTGTTACAGGGCCAAAACCTGAAAGTGGGCTGGGTTTGCTCAGGTCACTGAGGAAGAGATGGTGGTCGAGCAGCCCAGTATTCTCACTCCCGGAGTTTCTGAATACCACATAATTTTTCTGCTTTGTTTTGAAAAAAAAAAAAAACTGTTTTGGACATTTGTCTTAAGCATGGTTCCTCAAGCTGCCAGTGTCCAAATGGGGACAGTGTATGTGACAAATCCATATATATAATGATGGTATCTGCATCTATGTGACTTCAAATAGTGTGGTGTTCTTGACCTAAGAACACTATGATTTCAGAAATCACAATTTAGGCTATGTAAGTGGTAAGCTATCATGGGACCTTCTTTGAAGTGAGGCACATTTGTGTCAAGTGAATAAAACTCAATTCATTCTGACTTGACAGAATAATATATAAACCCTGGGTCACATTATTGCAAATTCATGGTGATTCAGAAATATCTGGAAAAGATGGTACCACTATGAGGTATAAATAAACTCAAGGAAATATCTTAAAAATAAAAAATCCCAGCAGAAGCAAAAGCTGCAGAAAATGAGACTGGAATTTTTGCCTATCTCTCTGTTAGATCAGAATTTAAATGATCGTAAGCATCATAGAGAACATGACTCTGTCCTTCACAGCATGGATTATCTTGTGAATTTCTAAGCAGGGGATATTCACTGTAGAAGTTGAAAAGGCACATACTGTTCCTTATGAGAATTATGTCCAACAATATGAGAATTATGTCCAACAATTCTGGACATTCTACATTCTACTCGAAAATGGAAGGGAAAAAAAAGATAATTGTTTTCCTATAAAATCTGAGACAAATGTAATCCAAACTGGCATACTGTAGTCAGTAATTTAAATGCTGAGAACATTAGAAAATGGATAAGTCAGTACTGGGTGAAAATTGTTCATCTTACATGCTAAATGCTACCAGCATCAACAAAGAGAGAAGCCAAAGCTGACGATGCCAATAGTTGCAGCCTATATCAGCCTGAACAAGTTGACCCAAGTATCCCACTTACTGATAAAAGATGCAGCTCCTGTGTATTTCTTTGGCTTCTTTTGAGTACATGAGGTAACACGGTTGCAGAATCTCCATCCTTGGGGCTACTCTAAGCTCAGAATCTAAACTCAAGTTCCCAAGCAATGTAATCTAATTGGATCTGTTTTGAGCGAAGGGCTCTAGAGTTTTATTTCAATAGAATTTATTCTATGAATTTGTGAAGTTAAAAGTGAATAATGCTTTGTTCTTATTCTGCATAATCTAATTTTAATTTCCTAAGGTGTTGTTATTTATCATTGTATTTTCTTTCTAGTCAGTATTTACTTTTGCTTTATTATAAACAAAATATAATTAATACTGTATCAAAGCATTGTAGAATATCCTCTTTTCAGGAACCAGTTCTGAAAATGTTGCATCTACAATGAATACACTAGAGGTGGTCAAAAAACCCAAAACATTACTTATAAAACACGTGTTCCTTTTTTGGTCAAGTTGTTCCAACCAACTTTGGTGTGCCATTTCATGGGGGAGAATCCAAACAAAAATTTCAAAGGGAAAAGCGATGGTGTTTTACAACCTGTAATATCAAAACTGTTTTTTTTTTTTACATGAAAATTGTATGTGTGCACTATTAAATTCACTACAGACAGCATTTTGTAAACTTAAATTGATTTTGTTTTCCTCTGACTTTCTTACATTTCTATGAGACCTCACTCTGAACTAGTACTTTTCATTTAATAATGCAAAATCTCTTGGGAGTATGGCAATTGTTTTGAGTTTGTTTGGATTCACTTGGTCCCACTAACATTAACATATGAATTCTATTTTCTTTTCTATATAACTACATGGTACAATCACCTGATTGTCTGTTACAAACAATTATAGTTGCTATAGGTTGGGTTCTTAAACAATATTTGAATCTAAGCTGCATCTAGTTCATATGAAGATATCAGTGAATTTTGCAAGTCTTTCATAAACCATCAATTTAAAAATACAATACAATACAATGCAATGCAATTCTACATAAAATTTTGTCCTACACAATTCACAGTTAAAATTTTTAACAAAATGTAAATTTTGTCACTTTGGTAATGCCGCGACACCTATCCTTGTAAGATGCTGGAAGTATAGCAGGTATGTATTGCAGGTATATTACAGTACAATAAACCTGACCTATTTCTTACCGCTTTGGGAAATAAATTTTGGTGCTACAGATAATCATTTTTATGATCTCATCTTACACAGTAGGAGGACAGAGGCCGAGGGAAAAGGTGAGGTGCTATCCTATTTAGGGCTTACTAGGTTAAAATCAGACCGTAAGGCTCTATAAAGATACTTTTTTTCTAGGTCATCTGTGATATGGACTGCCAATTTGTAAAGTAGCATCGACGGAGGCCTTAGCAAGGATGCCCTTGTACCCTATCTGAAAATGAGTAGGGTGATGTTTTTAGACATAAGTAACAAGAAGAAATTATCCATATAAGCTTGGAATGATAATATGCTTGGAAAGATAAAAAGTGTAATGTCACAAGTGGTTAAAGCTTAGGGTTGTTTATTAAAATGCTCTAATAATCTTTTCTGGAAGTATTTACTGAAAAAAAACCCTACAGTGTATTCAGCTAAACAGATGTATTCTGAAACAAGAACATTTTAATTGTTGTCACATGGAAAGTTTTAAAGAACAATTACTCGAAGATTTTTCAGTACTTCCACTATGCATTTCTGTATGACGGAACTTGTATTTCAGAAAGAAGTATTTTCTTCCTTTTGACAAATAAACATGTGGTGCGCTTTGAGAGCCTTTCTGATTTCAGATAGAATAGCTCCCATCTGGTCTATCTTTAAAGTATAAAAATTACCTGGGGCTCTTCTAAATCTAATCATTAATATTTTCCAGAAACTACATGACAGAATTACAGGCACTGCAAGTTGATTTCTGGAAGGAAAAGAATAGAAGGGTAGTAAGTCATGTAAATTATTTCATTAACCTTATGTAGGTGGGACTTTGGTTGAAGGACAGAAGACTAGGTTCCATGCACTCATCTTTGTGTCATGTTCCTATGTCTTCTTTCAGTGCTTGGAAGAATGAAAAGTAAAAACATATTGTTTAACTCAGTTTTATATTCCCATATGACTGCAGCCCATGCAAAAACAGTTGTTAGGAGTTTCAATTTTGACCATGCATTTTTCAGTTCCATGGGGATGGGTGATGATGGACAGAGCTCCTCCTAACTGACATAGATATAGATCCACAGAAGTTAAGCCCAATGAATTCATCTGAAACATAGGTTTCAAATGTCAATTTATGAAGAAAACAAGTAGTATTTGCATTTCTACAAAGGAATTGCTATTTTCTTCTTCCCCAGAACTATTTTTCTCTCTTCTTCCCCTGAAGACTATTTGTCCCTCTTTGCCTCCCTCCCATCTGTCTTACAATTATTTTGGATCTTCCTTCTGATCCTTGTTTGTTTTTCCGTGACTTCAGATGTTCCCTAGGGTATTTTACAGGCCTATTACTTTCTCCACCTTCACCCTCACTGCTTTTCTCATTTCCTTAATGAAGGCCCAAGGTCCTTCCTGCTGCAGGAATCTCAAGTGATGTTGCAGTTTCTCCTTAATTCCCTCTCCATTATGGTTTAATGCCTTGTCTGTCCCCCAGGATATAAGAAATTGGGTGACCAAAGGAGATGAGGCATTCCATAATAATATAGCAGACTCAATAACATTTTGGGAAGTTTTCAGGCAAAATTCCCAGGTAAGCTCTTGTCACCTTTAGCTCACTCCTATTTCCTAGAGTTTTCCTATGCAAAATTCTTATTTACAAGGAAGTAATAGACAGAAAAGACAGGTTATAGTAGAGACATGGGAGGAAATACTTTATTTGGATTTCTAAAAGGTTGAAGGTTCTTGTGAGAAACTCCTGAGGAAATCAGTGGTTGAAAGAGAAAGTTAAGCTGTGGTTTAGAAACAGTATTGTATTGTTTAACAGAAAATAAACATCCAGTATTAGCACAGTATAGGCTTTATAGAACAGACTCAAAATGCAGAATTTTGTATCTGGATGATTGATGATCTCAAATCATTTCTCTTGCCCTGTCTTGTTAGGGTTGTTAAACCTGGTGCACTGAAAAAATGGAAAAGTCCTGAAGACAAACTTTATATGCATGTGGTGATGGTGGTGGGTCGTAAGGAGAAACAGATACAGTGTATGTGTGTTTTCCCTGCTTATCAAAGAATTTCAGCTTCTCTGATAGGACCTCATCTGCCCTTGTTCTTAGTTTTGAAATCTGGTATATATGTTATAGCCAGAACGCTCTCTGTGTGATAGTTATCACAATATCTCCTCTCCCTTCTCACCAGATGACTGCTACTGTGACAACTGATATAAATCATGAAACATTGAATACCCAAACTGAGAAAGAATGGAGGCAGACCATTGCAGGCATTTAGAAAAAAAAAATATATTCCTTACTGATTTTTGCAATTGTTTCAAATATGTGTTTGTATATATGTCTCCTTGCCTCTTACATCCTCCCAGTCCTTGGATTGTTATCATTCTGGCATGGAAACATGTATGTTTGGGCAGCACCTCAAACAAGACATCCCTACTTCTGAGAAAATATTTATTCATAATAATGAATTTCCCTTGTCCAGTTCCAGGATCCAGTAAAGCTGTAGTTATTAGTTTTATTATTTTTTTCCCTTCATGTTATATAAACCTAAGATTCTTTTCTTGAATATGCATAATTAACTTCTGGGGTTACTTGGCTAAAGATAAGAACTGTATAGGCTTTAAAAATAAGTTAGATGTTTATACGAATTTTATGTGCCTTTACACTACCTGGAATAAAAGTTCATAAAGAAAGTGATCTTTCACACTCCAGAACAAAACAAGCCATTGTCTGGCACTGCAGAAGAAAAACCCAACTGGCTACCATATAGTAATATAACCTTCAAAGATTGTTTTCTGCTTTTGCTGAAAAATGGCTGCTCTGACATCCAGAGGGACCTGGACAGACTGGATAACTGCGCAGTGAGAAATCTTATGAAATTTAGCAAGGCCAAGTGCAAGGCCCTGCACCTGGAGAGGAATAACCCCAGATACCAGTACAGGCTGGGGACTGACCTTCTGGAGAGCAGCTCTGCAGAGAAAGACCTGGGTGTCATGGTGGATGATAAGTTGACCATGAGGCAGCAGTGTGCCCTCGTGGCCAAGAAGGCCAATGGGATCCTGGGCTGCATTAAGAAGAGCGTCTCCAGCAGGTCGAGGGAGGTGATCCTGCCCCTCTACTCAGCCCTGGTGAGGCCGCATCTGGAGTATTGTGTGCAGTTCTGGGCTCCACAGTACAAGAGGGATGTGGAGCTGCTGGAGAAGAGTCCAGCGCAGGGCCACAAGGATGATCAGGGGCCTGGAACATCTGCCCTACGAGGAGAGGCTGAGGGAGCTGGGCCTATTCAGCCTGGAGAAGAGAAGGCTGAGAGGGGATCTAATCAGTGTCTATAAGTACCTCTAGGGAGAGAGTGCAGAGGACGGTGATGGTCTCTTTTCAGTGGTGGCCACCAACAGAACTAGAGGTAATGGCCACAAACTGAAGCACAAAAGTTCCGCATGAACTTAAGGAAAATTTTTTTAACAGTGAGGGTGACAGAGCGCTGGAACAGGCTGCCCAGAGAGGTTGTGGAGTCTCCTTCTCTGGAGATCTTCAAAACCTGCTTGGACGCAGTCCTGTGCCACGTGCTCTAGGTGACCCTGCATGTGCACGGGGATTGGACTAGATGACCTCTAGAGGTCCATTAAGCATTCTATGAATGTGGTGCAGATCATTATGGAAGTCAGGATAAGGCATGAGAAGAACTATGGGGGTTATTTGCTGCTAAAGGACAGATATCACTTTGTCTGGACAGACACTTTCAGCTGTAGTTAAGGCAGTCTAGGCATGAATGATTTGTTCCACAATATTTAAAAAGTCAGAATAAACTGAGGATCAAAATTAAAGACAGGCTGTTGGTGTATGCTTGATAGGACTACACAGCTACCTTGGGATTCGACCATTTTATTTGAAATAGAAAATATTTTACATAATTAAGAGAAAGTCCAGCTAGTAATAGGTTCCTCTGGAACTTAGTTAGTGTAATACTTTACCAGCAAGTGATCCTTGTGGGGCATGATGCACTGATGAACACTAGAAGGTGAGAGGAAATAAAGGTTGCAAAATAATTTAGTGAAACATAACTGTGCCTGAAGAAAAATGCTTCTGGTTAAGCTTCTTCCTTGGTACAATTCCTATCATTTGGTATCTTTAATTCCAGAGTATATTGTTAGCTTTAGGGAGCTTTAGGGAAAAAATGCCTTTGCATAATGGAAGAAAGCTACCATAAATATAAAGTAAAATAAATATAATTTATTTATTTAACAAATAAAAGTGTAAGAGTTGGACAAAAAAGGAACATAAAACAATAGTTTATAATGCCTTGGCTGACTCTGAAATACATTAGGAGTAAATTACATCAAATTCAACTAACCTTTTACCCAACTAAAAAGAAAGCTACCAGCATAAAACTGAAGTTAGAGAAAGAACAGCAAGCACCACAAGCAGAACTGGCAACATGCGCTTTGCTTATGATCAGACTATCATAATAATAAATACCATAGAAGATTAGGATCTCAAGAGATGTGATTAAAGTAAAAAATCATCTACAGCTACGTGAGTCATAGAAAACTTAGACACATGAACTACTCAAAGGGACAGAAGAGAATAACTAAATCTTTTGCTCCTAGCCATTAACTTTCTTCCATGGAACACTTCAGCTACGTGATCACCGCTTGAAAATGCATACCTATGAATTTGCTGATGACTTGTAGGTTTTCATTTTCAAAATGATGAAAAATGATGCTGTCATTAAGCTTCTCCCCATGTGTGGTGGAAAACACTAATTCTCTGTAGACTCTTAGTTTATTTCTCCGGCATCATTGTCACTTGCTCTGTCCACTTCCCTTTAGGAACTTGAGAGGTGTCATTCCTGTAGAAGGGGAAGGTAAACTGAAAATAAAACAGATCAGATACTGCGGGGAGTCAGAATGGAGTTAAATGCGTGAATCTGGATCCAAAACCAAAATAGCAGAAATACATTTCTTTGTTCTCCATAAATTCTCTTAATCGGTGACACTATACTTTTTTTTTTTATTTTCTCCTTAAATATCTCTTACTCATTATTCTGCTTGTATTCCTAGGGATAGGATACAGAGGACACACATAATCACACAAAAGATAATGTGAGTTAAAATTACTATAACACTAAACAGTTGAGTTCAACTTTATTTCAAGATATAGACTAACTCTGTGGTAGTTTTACCTTTTTACTTGTGGCCAGATCTGCTCAGAGCCCTCTTTCTCTTTATTCAGATCCTCCTTCTATATTCCATACCTACCAAAAAGTACTGATGAGCTTCTTCTTACATAAGGACTAAAACATATGTTTCAGTATATTGTATCATGAAATGTAGATACCTAGATATATTAGGAAAAGGTTTTCCAACATATGATTTCATTATGTAATGATGACAGGTTATTGAATTTGAATTTTCAGTTGTAATAGAGTCAAAATATCTGTGGAAGGTATCAGTATTAGAATGATGGAATGTGACTTGATGGAAGTTATAGAGGGAATTAACTAGATAGACGGTTGAGGCAGAATTCTGCCTGTTGGTGTGAAAAGGAGTCTGTGCGGTCACAGCTGCCAGAGCTCCTGCTCTTTCCAAGTAAATTGAATTTCTAGAGAGTAACTCGAGGGAACAGCCTCTCCTCTGTGGAGCATGTAAAACCAACACAACATACCTCCTTCCACAGTCGCATTACCACAATTTGCCTCTGGAATCATCCTTTGCTATTTAGGTTAAGCTTTTCTGTCCGTCTGTCTGTCTCTTTTTTTTTTTTTTTTTCTTTCCATTGTTTTTTACAGTTGTTTTGGTTTAGCTTTGTTCCTGAAACCAGGTGGTATATGGAGTATTTTTTAAAAAACTTTTTATATTGGCATTTCAAATTTTTCAAATTGAGAGTTAATGCAGGGAGGAAAAATCTCTCTCTCTCTCTCTTTTT
Source organism: Tinamus guttatus (assembly GCF_059628265.1). Taxonomy (NCBI): domain Eukaryota; kingdom Metazoa; phylum Chordata; class Aves; order Tinamiformes; family Tinamidae; genus Tinamus; species Tinamus guttatus. The sequence continues at coordinate 381,670 of NW_028288601.1, read as the reverse complement.
TTTTTTTCTTCCCTGGTGCTGTTGAGCTAATATGTTTAAACTTTTTTTTTTTTTTTACTTTTTTTTTGACTTTCTAGAACATTTTTTTTTCTTTAATCTCTTTCAGCAATAGTGACTGTATAGGCTGTTAACAATATTAGGCAAACATTTTTCCATTCCAAAAACAGAAATTTAGACTGGTGATAGCCTTCTAAAGGAGTATATGAAGCCTTTAGGTGGCAGCCAAGGGCTGCAGTTTGAATTCCTGGATTTATTAGTTGTGTGGTTTATGATTTCTTTTCAGATTGCAAAGAGGGTATCTAACCTAAGAATTAATTTCTAATCCATCCAAAAGTAAAATCAAAGGAATTTCACATAAGCGGAACAACTTTTCGAGATAAATATGTCTGGATATACAGGAGTGTTCCTGGAAACCCTTACTGTGGCCTATTGCCCTCGTGCCACCCTCTCTATCAAAGTATTCTTAGCAACACACCATAAAGTCTAATTTTTCACTCCCATTGATACATTAAGTATACAAATGGCATTCAGTGTGGTACTTTTGTGTTATATTAACTAGAGTGTGAATAATATTCAGATCTGTACTTGGGAAGATCTGTACCTGGGAACCCTGGGCAGTCCTCTACCATCCACCTCCTCCGCACAAGGGCCCCTCATGGCAGTGTGGTAGAGGCTGCCGGTCCCCTTGTCCCTCTGGCCCAGCAGCTCTGTCAGGGGGAGCTGCACAGTCTCCTGGGCGGTCTGGCACATGCCATAAGAAACTGTGGCTCCAAAGGAGTTCACTCCAATTGCCTCTTCAGGAGCATCGTGGCTTACTACCCCAGTCCTCCCCCATGCTGTTCCAATACAGAACTTTGTGATTATTTTTTTCTTTCATAAAATGGGCTTGTAAAAAAAGCTTTGTTGCGACTATGCAATGGATTTATTGAAATTCTGCTAAAATACATTCCTAGAATATATTATAGAGACAGCTAGTGATGTCAAAATGTTTGGTAATCAAGATAAAACTGTTCTACAAGAAACTGTGGGATCCCAGATACATTTTCATAAGGGAATAATACATTGTTATTTTTACAAATAACTGCATAGAGATATCTTTTGATACTGAACTTTCTTTTCTAGACTTACTATCGTTTTTGTCTAGGAAGCATGGTCACATTTGCATTAGATATACTGGCATTAAAAATAAGACAGAAGATTTGCAAATAGCTTCCTCTGTTTATTTTACCATTCCCAAAGTTCTTTGCATAATTAACAATCATATGCAGCTACAAAACAGTTGGTTTACCTCTGCAATTTAATGTAGTATACATCTCACTATACCACTGAAGTGTTCAACAGTGTGGTACCAAAAACCTACATATGTGCAGAACAAACATCTAAATTCAGCAATAACAAACAATTGTGCATGCTGATTACAAACCAGATGTGAAAAATCAAGAAGTTTAACTTAAATGCTTAGTTATTCAATTATTAACAAGATCAGATTGCATCAAGATTTACATTGAAAATATAATTTCCTTTTAGAAAGCTTGTAAATAAGGAAGGTCTGATTGAATATAAGGGTTTTTTGGTGAGAATATTTTTTCTCTATCCTTCTTTTTTTCTCGTTCAGCTTCTCTGTTTTATGTATATCCACATGAACGTCTGTGGACAGATGTGAGCTCCATTTCCAGTGGGCTGAGGCTTCTGTGTATAAGCTACGGTCTCTCCAGAAGGCTGTTTTACCACTCTTGGAGTGGAGCTGATACATCTGTCTTCCAGCAGAGCCTACTAACTGACTGAGGTTGGGTTAGCACTAAATGGAAATGGACTGGAAGAGGAGAGGTATTAATGCTCTCTGTTCCCACCTATGGAGGAGTATCTTGCTTTTCTTATTACCACTGTTGCCCCTTTATTACCCTGTGCTGCTGCAAATTAGTTCAGCTTCTCATGCATACAAAATGTAGGCATCAAGTTTTACAAATAATTTGCATTTCGCTCATTCATAACCATTATCTGGCCAATTCCCCCACTTATTCAAGTCTCTGTTTTATTTGGTACAAGATCAAGTTTTATTCTTTACTCTATTCTTTCTTTCTTTTGCCTCCAGAAAGCAAAGAATAGGGCATATAATTCAAATAATGTAATTTGTGTAGTAAATGGAATGATAAGACTTGATGCAGAATACTGCGAGGATGCTGTGAAAGATGACCTTGCTCTTTGAGGTACCAACAGAAGTTTACATGACAAGGAAAGGTTAAGACAAAAGTCTTCCACCCAAAAGGCATTCTGCTCCTTTCGTGTGCCTTTTCCTTATTACTAACAAAGCAAGTTATTTGTTTACATAACAAAACATTGGAGAATGTCTTATTAGAGGCAGAATTACAAAAAGGCTCATATACTTTTAGGTTAAAAATTTTATTACTGTATAAACATTTTTATCCAATTTTAAAAAGTACCCCTCCATTTCAGCCCTGCAGTCCCTCCTGGGGTAAAATTTCTTTTGAGGCTGTGCCTCATAATAATGGTGTTTTGTGTATCTGTGATCAGCAGGGTGCTCTTGCTCTGCCTCTTGCTGAGCCGGACTAAGTTCTTTTATCACAGATTTGGAAAATTTGGGAGATAATGGGGGGTAGTTTTAAAATGTTTTGTTTGGAAAACAGACTAGAAATCATCTCCCAAGCTGCTGAAAACAAGGGACATAATGCAATGAAAGGTAGGAAAGAGAATATATCCACTATGATGCAGAAGGGATTATTCATTAATTTACGTAAATAGCAGCAGGTGTGGGTAATTGCACTTCAGTGAAACTATATCTGAAAGCACATAAATTCTGGCAACTGCTACTTTTTAGGTAGCCAGTGTTTTCAAATTAGAATTAAATAGAATTAAATGGAAAGAAACGTTAAAGCAGAAGTGTTTCTACTCTTTAAACAGAAACATTACAGAAGGCCAGATCCACAGAGGAGGTGCTGAAGTAGAAAAAGACAGACTTTGCTTTTAAATGTCTATGTAAGCCTTTTCAGGAAGAAAGCTTACTCAGAAAGTTCTGATCCATATGGATAGGGTTTAGGGAGTTTTGGCAGGTCCATAATTTGTATGTAAGTACTTAGTTATTTCATTAACACATTTTGTTATGTCTTTTTATTTCTCTTATATATAAATTATATTTTTAGATGAGTGTGTGTGAAAATGATTTCATTTTATGGGAACAATTGCATCTGTTTAATATGAAATATAAATGTTCTTCATCATTTGAGATAATCTTGTTAACAGGGTAGTTTTGAGTGATATAAGAACATTTCAAAGAAGAAGGATATGGAATATTTAAAGAGAAACAGCCTGAAAAGTTCATAGTCATTAAGTCATCTTTTTTGCTAGGTGATGAAAATTCCCATTCGGCTAATTCAGTCAGTAATGTATAAATCACCTTCATTCGCTTGTGAATGCTCCACTGAAGACATTATTTTTGACTGGTAATATTATCTCTAATTACCTTCATCTTTTCTTAGCACTTGATAGGATGGTCCTAGTAATTCATGGCATTATGTAGAGTCAAGGAAAAGTTCTTAGCTATAAACCTTTCTTTGGAAACTGACTTATTTTCTGGAAGTATATAAGCTTGTATACAGTATCTTGGGAAAAGTTCTCCAGCTCCAAATTGAAAAGTTAATGTATTAGTGAAGGCACCCCTCTGGAATTAACAAACCTTCATCTTTGGGAAAATAGCCCTAACTATTGGCTCACTGTGTGAGTGAGCTTGTCACTACTTGTGTGAGTGAGCATGTCAATCTGTCTCTTGCAATTTTTTTTAGTAAAATTTATTTATGCGGGAGAGAGGGATTTTTAAAAGAGTGGAATTAACTTCTATGTGTGTGAGGGCATCTTGTATCTGTAAGTGCAATATGAATTTCCATATTTTCCTGCAAATACAAAGCACATGTCCTGTGGCCTCTCTTTCTCTGCTATATCTATATGAAAAGATGTACATGAAAAGAACCTGTTCCAACGTGACTTGCCACTGTGTTCTTTCCCTGGGCAAAACATAAGAACATGACCAATACAAGTCTCTCAAACACTACTTTAAAGAAGATAGAGTAGTATTTATTTAGAATAAGATGTATTTACATGAAATATGCACAATACCAGAGACTGATAAACAGTAATGTTTTCAGTTCAATAGTTGTATATGTTTGTACTTTCACTTTTATCCTGTGTATCCTCAGACAACCTCTAATATGACATAGATTCCAATATGACCACAGCAGAAGGCATTTGTTATCTGATCCAAAGTACACAAAGTATTCCCAGGAACTTCCTATCATGTCACTACACATTCAGAGGCAGTCCTTGGATAAGAACAGAGAGCGCTTATATATCCATTATCCTACTAAATGATGAGTCTCCAAATATTTCTTTGTCAGGAAAATGCTTCTGACTCTTAGACTGGTATTTCACTGAAATATCTATTCTCCGTCTTTTTAAAAATTGCATGTGAGATTCCCTGATCTCTTTAATTTCTTGCAATATGATGAGTCTGAAGCTAATTTGTTTCTCACATTTCAGGAAGATTTTTTCCTGACCTGCTCATTAGTTCTTGTGTTGCCTCATGTGATATAAAAAACACAACCTCCAATAGTTTTAGTACTTCCAACTTTCAATAAGGTTGTTTAGTTTATATTCCACAGAGCTGGTGAATGTCCATGATCTTCATTGTGGGATGGTGCACAGCTGTTATACTGCAAGTATACTTCAAGTTTTCAGCTTGAGTTTTAGAATGGAAAAAACTAAGATCGTATGAACTTGAATAATAATGTAAGTTGTCCTCAGTATCTTTAATTTTGATTAAAATATTCTTTCTTTATGTTGGTTTTCATAGGTCATTCAGGCAGAAGTTGTTGGATGACAAATATGAATTGACACTGCAAATGAAAATTTTCTTCTAATATACAGAAACAATTTTTTTCAAAAATGACTTGAGTTTAAAATTACTTCTATATTCAGCAGACCACTTTTTGATATTTAATTTATATAGCACCTGATTTTCTCTATTGTTCCTACATAAATCTAGTGGATTGCATTGCAGTCAGAAATCTGCAGTAACAGGCCACACAGTCACAACTGATTTTTTTTTTGACTGAAATCCAATCTTAATTCCAAACAAGAGTGCTACACTTTTCTAGGTTCCCTATTTCCCTAGGTGAACTAGGAAAGGTTAGTTTAAATGATTAGCAACTAAATCATTACAGATTCTGTCTAATTTAATTATTTTTGATTCAATGGAAGAAGAATGTATTGGTTCCAATGCTTTTTTAAAAAAATAATGATACTGCTACCTGTTTCTCAGTTATTTTCTCATCATACTAGAATATTGTTATGACTGGTATTCAGAAAAGGCTTCCAGAATTGTATGTCCTGTTTACTTATGCCAGTTTTTTAAAGCTGTCTTCTTTGACTCATAACAAGTCATCTCTCCCATAAATGAATATAATTTTGTAGTTTAAAAGATACTATGTTGTCTCTGTGGAGCCTTTGTCTATTACTGCCAATCAAATCATTAACACTTCATTTCTGTTCCATTGTCTGAGGTCTGTGATTGAAATACTGCAGAGTGACTCACTGTTATATAAAACAGGTCCATATTTTGTTTTTTAACTTTGTTTCTTGTAAAAGTATCTGCATACCAGCACTAATGTGGATGTGGCATCATTGGGAAAGAATTTGCAGACTGAATAACTATTCATTCCTTTAACCAGAATCCTCTACCTATTTAAAGATTTTAAAGCGAGCAGATGGGAAAAGCCTAAAAAAACACAAATGCAGGGGATGTAGAAAAGGAACAGGTTGGTATGGGCCGTCTGTATAAACTTTTTGAATGTCAGATATAAGACCTGATTAGTTGGCATAGAGAATGAAAGCCTTATTGCCTCCAGATGATGCAGATGCTGAATCTGCCTTAAAATATCCCAGAAGTGTTCAAGCTTCACAGCAGCAGTTTTTGCAAGTTTGCTCAATGCCTCGTCCAGCTCTGCTTCAATAGGTTAATCCCACCCCAAGAAAAACAAAGGTTCTTTCTTTTATGTCGGTTTATATAGAGGATTTTCAGTGTTGCTATGTTGTGCAATGCAGGAAGGCTGGCTTTGGTCAAACAAATTTGGCAATTCAATAAGAATTCCTGGAATTATTGAGTGAAAATTAAATGGATCATTTTACAACTAAATTTATAAAACCTACCATCTTATGAAAACTCATGACAAATATATATATATATATGTATATACATATATATTTTAGTCACATGTAATTAGTTATTTTTTTCTTAAGTTTTTTTTTGTTTTGTCTGAATATTTTTCTTACCTTACTGTCTGGTAACTTCTAATGGAAATACTCTTTTTTAGATTTATCTGGATGCATACATTTGAATAATTGAAGTAATGATCGCTTCATTAGTTCTAATGCTAAATAGTTTTTCAGCACTGTTATCTTGTCACAAATAGTCCTTAACTATAGACTCTTTGTGACCAAAGAGTGAAACTGTTCACAATTACAAATATGAACAAGAAGTGATACTCTCTATTTTAAAGAACACTCTATAACGACTTGTGTAATCTTAAAATCCTTTTGAAGCCATCTCGCCATATTCTTTCCCCTCTTTTCATGAGATTTGTATTTATTTGTTTACTAAATGAAGATTTTTGAGCAGAAACTTGGAATATGTGTTTATAACAACATAACTAGTGAATACAGTAAGTGAGCTGTTCAAACTGGAATGAAAAATTCCCCACCAGATTTTATAACAGCTGCTGAAGTCATGTTCCCAGTCTGAAATCATAAAAAAGAAAGATCAAAGAATTGCTCGAAACTAAAAGAAACTCAGGCAAAACTCTTTATTTTTGAAAGTCTTTAAATTGTTTTTGTCCAAAATTATTTTATAGACAACAGACACTTTGTTTTAAAAATTTCAGGCTCACTTTGAAATTATTCACCTGGATTCTCCATAGGAACAATTATGTTGCTATGGTGATGGGCCAGAGCAAATGCAAAATATAGATACAGATAGATTCCCCAGAGGAAACTAATTCAAAGCATAAGAGAACCACTTGCATTTTATAAACACTGTCCTGATATGCCTTTTTTTCTCCATCAAAAGTGCAATAAGATATCCATAATCCTAAACTATCTTTTTTATTGAGAGCTTTTAAAACAGGATTAGGAAATCTTAAATATTTTTTTTCTCTTTTGTATAAAAAACAATACAGCAACTTTTTATTATTGCTTAAGAGCTATTAAAATAAAAGAGGAAATGAGAAACAAAATGGACACAACTTTACAGACACAGCAATGAAAACCTTGCTGTAAAGGGAAGATGTAAAGGGAAGATTTTGTTCACTTGTTGGGAGTTCAGTATCCATGACAAATATGTAAAAGTTCATTTCTTTTCCTTCATCACTACAAAAGGGTAAGTTATAAAACAACAAAGTCCACTTTAGAGAGAGAAGGGACAAGTGCTCCTACTCTGAAAGTCAGGCATCAGCCACTTGGGAAAATATACAAAAATCTCCATTAATTTTCAAGATAGTTTGTCCTCAAGGTATGCAATTGCAGAGATTTGATTCTGTCCCTGAGAAGCCAACAGGACACATAAACTACCTACCTGAATTATTGTACTCCAGCAGTTGTTAAACTGCAAAAGTGATAAAGTCTCAAATAATCAAAGAAAAAATATTATGATGATGTTTCTCTCTAGTAACAATCAGCTCACCAAAAGGAAAATTTGTGGCAAGATCACCACTACATTTACTGAAATGCACCATTTTACCTTCATGTGTAGTCCACAATTGTAGCCCCTATTTTAGATTAAATTCTCTTATTGTCTTATTGTCCTTTCTCTAATTCTCTATGTAGGCAGTAAAAATCTTAGTATTTTGAATCAAACAGGATTTTTTTTTTCTTCATAAGCTTTATTTTCACAGGGCTGACATTCTCTCAAGCAAGAAGTTTGTGGGATTCAATACATATGGGCTTTTATAACATTGGATCACAGTGTAGTACCACAGCATAAGGAAAAAGATGTCCAAGCTGTAAATTAGAGAGACCTACTTCATGGATCTCCCTGTCCTAACATTACATCTGAAAGCTATTAAAGCATGTGAACATCTTTCAGGGATGTTTCAGAGACCATAGGCACATATGTTAAAGTAATTTTATTATTTCTCTACAGCTGTGACCATCAGCTATGTTTCTGAGTGAACATTGCCTGCTGTATTCTATTATAACCCTTCCCTATACAGATATTACTTAATATATGTGTATATGTATGCTCAGATTTGATCCCATTCTCATCTCAACCTCAAGTAGGGAATTCCCTATACCAGAGTGTTTCTGTGGGTACACAAATATCTGCTTTTTTTAGCACACGCCGGAGTCCAAAAGAGTTGTAGATCCTTGACAACTAGAATGTGAACTTTCTGGATCCTTATTTCTATTTTTAATTTTTATATTTACATATATATACACACACACAACTTAGATTCATTTTTAAAAATTGCCACAAACATTTGATTAAGATCAACTGTCATCTCCTCATTCAGTTCCAGAGATAGCTCCAGGTCTTTTAAAAGTCCATTCTTCACCTAAGCACTAGAAGAGCGAGTAAGTAAACATTCTTAGTAACTTGGGCTAGTAAATTCAAACGTAAAAGAATTAAGTGTATCTTTGTGAAAGTCAGTTTTAGGGAAAACTTAACTTTCAAAAACTACAAATGTTCCCAGTGCTGTCTGAAACAGGCTAATTTATTTACAAAACATAAATGTTTAGATTGCTGGAGACAGAGTAGAAACTGTCTGAAATTTTGGTAAAGTTCAAAGGGAAATCAAGCTTCTGTAATTGGGGTGTAGTTAAGAGGGTGAAAATGAAAGGAAAAAAAAGTTGATTCTTTGTAAAATTTAATTAGTTTGATTTTTTTTTCTTGAAAAATGTATATATGCCACAGAGGAACCAGAAAACCAGGAATGAAAAAGAAACATGGTAAATCTAGCTTCTGGGAACTAATAACGGTCACAGCTGTATTAAAATCTTATCAAGCAAAGAATCCACACTAGATTTATAACGAATCAGGAGACAGTACAAGGTTTTTCAGGCAGAAGCAATGCATTAAAATGATTACGCTGTCATGGAAGCTGAGCTACTATATTCAGAACAAATGCATTTTAGTGGTAGAGAGAGATACAAACCAGATGGTTTGGCTGTGGCACCACCATATATTTTGGTGACACTTTTTTTTTTTTTTGGTGGCAGCAACCAAAACTGAGCTACTGCCAACATACAACAGAGAGATGCAGAAGCACAACACCACAACTGGATTTCTCTACCAAATATTTTCAAAACAGCACAACTGGTATTTTTAGGACATTTTGGAAGCAGCAGCATAATTCCTTAGTTCCCCTGCATAGGCCCCAGCACAGAGCCTTTTTGAAAATATAACCAGCCACCTAATCTGTGCTGTACCTCCCCTCTCAGGCAGACATGTAGCTGGGCCAACTCCTTCAAAGAGGAGTTGGGGCCTGATCCAGTCAATTTGAAAACTATGACATTGGAAACATAGGTATGGCTGCTTTTGAACTCTCATATACTCATTTTTTACTGCTTATCTACAAAGTTGCAGCAAAATACGTACATCAGCATGTATGAAACCTAAAAGAAGTTCACTGGAAAGCCAGGTATAAATAGTCTCTTCAAATATTCTCAAGAGAAGGGGAGTAGAGTTTGTAATGTTGTAGTTCAAAAATAGTGCATTGAGCTACCAAAAATGGAGGTTTATATGTTACTTGCAGTATGTAAAAACAGAATACTTTATAAAATAGGTTCAGATTTCCACCAAGAAAATCCAAATGACATATATAATTTTGAATTTTGGCTGTTTACAACTGAATCAAAAATAATAGTGAGTTACCAGCAAATATCAGTTTGGCCCCGGAATAATGCAAATGAATAAAACTGATCTGAAAATAAGATGTAGCCAAATATAAAAAATGAAATATGTAAGTCGAACATGAGTATAGCATGCTGTAATTCCCAAGAGAAGTGGTAGACCTTTCGTTCTTGAACTTGTTGAAACGAAAAGATTTTAGATGTCCAAGTACTTCATAAAGGAAGCTACACATAATCTTCATTTTATAGGTGGAAACACTGAGGTCTCGAGCTGACTATGGAACATTTTATATTAGTGAAAGAATGAAGAAAAGAAGGGCCCCAAAGACTAGAGATTATAATGAAAACTCTGAACAAATGAAGTGATATGATTTTTCTTTTAAGTTTTTTTGTTGAAGAAAAATAACTACAATGCAAGATCATTTAATCAAATTTAAAATATCAGAATTTAAAATATTGCTGGACAAATAGAATAAAAATCATTGTTTTCCCATGAGGTGTTCTCCTGCATGGAAGAATTAGTCAAAAAACTATAAAACACCTAAAGACAAATAATGCAGTATTATTTCAAGGCAGGTATCCAATGTTACAATTGAATTGGCTCAGACCAACTTTTCATGCTATAAAAGGAATGAGAGACTGAAGCCACAGGGAATATTTATTGTTCCAGTCATATCACTGCTAATCAAATAGGAGACAATAAATGGATCAACAGGTATATCATCACATGTCCTATATGTAAATGCCACATTTGAGTGTAAAGTATGAGAGCCAGGAAGAATGAAGCAGACTCTTCTCATTGCAATTTATGCACATTTCAGACACACAGCAAACTACCACTCATAAATAATTAGTCAGTCTCCCTAGAGTTTTTATCTCTCTCCCAAATTTATGATCTTCTTTCCATCTTTGAGATTTTTACATTTTTATATATTGATGTTTCTTCATCAAACTGTCTTAATACAGTCTTGAAATTCTGTCATTAATTATTGTTATTATTATTTTATTTTTTGCTAAATCACAGAGAAAAACATGGGTCTTCAAGGGCAAGCCACAGCTGTTCTATTTCAAGAGAAGACTCATTACAGTATTGCTAAGAAATGGACAAGAAAACTGAACAGCTCTTTTCTAGTTGCTAATGTGCACTTACATTTCTGTCATTCCTCTGCATAGAATATACAAATAGAAATATATATATATTAGAAAGCATCACCAAATACCACTGTCATGGTATATATGACATGTCATGGTGTCTAATGTGAACTTCTCCTGTCCTGTGCAAAGAATTTCCCATGAAGAGCAAGATGTCAGTGCAAGACTGAGTGCCTGCCTCCAAATATTCTGGCTGAGAGAAGCTTCTTTCTTTTGCCAAAGATATGAACAGCAAAAATGCAAAGAATCTAGATCAACGACTCTTGCAGAAATCAGAAGGGCTCACGTATGTTACAACAAAAATATATGAAGCATTATCTAAAAGAAGAGATGGGAAAGCTAAATGAAATGGGCAAACTAGAAAGAAAAACAACAGTTATTATTGATCACCTGGGTACTAAATGAAAGAAAATATATTAGTCCTAGCATGGCAATATAATCCTTTTAAAATATTCCTAATAGCTTTTAAAATTTGCCAATTTCATATCTGCATTTTCTCTTTTTGTTCTCTCTTTGCATCATCATTTGTAGTATTCCGCCTAGAGCTGAATGTTCACACACCGTTTATGAGGATAACATCAAGGTCAGGACTGCTCACAAAAAGATAATCCTTTTAAGACACTTCTCAAGATTATCAGCTTTTTGGAACAAAACCCATGAGTGAAATTCTGTCCTGGCTTATATCAGTGTCAATTATTTTTAATGAGACTAGTATTCTGTTCTATTTCCATTTCAAAGTGTCATGCAGATTTATGAAATTACATATTCTCATTATCATGTTGTTGGTGTCAGCAGCTTTTGTTAACTTGCCCTATATATGTATATGTATATATTTGCTATATACAGTTCAAGTTGACCACAACTTCTTTTAGTTCCAGCTTAAGTATTGTTCTTCTTTGGCCACGAGACCAAATTTTGTTCATGTAGCCACCAGATGCCTGGGGTGCAATTATAATTTTTCTAACTTCTCTGTATATCTGTCTTTTTTTTTTTTTTCCTCAGAACTCTCCTGAGCAATCTCTTTTCCATTCTGTGTAACAGTAATTCTTCTGTCGTCTTTACTGGGCAACAATTTGACGTGTACTTTGTGACTTGCTTAATCATGGTGTAGTTCATATTGAAGTTTATTCAGTGTATTCTTGTTACAGGGTTTTTCCAAATTCTCATTCTGTTCATCCTGACTACTAACATTTAAACTGACATTCTTATTCACAGCTATTATGCATATTTCAATGTTTGTGTAAGCTTTATACAATTAGATTTTACCGGGTTCTTTTTGTTTGTTTCACCATGACATGAAATTCTTCTGCTGCTGCATGTAATTTTGTGCTCATTACTACCTTTACAACATGTATTTTCACAACAGTCAGATCTTGGACTCAGGTCTGGCTTCATTTCTGGTTGTATTTCTGGTTCTGAAGCCAAGATATATTTATTTCAGCTGCTGGTTTGTTGTCCTATGTGTCCCACTGAGATCTGCTCCTATGATCAGACTTCTGGGATGTTCCCACTCATTTAGTTCAGCTCTGTCTTCATTTCTCTTTCTCTCAGATATTACTTGCTTTTGCTCTTTCTTTAAATAAGTGCAAATAAATACTGAGAGATCATGTCTTATGATCTTATATGAGCTAAGCAAATGTAATATTTTTAGAAACAGTAGTTCTCTCAAACAGACTGTGTGCTGTACCTCATGCGTCATTTACCTAAATCTTGTTAAGACAAGCATTTTTATGTCCTAACTTCTACTTTAGAACACACCCCTTACAACATTTCCTAGGCATGGAAATACTCCTTAAAGCTTCCTTAGGCCATCTTTCTCAGGCATAGTTAAGAGACTAAACAGCAAGGAAAACTTAGTTATATACAAGTAATCTTCTTTGATGTCCCCAGCCAAGATAAAATTTGACCTTTCCTACTTGACTAGTTCTGCAAATCTCCCTGCTTTAGGAATTCTGGAATTGGAATTATCAGAGTACTTTTAAAATACATAGCACAGAAAAGCTTATTTCAGCGTTACACCATATATATCTATCTATACCATAAGGAATATTCCCTTCAGATATCGAAAAGGAATTTTCTCTAATGTGTTCTGAAGTAGAAGATAAATATCTTAAAGTCTACTTTTAATTAAAAATTCCAGTATGATTTGTCTAGGAATTATTTCATTTGTCAGTGACTACAGAAGTGCACATAGAGGAAACAGGGAAAGAGTAGACAGGGCCTCTGACAGCATGACAACATATGCATGGGAGATGAAGATGAGATTGTTTTGATGTATTTTGCTGTAAAGAAATGAAAACTTGTCCTGAAGCTTCATGTTATGTTTACTCAAACTTTCCATGACAAAGAAGTTAGACACAGTTGTATACTGCATGATGTTGTATTTGATCTGTCTCCTGAAATCCAGGGTTTTGCTTTCCCAAATGGTGGACAAATTCTGGTCTCACTGAGCATACATTAGATCTTGCACAAAAACTGCTCTGGAAATAGGAAAGCTGTTGCAGATGTGGAGAGAAGAGTATTTATAGGAAGAGGGAGAATGTAGAAGATGTTCAAGGTGCTTCCCAGTGGGAAAAATGAGTTCCAGAAGGATGAAAATCTCTAAACTACAGAAAAAGTGTGGGGCTATGCAGAAGCCAGCTCACAGTCATTTTTTTCCTACGTACTTGACATTTTGTTTCACATTTGATACGTATTTCATGTTGCATATTTTCCATTAATTAGAATTTTAATTTTGCTACGCTGTGCCTTTTTAATCTGTTGACTCAATGGAGATATCTGCATTTCTGTGTTTTCAACCTTTCTAACCTTTCAACCTCTCTAACAAGAAGAAATACGTGAATTATGCAAAATGTGAAATATTAAAAAGGTCACAAAACCCAGAGCAGAGTGAGATGTAAATTATGTATCTTGGGACAGATGTGTTCTCATATCAATCTATCTAAGCACTGAAATGCCAAGCTTGTCTTAGCCTTCTTTAGATGTGCACTTTATGGACTTTCACGTCATAATTCAGCTTAGTTCTCAAACTAGGAACTAGTCATTGCTGCTTCCAATTTCCTATATGCTGATCTGCTCTGAATTTTCAGCCTTTTTCTGGCCTACATATCTGGTCATGCAATGAGGAAAACACCACAACATAAAGCAGCTATAGAGGGATATAAAATCTAGGAAGTTTCCTTTGCACATGGAGCACAGCAAAAGACATGAAAGATGTCCTGATGTTGTGCTACAAAGTGGGAGATCATTCTTCAATTGCTTAGGAAAGCATCGTTCACCCACTAGCCGAGGCTTGTCAGGTCCATCCTGTCCTGTATCAGGGGGTTCTCGCTTCTTGGCTCCTGCTTTAGTTTTAATTCAATGGGGATTGATGCCTATTGTGTGATATTTGGAAAGTATGTTATTAGCTTATGAATTAAAATTAGCTGAAATTTAGACAGGGAAAAATTACAGCAAGGGATTTAAATTAATGTATCCATTTAATCTGACTTAGCGAGAAGGACAATTGCACTTAAAGTAGCTCTCCTACAGTTTCATGCCAGCTTACTGCCACTTGCAGTAATTCTTTTCTAGCATGCTGGTCAAAACCTGTGGAGTTGATCATAACTTTCCTGCTCTATGTGTAACGAAGCTTTTTGAATTTTCCTGTCTGCTAAATCTCTCACAGGTCTTGGCATTTGTTTCGAGGTTGTCTTTGTACACAAAATAAAAGAACTGGCCACTGTCTTACACTGTCAAAAATATAATATAGCTGTGAATAGCCAATGGATGAAAAATAAAGGATTTTTTTTTCCACATTACTAAGTACATATTCTAAACTTTCTAATGCCTAATCTACAGCTAAACATGCATGTCACAATAGGTCATTTTACTACTGTTTGTATTCTGTGGATTTTATGTGATATTCTTCCTTCTGGCACCCATCCACTCCAAAAATTGGTGCCAGGAACTATATTTTGCAGTTTACTTTGTGTTTTTGAAAATCAGGCTTTTGAAATACAGAAAGCGTTTGATAAAGACATATCAGAGATTTCCATATTACAGTCATATAAACACTCTCTTACAGTTAAAAAGATAGCAATCTGAGAGGTACAGTCAACACACAGGATTATATCTTCATATGGGTGACGTGATGAAGAGAGTTATGTAGTAATATTCATTCCGTGTTCTCTTCATTAGAATCAGAAACGTTCTTTTTTGATTGACAACAATTACGTTTTTGCCATTCAGGGATGGGTTTACAAGGCAAGAACATGTCCTTTATCACGGTTACCAGAAAAAGTATATAAACTTAATCTGTGGTATGGTCATATCTGTGAAGTGGGGGATCAATTGCAACACAACTTCCACTTGCTGAATTAATTAACTCATGCATATATTTGTCATGTGCTTGCGTATTTGTGTGTAGGTGTTTATATATGACTCTATTCTTTCAGTACATAAGCTCCCAATGAATTACAAGTTTATACTAAATAAAAATGAGAAAATATTACTACAAATCGCTAATTCCAAACAATTCTATCCTAGTTAATATTCCAGGAAACAGAGAACTCATTCTTTCTTTTACAAAATCATAATAATGAGCTATAGTTCATTTTCCCAGGCTTGTGAAATTATCTCTTTTTAATTTGCATGTCATTTTTAAGCCTTTATCTTTGGGGGCTTTTAGCTTTGCCTCATCCATATAAAATAGATATACTTACCTATTATGTATCACTTCCATATCCATAGGTTAGCATGTAAAAGCATGCGTATTGTTTTTATGTTTCCATACATATATGTATTATTCTACAGAAAATAAAAAATTCTCAGTTGTACTTGTACAGAATGTCTGTTTTCCATACGTGGTCTTGCAAAAAAAAATTTGCTCTGTTGGGACCATAACAAAGTAGAGCTATACTAAATCTTTCATGGTGCATTATTATTTTTCCATTTGCAATGACCTATACTGTATTTTAGATCTTTAAAACTGATCTGATTAAAAAAAGTTGTCATGGCAATTAAGAATAGACTAATTTTTTAGTTGTTAACATATATTAAATTCCAAGTTAATATCTTAACTCAATTTATGGGCAGTGTCTTGATTTTAAATAGAGACTGACAAGTGTGTAATTATGCTTTGTATAATTTGATCATTTGTTCCAAGCAGGAAAAATTATGCAGACTACATGTGTAATAATTAACAGTGTTATTAAAAAAAGGGAAAACCTTCAGTCTCTGGCTGCATTAAAATGTTTAAGGTATTTTTCTTATAGGATGTAAGATAGAAAAGTCTTGTTATCTCCACTTTACAGGCAAAAAAGATGGAAGAAAAGAGACCTTTAAAGGGTTTTAGTTACTTTACGCCCCCATATTGCATTTTGTCCAAAGTCATACAGGAAATGTGGAGCAATGTAAGGACTCTCAAATTCCAGTCTAGCGCCCTATTCACATTGCATAATAGTTTAGATAATATACTGCCAGAAGAGATTTTTAAACCCCCCTTACCCCTTTCCTCCAAAAAAAAAAACTAGAAAAAAAGGTTTTGTTGTACAAAGGTTTGAATGTGCATTCAGTTCTCACTAATTTTATTTATTTATTTATTTATTTATTTATTTATTTTTAGCTTGAAAATACAGGGTATTTTACAGCACTGGGTTCTGAGTCTGTTCACCTACAAGCATATTTCCATGCCTCACTCCTTGCTCTGTTCCTCAGAAATGCATGTGTGCTTTTTATTCTACCAACTAAATGCATGCTACAAGGTGAAATCATTGTTCTAAGTATTCTTGTTTGTCACTCACGTGTCTGAACAGCAGCTCTTTCTTGGAACAAATTGAGCACTCTGTTCAGATTTTTCCTAATCCCTTTCTCAGAGTTTGACCTACCTATTGGTTAAAGTTCAAAATTTCAAAGCATCTCAGAGGATTCTAAAGTCTTAGATTCACAATTTTTCATGTGTATGGGTTTGACTCATCCCCTCACAAAGAGAAACAGACCCTGTATTTTTCTTTTTTCAATTACAATTAAACATAAGAATTTATAAGCAACATAAATGCTAAATTCAAGGTTTTGCAAATAAAAAAAAAATTGAGAGGTAAAATTCTGCTTGGAGAATTGTAATATGGTCATATGAGCTTTTCAGAAGGTTATATTCTCTCAGGGTATGCAGATCCTCAGACCAAAAATTGAGTGCATTCTTACTAGGAGGCTGGCTAACTGAGAAATAAGCAGAGGAACTACAGCAAGCTCTTTTATTTCCTCCTCAGGACCAGAATGATATCCTTAATAGCCGCTATTTTTTTGCCTTTAATTTTATAAAAGCAAAGCTTTCCATAACCCAAAGGAAAACAAACGAAAAAAAGAATCTATCAGTCCATTTCATGCATGAGATACTCTGATGACAGGCCAAAGTACAAAAAACTAATGTGCAGAGAGCCTGTAGCCTCTTGATTATTGCTGTTTCTAGGGATAAAACTGCACAGTAGAGTCTTTAATATTCATCACATTGCCTGTATAACATTAATTCACCTGGTGAATGGTATATTCACTCTCTGTTCTGCTCTAACCTAATGAAATTCCCAATATACAAGGAGATTATCTTTCTAAGTGTGTAACTGCGCATTAGCGGCTTTGTTATAAAACATTATCCTCTGAGAGACTCTTGTCAATTTAAAACCTGCCAAGTTGAAGGAGTACCAGAGGATGTGCAATGTGCTTTTCAGTGTACAAATGATTTTGTCGTCTTTCGCTTTCATTTTATACCTAGGCCGCTCTGTGGAAGAGCAGCCTCTGAAGTCTGCATTACAGACACAGACACAGACTAGATAGGCATGACTGCAACCTATTGCTCATATGGATTCTCACAACTATAATGCGCTTTTGCCATTCCTCTGTGCTGCAGGCTGAGTAGCCAGCCAGGGAGCTCCAGCAGCAAAAGACTTCGAGATAATACAGCAGCTCTGCATTATCTGGGACCCCCATGGCAAAAGGGAGCTATAATCTAACTCACTGTTGTAATTCCTTTTGTAGATTGCTTCATTTGAAGCAGTCTTAAAGAGGGAAATAAGAATGCTATTCAAAGTGGTTGGTATAGCAAGTTTACTTTATCTGTGGTGTGATATTTAATCCCTAGGTAGCATAACACAGTGTCTTCTTCACACTACATGATATTACTATACTTCATTGAGAGACTTATCTTCAAAATCAGTAGCAGCTTTGAATGATAGCAATAATTTTTGCCACTGAGACCCATGAGAATAACATGAGACAGCAGGCTGAGGGACTGCAAAAAATGGATGAGTGGTGTCATTTTCCTGTGAAATGAAAAGTTTTTGAGCATTAATTGTACTGAAAAGGGGACATTCTAATAGAATATTTGATTTTCGACAGTCAACTGTCAAGACTAGTATTTCCTATTTCAAAGTGACAAACTGTCCTTCAAAAGTATACGGTTGACTTTTTTAAATAAAAACAGGTGTGTGTCTAACAATAAGGATGGACAAACCTTCCAAAGATTTCCAGTGCAGTTTAACTTTGTAATTTAACCAAAGATTCTAGAGCTGTGACCTCCAGACCTGTGGTGGCCAATAGCTTAGAGTGCTGGTTTCTCATGTGAAACCTGGAAAGCTGATAGTGGTCACTGCCTCTTAACAGTTCAGGAACTATTACTGGAAGAGCTTGAGAATGTCCCTCCAAAAGAACTGAAGTAACTAAACATGCATTGAAACTTTCTGAACTATTTTCCTGAACATTCACTTGTAGCCTGAAAAATCACTGATAATATTTTCCTCCACGCAGGCTGTATTTTAAAGAAATATCCAACCATCCAGTATAAGTTTAATATCCAAAAAAGGCCTGGAAAATCAACCCCAGAAAGCAGTGATCTTCTCCGCCTAATTAAGACTACAGAGGCCTGAACTGTATGCCTACTCTTCTCTACAGTTCACCGCTATGTTGAAACGCTGTGTTGCCAAATCGAGGCCTCGGGAGATAGGAAATATAAGCTTCTCCTTGTTCACAGTAAATCTCTGACTCTGTTCCAGGACACCCTTTCTTTCCATATGCTGAAGCCTTGTGGAATTAACAGGTGTCAGATTCCTTTAAGATCCTCCTCTAGCTCTTCCAAAGAGGGGCACTTCAGGCAACCCCAATTTTCCTGTCTCTCTCTCCTTTTTCTGTGACTTTCTTCATAGAAGGAGGAGTCCTGGATTATAATTATTTTTTAGACAACATAGCTGGTTCAGATCTGAAAAAGATATCCCTAAAATAAACGTAGGCTTTCTAGAACAACACTAGAATCTTTTTATAGTGTATCTAACAACTATTAAATATAACAGACAGAAAAGACTCCTTGAGTTTTATTGTGCTTAAAATTGTCAGTATTACAGAAAGAAAACACAGAAAAGCTGCTCTGATACAAGAAAAAAGATTTTCTTTCTCTCTTAAGGTAACACGTGCAGTCTGAACTGAAGAGGAAGAAAGTGAAAAAGAAGCAAAAGAAAAGCATAAACTCTACTAACTTAAAGATATTTAGGAATGTTTTGATTTGACAATTGGACTCAATCGATTATTTACAGAACTTAAGGATATTTTCCATTCAATGGAAACTGGGTACCATAGCAATAGAGAGTCTGTTTTTGTGATCACAGACCACTGAGGTTGATTAAACTAATTAATCAGTGATCCAGAATGTGAGTTTGAAAGAATTTTATCTAACTAAAGCTTTATTAGGTTTCAAAGTTTTTAAAACTCTTTAAAAAATGCTTTACAAACTTCTTATTCACTCTTGTTTATCTCATTGGTAATAATTATATATTTACTGATAAATTCTACATCACTTCATTTAAAACGTATGAGAGTTCACTGACTGAGGTATATATGTATGTTTTTCTCCCTAACTATATTATCCTGTTACAAGGGTCTATGAAAATCTGTATGCTTTTCTGGTAGTTGAGCATACTGTGTTTCCGACCTTGTATTTCATGGGGAAATATCTGCTGTTTCCATAGGAAAAAAAAGAATATATTCTGGAACAGAATTATTCCACTATCAAACTAACGTGAGGTTCCAACCTTGTGTGTGCATGTGGAATAAAGCCCTGTTATAGCAGTTTTTTTTTACAGAGCTTTTAAAGTATGACTCATGGGTGTTTCGTCAGTGGAAAAAAGATGTTAGAGTGGCTTCTTTTAGCAGGGTCTGTTAACCCTGATTTCAAATGTTTTTATACAGATCACATTCAATAGCTTTGTGATTCAAATCATCCGAAAGTAACTTACTGTAAATAAAAATCACTTCATCACATTTTCTCTTAAACATTCCATATGTCATCTATTACAGAACAGAGAGAAATCATTTTTTAAACAATGTTGTTCTGGAAACTGAATTTTAAGCCTCCTTTTCTGTTTAAATGTCCCACATCAGAAAAGCATGTAAATGCACACTTCAATTAAATGCAAGCATCTAAAGTTAAACACATATATAAAATCTTTCCTGCACCAAGCCTTGAAGCAATAACAAAAATGATCAGCCCCATCAAAGAAACAGTCACAAAAGTAAACAGATCATAATATTAAGAAAGTTAAGATATGCATAAAACAATTTTCTATGCTAAAATAACCATTTATTTTGTTAAGAAATGCAACAGTAACATTTAAAAAAATAATAAAAAAGATTTCTATTCACTCCTGAAGGCATAGAACAATGACTGTTTTCTGATCTATTATAAAACGGCTTCAGCTTTTCTTCTTGGTGATCTCTCACTGAATAGAGGATAATTAAAAAAAATCATAAGAGGATGAAAAGTGGTAGGTATAAAAATATCTCTTTTGCACTTCATGGATCTAACCAGATTTTCTATTAAGAGCAGAAAACCCTGGGATATGGCTCTTAATTTTTTACTTTTTCTTTTTTAGCCAATGTGGTTCCTGTAATGGAATGAAGAAAGGACTATTATTTCTGTTTGTTTACTGGAAATCTACTTATTAGTGCCCAGATAAAAACAGTGCTTTTTTTCTAACAAAATATTCAATTAAACAAACAAAATTATTCTTTCAAAATTATGACTTGGCAATGTACTTCTATATCTCTGATTCATCAGTATTTTTGCTGATGTCTAGCGCCACAAAGACACAATTTGCTTCTGGTTATATTTCTCTTTCTCATGAAAATGAACCTGGAGTATTTGGCAGGACAACTTTAAAAGTAAATAAATAGTAAGGTTGTTTCTTTTTCCAGACATATTTCTTTTCCTGGTTTCCTGCTTTTCAAAAACAATAAAAAGTGAGTGCAAATGGCAATTACAGCAAGGCAGACAGTGAAAGTTTGGCCTATGTCATTTGGAAAGTTTATATGAGGCACTGAGGTGAAGGTGAATATTGCGGTGTGGTTAGACTATGATTAAAAAATCTGCAGCGCTTTTCTGTGAAATCTATGGGTGACATTGGTTAGTAATTTACCTAGAAAAAATGAATCTAAATATTTTAGCCAAAATCTCTGCTTAATTACTTTTTGCTCTCAGAAATGTATTAAAATGAAAGTATCTTCCATCAGGTTTCCAGACTTCTCCAGAAAGAAATTTTAACAGAAAATACTTTTAACTCCATATTTTTTGTGTGTTTTTGTTTTGTTTTTCATTTGTCGGTAGTACTAAATGTTTTTTTAAAGCTTCACAGAATCACAGAATGATGGTTGGAAGGCACCTCTGAAGATCATCTGGTCCAACTCTCCTGCTCAGGGAGGGGACAGCTAGAGCACATTGCACAGGACTCCATCTAGGTGGGTTTTGAATATGTCCACAACTTCTTTGGGCAATCTACTCCAGTGCCCTGTCACTCTCACAGTCAAGAAGGTTTTCCTCAAATTCAGGTGGAACTTTCTGTACTTCAGTTCATAGCCATTGCCTCTGGTCCTATTGCAGGCCACCTCTGAAAAGGGTCTGGCTCCATCCTCTTGACATCCTCCCTTAAGGTACTTATATGCATAGATAAGGTTACCTCTCAGTCTTCCCTTCTTCAGGCTGAACAGACCCAGCTCTCTCAGCCTCTCCTCATAGGACAGATGTTCCAGTTCCTGATCATCTTTGTAGCTCTATACTGGACTTTCTCCAGTAGTTCCATGTCCCAGGTAGTGATAATAATAAATAAGAAATTAGTAAGTAATGATTGAATAAAATCCTAAGAAAATATAATACTTACATGAAGATAAAACATATTTTAAAACATTTTTCATTAAAATGGAAGCATTGCTTCTAACAGAAAATCAACCATCTTCTCGGTGAAATAGTGGCCTATACTTACAAGAACCTGTGTTTGATCCCAATAATAT
Source organism: Tinamus guttatus (assembly GCF_059628265.1). Lineage (NCBI taxonomy): Eukaryota > Metazoa > Chordata > Aves > Tinamiformes > Tinamidae > Tinamus > Tinamus guttatus. Next base: position 359,302 of record NW_028288601.1, on the reverse strand, counting down.
ATTTCAAATGCCATATCAAAAAGCATGGAATCCTTTCCTTATGTATAACCCTGGAAAACAAACTCATTCCACTATAATTTGAAGTTTCAGTGGTTCTATTATTCTGAAACCTATGACCAGGTACTTTATTTCTGTGGTCATGCAATTTTTAATTGTGAATTACTTCTGATGATCTACTACTCAGATGAACCTGGATTCTCTAATCAGAAAAGAAGCTTGTGAGAACAGAGCTTTTCCTCTTCAAGCAACCACAAAGAATGTCAACGACTTATTAAATTTTCAGTATTCACAAGAGAATGAAGAAAATGGGAACATGAAAATGAAATGCTAAGTAGTATTCATCATCTTGCAGGACAAAGACTTTTAACACAGTATCATTGCACTAAACAAATTAGAGATATGTCTCTCACCATTTAAAAGTTGATATGATCTTGATTTTACAGCAACTAGAAAAGAGTGAAATCTAAAGCAGAATTCCGGTTATTCAAAATGAAATAACAGAAATCATGACTCTTAAAACTGTGAGGAGTATTTTCGCAATGGTTTCTTGTAAACAGGATCCAATTATGGTTGATGAAACAGTAAACTTTCCCAGCAAAAACAACTGACTTCATTCGAGCAAACATGGATAACAACTCAAAGGTTCATACGGAGTATCCAAGATTTTGCAACCTAAAAACATAGTTGTAGTGGTAAAGATACAATATTTTGTTCAGAACTGAGGCCTCAGGTGTGGTCATGGACGCTGGTATGAGGATAGCAATATTATGGGAAATTTTGTATCACGTGTACCAAAAAGAAGGTACCACCGGAAGGAGGTGACAAGGGCTCCGTTCACTCGTTGCAATGACCACGCTTGGATTTGGCATGACTTTAGGCTGTCATGTGTGAGAACACTACTATTGTACTAGATGCTCTTGAAATTGTTTACCAAATTAAAAAAAATATGAAATTGCTTACCAAATTCTAAAATATTTATAGCAAACAAGTTATTATTTTTCACATAAAGTCTAGAACATGTTGCAATAGGAAAACTGTGTAAGATGCAGAGAAAGAATTTAAAATGATATCTTTAACCAATAGCAAAAGTATTGTGAATTCTGTGAAACTAGTCTTCTGTACTATTATATGGAAAAGTTCCAAACAGGATAGATTATGTCTCCAACAGTCCGCAAGTTGCAGCAAAAGAGGGCAAATCTTACTTCTGTTCACTCAAATTGCTGAAATATAGAAATAACATCATAGTATCATAGAATCATTATGTTTGGAAAAGACCTTTAACGTTGAGTCCAACTGTAAGCCCCTCAACACCATGGTGGCTAAACCATGTCTCCTTGTTTACACATTTCTTGAACACTGTCAGGGACAGTGACTCCACCACTTCCCTGGGCAGCCTGTTCCAATGTTTGACTACTCTTTCCATGTAGAAATATTTTCTAATGTCTAGCCTGAACCTCTCCTGGTGCAATTGGAGGCCATTTCCTCTTGTCCTATTGGTAGTTATTCTGGAGAAAAGATCAATCCCCACCTCCCTGCAACCTCCTTTCAAGTAGTTATAGAGAGCAATAAGGTCTCCTCTGAGCCTCCTCTTCTCCAGACTAAATAACCCAGCTCCCTCAGTCGCTCCTCATAAGAAGGAAGCTGTGCTCCAGCCCCTTCACCAACTTCGTTGCCCTTCTTTGGACATGCTCCAGGGCTTCAATGAAACTGAACACAATATTCAAGGTGCGGCCTCACCAGTGCTGAGTACAGGGGGACAATCACTTCCTTAGTCCTGCTGGCTACACTATTCCTGATACAAACCAAGCTGCCATTGGCCTTCTTGGCCACCTGGGCACACTGCTGGCTCATGTTCAGCCAGCTGTTGACCAACACCTCCAGATCCTTCTTGCCACGCAGCTCTCCAGCCACTCTGCCCCAAGCTTGTAGCGCTGCATGGGGTTGTTGTGGCCTTAGTGCAGGACCCAGAATTTGGCCTTGTTGAACCTCATACAGTTGGTCTCCACCCATCAATCCAGACTGTCCAGATCCCTCCGCAGAGCTTTCCTACCCTCAAGCAGATCAGTTCTTCCTCCCAGCTTGGTGTCATCTGCAAATTTGCTGAGAGTGCACTCAATCCCCTCATCCAGATCCCTGATAAAGACATTAAAGGGGACCAACCCCAACACTGACCCCTGGAGAACACTATTCCTGATCAGTCACCAGCTGGATTTAACTACATTCATTCAACACGGCTCTCTGGGCCAAGCCATCTAGCCAGTTCTACACCCAAAGAAGTGTACACCTGTCTAAGCCGTGAGCTGCCAGCTTCTCCAGGGGAGTAGAGTGGGAGACTGTGCCAAAGGCCTAACTAAAGTCTAAGTAGACCACATCTGCAGCCTTTCCCTCATCCACCAGGCAGGTCACCTGGTCATAGAACGAGGTCAGGTTGGTCAGGCAGAACCTGCCTTTCATGAACCCGTGTTGGCTGGGCCTGATCCCCTGGTTGTCACACACATGCACATGCTATGTGTGACAACAAGCAAAGATATCAGGCGAAGGTTATCACCTTGTATTTCAACTGGCAGAATGGAAACTCAGCAATAAGTTTTTCATGGTACAGCTGTAGATCGTCAATGCAATGAGGAGGACTCACCTGATACATTATGCCAAAAGCAATCTAGCTACAGAATTCTTGGGAGCCAAGCCAGGATAAAAATCTGTAAAGGGTGGAATTTCTGAAACACCAAAAGGGTATGAAGTTAGAAGTTTTGGAAGGTGCTTGATATTCCATGGAAGGGAAATTTCTCTGTTCCAAAGAAAGTATGCCTGACAAATGAAACCAGATAGTCAAATTCAACAAAGTATTTTATAGCTTTTTTGGGGGGTTAGGTGGGGTGGGAGAGGAAGGGCAACTCAGATTAATTAGTGTGTGGATGTCCAGCGTTCAGCCAAATTTTGACCAGAAAAGGCACCAGTTTCTTAAGATCTAGAAATTCATAATGATGTCAATTTTAATAGAAACTGAGATGGATTAAAGTATACAGGAGCAGATTATAATCCTCCATCTCAATGCATAAGGTTTGACAGTTCTATATCTATGGTAAGAATGTGTCAGATTACAGGAAGATCAGAAGTATATTCATTTGTTCAACCAAAAAAAATCAAACAAATACTGGCTGTATTTGTTTCTGAACAACTGTTTCTGAAGTTGTGAAAGAGCAAAGAACTTAATGGCACTGAAAACTAATGCTAAATGCAGTCATATTTAAATACTCTCTTCACTGCAATGAATTGTGGTTTTGATCCAGAGTCAGAACAATCATGACCAGACTTGTATATTCTTTTACATGATCATGAGGAGAACATGATGACTTATAGCTTACAGATGTTGCTGAAGAATCAATTTCAAGACACCCAGAGAGAAGATCACTGTTTGGATTTCTTTTTCAGATTCATAAGTTGTTCGTTTTCCTCATGTTTAAAAGATAAATGTTTAATGCATATTATTTTTCTATGACTAAATTTGCCCACTATTAATAAAGTGAGATAATGAAAATTTTGCCAGTCAATTAAACCAATGAAAGGAGTAGATAATAATATGAAAACACAAGTGTAGATTTTTATACAGGCAAATATTTATGCACATTTTTAAGGTTGTTTTTGCATTGGCATTACTATAGTCTAGAAGTTTTATTGAAACATGCCCACATCACTGTCTAATTTATGCTTATGTCTGAATTTGGCCTTCAGCGAGAAGTGCATGCAAAGGAAATCCTCATGAATTCTCTCTGAACCAAACTTATTTGAAACCATCTTATTTCATGGACAGATTAACTTTTGTGTATTTACTGAAATGCAACTTTTTTTTTTTTTTTTTTTTTTTACATTCTGAGATAGATTTACAGCCCTTTTTATTTGTTGCTCATACTCGAGCTTCCACCCACAGGGTAGTTTCACTGCTGATATAAGCCCAAAATTGTCTGAAGTCAGTGAAGTTGCAGCTGTTATTGCCATAACCTGGTTTGACACAGAGCTGCAATTTCATCACCCCAAAACACCACAGCTTCCTCGCTACATTTTCTTGGGACAGAAAAAAATAAAGGATGAAGAGAGCTGTGTATAGCATTGAAATATGTTACTTTAAGATATCACTGGTGTTGTCTTCTTTTTCTGTAAAATGTATTCTGAAACCACTCATGCCATTTAATGAAGTTTAAAGGAGTTAGTTAATTATTTGATCTTATTGTGCTCCTGTAGGTGTCAACAAAGATAAATTATGAAATTCAAAATGAAGACAACAGAAACAAACCTTGCAAGACTTCTGAGTGAGCACTCCCTTAAGCCAGCCAGCACTGAAAATATTCAGTGCTTTGTAGGAACCTACTATCCTCAAAAGCAAACATTCTCCTATTTCCACAGCTTTTGCTCAGCAGGGGCCTAGTGCCTTGATAAAATGGTCGATGTTTAACAGCCTTGATGTTAAATGAAGGATTCAGATACTCAGAAGACAAACTGAAATTACTCCAGTCACTTCAGTAGAGTTGTTCTGATTAATAATAGCTGATGATCTGGCATGGAAAATGGTGCATTATTTCTTTTCCTTGACTGTATTCTCAGCATATGCCATATTTAAATCATATTATTTATTATGGCTTGAAGGTTACATCTTCTGTGAGTTGGAAAATAATTTGCAGTCAGAAGTTCTAAAAGCCTTGAAAGAGAAAACACAAACAAAGGCACACAAGATAGTGACAGAAACCAAGGTCAGAATATTGCCCCTTATATTACTATTGTTCCCTTATTAGTAACCTCAATGAAAAAAAAGAAAGATGCTCAATGCAAGGAGTGCACATCTACCCTGCCTCATGCACTGCCAAGAGTCACCTCCAGCTCCGGAAGCGGGTGGACAGCTGCTGTACTAGCACACCTTATGTGTTAGTCATTATGGCAATCAGAGGCAATTGGTTGGCTTGTTGATAAGAGGAACTCTTTTACATAACATCCTGGGCCAGGAGTTACAATATATATTCCCGGACAAGGCCCATTCTGGGAGCATCTTCTAGGCTGACATGTTCTTGAGGTCTGGCCCTGTTCTTCAAACAGACAGGACTATCTTCCCTTTCAGTAGGCAACATTCAAGATCTCCTAGGAAGAACTCAAGACTTCAGATTAGACATGCGATGTCATTTAAGCAGCAGTAGAGATACCTGGTGGTGGCTAAGCTAAGTAGCTTCTGCTGTGGCTGTGCAGAGTAAAGACAAGGTGAACCAATATTATCTCAGTGGTGGTTACTATCAGTTGCTTGTGGAACTGTGATGGCTTGGATGCTCCAGAGCTTAGATTCCCAGTCAGAAAAAACATATACATATTACACATAAGTATGATAATATTGTTCTTAAACAGCAAAACACCTAAATACACAATTAATTATACATCTGAATTAAACCAAGTACAGCAAAATTAGCTGATGCAAAGCTTTGCTGACTCAGAGACTTAATTCAACATCTGAGTGATTACACAGCTGAACAGTTTCTTTATCAGAGGCATTTTTTTCTTTGCACTGTTATCAGAAGTTTATTTTGTCTTCCATACCCAATGGTGGGAAAACGGAGTGCTTTTTCTAGGTAATGAGTATGTAGAAAGTGTGAGTTAAAAGACAAAGAGATAGATGTTCAGATTCACAGTTCTGTAGCTCAAGTCTGTGACACAGGCATAAATAGAACCCAGATGGTTAGAGCCACTATTAAGATAACTATGACCAAATTATCTAAGGAAAATAAATTTAAAATGCAACCAAAACCTGTACATTTTTAATCTACAAAAATGATTATAGTAACTGATGAATACAAACTGGTTAATCCAGCTTCTTATACAATTCTATGATAGTTTTGCACCTAAATTGTTTTTTCATGCTACAGAGATTATTTAATCCCTGACTTCTGCTTCTAGTTGGAGGCGACACATGAAAGCGAAGCTTTGCACTTCATCTGATAAACCAACATTGTAAATATGACTAATGAATACCTAAGGCATTAGGCATGGAGTTCAGAGAATGATCGGTCAAAAATATAATAGACCTAGACTGTTGACTCAGTTATTGCAGAAATGTGTGGTCATCTGATTTACTCTGAGTACATTTCAAGCATACATCGAGTATGATATATACAACAATATGCTCTGATTGAAGAGGCTGAGAGATTGCAAGAGTTAGACATCAGCCTGTGATGCCATTCATGCCTTTGCTTCTGATTTACTATTTAGCTGCTTTTTAAGTCATAGTACAGTAAAACAGTTAAAGTTGGGTTTAACATTAAATACAGACTAAAGTATTATTATTATTAAAATTAGAACTGGGGAAAGCCATACGTTTTAAGAGTTTATTAGCTCCTATCTTACTGGAGATATGTCTCTGATAAGGGAACAAATATTAAGTTTATAGCAAAAAAAAGCTATGATATTATGTAATTTAAGAAATAATTATTCAAGTTGGTAAGAAGATGTAATATAAAAGCTATAATGTCTGGGATTTTTAAAAAATGTATTTTTATAAGGTGAAGTAAAGGAAAGAAGCCACAGCTAGTAAATACATTCAATTAAAAAGAACACAATAAACAAAAGAAAGAATAAATACATATTATTTTATGCCCCTATGGAGCCCCTATACAACATGGAGACAATCGTGCTTAAGTCTATCCAGGTTACATTTTTCAAGTCTTATCTTTGTGACTTAAATCTGATTATGAATCTGCTTTGCATGCAGGTACCTAAACAAAGGCCTGACTTTGAAAAAACATCTAATATCTATTGTCTCCTAGTGAAGCTCCCATGGCCAGATTTTCAAGTTCCTAACACACAAGCTGCTGAAAAACTAGTCTATGTTTACAACCTATATGGTCAGAGGTAGGTACCTACTGAATTGCTTTACTAAACCACACCTTTCATTTGGAGCAGTTCTACTTAATTTAGCAGCACTGCTTGGGAACTTCAGTGAGATCACATTCTGATTCCTTATGTATATGTTGCATAAATTCACATAAATACATTCCTTCTTTTTTCCTATATGGGCACTGCCTAACCAAAACAAAAATAAATGGGTATTCCTATGAGCAAGAAAAACTTCTGGAATTGAATTTCTCCTATCTACTGCTAAGACAGCACAAGTCCTGAAACTCTTTCTGCAATTTTGTAGCAGTCTCTCTCTCACTGGTTCATTTTTGTGTGATTATCTGAGGCCTAATAATATAATAACCTTTCTTCTGAGGAGATCCTTAACTTTGTCTTTTGCCTGGATGACTCTTTTAAAGAAACTTGTAGCACTCTAACTAATTTGAGATTGCTGTCCCTCCACTGAACTGAATGGTACAGAGCTGGCTAATGGATTCACAAACCATTGGTGAGGAACAGTCAGAGAGACCAGAGACTTAGAGACAGACACAATGTGATTGCATGGACCTTTTTTTTTTCCTGGGGAAAACAGGTTAAAAACAGCCAAAAAGAAAGAATGAAAGAAAGAAAGAAAGAAATTCATTTCAAATGGCTCTCTAGCAATCAGTTATTTGCTATTTTCTGCTAGACTGCAGCTGGGTACAATGTGCTAATCATGTCTAGAAATACCAATGTAAAAACATACAAGATGGAGCAGGATTTTTCTTGCTTCACTGGTCATTACTCTTTAAGACATGAAATTCCTGGCTGGAATCCTGTTCTTTTACCTTCCCACTCAGGTGTGCAAATTTTTTTTTCACTGTCATATGAAGCATTTGTGGTGGTAATGTACATTTTAAGTGAAGCAATATATCTTAATTAGTACAAGTGATTTAATGAGGGGCTAGGAGAAAAAAAGCCGGAGGCGAGGTGGGGGAGGCTCATACTGTAAAAGACGTTCTTTTTTTGCTTCTCTGACACTATGGAAATGAACGCTCTGTGATCCTCTCATCCATTTCATTTCTGCCTCTGCTTCATAAGCACTGGTGTAAGCGTTTCTCTCCTGCAGCTCCCTGTAACACAGTGCATGGGCCTGCGCTTTACTGACAAGATGACAAGATTACATTTGACAACCAAGTTGGCTTCCCTTCCCTCGAGGTCACCTGGTGTCTTTTCTCCATGGGAATGGATTGAGTGGACCTTCCCTGCAGAGAGCAGCAGATCCTGCTGCGAAAGGAAGATGTTTGCTAGCAACAGAGTGAAAATGGTATAAACACACAAAGAAATTGTTTGTTTAATGCACACACTTTGCATAAACTAATCTAGCAACTAACCAAACTAAACAGCCTCAGTTACAGAAAGGAAGCACAAATGTTTATATGTTACAAAAGACATTTTGTGGGTCCTTCCCTTGGGGACAAGTTCTAACCCGTATGCTATTTCAAGAGAGAAAGAGATCTTTTTTTTTTTTTTTTTTTTTACCATGTTCAGAGCCCTCCCTCCAAGTCCCTTTTTGTGATAATATGCTTCCCATTCAGTAAAGTTCCTGTCCTGGTATTCTTCAGTCCAATTTTCCAGCTACCTCCTCACACTACTGTTTAGATTGCATGAGTCTCTTAAAAGTTTTCCCTTTACTAGAATATTTTTTTCATTCCCCCTACCTCTTTTTCATAACTTAATGTTCACTAAGCATAAGGGCATAATGTATGCATTACTTATTAGTAAATACCAGAGGAAACCAAATATTTTTTTTCAGTAATTGATAGCATTGATATATAGAAAGCAGAAAACTGTGTTTTCACTAAAAATTTTTTGATTTTTTTGAAGAGATGGCCATACATGTTTTGTCAAACCAGAAAGTGAATGTTTACATTCCCAAGCTTTTCAGAATTGACCAGAAAGTTTGCAAAAGGCAAAGGATGTGGCTTGGTGTCATGTATCCACTTCCAAAATGAAGCAAGTCCCCAGGGAGTGAGTTATATTCTGGAATAGGTAGTTGGTACAGAACGGCTTTTCCACATTAGTCAATTTGCCCCCATTGTTGGACCCATAATGTTGAGCATTCATCCGCTCTTCCTACAAATGTGGGTTCTCAGCTTCCAAGCTCTCTGCCATGAAAATTAACATCATAGTTCCCACTTCTATCATAACACATTTCTAACCCCCTTCCATAGATTTCAATGATAGAAATATATCTAAGATCTGGATTGAGCTCAGCAGACGAAAAAAAATGTGGAAAATGTGTTGTCAAATGAATCAGTGGACATCTGCTTTTGTCTGTATGTCTATCGTGAATTTCGCCACCACGCAAGCAGTGCGGTTAATTATACACTTGAAATTCTACATTAACTATCCATGTAATACTTAGCATTCCTAAGACCTAACTGTCTTTAGAGATTTCTTTACAGAAGACTGTTTTGAAAATGAGTCAAATGAGTCAAACCTGTCAGGAAACTACAGTGCCTCTTCAAATGATTTTCAAAGGAAAGTTGTCACAGAGGTATGGGTTTCAACAAAGTCTGGAAGGGGAAGCTGACTGACCAGATCTTTTTCTGGAGAAGTAACAGGGTATATGGTATGTCTTTTAAACACCTACTTTAAATGCCTTTGAAGTAAATTAGATTTTGTAATGAGAGAGAAGTAACAGCCTTTAATAAACATATGGAAACTAATAACTGGTCACTCCTGCACAGAAGACCTAGATGAAGTATGTTGATATGCAAGTCCTATTCTTAGGCCCAGAGGCAAACTCAAATACTATATATGCTTTATGCAGTTGCAAGGTAAGCATGGTCCTGCCTGTAGCATCCCCCAAAACTAGAGGTATGAATATCCCCTGTAGTGATTTTCTATCTGAAAAAGGGTTAAGAAATATATTTGATTCATTGAATTTTGATTTATCCCTGTGAAAAAAGCATGTTAAATAATTAGCCTAACCTTAAGTCTTCCTACTTAAGGTAAAATATCACTATATTTTAAAAGTATTTTGCTTTTGAATCAAAAGCACAGACTGTGAGAAACAACTGTATTTAAAAATGTTTTTATTTCTGCTCTGAGCTAATGATCTATTTGGAGAAATAAAATCTGGGGAAAAGTAAGTATTTAAATGGAAATTTTAAGGAAAAATCTCAGATGATAGTAAGGACTTGAATTTTGAGCTTAAGACACTGAGGTTTTCTTCATTTATTATTGAATTATATTAGTATAACAGAAACTGTCAACTGTTTTGGAGTGTCACAAAATCACAGAATATTTGAGGTTGGAAGGGACCTCTAGAAAACACCTAGTCCAACCTCCCTGCTCCAGCAGGAACACCTAGAGCACGTGGCACAGGGTCGCATCCAGGCAGGTTTTAAATACCTGCAGAGAAGGAGACTCCACAACCTCTCTGGGCAGCCAGTTCCAGTGCTTTGTTACCCTCCCAGTAAAGAAGTTCTTTCTCACATGGAGATGGAAATTCTTATACTTCCACTTGTAGCCATTACCCCTTGTACTGTAGCTGGCTACCACTGAGAGGAGTTTGGCCTCATCCTCTTTACATTCTCCTCTCAGGTATTTGCATATATTAATAAGATCCCATCTCAATCTTCTCTTCTCCAGGCTAAACAGGCCCAGGTGAGTCTTTCCTCATAAAATAGATGCTTTAGTCCCTTAATCATCTTTGTCGCTCTATGCTGGACCATCTCTAGAACTTCCACATCCCTCTTGTACTGGGGAGCCCAGAACTGGACACAGTACTCCAGGTAAGGCTCCCTTAGAGATGAGTAGTGGGGCAGGATCACCCTCCTCGACCTGTTGGCAACACTCCTCCTGACGCAGGCCAGGATCCCATTGGCATTCTTGACTACGAAGACACATTACTGGCTCGTGGTTAGCTTGTTGTCAGTCAGGATTCCCAAATCCCTCTCTGCAGAGCTGCTTTCCAGCAAGTCAACCCCTAATCTGCACTGGTGTCTGGGGCTATTCCTCTCCAGGTGTAGGACCCTGCACTTGCCTTTGTTGAACCTCATGATGTTCTTCTCTGCCCAACTCTCCAACCTGCCCAGGCCCCTCTGAATGGGAGCTCTGGGGAGTTCAGCCACTCCATCCAGTTTTGTATCATCTGCAAACTTGCTGAGAGTGCACTCTGTCCCCTCATCCAAGTCATTGGCGAATAAGTTGAACAGCAGTGGACCCAGTACTGATCCCAGTACTGATATAATGATACTGGTGGGCGACATCACTGGCCACAGGCCTCCAACTAGACTCAGCACGGTTTATCACAGCCCTCTGAGTTCTGCCATCCAGCCGCTTCTCAGTCCACCCAACTGTCCACTCATCTAACCCACAGTTCCTGAGCTTCCCTATGAGGACGTTATGGGAGATGGTGTAGAAAGCTTTGCTGAAGACAAGGTAGACAACATCCAGGCATCCAGTCATCCCACCATAGAAGGCTATCAGGTTGGTTAAACATGACTTTCCCTTGGTGAATCCATGCTGACTACTCTTGAGCACATTTTCCTTGACATGCCTAGAGATGGTCTCTAGGATCAGCTGTTCCATCACCTTTCCAGGAATGGAGGTGAGCTTGACCAGCCTGTATCACTGTGGTAAGCACTAGAGATAAATGAGAAAAGACAGCATCTACCTCAAAAAGCAAAAAAGTGAAATTTATGACAAAAAAATAAATACTTGCTTTGTTAATAAGCCATTAACCATGTTTGGAAATGTTTCCCATGTCTTGCTGTCTGGTGGGGCTTTATCTGAACTATGTATTTTATTTCTTGCGCTTCCAAACTAGATCTTTGAAGAGGCAGCAGAAATCACTTAGTTTTAGTATAAACTCAGTATTCCTGTGGTGTTATTTAATGGTACTGCTCCAACTTCTAGTTCTAACAGCAGGACGCCGCTCTTCCATCAATATATATCATTGGTTAGGGCACTTGGAGATGGGAAATCATATTTTTCATCTTTTTTGTGGGCAATATCTGGGCTTATTATACAAAACAGGAGATATTCCCACCCTAGAATCCTATACAATCAGGTGGGAAAGCTGCTTTCTGGATTATGGGAAGAAAAAGTGTTCAGCTCTTTGAAGGAACTGTAACATTGTGGGTGCTGACAGCTTGTGTCGTGCTTGACAATTTAGTTGAAATGATGATGAAATTATTCCTGTAAATTAAAAATCTTCTTCACTCTCCGCACTTTTTCTTTTTTCATTTTTTTTTCCCCCAGCTAAAACTATTTACTGAGTTTGACTAAGCTTTGCTACTAGCCCCAAGCCAAACAAAAACACATATTTTGGTAAATGTTTTTTGTTGGAAATTGCCCACCAGTACCAACTCCATCTCCCTCACTAAAAAGAAGTACAATTCTACCTTCTTCTTCCCTTTTTTTTTTTTTTTTTTTTTTTTTGTGCTGTTGATTTATACCTTAGCTTATGGAGAGTTAGAAAGCCTGTAAAACCTCCTTTTAGCAAAGGGGACTTTTAGCTACTAATCCTAAGTACCACAAAACCACAAAAAGTAAATAAGCACAGGGCAGGAAAATCATCTCTTCTCCAGTTCCTTGTGACGATTCTGGCACAAAGACCATTTATCTTTTCTCTCTCTGAGTACAATCTTTGTCCTACAAAATGTTAAAATCACTGGGAAAAGCAAAGGTGTAATGCCCAGGAACCCTTGCCATTTCCCTCAAGCCCACAGGACCAAAACGAACTGTTCTCCCACTGCTCTGTCTCTCTGCCTTGTTTCCTCCGTAGATGACTACTCAAGACGTTGCCACCCCCTTGATCACTTGCTTCCTCATACTCAGCTGCCTGATTCTTTACACACACACAGAGATGCCCAAACCAGTCATACAGGTTCATGAAATTTTGGTCACTGCATTAATCTCCTGTAAATCTAATTATTTTCAACCCTGAACTTTATCATAAGGCAGGACTTTGTCTCTTTTCCAGAGGGTTCAACACAGCTGCAACATAGCATATGAAAGCAGAAAACCCTAATGATCTGTCCAGTGGCACCAAGGCACACATCTTTTCCTCTTTCTTGCACACTCCCATCTCTCCTCCCCTCAGGCGAAACTCCAGCAGCCACACCAACTCTTCTGGTTTCAGGTGTAATCCTAAACCAGCTGAAGGCAATTATGGGTAATGTAGTTCCTGCTCTCCCACCTGTCTGTTTGAGCAAGTGATGGCAGGTACTAGAGAGACTGCAAAGCCCAGCAGACACTGCTTTGTCCCCTTAAGAATGGGGCATGCCAGGTGTGCTCTGAGCAGCTAACTTGTCCCTGCTATGCTGAAGATTTTTTTAAAGCTAGAGCAAAAAAAGGTCTCTAATACAGTGCTGATGTCCTAAGCAAGGATGTAATTTGGATCTAGGAGAAAGCCCTTAGTGCTTCTGTTCAGAATGGTGAGTTATTAGTTTCTCTTTTTCTTTTATGTATCTGTCATGGTTTCTATTTTAAGTGCTTTGGAGGGGCTGCAATATTGGAGTAATAAGAATACCCTTGATGAGTTACCTGGTATTAATGTTGCAGTCTAATGTCCTCTTCCTGGCTATTGCTATTGTCAGATGCCCCTAGAGAAAGTGCAGAATGTGGTATGTTTGGAATGGCAGGGTACTCTATCCGAGGGTGGTTTGCGATGTGTGAGGAAAGGCATTGCGCTTGGTGAGTGCTAGAGACTGCCTTTCCTGAAAGCATAGTAATGGCAGAGCTGGTACAATTCTAAATCAACCAATATTAAGCTGTCTTTCTTATCTAAAGGAATAAGCAAAACAGTGACTTTTCTGTTTGTTTGCAACAACATATGATCTTTAGATACAAAAATACTTTGGGGGCAGCAGGGAGGAGGGGAGGTGAAATGCTAGTTTTGACTAAGGCAGCAGGTGGATCAGTTGGGAGTTGGAATCTGGATCACACAAAAGGCTACTGAAACCATGACAAAACCATTATTGCTAACAAGATGACTATTACAAGCCAAAAAATAGTGTTTATAGACAACATATTTTTGCATTTTAAAAAATATTTATGTATTAAGAGAATCTGTGAAAGGTAGTTGTCTAAATGGAGACAAATGCTGACAGTCCTTTAACTATTTTTTTTTTTTTATGCCTAAAAAAAGACAGGTAGAGCTGGCCAGTCTCTCTCTCTTTTTTTTTTTTTTTTTTTTTTTTTTCCCCCCCACTGTCAAGGCAAGGAAAAAGTTCTTGCTCTCTTGCTACCAAAAATTACCATTCAGCTGATAACACTTGTTCTTTGATATATACCTCTTTGTTTTCAAATGCTTAACAATTTAATTACTTGTGACTGGCTTTGACTGGGTTCACTGTGAGATGGCAATGTGCAAAACACTTGCACAGTGTCCCTCTTGGATGGAGTTATCGAAGGGGATTTGAAACACAATTAGACTATTTTTTTCCCCTCTCTCCTCCCCTCTCTCCTCTCCTCCTTCTTTCTCTTCTTGCTAGAAGCCACAAAATAGTGTTTACCTTGGGTACATTAAAAATGGGGAATACCTATGGTTGTATTCATTAAACTAGAGCAACGATATCCTGTGGAAATGTGTTTAAACAGCTAATTATAGGTTACAATGGAAGGCTTACTGAGTACTTAAATGTCTGGTTTAAAATGCTATGCTGTTTTTCAACCCCGCACCGCCCCCCCCACTCTTATAAGAACGGTTAATTACGTATGTCAAAATGAGCTCTTCTCTACCTTTCACGCTTCCTTCTAATTCTATTGCAGTGATACTTTTTTTTTTTCTCTCTCTCCCTTCTCCTCCCCACCCTGTCGCCCGATAAGAACATGTATTGGGATATCTCTGAAGTATTTCTATAAAGAAAATCTGAGAGAAGTAATAATTTTAAAATTCTCCCTCTTAATTCAGGTACCTTTACTTTCTATTTTTCACAGCAGATAAACTCCTTCAGAAAGCTGCACAGACTTACGCTACTATAAATTTTGGCAGGAGTCCCTGCAATTGAAGTCTGCCCTCAAAATATGAATACCAAATAGGTGGAAGAAAGCAAGCCAAAATGCACATAGAGTGCACAAATATAAATGAATGGCTTAAAAGCCAAAAGACTGGATCAGAATGGTCGGGCACTCTAATTTGACAGTTCCTCCCTGGAAAGTAGAGCTCTACAACAACAGTGGCTGCTGTATGTCAGACCTCTGCATGGTAAACTACATGGTGTGTGCCTGTGGGGGGAAAAAAGTCTTAGGCCTACGTTTACAAGGCCTCCTATCATAACTACAGGTTCTTCCATCCCTTTCCTACAAAACACTACATAGGAACTCAATTACTTTCCAGATCCCCCAGTGAAAAAAGGACAGGAAAGAGACAACAGCAAACATTTCCTGTCATTCTTATGCTCTGCTGTGTGTGTGTGTGTGTGTGCGCGCGCGTGTCCCTGCCCCCCAACACCCTTCTCTGGAAGTCTCTTCATTTCTAACCTCTTTCTTGAATTTATTTTCAGTTCTTCTTTTAACTCTGTATTTTCAGGAGTGTTTTTTTTTCCAGAAAGTGAACTTTTTAAAGATCTTGATCATATAGACTTTCAATATTTCTGCTTCTTTAGTACAGTCTAGTATCTTTTTTTTCCCTCCTCTTGCTAGTTTTGCATAGAGCAAAACTTCTTTAATAGAGTGAACATTCTACTTTTTGGTGGTTCCTTATATTCTCTCCCGACTTTAACAATTTTGATCTGTCAATAAATACTATAATCTCAACCTCCCTTTCCTTCCCACTCTCTAGAACTTTACTCGAAGTGCCTACATATACTGTATATTTCAATAAGCTTAGGCAATGGAGCACTTCCCTACCAAGGATAAGCTGAATTAGGTCTTTGGAATATTGAAAGAAAGTTTTTCTAGCTTTCAGCAGATTATCTGCTGCACTCTGTTTTGGTGTGCTCATGGTTAAGAGGAAAGGCTTTTAGGTTTGAATGTGCCTAGACTTTCCTTTCTAGGAATTTCATAGGAGGTATATAGTGCTTAATTTCTGTAATAGTAGGAGTTAAGCTTTACCTCCTAAGCCAGTCTGCTCAGGAGGAAGCAAACTTATATTTAACTGAAATCTGTTATGTACTTTTGGCTGCTCTCAAGCTTCCTTTGTGTGACTCTGCAGACTGAAAAACTCTAGAAACCCAAAGAGTATCCTGGTGGCTGATGAGATCCTTTTAGTTATTCTATTTGGATTATATATTTATAATTATTCTGGATGACAGCTGTTTGAATCTGAAGTTAAAATAGCTGAATCCCTTTGCCATTTTTCCTCTAGTTTTCTTGATGGGAATAAAAGTATACTTCAAGATATTAGAGGAGGACTGCCTTCACCAGAGAATCTGAGTACCTAATAATTGTTGTATTTTTCTTTACAAGACACCTGTGAGATAAGCCTTACCTAAAGTGGCATCTCCCTATCATTACATTTAAACTTCTCTAATGGCTACCTGCTGCTGAACAGACAGTTCCAATTCCCATACCCTACCATTAGTTCCCCTAGACCAGCAAAGGTGAGCACTGAGTCATCTGTGCCTGACTGATGCTAGTGAGCTGGCAGGAAATTTAGCCTTACAAAAAGACACAAATAGCTTTCTGATGCTTAATCTCCTTGGCCAGCTCACTGTGCAACCAGATGAACACCAATGCTGATGCAATAGAGGCAGGATTGCTCCTTTCTGGAACAGCTGTCCACCTGCTCAGGTGGCATCCCAAGAGCAGGTGTAGCCTCAAACCTAATGCCAGGTGATGCTGTCTGTTGTCTAGTGACTTAATCTAGGTAGGTTTGGCTCCAACTCTGTCCCAGGCTTGCTCTGAATGAATTATTCAATCTGTCTCTATCCATGGAGTCATATAATATTTCCCAGCTTTAATAGGAGTTCAGGTGAACTCATTTGTGTTCATAAGTATTTAAATTGATCCTAAAATATACAGGTGCTTTGGCTTTAGTCTGTCCTGACCTTTAGTTAAAGAATTAATGGCATTAGTTTAATCTGACTTTTTAATTTCCAACTCAAACTGGCAAAAGCATTGCCTGATCACCATGATAGACCCCTTGAAATTATACCAAAGTAAACTGTTAACTGCAGTAGCCAGCATCATAATAGATTTGTGCAATAACTTTACAGGTAGTTATTAGAATTCCTGTATAAACTTAGATCTATATTGGACAGAAATGTCACCATCAGGCGAACCTGTGACCTGCCAATGGCAGGTCTTATAACTTAAATTCAGTTCCATGATCTATTTGCGACTGAACTATTGGATGTTTATTTACAGTGAGAAGTAACTGTAATGGGGCCCTAAATGTGTTGAGTTGCATAATTCAAAAGAAATTAGTTTACCCAAAATAAGTAGGGGGAAGAGGGAACAGTAGGCAGGGCTTTTAGGTAGTTTGTTTTTATTCATATATGATCTCATGCAATACCAACTCTGAGCCCTAAAGGGAGACCTGCAAAGTGATGATCACTTTTTAAGGAGTTCCCACATCTCTGATTCACTAGCCTTGATTTTATTATGATCCTTGTAAAGATGGAAGTGGGTGTTGCACAGCAAGGAGGCAATCCTCTATTAATAGAACTGCCTTAATTCCTGCAGCATAAATTGTTACGTGTTGGCCCAGGTAAAACTACAGTGCATGTGAAGTAAGAGCTGCTTGTTCTGCTCAGTGAATTCTCTCTATCCATTGGTAATGGTCTTTAATATGGATGCTAGTTTCTCAGTTCTGGACGTATTTCCAGTAAGGAGCATGCAGCCATCGGGTGCAACAATTAAAATCACAAACACATCTGTAAACCTCACTGTAAACTTTCCCAGGAAAGCATCTGGCACTTTTGAGCAGAAGCAGCTTCTGTCAGTTTACTGCTTATAATCTCTCCTGCCCTTGAGAAAGACAAGAGCTCTGAAAGCAACCCTAGCCCCTCAGTTCTTGTGCAAACTGACTACTGGAAGCTGAGAAGCAACAAAGTTTGTCTAGTCACACAGCTAGGTGGTTCATAGGATATAAATTATATTAGAAGAACCATACACAAAAGCTTCCAGATTCAAATCCATGTAATTCTGGGATGTCTGGGAGAAGCAAGTAGCTTGGCTTCCACAATGGGCTAATGCCTTTTTTTCTTGTGTGTTTTTTTTAATCTTTTTATTTTTTTTCCACTACTTGTGGACTACTACTTTTTTATTATTTTTTAATTCTGTTGGGGTGTGCTTGTGGGGAACTTTAAGAGTTTAATGAATGCTTCATCCTAACATAAATTTCTGTGTCTAATCATCAGAGAACAATAGCTGTACATGATGTCCTTCAGAAGTACCTTTTTTGTCTGCCTGAGTATAGCTTGCCCATCTGGATCCCACCCACAGTGACTTGCTCGGCCTGCACTGTCGGGTGGCTTCTAATTCGGCTGCTGACTAGAAAGTGCTGCTAATCTGGAAAATATGCAGGAGAGTCCTTTGTATATCTAGCCCTTGGAATTCCCCTGCGTATTTTTCACACTAGTAATTGTTCTCCTGTCACAAAATGTACCAAAAGGTATGATATGTACTATTCACTTACTCTCAAGAAAAATAGGAAATTTTCTAAGGGTAAGCTTCCTAGCTAGAGGAAGGAATGAGCTGACCAGTAGACACTGGGATGTCTGAGATGTCTAACTCCTTAGAAAAGCATTTTTAAGGCCTCTTTCTTTTTTTTTTTTTCCTTGCCTGAAAAAAGCAAACAGTCCCCTTGGCTATATATATATGTATATATTTTCTCCCCTTCAGGCTTTTGTAAAAGTATGCTTTTGTGTTCTCCTATTCTGGTTCATTTCACTCCATTTTTACCCAATGAATGAGTATCTTGACATAAAGTAGCTACTGGACTTTTTTTTAAATCTCAGCTGAGATATGGGAGATGGGTTTATAAAATTCTTGGGTAGAGGAAAATCTTGGCCTTGTCATGTAGACCTGTCTTCATTGGATGTGTTGGTGGATGAACATACTTGATGGAAAATAAAATGGAAAGTGAGTACAATCAAGATGGAACATGTGTGCAGGTGTTATCAAGTCAGACCTTTCAAATAGGACAACTGGAAGAAGACACAATTCATGTCTTTGAAGCCTCATGTCAAGTTAGCAATGCAGCAACAAATATTTCTTGGGTGGCTTGAAACTTGGCATTTAAGTAGCCTGAAGGAATTTGAGAGAAACCTCAGTGTCAAAAAAGTCTAAGCAGCAACTGAGTAGAGCGATGGATTTATGTTGTTGTCTAACTGGAAGTGCTGATGTTCTATTGTGAATCTGGACCCTGCTTCTGTTGCATTCAAATAGTGCTTTTTATCCTGAAGAATGATGTGTTGGAGAAGTTGGGTGCTGCATATTTTGCTTCCAATCGATATGAATGATGAAAAACAATCTAATGATCTGCTGTTTAAAATGTCCCTTTTAAAACTAATGCAGTATTCATTTTGATGTTTCTTTTCTATTTTGATATTGTTTGGCAAATCTGAGGGTTTAGAAAAAAGATATGGATTACATTCTCTGTTGGACATAGTAAATAAGAGCTCCACAAACATGTCTGTCTTATAAGCTTGTCCAATTCATATTTTGAAACATGTTTTATAGTATATTAAAACAGTTTTCCTGTTGTCATAACTACAGTCTTCTTTACGTAATAGCATAACATCATGAACTAGTATTACCCTGCTTTTCTTGTACACTTGGAGACAGATGTTGGAAAAGGAAGATCTTCACAAATCTGTGTAGGAAAAAGTTTTATTAACAAACATATTTTAGATTTTAAGCTAAATTAAGCAAATAAAGGATGCTTAAAACTCAAGGTTTTCCTGAGAGATGGATGTGGTTAACTGTACTCATCTGAGGTAGGATATGGTAAGAGATATGAGAACGATTTGCTTGAAGGGAAAAACTTAGCTAAAAAATAAACTTAGCATTTGCTTCTATGGGTGTGTCTTAGACTTACAGGCTTGGCTGCTGATCCATTATTAGATAAAACATAGGAAAAATAAAACACTAATGTATCAGTACTTTGCTACTACCTTTTTATACATAACTACTGTCTACTTGTATCTGATTTAGATTTGTAATTTCTGTCTGTGTCCAGAGAGGAAAGCCAGCCTTCACAATGCTTTATTTTGCCAACAGGTGTTATGAATATCTGCCCCTCTGCTCTCAAGTTAACTGGCTTTTCAGAGTATGAACGCTTTGGGATAGGAAGGGCTCTTATGAGAGAGAGATATATATATACACACACACACATATATATATTTCCCTTTGTGGCAAATTACTGTGCTTTATCACTGAATTCTTGTGTGGTCAGTCACAAACTATTTGGAACCATATTTTCCAGGGACTCGGCACTTGTTTATGCCATTCCTCTTATTGTAGGAGCGGAGGCTTTGGAACGTGACCGTAAGTGTCTGTTTTAGCTTTCCATCTGTAAACCTGTTTATCTTCTTTTCTCCATCCCTGCCCCTTCATTGTCTTGTATGTTGAGTCATCAGAGCCTTGTGACCAATATGTTCTCGCTATATATTTGTGCAAAGCTTAGCAGAGCAATGCTATTCTAGCTAGACCTACCAGCATATAATCCACAAACCCCTGGCTTCCCAGTGGGTTATAAACATTGGCTCTGAGTCTAAAGATTCACTGTCTTGACAACAGTTTCAGCTCATCAGGAGGTGTTCATCCTAGCTTAGTAATTGGTAGGTAAAAAGCTATGGCCTTTATTCTGCAGAGCAGTAGAGATGTCTGCTTTGATTTCTTTTGGTTTTGAAATCCATGAATAAATCAAAATTAGTGATAACCTTGGCCCTACCTAGAAAAATGGAAATCACTGGGCATTAGTACTTGAACATCTGTGTGAAGAATTCAGTTTCAGAGATAAACAGCCAGTTAGTAATATTAACTTGGAAATATCAGCTTAAACTCTGAAGTTAAAGGAGTATCATACAAATTTGAAACTGTGAAAATGGGGCTGATGAGAGTACATGTATATGGAGTGAGTACTCTGGTAAAGATTCTAGCAAACTCGGCCTTCTGGTAAGGTGTTTATTAACCCTTTCTCCCTTCCTCTTCCTCTCTGTCCTTCCCAATATTTTTTCAGAGACAATTCGTTTCTCTTTCCTGAAGTGTAGGAAAAGCTCACTTGCTTTCCCTCTAGGCTGGAAATTCAAACATGGATTGCAACATAAGCTAATCTTTAGCGATTGTTAAGACAAAAGTGGACAGTAGCCATTCAGCATACAGAAAGATGGCAAACATTGGCTCACCATTGTGAAGACTTGCTAAAATAAAACGTTCAATGAATTTGCACTGTAAGATGATTTGACTTAACTTTCACACACACATGCACACAAAATCCTTCAGCTACTTCTGTCAATATCACCTGGATATGCAGTCATTTCTGCATGGTGTAAAGTTGAGCAGAATCAACTGAAGTTCTAAAGAATATATTTCACTTGCACGGAGACAGACAAATATTCCAATGTGTTACTCATAGTCAGATAACTGATATTTCTCACTTGTCATAGAGGTGGCCTAATTGTAGAATAGATAAAATAAGTAACATTAGGCTTTTGTTATAGAAAATCTTTTTTTTTCCTTTAATGATAATTCCAGTTATGAGCAGAATTTTACACATTTCAGTTCTTTGGAGACTGTGACCTAAACAGGTATAACCCTGACTGTGATTTGCAGGTAGCTGACCTGATTAAATAATATATCTCCAGGGTGTTGCCAATATAAGTTTTAGCTCCTGGAAGCCATATATTTTTATCTTCTGTAGTTAATGGTTCTGTGCTGGATAATCTTACATTCTGCAGGTATCTGCTTATCAGTGACCTGAAACATAAAAGAACAGTTCCCAAATAAAGAGAAACTGCAAGCCACAGTCTATAACTTGCACTGCTAGGATTACACAAACCTGTAGCAAAGAGATGCAACAGAAGATTTGTGTCTCCTGCCAAGGAGAAAAGGTTGAAGCAAAGTAAGTTGATATTGCATATCAAGGGAGTTGTGTTTAACTGATTCGATTTTTAGTTAAATATAAAAATTGATATGATAGATGTATAACCTAAGGAGCTTGTGAACATGATGGTGAAGTTATTTGTATACTGTTAAGAGGGTGCTACCTGGTCTAAATAGTCTTTCAACTGCACTGTTATTGTTGTAAGTGTAGATGTCTATAGGAACCTAACAAAACAGCAAATGGCTGAAACCCGACAGAATTGCATATGTATGATTCACATATATATTTCACATAAAACAATGCATACTTTAAACCTACGTTATTTGCAGAGGTAGGAGCAGGCTTCCTGCTGAGAAGGTGATATGAGAAAGGAAATGCTTTGATTATCAAAGGCAATTAATTTTTGATAAGGCTGTGAATGCTTCCACCCATGTTTCAGTACAAATGGCCAAAGGTGGCATTTTCTAGGTGTTGCTATGCAGGCTGAATCCGGATCTAATGTATGGCACGTGCTTTCAGATTTCCAAAAAAGTCAAAATACTAAAGTTATAAAAATGGTCTGAGTTTCAGTGTTTCAAGTGTAATCTTGTATTTGGCTTATTTCCCTCTGAAGCAAACTTTACTCTGCTTTTACATCAGACTGGTTCTGGAGTTAAGGTTAATGGGGTTAAGAGAAACTAGTTAGCTGGACAAAGTATAGGAAGTACTGGGGAGGCAGTGACTTCCAAAGAAATGGCCAGTGCTGAGACATACAGGGACTTTGAATGCTGAGCCGTTTAGTGATATTGGAGACAGTTGTCTGTTCCAATTTGTACTAGGTAATGTTTGGGACACTGCTGGTGGCTTCTGCCTGCAGACAGATAAAGGCTCCCTTCTGATAAAAGCAACTGTCACCAGAGGCTTCAATTTTAAGTAGTGCATGAGATTTTTTTTTTAATAGTCTTGAAATTTAACATTTTTGCATTAATTTCAAATATCCTAGTGGTCCCGCATAAATATTCTCTAGCTTTGGTTTGGTACCAATAGACTGACACTAACCCGTGTTACTGTTTCACTGAATGTCAGGACTGTTTTCTTCTCCAATCAGATGAATGGAGCATTCTATGGATGCAAAGATGATGTAGTATGATAAGTGATGCATAGAGATTTTGGGGTAAGAAGCCAGTAAGGCCTAAAAACAACAAATTTCTTCAGAGGTTTAATGGTATAAAATGCTGAGCCTCCTCAGTATATATGACTGGAAGGTGAGCATGCTCAGTGTCCAGATGCTGAACGCTACGAAGAATGAGGAGCAACAGAAGATGGGCACTTAGCTAATGTACGGTGAAAAGCTAGATCCTGCAGGGATTTCAAAGAAGAAATAAGTGTTTTCTTCATGGCAAGTTGCATGGAAAGATGTCAGAGTGGAGGAAACTTCTTGAATAGATAGGCAACCTTGTATATACAATGCTTGTTTATGTATGACGCTCCTGTGTGACAGAGACTCTGCCTCAAAAGTCAGTGACGGATCAGCAAGAAGAGCTGCAATCAGTGGGTACAAGGTGCCAGTAGCACCTGGAGGGGCAGACCTATTGAAAAGAGAAGGCTGAAGCTGTGCTGATGCTTTCAGGAGTGAATGGAGACATTAAGCAATTAAAATTAGGAGTATAAGAATGCCTTGGCTAATATAAGAGATTTCTAATTTGTCTGATGAGCAGTTCACTGGACTGTTTTGCAGGTCAGACAGGTGGGCTACTAAGAACTTCAGGAATGGTTTTTGCCTCCTTGCCCTACAGGGAAGTGGGAAAATGTAATACACATTTTTAAAATGCTTTCGTTAAGTAGTAACACTTTCTATAGTACTAGAACAGGCTTCCCAACCAGGGAAACTGCATTAATTTTCCATAGAGGTATTGCATCCAAGCTAATAGTATGGATCACCAGGGGAGGACTGCTATTGGGAAGATGTTTGGGCATTGAGGTGCTGTGAACAAACTAAGGGCAGAGAAGACCTGCAGTAGGAGAGCTGGAACAACAACCCACACAATGAGTACTCTCGCATTCCTCGTTCCTTCCTTTAAACCACGACTTGGTCACAAGTAAAGGACAAGATGGGACATATTTTTCTGCTTATCCTGCTAAACGCATAGGAACAAAGGTGAATGTTCTCTTTTCTAAACAAGCAAGGATAAGAAGTTCAATCAATGAATGCGGACAGCAAAAGGATTCAGGAACTAAGGCACATAAGGACTTGAAAGTTTGGGGAACTGTTTGTCTCATCCTCTTGAGTTCGAGTTCCCTTAGAGGAACACTTACATAGATAATGAGGGCTAGAGACTTTTTAAAAGAAATAGAATAAATTCTGTGTAATGTTATAAAGCTGCCAGCATCGTTAGAGGGAACTTTTTCTCTGTTATCATATGGAGGATTTCTTACTTTCTCATCTGAAGTATGTAGTCTGCTGTGATCAGAAACAGATTATTAAATGGGATATGACACTTTAAGAATTCATTTTTGCTGTGAAGTAATCGGTAATTTAGAGTTGATCTGACAGTCAATACTTCAGTGGAAATAAAACTTAACAACAGCATTGCTAGTAAATTTATTTGACCGGAAATTAGAGAATCAAATATCCTTTTTCAGCAGAAAAATTGCCCATTTAAACATAAATTTCACTTGATACAAATAAGAGGCTCTCCTCTTATAAAGGGCATATATAACTACTATGTAAATGGAGACACAGAAGTATGAAAGGTGCTTTGGCTTTAGTGATACATATACGTTTTTATAAATCTCCCTCCCTTTACCCTTCAAAATTAGTTTCAGCAAACTTTGAGCACTTTTTAAAAAAAAAAAAAAAATTGAACGTACAAAATGAGTGAAGTAGCTTGGGACATGTCACTGTGATTAAGACTCCCATTTTGATATTCTCTTCAGTGTATTTGTTGCCAAAGTGCCAAGGTCTATTAAACAAGCTCCTCAGTCAAAACAGATCAATACATGAAAAAGGGCATCTTTTCTTGATAACATTATTACAATCCATCAAATGTACTATTTGTGCTGTAGCCTATCCACTGCGCCTGTTGTATGGTCAGTCAAGTAGAGTAAAACATAATGTGCGGATGCAGTGAGGAATTATTGCACTTAGGGTTATTAGCTCTCTAAACTAACCGCAAATGTTAACAAAAAGAGTCCTTGAGCCAAAAGACCTAATTTCTTCCTCCTTACTTAAGGGAGGTATTTTCCCAAGATGAGTGTCTGCCAGTATATTTCCCAGGAGAGATGGAACAAGTGACTGACTTTAGATATGCACCCCCATTCTCTTCTACCCCTGAACTCATGCTCTAGTCAACTGTTATTTCTTCTCAGCTTTTTTTATACATTTTTGAGACGCTTGTTTGACAAGTAAAGCTCTGCGAAACAAAGGCTGCATTTTTATAGCTATGTTAACTTTTTTTTTTTTTTAAGTTAATAATGACCAAAAAGTGGTTCCATATGAAGAGGGTCATCTGTCAGTCCATACTTTCTGATGTCTTTTTTTCCCTTCCTTTCTGCTGGAGCAGGTGCCATGCAAACCTGCAAAAAGAGGCCTGTTCTAGCCTCTTCTCACTGAAGAAAGCAGCCCACTGCAATATCATCTAAATCTTTTCCCTTGGCATTCACTTCAAAATCCTGAAACCAGAACACCAGAAAAGTAAAGGCCCATTGCACATGCCATAGTATTGGGCTACATTTATTCCAAAGTTCTCACTGCATGGTTTGCCCATACGTCTTTGATCTGCAGCTCTCCAAAATAGAGAAGCAGTACTCATCTGAGACAAATGATCTGCTTTCACAGTAGAAAATTCAAGTTTAGGTCTTGATGTTTTGACATAACATTGCTTTGTTATGTAATTGATAATAGCTTACACTAGGAAAGAATATAACATCTTTGCAATATATCATGTGGTACAGATGCTTATAATTCATCACATTAATATTTATTCTTTTAATGTGGATATCTTAAGAGCTGAGAATGATCGAAGCAGCAGATTTTTCTCTGCAGGCAAGTTCCATGTTGCTTTGTGCTTTATTCTAATGCCACGAGCATCGCTCCTGCAGAACTTCTTATTGCGTCACTGGAGCAGCTGAGATACTTTAACAGTGAAAGTCTAGAGGACTTTCACTTGTCTGTGCAGAGCAATTAATGTAATTACTTCCATGTCAGCTTCTGATGAAGGACTTATTCTCTACTTGGCTCGGATTTGTGACCTGCTATTCAGGAACCATCATACTTTTTGACTGTGTGACTAGTGGATATACTATCTAACACTTCTTACAGCTGTGTAAGATGGATCCAGGAATCCAGTATTTAGCACAAAAGCTCCCCGCCCCCCTTCCCTCTTTCTCTTCTCTCCTCCTCCCCATGCCTGAGTCTGACACATGCAGAGATTTTTGTTTCTAGAAAATGACTCTTTTTTTCCCCTGAAGTCAGACATAAGATTGCAGGTCATTCACCAATGTTAATATCACAGTTTCTGTGTTTCCTTCTGCAAAGCTGACTTTTGGCATTGATAGACTCAGAAATAAGCCTCTTCCTGAGAAGATGATAATACTATGTGGAGTTGGGAGTGCCGTGTAAACTGGGCTAAGGTGCAGGTGTCTAAGATTTTTATCTCCACTGACCTCTGTGAGGAAAAGTCTGAAAACTGGGGGCAGTGAAATAATAAATTGAATATTCCTCCTGTGATCTTGTCAACTCACATAAGCTTTTTACCTATAGCCCATACCTTCAGAGCTTAATTAATATTTATCTACCTTACAGGCATCTTGCACTTATAAATCCATGATCACATAGAAGATATAGTTCACAAGGATGCAAATAGCTAGCAGAAATTTTGACTGAGTGCTTTCAACATCAGGTTTTGCGATCAGAGTTAAGACGAGTTCGTAATATTTCCCTCACTGAGAAGGAGCCAAAGATCTTCTAATAAGGCCTCCGAAAGTACAGAAACTGTCTATGCTTACAAAGTATGTATATTTGGATACAAACAAGTGAAAATAGCATTGTGATTTTTAAGGACTATTGTGTTTTAAAGCTTTTGTAGAGATGATTCACAAATGAGACTGTAGACAAATGATAAACTTGCTAAGCTCTGTCCAGAAAAAAGACAAGCAAAAAAAAAAAAAAAATAGAATAATAACACAAGTTGAGTCCCTTTAATTCATTTGTTACTACTGCTTTGTATTTCCAGTTCTTAATTACTACATAAATGTTAAAACGCAATGTATTTCTTTCTCTAGCATCAAAGAGAAATCAGTATTGGACCAGTATGGAGTATTTCAGAACTGTAGTTGAAACATGAAAGATAACATCAAAACTTAACTACAACTTCCTGAGGCTTCTCCACAGTAATATTTCAAAATATAAAAGTGTAATTGAAAGTAAATGATCTAACCCTTATGCTTACAAAAGCAATTTTAGAAGTGTGGATCCTTAAAATGAAGGCAAGGATACTTGCCTTGCAGAAAGAGTGTCTATGGTAAAGCAATCAGTTTGGGAACCTCTGGATACTACAAAGCTGAGTAGAGGCTACAAAATCCACCTCTGAAGTTGTGGAAATCTACTGACAGGCTGAGCCAATGCCAGTTCCATTTCTGCTGTGCTGAGACTACTAGCTATAACCTTCAACAGTAACTTCCCTGCCTAATACTTTTTCAGAACTTTGGAAAAAGTATGTATCAAGCTTGCCAGCTACTAAACAATTGAATAAATTAGTAGAAATGTGCATTTGAGGTGCTGTGCTGTTAATATATAAAGTGACATATAACACCAAAGCACTGAAGTTGCTGCTGATAGGGCAAGTAACAGAATAAGGATGTTCAGATCTCTCCAGTTTGAACTTAGACAGAAATAGATTTTAGTGTTCAAAGTGGCATCTGCAATTACTTAAATCTCCAATATGCACCAGGCTAGGAGAATAAGTCAGACTTTACCATTCCAACAGAAAATGTTCTTTGCTATTATATACTACCACTTGCTATACTAAGACAGGTCATCCCTGTAACCAAGAACTGCTAAATTCCGTACTGAACCTGTGTAAAGCAGTTTTAGGCTACAGGTGCCATGGGACTGGTAAAAGGTGATGAATTAATGTAACTAATGTTTAGTTAGGAGTATTCAGTTCCTGAGAACAGACAGAGTTTTAAATCTACTGGTGTCTAGTTTAAACCGTGGTCAGGCCAAGAACACTGTATTTGGCATCCTGATGGATAGAACCTAATGCTTTTGTGCTACTTCTCTCCACTGACATTTTCAGGCATAATGGGGAATTTATGAAGTTTAATAACTAACCAAACCTGTATAACTAGCAAGTCATCTTTCTCCACCACAGCTAAAAGTGAGCCTGAGGGCCCAAAACACATCATCATCTGCTTGTGTTGCGTGTCTTGTCTCTGCAAATATCTGAGTTTCGCTCTCTGGGTACAAAGGGTGGGAATCGCTGTGAATAATGTGATAGGAGAGCAGCATGATCAGTGTTTGGTACACACAGCAATACGTGAGCTGCCGGAGAGCTGTGCTGCTAACAAATCTGCTTTTTGAAAGGCCAAGGAAGGTTAAAGTTGAATGAAAGGCAAATGCTAGTGTCTTGTTCTAGGATGTTGATACTTAAAAACCACAAAGGAATGTCTTCTCCCTCATTTTCGAGGGCAGAGGCAGTGGGGAAGTGTGTGCTTTTGGGCACTTTTTTTTCCCCCCTCCTCCTTCCTCATCGCTATTTTAAGCACAGCAGGACATGTTTTCTTTGGTAGAAACTCTGCGGGGCGGCGGTGGGAAGTGCACTTCAGTTTTAAAAGGACTTGGAAAGACTTCTAGAGGCATCGTGTGCAGCAAAATAGCTATTCGCAGCAAATCAGTCTTTTTCTGAAGCTTTGAACTTTCTACCTGAGCTCTTCCCCTACCTTAATACATTTTTCTCCTCTGAGCAAACCCTGTTGCAACATGCCTGCCAGAACTATTCTGAGTTCTGATTCTCTTCCTCCTTCCCCACTATGCTTATGGGTTGAACAATAGACTCCAGGCAGATAGTGTGTAGTAAAATACTCCTTGCCCTTGTACAGGAAAGATGCCACATTTCTCAGCAGTCACTCAGGTTCACTCACTGGTCACTCCGTGCTGATCTCTGTCCAACCTCTTCATTTTCTGCTCAGCTCTCACTGTGAGCTGGCATACTCCTGGTCAAATTATTCTTTGCACCATTAAACATTTGTCAGCTTACATGTTACTTGATAACTACAACAAATGAAAAGTTTAGCTCCTGTTTTCTCCTATGCATGACTTCCTCTTTTTGCTGCAAAAAGTTTCAGACCTTCCTCTTTGCTTCTATTCAGTATGGCTTTGTAAGCCATATGCGCTCAACTTCCCCTCTCTTTGGGAAGATCATACTCCCAGATTTGTTCAGGCAAATTTCAACTCAACAGGATTGTCCCTTCAAAAGTCTTGGCTGGAATGTTAATCTACTGCAGCTTTTCCCCCTGGGGAAGGAGGAACCTCTAGGCTTTCTTAATTTACCAATCTCATACAAAGGCTCTGGGGATGTGTTTCTAGCACCAAGGCTGGAGAGAAGGAGGTGACCTGACTCTTGTCTCATATCAGGCAGCTTCCTTCAGGATGAGCACAGCCTGGCACATGGTGGCATACAGACGGCTCCTTTCCAGTATTTTCTTTTCCTTCAGACCAAAAGTGGTCATCTTCTGTACAGGAATATTTATATCTCTCTTCTCCTCATGACCGGTCTGTAGACATACTTGAATCACTGAGAGTCCCTCAGCATGCACTTATTTCAAGGAATACTTTCTTGAGAGAAAGGGGCTTTATTTTTGAAAGAGTTCTCTACTACTGCCTCTTCTGTCTTTGTGCCAGAATAGTGGTGAAGGTTTTAGAGGGCTCCCAGAGGGAATTTTTAGGGAAATGGCTTATTCGATTTGCATAGATTCTTGGCATTTATAAAACTTCCGTATGCAAAGCTGTTGTGCTTCTGTCAATATACTCCCACTGTGTACAAAGACTTTTTCCTTTCTTACCCCATTTCCTTCTGGTTTCATCCTGTGTGCATCTACCCAAACTGTTTCCACATCCTAGCTTATTGCACCTGATTTCATATAGCTTTTGAAATACTTTAGTGGGTTTTTTTGTCCTATATTTTTCTATATAAAAGAATCATTCTTATATTAATATATCACTTGATCAATAAACCATCAGCCCAACCTCAGTGTCGGCAATGAGTGTGATAATATTTTAAAACTTGCATTGAACTTGCATTGTCTGAGTGTTCCATGCAAATCTTTTAATGTGCTTATTGAGAATTAGACTATAAATAATCTCACACTAGTTAAAGCGAAAAGTGAAATGGAAGCCTGAGCTAAGGATTTTACACCTTTGTATGATTTATTCTGGTTTTGCTGTGCTTTGAGATACAGCAACATAGTAAGACTTAATTGTCTGAAAGGAATACATACACATTATCAAAGACACTGTTTTATAATTAGAAAGTAGTGTTTTACTTTTATGTGGGTGTGGAACGTCAGATCTTGAAATTACAGTTTTGATTAAAGAAGCATTTTGCAATCCAGTTTGGTTCTGGCAAGACATTAATAACAGAACCCAAGGACACCTGGAGACTAACTTTCACTTATCGTGTAGAATCAGGACTCTTCTATCAGAAATCTCAGATTTTGGTTTTAAGTGCTTCTTAGAGAAGGCACTAAAATCATGTTGGCTTTCAAGTGGAGGAAGTCTTTTTTTAAAAAAAAAAAAAAAAGAGAGAAAAAAAAAAAAAAAAGGAGAGAAAAAAATAAGCGTGTGACTTGCATGTATTTTGCTGTCCACAGTTGAAATAAATGCTTAGCAGAGGACGATCTTTCCTGTGAGGGTGACGGAGCCCTGGAACAGGCCGCCCAGAGAGGTTGTGGAGTCTCTTTCTCTGGAGATCTTCCAAACCTGCCTGGATGCCACCCTGTGCCACGTGCTCTAGGTGACCCTGCTGGAGCAGGGGGGGTTGGACCAGATGAACTCTAGGAGTCCCTTCCATCCCTAAGCATTCCGTGATTCTGTTTTGAGAGTTGTGGACTCCAGTATCAAAATCCCTTGATTGTAGCCCTGAGATGGTTGCAAAAACTACATGATTTTTTGTTGTTGTTTGTTTGTTTTCTTTAAATGGAGCTCAAGCACTCTCTTTCTTTGTCTTATAATTAAGTCTATAAATGCAGACAGTCTGCATAGCTCACTTCAGATGACACTTCAAAATACATAAATGCTCTACCCAGATGATAGTCTCAGAAATAAGTCCAAACACAAGATGAACAGGTCTAAACTTCAGCACACATTTGAGACAAAAATCTACTTCTTTCACTTAGATAAGCATTAGTTCCACTGAAGTCAAAGATATTACACCTGTTGATGGATTCATCAATAGTCATGTTCTGAATAGATCTAGTAGATTTTAAATTTCATTTATAGTAGAAGAATCTGACAGTCCTTGCTGCACTGTGACTGTAGAGGTGCTGAGTAGTTGTCAGGCCTAGCATAAGTTTTGCTTCCTTGCCTGTGTGCAGATCAGTGTAAAAGCAAATTGCCATTAGCTGAAGGTAACAACATGTAGTGGTACAAATATAAAGCATTAATTTAACACTTGAAATGGGGGAGGAGTGGGAATCTATGTATATAAAACATTGCAATATGTGCAATGGAAACTGAGACAGCCAGCTGTTTCTTATTCAGTAATGCTTTGATATGAGGTATGTCTTCCTATTTTTTAAAAAAACATATTCTTAAAATTGTAAATAAAAATTCTTTTTTCTTATGGATACAGCAAAATCAGGCCCACTTCATCTTTTTTTTCTTTTTTTTTTCTTTTTTTTTTTTTTTAAATCATGATGGAGAGATCTGCTTAGGTTGTAACTGATGTTGCAGAAATGACAGGCAGCAATACATTAGTCCCAAGAACAAAGCTAACTATTATAACCTATGGATGGGCTCAAGATCCCTCCCCTCTCTCTTTTTTTTTTTTTTTTCTCCTCCTCTCTCTCTCTCTTTTCCACCAAACTCTGTCTAGTATCATATCCATTTCTTGCCCCTCATTGTTCACTCCTCACTAAATACAGGACTAGTCTGAGGATTTAGGGAGAGTTAGTAAATCATGTCTTGGTTTATTGCACTGATGTAATGAACCTCTTTGTGCAGAGAAGTCTAAAATATTGTCCTTGCTCCAGCTTCTGGAGCTTCTGGGACACAATAGCTTTGGCACTTAAGGCATCCAGTGCTGCTTCCAAGCTGTGTGGTTCTCCAGCTCTTCCCGAGCAGCTCAAAGCAGAAGTAGGCAGGGGTATCTTGACACTCTTGTTTTGCCATTGCAATGGGTTTGCTTCCAGCTATGTTTCTCTAAACCACAGCACCTGGCTTACAGTCCATGGACAGTCCAGTCCATGTGCAGAATGCTTCAAAGAACAAAGTGGTTTTATTATAGCTGGAATAAGGGAGTTGAGACAACCAAATGCCATTTCTTGGGTTATTCCTGTGCTGGTATGGGTCTTGTAGAAGGGTAGTCACCAAAAAGATGATCTGACCTGATGCTCACACAAGGAAGAGCATATAAAGAATAATATAGCAGAAAGGGTTAAAAAATGTGTCACGGAACGAGTGGTGGTGGGGGGTGAGTGGGGTGCATTAGGAAGAGTGTCTCCAGCAGGTCAAGAGAGGTGATCCTGCCCCTCTACTCAGCCCTGGTGAGGCTGCATCTGGAGTATTGTGCCCAGTTCTGGGCTCCACAGTACAAGAGGGATGTGGAGCTGCTGGAGAGAGTCCAGCGCAGGGCCACAAGGATGATCAGGGGCCTGGAACATCTGCCCTATGAGGAGAGGCTGAGGGAGCTGGGCCTGTTCAGCCTGGAGAAGAGAAGGCTGAGAGGGGACCTGATCAGTGTATATAAGCACCTCAAGTGAGGAGGATAGTGCTGGCCTCTTTTCAGTGGTGGCCCCCGACAGAACTAGGGGAAATGGCCAGAAACTGAAGCATCAAAAGTTCCACAGGAACTTAAGGAAAAAATTCTTAACAGTGAGGGTGACAGAGCACTGGAACAGGCTGCCCAGAGAAGTTGTGGAGTCTCCTCCTCTGCAGATCTTCAAAACCCACTTGGATGCAGTCCTGTGCCATGTGCTCTAGGTGACCCTGCGTGTGCAGGGGGGTTGGACTAGATGACTTCTAGAGGTCCCTTCCAACCTTAAGCATTCTATTATTCTATGAGTGACACAATGCACTTCACTTGTGGGAAAGAAATAGAATAGGTTTTATTGATAATGATAATGGTTTCTCGAGATTCTATGGCAAGGTCACTTATTAGTTACTGTATGGAGGTTCAAGATGCACACAAAACTACCAAGGACACCCTCCCGTTGGGTCACGACTTTCAGATTGGACCCCCTTGCTTTTCAAACTCCTTCTGAGAGGAGTCTGGGTGCAGCTGGATCTAATCCTAGTCCCAGACCTGATCAACGGTTTATGCCTAAGGGATTTGTGCACAGTTGCAAAGTAAAGTTTACAAGTTCAGAAAGAGAGGTGTGCTATAGTTGCTTACCTCAAATCTGTAGTGGGAAGGATCTCTTAACCTCAAGGAGTATCCTTGAGAGGTGTCCCTGCTCAGGGGGAGATTGTGCAGCCCGCTGCCAGGCAAGGAGAGCTCAATGGGCTCTTGGGCTGTCTCTGTATTTATGGGATAAAATGATTGACTGATAGTCATTCTTTCAATTCAGACATGACTGTTAGGTGGTGTACTCAGTTAGCCTTATCTCCCCATCAGGGTACAGCCATCTGGACTGTTATTGATGGTTAATGTCCGGGTGGGGAAAGAAATCAGGGAGGCAACTACCAGGATCAGATAATGTGGTAATTAACACCTGAATAGGGCTATGTATAAGAAATCAGCTTGAGCTGGGGAAGGAGCACATCTGTCACAAAATGTTATTTTCAGCTGTCAGAAGATGAAACAGACTTGGATCTTCCTCTTAAATGTTCCTATTCCTTATCTTAAAACAGGAATTAGACACTTAGTTAAGCCTGTGTTTTCATTCAAAATATTCTGAATGTGAGTTACTGTGCTATTGTTTCTGTTCCAGATGCAAGACACTTAACTGTGGGACTTATCTGGGGTACTGTATTATACTATGGCTGTAGTGCCTGCTGTTTTTGCTCCAGACTAGATAGTAAGATTCACTGTGGACTATGGTGCTCTTGGGCAGATTCCATAAAATTACTAATAAACCACAACTTCACATGTAAGGTTTTTCACTTGTGTTGCACTGCAGATACAAAGCTCCATTATCCTTCTAATTTCCCCTTTTTCAAGTTGCATACATACTAATATGCATACTAATACCTTGACTGTTTCCTAGGATGAAAATATTTCCAGCAGTGAAATAGCTTCCTTACATGCTGGAGAGATTCCACGGAGCAGATCAGAAGGGACTTTGATTGACACGGATGACCAAACACCTTCATCCAGCTACAGTATGCCTGTTCTACTGTTTTATTTACTCAGGATTACACCTAAAGTCTGTACTTATGGAGAGTTCTCAGTAGCATCAAGAGCTATGGATATTCTGTAAACTGTATGTTTTTGACATATGACGTCAGTTCTCTAGTACTGCCTGTGCTTTGCACTAGTCCCTGGCAAGATCTAGAATGGTGTTGGAGTGCAAGGGAGCTGTTGCAAGGTCATCTAGGAGTGACACAGAAGAACACCCTTGTTCCCTGCCAGAGCAAATATGGGTTAGGGATATAGGGAGGAAAAGTTAATCTTTCATGTAAGAAATGCTACTTTTAGGGTATGTTTATAAGGCTTTGGGAAAAAGTTCTTAGCCAAACTATTAAAGCTAAGGTTAAAGTTGCATTAACTTCCTTACTATTCTACCCCCCAAATTAAGAAATTTTTCCGAAGAAAATGTTCTTCAGAATGTCTTCAGACCTTCTGCTATTTTTGTACAGTACCAGATTTGAGTAATGGTGGGCCTGGCAACTTGCTCTTCAAGTGGCAATTACTTCTTTACTAACCTACTGCAACCTACCATTACATGTGCTGGAAGCTGGCATGAGAGAGTCCTGTCTCATGACTTGGGCCCTGCTAGACTTCTTCAGATTTTTCTCGTAAAGAAATATACCCTTCAGAAAAACAGTCTAACACTTTTTGGATTAATTTAACTTCAATTAAAAAAAAAAAATTCTCCTTTTCCACTGGGAAATTTAAAGCACCACAGCATAGAGAGGACTTCTTGGCTTGCAGGCAGAAGCTATGGCTGTTTTCAGTTGGAGCTTGAGCAGCCCAGCCCTGTCTGCCAGGCATCTGGCCAAGCCCAGCTGCCAGAAAGGCAGAGGGCTGGATGCCTGGGCTCTGATCCTCTCTGGCAGCTGACCTGGAAGGTTGTTGTTGAGACGACTCCAGAGCCTTCCAGATGGGTGGCTGGGAAACTGATAAATTCCACTTGGGTTCTTCCAAATTGGAATTTTTCTGGAACTGTGGAAAAAATTCACGGTTTTGGCTCTTGGTTGCAATTCGTGACAAACAGGAAATTAAAAATTAACCAAATGGTTTCAATATTTTTGGCTGAATACACAGTCATTCTTGTGACTGAGTGATATTTAGTGACCTTGGCGATAGAAAGATAGTAATGAAGGCACAGGTATGCTGAAAAATGAATGCTGAATTTCTCTTCTAAAATTAAAATGCTTTACAAGGATGTACAATGAAAGGATAGTATAAAACTGTATAAAAACAACATGAAACTGAAATGGTAGAAACCCGTTAGATAAAAAGCTGCAGGCATGCCGTTCAATGCAGGAATTGAGTCTTAAGATCAATCTGTAAAACAGGATTTGCAAACAGTTAGCAATATAAAATATGAACGAAGTTTTCCAAATACCAACTTGTATAATGCAAATGGACATTACTGCAAATAGGTATTACTGGCATTACTGTTAA
Organism: Tinamus guttatus; assembly: GCF_059628265.1. Lineage (NCBI taxonomy): Eukaryota > Metazoa > Chordata > Aves > Tinamiformes > Tinamidae > Tinamus > Tinamus guttatus. Next base: position 323,458 of record NW_028288601.1, on the reverse strand, counting down.
TAGTCAGTATTTTGAATTCCTATTTGCCTTTTTAAAACGAGACAATCCCAGGAAAACTGGAAAACTAGAACACTTGAACATTTCTTTCTGAATTTCATGCAGCATAAGAATTTATAAGCTACACCAACCAGACTTTTAAACTGGAAGTTGGTATAACACATTCCACTCATATTGAGATAAATTGTAAGAGTGCTATCATCACACAATGCATGTGCACTAGCATGAAAAGGAACCCTGAATAATACATTTACCTGGAGTGGCTACACAGTCTAGAGTGCTTGGAAAAAAAAACTGATTTTTGCACAGATGTAGTCACAAATCAAAAATATCCCTGGCCTTTCATAAGAGGCCAGAGATTACCGTAATGTAAAGGTTTAAGCCGTATGGGACCTTAGCATACTCAAAGCTCATTAACAGTTATAGGAGTTAACCATTACACCTTGTAGAATATATTTTGTACTTTTCAAGACTAATTTGTTAAAACTCTGTAAACTGTAAATTCTTAAATGCTACTTAGAATGTGATTATTGATGCTCTTAAATTTCTTCAAGTTTTTAAAATGCTTGTAACAACTTGAGCTATATGCATTTTAGTAGATTAGTCACCAGTTACTCAGTTTAACAGATTTTCACGTCTAAGCGAATATAATGTAATGTCTCATTGTCCTCAGCTATTAAAAAAAAGTGCTTTAAGAAATACTTTTGTTTTCTCTCTCATAGATGACTGTAAAAGTAAATTGGATTTGAATATTGATGGTTCTGATGTATTGGAACATGTCCATGCTGTTTCAAAGACCAATCCTTTCTGGAATGAACTGTCAGCATCCAATCCTTTCATATATGACATAGCTGCTTCAAATAGGAATGAAAATAGCAAATATCTTTCTGTCCTAAAAGAAAACCCTTATTTGTTCTCCAGAGCTTCTAGCAACAGGGAGTCTCTGGCTTCGTCAGGTGATGAGCTAGATATTGATTGTCTTCTGAGAAAGACTTCAGCAAGAAGATCTGGACGATCTAAGAGTATCTCTGACTTCCTGGATATTATTGATAACCGAAAATTTAATCCTCACAAGACAGCCCCTCAAAAACCTATAGCATCAGATACACTATGGCTTCAAAATGATCGTGAAGCATACAAGATGGCTTGGTTGAGTCACCGACAGCTAACCCGCTCTTGCCTAGATTTAGAAGCAAGGAGTCAAAGTCCTGGATGGGCACAAACACAAGCTACAGATGTTTGTACAGTCGGTAAATTGAATCATGAAGGGGGATCTGTACAGCTTCCTGACTCTGATATCAATGTTCACATTCCAATGGGCCATGTATTACCTGGAGAATTCCAAGAAGTTGGTTTAAAGGCCATTCTTAACCCTCCATCATCACTTAACAATGAACTGTCAATCACTGTAAGTCCTCTAATAGAAATTACATTAAGCAACCTCAGCACAAGGGAAGCCATTTTCCTAGAAGCCAAAGTTGCAGCTAAAGTGAAGAACGATCCTCTCAGCCAAGTTATGACTGATATTGTCTGCTTTTACAGTTTCAGTAAAGATGGGCCTTTTAAAAAGTTACAGAACTGCTACTTTTATGAAGATACCGTACAAGTGAAGCTAACAGACCTAAGTCATTTGATGTATATAGTGATTGCTGTACAAGCGAATAAAATTCAACCTCCAGCCACTACTGTCTGGGACTATGTTCATAGAACTGTCTCAGTTGGAATTTATGGTCCCAAGTATATTCATCCATCTTTTACAGCAGTTTTTACAGCCTTTGGTCATAACTACATTCCAAGAAAACTTACAATTTGTGATATTAAAAAGGGAGGGAAAAATATGCCCCCTGTTGTGTTTCAATTGTGGGGAAAGCACACACTTCTGCTTGAAAAGCCACAAGATTTAAACATTTCTTTGATATCCTGTGATCCAGATTTTGAAGTGAAGGTGGAAAATCAAAGCAAAAGTATTAAAGAAGAACAACTGAAAACTGGTGAAATGGTCCGCCAACAATTCCTGTTTTCCATGCTAGGATCCAGGGAGATGCATTTCTTTCTTTTCCTTGTTCAGATTAAAGACTCAAAAAGTGGTCAAGTGATGCAGTTCTGTGTTACAACTCCTGATCCAGCTCCAAAATTAAGTGGAATTGTCAGTAGGCCAAAGTGCTTACAAAAACGCAAAGAAATCAAGTCTGCACCATTGCTATTAATACCAACAGTTAAATATCCAAAGTTTCAAGATAAATTTTTAAACATTAATACCTATGGAGTGGCTTTGAAGACTGTGTTACGTCAAAGTAAGATAGACTATTTGCTAGAATATTTTAAAGGGGATACAATAGCCCTTCTTGGTGAAGATAAAGTAAAAGCTATTGGGCAGACTAAAGTAAAAGAATGGTATGTGGGAGTTCTCAGGAAAAAGGTTGGTCTTGTACATCGTAAAAATGTAAAAGTGATTTCCAAAGAACAAGCTATGGATACTGCTGATAGTGAGCTACTAACCAGGAATCTTGTTGAACAAATTGCGCTGCCATTTAAAAAACTGACTTACATCTACTCAGTAGTCTTATCTACAGTATCTGAGAGTGTTTATGATTGGAGAGCTTTGGCTGAAGTGCTAGGATATTCACATATGTCATGGGATGACTTTAATGAGAAATATGTTGATAAGGAATCAGAAAGAGTTGCGCACGTTGTGAAGAGGCTGAAGGAAGACTGCCACGCTAACAAAAAGAAAAGACTATTTCTTTATGAACTCATTGTTGTAAGTATTAACAAACTAACTTGGTTATTGGGAATGTGTTGCCAAGAATCTTAAACTACTCAGTAGTAATGTCTGAGCAACAAAATATGGTCCTTCATCTTTGTAGGAGTTGATAAATGTGAATGCATTACACTAAGTTGTAGATTCATATAGATGAAAAATGCATCCAGCATCTTTTTGTAAAAATATTTATATTAATTAATTCTAAGCATTCCTAAATTCTGGGAATCTGGCTCATTTAGTAGATTTTTTCTTTATTTTTATATAATTTATATGTATGCACATATATAAAAATATATGCTATTGAAACGTTTTTATATATACTTGTGTGTATGTATACACACATATATATACATATATATATATGTGGCATTGAAACATTCACAATGATTATAGCTTGCCCAAGCAATTCACAATCCTAATCTGAACTAGTTAACCTCGTAATGTGGAGCTCCATTATTTGTCTATGTTCTCTACTATAAATTGTGTATTTAAGATTGTTTTCTATATTAAATGGAAGGAAAATCTGAGAATCTGAGCTGTTTAATGAAGACAACACTTTCTGTCCATATGTGGCAACTTCATCATCAATGTATTTAGTACTTAAAAAAAAAAAAAAATATTGTGGGAATTTTGGAACAGTTTCATAGGGATAATTTGGAAATCAGTCTTCTCCCAAATCCTTCTAAATGACTCCATACTATGAAATGGGAATCAAGAAGTGTTTATTCTAAACTCAGTTAGATGATAGGTTGCATTGTTAAACCATCGTATTTTACAATGTTTTTCTACAAATTTACACATAAATCCAAGTGCAAATTACTTTGGAATTCAGGATTATTCAGTACTATCATTGACTCTGATATTACCTTATTTAGAGACAGATGAGAATGAAGTTGCTCATATAAAAGTATAGTGAATGTATTATGAAAATGATGTTTGGAAAACTCACATTGTAGCATTTTTATAGCCTTTTGGCTATCCCTGCATTGCAGACACTGGTCGAGTTTGCTTATTGTAAGCAGTCTATGCTGTTTGAAATCCTGAGAGCAATTTTAGCAAAAGGAGCTCAGAAAAAAACATAAGCAGTAGTGACCACTTACAATGTTCTTAAGAAAGGTGCTAAACTGAGTGAAATAAAACTGAAAAAGAATTAAGTAGAATGAAGAAATTGAAGGCAGTTTGGTCTGCCATTGTGTTTCTGTACAGAAATAGGTGGAAAGGAAGGGGGCGAGCACTTAAAGATTTTATTTAATATAATGTTAAGAACTTATTACAGAACAGGCCAAAGGTGGGGAATAATGGGACCAAAAAGTTGGCTTGTTTTTAGTTGACTTGTGGATAGTTTACTGGGTTTTTTCCTCTTTTTATTTCATATGTTCTTGATTCTCAGAGCAAAAGTACACTAAACAGTTTCTTCCTCTCTGCTTTGCCAAAATGTACGGATTTTGATATTGTAAGCTATATATTCTGTTTCTCAATAGAATGACAATTTAAGTATTTTATTCTAGATAGGCACTACTGGTTTGGGATCTATATTGAGTGTATTCTGGTTAGTTACACAAGACAAAAGTCTTGCCTATCAACAGTTCTGCTGTTCATAATGAGGATTTTTATGGAAAAAAATATCTTTTCAATTAAATCACACAAGTGTCTGATTTCTACAGAAATATTTGTTAAAAATAAGTTTCTGAAAAACAAGGAAATTGTTTGGTTTTGGCTCTTGATTTTTCACTGAAAAGTCAATATTTGCAGTGGAACTTTTTTTTTTTTTTTCCTTCCCCTTGTTAATTGGAGAAAAAAAAAATCCCCTTATTTTCTTATTAACTTTAGTCCAAACAATTAAGAGAGGTGAATGCAACATATTTGCATTTCATTTCAGGAAACCACTTTACTTCTGGAACCGCTTTAATGTGTTCTTAGAAGCACATGTGGTGGGGTTTTTACTTGCATTTCTGCAAGCTGGTCAGCATTTCATCAGTTCTGCAGGAGGAGTAAATCAAAAGGTGCTGGCCAACATCAATAATGACTTTCTAGAAGAAAAAAAAAAAAAAAAAGGTAGACTACAGACTGCACCTTGGTATAATTGTGCTGTAATTTCATTTCTAAGTTTCATGTCATATTTTAAGAAGCTAAAGTTTACACCCCAAATATTTTTGTTGGAGAAGAGTAATTTTCCTTCAGGATCCTTGAGCTTTGCAGGATACATGTGACACTGGAATGCCGAAGGAGCTCAATGCCAGCTTTTTTCTTTTTTTCTTAAGCTTGTGGGTATTTTTCCTATGCAACTACTGGCAACTCCCTTCTGAGGGGAAAAGTATATAAACTTACATATTTTCAAGAATGCAAAAAGGACAAAAAGGCTTTCTGTCCACTTATAAATGCAGATTAGTGCTATAAAAACAAATTATACTGATTTGATGGTAATTACCGGAGAAGGAACCTTAACAAATATGATTGTTGTAGGCACTTCTGAAGATAGATTGCCAGGGATTAGTGGCACGTCTTACCCAGGACACTGTCATTTTGACTTCAGCTGTCAAGCTTGGCAAATGTTGGCGGGAACTTGCGGAGAAGCTAGCCAGACTCACAAAGCAGCAAATTGAGGCTTATGAAGTACCTCATCAAGGGAAAAATGGAGAGGTCACTCTGGAAGTAAGTTACTGGTGTAATGGTGTGTGCATGCTTGATCCTCTGCATGAACAAAACCAGGATCTTTCTTCCTTTTTGTGTGCTCATATTTCCTTCTGTACCTGCTTAATTTGACAGGTCTTCAATGCAAGGCATTCTCATCATGTTTTGTTTGCAGCCATCTAAGGCACTTCTTTGAGGCCAGATGTTCAGTGTTTTCATACCAAAATAATTTACAGTGGAGGTCATAGTCTCTGTCCCTCCCAAACTTCAACACTTTAGTGCTGTCCAAAGGCCATTTTAAGTCTCTCTTTGTCCTGCCTCTCCTCAATGTTAATCTTTCCTGCTCCATTCTTGGTGGGTGCTTCCTCTGTTTAAATTAACTCTTGCTCCCTTTGTCACCATCTTTTTCCTACCTGATGTCCTTTCAAAGACAATGAGGAAGGACCACTCAGTCTGCAATTACCCGTAGTGTTTTGTTACCCTTACCTTTTGTTACCCCTTACCTTTTGTTTTCGCCTCTGGGAAAAATACCCATGCTTTTTCTATGGCAAAAGCTATCTCCAGCTTTTCTATATTATCTCTGTGTCAGGTTTGTGTCAGGTTGATTAAGAGAATCAAGAGGTTGGAGCTTTAGACACCATTTTCACCCTGTCCTGTTATATGTTTTAATTTCATTTTTTGCCATATAGTTAATGCTATTTACCAGTTGTTGTAAAACACTTCGGTTATACAGAAGTACAATTTCTAAATGAAAGCTAAGCAATTGTCTTCTCAGATATGTTTTAGCGCATACACAACTAAAGAGCAGTTTAGGTACCTAATTATATCTCTAGTACTATTTTATATTCATAGAGGTATCCCTGGCATCTGAGTAATGCAGTGTATGTGACCCAAGCCCTGGGTGGGCCTGCACCTGCCCACACCTGAGAGCTGAAGGGTGGACTATCCTCCTGGCACACCTCTGACCAGACAGCTGGGTTGCTTCATGAGTTTCTCCACCCTTAATTTGTTGACACCAAAGCATGCAGTAGATGCACTGTCTCCCACAGAGTTATGTGCAAGACCTTCTCTCAGTCTGGTCTCAGATGACGTTTCCCCTGAACATCCTCTCTTATCAGCTTTGCTCACTACTCACGCTGACCTTTCGCCTAAGGCTCATACCTTCAGCCTAGGCTCACCCTCTGCCTGCAGTATCTACTCTGTCATTATTGCTGATAATGCACACAATCTAACCTGATGTTGTCCTCTCTTGCACCTCATTACTAAAGAAACCACTTAATTTTCCCATTCATAACTTCAAAACATGACAATTTCTTATTCCTTCTTCTTTCCTTATGCCTGAGTCTCCTGTTTCCTGCTGGGCTTAGCTTTCTTTCTAGCGCCCCTCAGGCTTTCACCTCAGTTTTACCAGCCTTATGATAGCTATGAAAAATTTCCTTTTCTGATTGTGAGCCACCATCTCTTAGACACTCTGGATGGTTCCTCCAATTATAGATTAAAATTTGAGTAAAACTCTTAAGGTTCTGTATATTATATCTGTCATTGCTGTTTGCAAACATTTGCTGCTCCTTTCATCTTGCTGTTGTCTTTGGGCTGTTTCTTGAACTATTTTAGAGTTGTTCTGAATGCACTCCTTGTGCCTAGATGCATCTTTCTTAAAACGTTTTCTTATAAAACTCTCAGCTCCAAGAGTCCATAGCCTATTACTTTATTTTTAGAGAAAAATCACCATGCTATTAGCTCTCTTTTTGCACTGTCTTGTTCTAAAATACTAAAATCCAAAAGAATACGAATGCTTATCACTTCCATTGTTTTCCCTTTTTTAGCCTCTTGCTTAGTGCCACATTTCCCAGACTTTCTTTAGCATATAAGATTTTTTTTTTTTGCATTTGTCTGACAAAATCTTAGGTTTCTGAAGTTATAGACCTGATTATACCTGAACAATATGTGACTCCATTCATCTCCATGGTATTTTTTTTCTTTTAATGGCACCTTACCCATTTATACTGAAAGAGAACCACTCTGCCTCACACACTCTTACTTTTCATTTAAATAGGTGCCCATTTCCTTAAAGAGGTGCCTATTTCCCATTTTGTAGTGGACATCTATGTTACAGAAATGAAAAGCTTGAGCAAAGCTGAAAAAAAGCTGAAACATGGCTTTTGGGGGTCTAAAAAGTGAAAGGAAAAATTGTTCCAGAGGAGGGAGAAGATAGGTTTGTATCTTAGGCCTATGTCTACCCCATCTCTGTGCAGTGTCAAACTGATCTTTAGCATAAATAGAAGCACAGCATCTTATAACACTGGTGACTGAAAGGTCACCAGGTGGACTGCTGCAATGCCAAACCCTTCAGGTAGCCTGGCTGAACATTAAAAGGAAGAAAGGAAGCAGAAGACAGAGAAAAAGCACAGCCAGTGTAAGAACATCAGGAAAACCCAGATTCTCTTGTGGACTACTTTGGTTATTAGGGTAGAATTAGGAATATAGCAGCTTTTTAGTCCTACCATAAATGCTTCAGTGGCTAACAATTAACTATTTTATTAAAAATTTAAATATGTTGGAATAACTAGGATACATTACAAAATCTTGATTTTATTTTTTTTCTTTTATCAGATTGGGGAAAAAAAAACCCTCATTCATCCTCTTCCCACCAAGTTAATTTTCTTTCTTTTTATTGCAAGACAGACTTGGTTAAAGCCAGGAGATGCAGTTGCACCATTTTTATTCTGGGAAAATGAAGATACTCTTCTTTCCCTTAAGTGAGCTAAAATGACAGATTTCATTGTCATAGTACATACGCCCTTTTTAGGGCACAAAGGCAGACATCAAGCTAACATTGTACAAAAAACATATCTGGGGAGATGAGTGTGTAAATTTTTGTTTGTTTTTGATGGTCTGGGCATGGAAGGCCAAAGAAGTTGAGGGAGATGGTTACACAAACTATGACAGAGTCAATCCTGGGATAAGTTAAGACTTCTTAGCCCAAATCTGGAGAGAAGCTCAACTATGATCATAAGAACATTTCCCTGCTACTTCATTCTTCAAGTGATCAAGGCGAGAGTCTTATATCATGTATTATTTTAAGTTGATAGGATTGTATCAAGTAAATAACCAATATTCTCCTAAATTATCCTTCAGAATCTTGAAACTAGCTTTTCCATTAAAAAGAGAAAGTGATGTTTAAAGAAAATGAAAAAGCATTTAGAATCAAGGAACTTCTCATTACCTTCTGTGCGTATATATGTGTGCACACACCACTCCATGTGCTTATATAACTGCAGAATTGTATTTCTGTTAACACAGCAAAAGCTGATGTCTTGGGAAAGTCATGGGCTCCTTTGTGGCTTTATGCAATTGCCAATTAAAATGCAGCCTACAGAACCTTTATTGCTGATTTGGAGTAACAAGCTAGAAAGCAGATAACCCAAGTTAAATTTGCAGAAGCAGCAGCTGGGAAAACAATCTTTTTTTGTTGTTTCTCTGTAAACTGAACAATCTTACTCTGGACATCAGCACTTTGAAAGACTTGAGGACAACTTGGTATCCGAATCTTTCTGTTGCAGCCTAATTAATGTTACAAGACCTATAACAAATTACACCTTCTACAGAACTGCTGTGTATTTGTTTGTCAGAAACAAATACATACTGCATAAACATATTGCAATTTGAAGTGAGAAGCACTGGGAACTTCTTTTCGTTTTTTTTTTTTTTTTTTTTTTTTTCTTATAGGACACTTTGAATAACATCCAATTTTAAAAAGTTAATTATAAATGCTTTTGACTCTACTGCTTTTGTGATTATTATTATTTTAAACAGAGCTTTTATAGACAGATCCAGTCATCTTACTGCTGTTACCAGAAAGCACTCTTGTAAAGATAAGCATATTTAAAAGTTACAGGCAGTAATACATTCAGGGTACGGTATGATGTTGATTAATGAGACAAAGTGAGATATTAACCATCAAAAGCATAATCAAACTTCAGATAGGGAAACTGCTGTTAAATGATTTCATCACAAAAGCGACTAGACAAATGTGTTTTTCTTCCATCCTGGATGCTTTGTGTTGTACTTTCTGGCATATAAATAAGTATATATTGACGTGGAGATAGTCATATGAAACAAGGTTTTATTTTTTCAATGATTTATTCACTAAGGTTTCAAGAATTGAATAAAAATGATGCGTATAAGGTTGCTGGAAATATTATATGAACATGTGATAAATAACTTCAGTGTGGTTAAAGATCAAAGTTTTTCTTTTTTTTTTGTGTTTACTACTGCAAAGATTTAACTTTTTTTTTTCCCCCTTAATAATTAAATTTCTGCAGTTAAACTTTTCTGTTTCTCACTTTGCAGATGATGTGGAAACCTGCGTATGACTTTCTGTACACATGGGGTGCCCATTATGGAGATAGTTACAGGGATGTCTTACAAGACCTGCAATCAGCTTTGGATAAAATGAAAAACCCTGTAACAAAACACTGGAGAGAGTTAACTGGAACTTTGATTCTTGTGAATTGCATGGATGTTTTAAGGGCAAGTGCCTTCTCCACAGAGGAGAAGAAGGAAGAATAGAGCACCGAGTTATTTTCTGGAAAATCTCCTGGGAACTCTACTGTCAATTTTTTGTTTCAGTTATGCTTTCAAAAGAAGGACAGAGTATGGTTTTTCACCTGTTCTCATTGGGTCTAGCTCTTCAGTTCCTCAGCTGCAGCTACCTGAGAATATGAGAGCTCAAGACATATCTTGCCAATGGCTGCTCTGAACACAACTTTGAGAAAACAGAGTGGGAGCTTAAACTAGAGGTCAGCAAAAATAATTTTAACTCTATGAACTGATTTCCAAAAGGAGCTGCACTGACTTGCACTGACTTCTGGGTGGAAATCAGTTTTAAGAAGAGTCATGCATGGACAAGTTCAGCCCATGAGACATGGGTTTACATTTCCAGTGGAGCAGTTATGAGCTAAATATGTAACTTTTATGGGTGCCAAAAGCTCTTGACCCCAAGTCAATGGGTACAGTCACCTAGGAAAAAACTTAGATTTCTTCTGTCTTTAACTAGGACAAACAGCTGTTTGCACCTCCAAAAACAGAGATGTGCTGTCCAGTCCTTTCAAATCAGGGTGTTTTTTTTTTTTTTTTTTTTTTTTTTTTTTTTTTTGAGACTTCAAGACAGAAACAGACAATTTAACGATCAAAGTGGTTCCTTCTTGACATAGCTCAAGAGGTTCTGTCTCTCTTTTTACACCAGTAAATATGTTTAGATTCTGCCCAGGGAAAATTCAGTAAGCCTTTTTAGATATATTGTCTTTCTGTTTGATCCCTTGCTTCGTATCACTCCGTTATTACACAGCGAAGAATGTCTTGGTAAGTGCCAAAGACTATAGATGGTTCCTATCCACTTCTGCTCATCATTCTTTTCTACATTGTTTTATGAAAAATGAGGCAGCTATTTTCTCAAAACAAACAAACAAAAAGCTAAGTAGGGTGGATTTTTAGATTTTTCTTTTTTTTATGTAAGCTTCTAAATAAATTATTAATTAAATGGTAACTCTAAAAGATTAAATCTACTTTGAATATCTTTAATTAGGGTTCACTGAGAAACATCAGCAAATAGCTGCCAGTCTACTAATGACAACCTGTTGAATGCTGATCTCCCTTTTCTTTTATCTGCCTTTTTTTGTTGTTTTTTTTTTCTTTATAATTTAGTTAAGCTTTTTCAAAGCATTTATGATTAAAGAAAGAGGCTGAGGAAACAACACTTGTTCCAGTAATGAGAAAAGTTGTCATCAACAGATCCTTAAGCATCAGGGCATGAATGAATTAGTATGCATGCAAGTCATCTAGCTTCAACGGATTTGCAAGGAATAGTAATTAAAGGCAAAGATCACCGTATTTGCTGATCAAGAAAAGATGGAGAAAGAGGAGTCAAGTTATTTGGGGTCCCTGTTTCAGGTATTAGCACCTATTTTGTATCTTGCCCTGTACAATGTTGTATTTTCACCGATGTTCTTTTTAAAGTGACATTCTCTTGGTATCTTACACTTTTGTACAGAGCACAGCACTTCCTCCCTGCTAAAAAGCAGGGAGAAAAATGTCTGTTCTTCTCTGTTGTGCTGCTGGATAAGGAAAAAGTTAATGCTTGTTTACTTTTAAGTATATTTTAACTTTTTTGTTAAATACTTTAAATATTTGTAATATTAAATAATAAACAAAAAAAAACTTTAAGAAATATTTACAAGGAAAACTGCCTATTGTTGGGGAAACATTTTTTGTGAATTTTCTCCAGAATGCTTCTTCTCTCCCCATAGATCCTGCTCATATCCAGATCCAGAGTCACAACCTGCATGAACTGCAAGGAAATATCTTTTTGGGAGGTTCCTACAAGCAAATGTCTTTACAGGACCTGCTCAAATATATTTCTGCTTCATGTATTCTCTTGTCAGCAACTCTTCCATCGAGGCAGGCCATTCTATCTTTACTTAAAACTCTCAAGCCACTCTTTTCCTCATGCTGCAACAGTCTAGCAACTCACCTTACTCCTGAAGACATGTCTTTGCTCCAATAATTTTTTTGCACCTTTATTACCACTATGATATTTACTGCATGCCCTCTTGGTGGGTGTGGGAACAAGTAGTCTCCTAATAATAACAGGAAAATGTAAGACCCAATTACTATTCAAAGTGAAGAAATGGTGCCAGGACCTACCCCTTCCTGGCATATGGTTCTACCCACTCAGCTGAACAAGCTGCCCCAAGCCATGTCTGAAGGAGATTTCAGACTGAAAAAATGGACTGTAGTAAGGGAGTCATGAAGGAAAGTGTTTATAGAGCAGAGGCTGGGTGCCCGTCAATCTCAAGGCCAGATCCTTTAATTGAGATGAAACAGCACAAGGATGTTTCTCTGCCTGAACAAGAGTTGAATTTGACCTCATAGATAGAGAAAATATTGTCTTAGTGAGTCACTGTTATCCTGAGCTTGAAATATGCAACCGGTTCTCCAACTATACGTCTTTAAAAGGGAATTTGTATTTGTGTAGTTGTGCTGTTTGCTAGTCTTTGGTTGCTAATTGCACTCCCCCTTCCCTTGCTATGAGCTTCTGCTCATATGAATGAAATGTGCAATCGTGCAATATTCTGTTTACTTTAGCAGCCCACACTCGATATAAAACATAGGCATTAAAAACATATTTTATTTATTGCTCCAGTATTCAAAACCACAAAACACAAAATGCCAGCCGAGAGTTGAAGCAGCTGCACTCAGCAGCACCACAAAGCTTAGGAGCACATGGCTCTGGTAAACACACTCTGTTCTTGACCTTTTCTCCTTTCCTCCCACCCTGGCAGGAGAGAACAACTTTCCCAGGAGGCTGTGCACATACCTTCCCGGTCTTCTGCAAAGCAGGATGAGATTAGCAGCTCCTTGGGAGGAGACAAGGAAAAATACCAGCTTCTGCTCCTAGCCTTAAGTGACCTTATATTTCTAGGGTTTCCCAATTTTTCTCCAAAGTACAGCCTGGGGAAGAGAGGCTTATTCCTTTTCCCTTTGTATATGTAAGTAGAAAAAAAAAATTACCACCCAACTAAGATCCAAAAGGCTAAGCTCTTTAAACAGACAGCTGCCTTGCCACTTTGCCTGCTGGTGCAAACGGGAGAAAGTCTAACCTGTGCTGTGGCTGGAGCAGGCATGCTTCCTAGGGGACAGCAATAAGGAAAGTCCTGCTGTCACTTGACAGCATGAGAAATGCTGTTTCTTTTCAGTTAAATTAGAAACCGTTCCTGTTATTACAGTGAAGATGCATCTCAGCTCCATACTCTTTAATGGCACAGCGTAGTGACGTATTTCTAAACTAATAGCTGTCAAAACAGGAGAGAAAAGACAAATTTTTCCTGCTATAAGTTCCAGTCCTGAGCTGAGGGTTTCAGTTCCCTAGGTTTCAATTTTGAAGTGCTCGTTGGAAAGCAGAACGATAGAGAGGGAAGTGAAAGTTTCCTTATTCTTATTACCCTTATATAATATAAGTGCGTAGTTGACAGCCAGCCTACAGAGGCAGGCAAAGCAGCAGAAGGGATGCCAGGAACAAGCTGCAGGTTGAACGCTGAGTAAGGGTATTCTTCAGGGAATCACCAGGGACCTACATGGAAGGCATCAGTCTTCACCTTATCAAGGCCAGAAAATTTGGGAGGGCTGGACAAACATCTCTTCTAAGTCATCTCTCTGAAAACATCTGGCCTGCACAAATTATTCTTTTGAAACCCAAGTTGTATGAAAAGTAATTGCTAAGCAAAAGTAATTACCAAACTGCTCTTCTAGAGCTGTGTCTCTATTTCCTGTTTTGGGCTCACTCTGTAGTAGTATCATAATTGTAATATCATAATCACTGTGTAATATCATGTTCCCCACTAAACCCCATGAATCTGGTTTTTTGTCAGCCAACAGTCTGTGTCAGGACAATTGAACCAAGTAGGGATACCAAGTTTTGCTATTTTGTCCTGTTTCTGTTGCAGTTGTGAAAAGTGCTTGTGAAACGACAATACAACGGAGACTAAGTAGTTTGTATTTTCTTCTTCTATAGGAAGCTAATGGCATTTTGCACCTGGTTTCCTTTGCTCGCCTTTAACTTCTTAACCAGCAATAACCCCAATATACTTTATTCTGAGAGAGCAATGAGTCTATTAAAATCTCTGGAGGTATTTGAAGAAAATATTAGTTCAGTGAAGGTGATAACCATTGCTACTTCATAATTCTTCTGCTGTCAATAAATAACTATAGATCATTGGGATGTAGTCTTCCAACAAGGTGAAGACTATTCTTAGTATAGAAAATGTGATTTTATATTTACTGTCAACATATATTATCTATTTTTTTAATTTACAATATATGTTTTTAAACATAATAAAAAAGGAAGAATGATAATTTTCCACTGGAATTCTTGTGTAGATTTTATTGTATACCTGTAAGACAAAGAGGAGGTGAAGACATTTATAAGGTGAAAAGTGATTGTTCTTTTAAGACCAGGGAAATTAGTATACACTGCTTTTAGCCCTTTATAAGCAAAAGTAGCTTCTTGAAGTAGCTTCTTAAAACAACAGAATGAGCTCATTTTTTGTGAACTGAGGCTGTTTGTGGAACTGGCTGGGAAAGCCAGACCTTGTCACATGAATAAGTTCCAGATTTTTTTTTTCTGTTAAAGAATTGAGATAGAGAGTTGGAAGGGGTGGATATTTGTTTGAAAACATAAGTCAAAATTAGCATGACTTCTGAACCTTCAGAAGAGAGAAATGATCCTGCTGGTTAGTTTCAATTGCCCATTCTTTTCAGTTTTCTCAAATGAAACTGTATATCAGCTCCTGACTTATTACTAAAGCATTTTCAGTAAAGCACCTTTCCTTGTCCAGGAATGCTGATTATATGCTCAAGCCTGAATTTTTCATCAAGATTTCAATTTAAAAAATAAGTAATAGGAATTACCGTATTGACTGGAAGGTGTATTTCCATATTCATTCAGGTTTTGAAATATAAATTAACCGGTCTGTGAAGAAAAAGGATGGCAGCATGATACACTTGAGAGAACAGACACTGATGAAGTGCGTTCAGCTACGTTCCACAACTACATAGTTTTAAGCATTACACTTGGGTTATATTCAGAACAAGATCTAAAATGTAGTCTTGTCAAACATAATACACTGTGAACAAAGAAAATCAGGAATGACATTGAGAAAGGGAATAAGCAATGACTATTCAGTGTGTTTCATAACAATGAAGCTTTCAGGCAAGGGGTTTAAAAATAGGCTAAAGTACTTTTTCATGTAGTGCAAAATTGTGGAATGTGTTTTTATGAGATGTTGTTGAAGACAAAACCATAAATGGGTGCAAAAAGTAGTAAGACACATTTATTGGAAATAGTGCCTTACAGATGTAATGGTCTGTGTACTACCTCCACCTCTGTAAAGCTCAGTCACATGCTGGAAATGAAAGAGCGAGAAATATTATACCACATCTGCTGAGTTTTTTAAGGTCTCCTCTGGACATCAAGAGCCTGGGTGAGCTAGATCTTTGATCTCAGCCTGATTTTTGCCATCTTGTAGACATGCAATTCACACAGTCCACTTGCACATCCTAGCAGCTGCATACCCCCGTCTTCCTCCTTCACTGCCCAAAATGAGATCAAAGCTCTCAAATCCATTCAGTGAGGACCATAGCCATTCTACTCCATGACCTCGAGTGCTGGAGCTGCTGGTTGGAGTGATCCTCAATCCTCTGACTAGGTGCCTCTGGAGCAGGGGTTTGCTGACCATTGGGGAAAGTGCAATGCTAAAGGCAGGGAGATGACCCAAGCAGGCTCTATGCTCTGAAGGCAAGCTCCTTAGTGGTGGCCTTGCCCTCTGATCTTCATTCCATCTCAGGATTTAGCACAATCCAGTTTCATGCATCAGAGATAAAAACATGAAGGGGACAAAGGGCAGAAAGTGGCAAATTTAAAGCTCACATGAGAAAGCTTATATCTTAATTCTAGTCACGAGTAGGAAGTATTGTTAGCACCTGAAACCATTTCATACAATGCCACCCTCTATTCTTCATATAAAAGCCTCTATTACTATTAATAAATGAGTTTTAAAAAAATCCAGATAATGGATGGTTTAATAATGCTGCTTATAAAACTAATTGTGTGTAACTGAAAAGCTGTCTCTGGAGTCCCATTTTCAGGAAGGTTAAATAGGATTATGAAATATAAAAAATACTAGTAATGATTAAAAAAAAAGCCCTGAAGTGGACTTTTTTTCTGAAGTTGCAGCAAGAATACATCATGAAAGAAGAGAGCTGGGACATTTACAAACCTGAGTCAGTGCCAAGGGATTATAACATAGAAACTGAAGTCTGAACTAGCTCCGTATACCTGCAAGCATTAGGAAAGGTTTTAGATCACAATCTGCCCATTTTTATGCATATAAACAGATCTCTTTACTGGGAGATACTAAGCCAGCACCATGGCTTCAGAGGCAGTCCATATTCTTTGCCTGTTAGATTGAAGCCTTACAGATATCAAGCTGTCGTAGAAAGACCGAACTGACTTTGCTTTTTCCTCATTTTCTTTTGTCTGTAAAAGCTTATGCTCCATAAAGAAAAAGGGATGTTGCAGCAGAGATGAAAGAGAGCAACCTGCGAAGACCCGTGCAGGAGCTTTGAGAAAGCTTCTCTCTAGCTCTCAGCTACCCATCACATCCCATGCACAGCAGCTCAGAGTTCCATACATCCTTGCTGTTTTTCGTTAACTTATTATTTTGTTACTCCTTTCTGGACCTTTGGTCAACTACTTGCAATGCTGAGTCTTTGCTTCTCTTGGCTCAGAAGAGCGAAGTCCAGGATGTCGATGTCCCAGTAAAGGCTGAAAACAACCTGGGCACAGTCTGCACCAGATAGAAATCTGTCCATCCAGAGCGTTAGAGGTCGGAAGGAAGAATACATCCAGACAAAAAAATCAAAACAAAACACAGAAACTTGATAGTTTCCGCTTATAAGCAAGTCAAAGATGAAGGATGATTTTTGACCCTAGACAAGAGTTACCTTCTCAGAAGCTCTTGGTTTCTTGGTATTTTATATCTCAGTATTTTATATATTCTTAATGAAACGGGCTTAGAAATTTATGTTTTGGTCTCCAACTGCACAGTAGTTAAGGCCAGTCTTCTGTTTTTAACCTTGCTTTTTACCTCATATGTCTTTTGTCCTTTGAAAAAAAGCTTTACAAGTAGGATTATATTTGGGAGATTAGGTTGTGTGAGAGTAAGCAGTGCTGGTACAGAAAATCAGTGTGTTAGAGTCCGAGAAGTGTGTTGGTGGAACTTTTGTGGGTCTAAAGTAATCTGAAAATTCATGTCATCTCACTTCACCAGAGAAAGAAAATATAACAAATACTGGATTCAGAAGATACAGTGATTAAAGCCACAATCAGATACTAACCACTAAGCAACTCATTTCAAACCCTCTTCACAATTTAGTTGTGACTACACTAGAGTGCATATGGAAAGAAGTGGAAGGTAAAAGGGGTAAGGGAGAAAAGAGAGATTGTAATTACTTGACTGATGATTATTGTTATCTATTTGTACTGTATGAGTGTTTTACCTGAAGACCTTTTGTCTTTGTAAAGATTTCAGATAAAAGAAGTGAGAAAAAACACAAGAAGCAAAGTAAAGAAAGGAAAAAAAAAAAAAAAAGAAGATTTCAATGTTATCCAAATAAAATCAGTAGGATTCCTCCAAACTCTAATTCAGGTCATTTCCCCTGGGAATGCTGCTGTTATAGTTCATCATTAATCACTATATTAATTAAGAAATATTAGTCTTTTGGCTATGGTAAGGTGCACAGGTTCTTGGCATTTGTTGTATTCTGTGATCTTTTTCTCTCATCTGACTGGATACATATCTGTCACAGGATCAGAAGGTGGGCATCCTCTCTCATATGTTAACTACACAGAATCACACAGAATGACAGAATGGTTGAGGTTGGAAGCAACCTCTAGAGATCATGTAGTCCAATCCCCCTGCTGAAGCAGAGAAGCCTAGAGCACGTGGCACAGGGTGGCATCCAGGTGGGTTTGGAAGATCTCCAGAGAAGGAGACTCCACAACCTCTCTGGGCAGACAGTTCCAGCGCTTTGTCAACTTTACAGTAGAGAAGTTCTTCCTCATAGGCGGATGAAGCTTCCTGTGTTTCGATTTGTACCCATTACCTCTTGGTCTGTCGCTGGCCACCCCCGGGAAGAGTTTAGCCCCATCCTCTTTACATTCCCCCTTCATGTATTTGTACCCTCTTGTCAAGAGCAGCACATCTCACAACACATGGAGAAAACACAGTTCATTTAATTGGTGATGTACTCATGTCCTGCTCCTTGATGAGAGGACTGAATCACATAGATAACACCATCATGTTATATGTCCACTTAGGACAGGCTTGTAGGCCAGGTGACATAGCCTGGACTCCAACTGTAGGCCACAGAGTGCAATGATCTAGTGGTTAGGTAGGTAGGAGATGTTATCATTCACTTCCTAGTGTTCCTCCAAGGCAGGATGTTGTAGCAGAAATCCAAAACTTCTGTGTCCATTTATTTCAGCTTTAGCAACATCCATATGAAAAAAAAAGCAGACAAAGGCACTGATGCAGAGGGGTTCCTCTGTTTTTCTCTGTAAAACCCAACACATTTACCTATAGAGAAGAAAACAAATAAGCAATCCAAGAGTCTTTTCTGGGAAATGCCAGATGCATCTCTAGAATGGGTTGTTAGAAGAATTCTGGTTAATTTGGCCTGATGGAAATATTATGTCATGTTTCACTTTATAATTGAATCATTCCAAAAGTGGAGAACTTTAACAATGCTATTTTCAGGTGAGCTGTCTCTAGGAGACTGGTCCTTTCACAACTGAAGTCACTGAGAATAGGAAAATAACATCCTAGGTTGGTTAATAGGAATGAGAAATTTTGAACTTGGGCATATCTACAAGCCTCCAAATATGATGCTGGCTTTGCATTCGTTTTTTCCCCTCAACTCCAATTATTTGTGGCCATTATCTTAGAATAATGCTGCTAGCTCTTTCTTTTTCTCATTAGGTGTAAAAGGAACTCATTAAAAGATGTGTATAAGCTAAGGATGCTAAGGGCCCTTCATTATTTGCAGCAGTAGTTTTCAGTGCACATATTAAAATATCCAGAGGTGCATTCCTCTGCATTTTTTCTAGTTTATGTCATCAAATGCTACATTTTTAGGAACAGTGTCTTGCCACTGCTAGTAAAATACGTCCGCTGCCCGCCCCCCATCAAGAAGCTACACTAAATAGCCTATAGTACAAATCATGTATATTTATCTTTTTTATTACTTTTTTAAGAAAAGAAAATTAAAATTCCCAAGGTCTCCTGCTGCTCTTCTTTGGACGCATTAAGCAGAACATTTTTGTAGGATGTCCTTATTGAAATACTGGCAGCACATGACTAATATTGCAATGAGGACAAAAGTGCTTACACAAATGTTTAGAGAAAGCCAACAGAGTCCACTTTATTTAGTACAGAGTAACAGGCAGAGAAGTAAACACTGAGGTTAGTTATAGAGTTTCTGGATGATGTTATTAGTTATGGCTTATGAGAATCTTTCAAAACATTTTGACTTAAAAGGAAATAAACACTAATATTGGCCCTTGTTTCAAATCACAAACTAATACAAAACAGAGTGGCTCTTCATCATTCTGGAATTATTTTTTTTCTATATTTCAGTTAACAGAAGATGTCTCACAGTTTCCATGCATGTATGCATGTAATAATAAAAATAATTAAAAAATGTATAGATTCCCTTTTCTAGACCTGTTTGGTTCATATACACTACAGAAAAACATTTCCCTGTGGCTAGTACTTCTCTCAAGAAAATCAATCTTCTCTGAGCACAATACGGTAACCAAAGTCTAGCTTGTATAATTTTACATGCATTCCTATTTATTAACTTTACTAATATAGGAGAGGAGAAGATGAACCCACAGACGCTAAAGTGATCTTGGTTTTCAAACTTCTTTTCTTCTTCCTATTCTAATTGTTTTAGTTCCTTACCTTTTTTTGTACATTATTTTACTGCTTCCACCTTCTCTGTCATATTAACATCAAGACTCTTTATGGCACTTTAATGGCTATAGCCCCATCTTTGCCTTTTGCTACTCTTTTATTACAACTCCGTCTCCTCCTGTCTCTTGCTCACATCTTTGGTTCTGATGTAAACCATGAAAAAAATGTACTGTGGAGATCTGTAGTCTGATGGTGATAGGACTCAGCTGAAGGTCAAGAGATAATTTAGACCAAAATATTTAAAGGGATTTATTACTAGCTATTTGTAGCAGCTGATGCAGACACAGCCAGAATCACTACTTTGTTATGACAGGCATGGCATAAAGTCAGAGCAAAAGGCAGTTGTCAGGAACTCCTTGAAGCAACTACAGAATTCAGCTGTAAAGGGCACAGAGACTCTTTGCATCTATGTAGAAAGGTCACAGATGTCTGCTAATTTATGACTGTCATATTCTATCAGATCATGACTGTTATTTTATTGCCATTAGCCATGTGATTTTGCAACATCAGCTTGAGTGCCATGGATCTAATTCTCACTCAGACTAGGATTGTATACACATGAATATTCATGCTCTACTGCACAGGACAAGTCAAGATTATTGGCATGAAATAAGTAACAGAAACTCACACATTCTAGCCCCTGCTTAGTTACCTTGACTTCTGCCCTATTGAATACTCAATGGTCAATATTTTCCTCATATGCCCAGTGAGTGTTTTCTTGGTCAATGCCTTTTATTGGAAGAGGCTTCTTCTTTCAGACAACCATGGCACCATATCTTTAAATGACTCTCAACTTTCAATCCCCTGGAGAGGGCATTGGAAATTTGGGGTGCTCCAGCATGGTCTATGTCATGCTGCTCTTGTTGTATGCCCTGCTGCTATTCAGTTACCAGCAGTTAGCTGATCTTTAGACTCCATCAGGGAGCACTTCTGTGCCACCAAGGCACATCCACTTTTTAGCTAATTTCCTCTTTGGTGCCTTCCAAGGGACTCAGACAGATTTAACTTTTCTCCCTCAAACTCAAGGGAGTCCCAGCTGATAACCAAATAATGCACTGCTTCTTAGAGGGTCAGTGTTCTTTTCTTTTTCTATCACTAGGTCATGGGCGCATAGTCCTTCCCTTCCTTTGCACTTTTCTAACAAAAATCTGACAGTTATTAGCCTGAAAGAAGACTAATTACTTTTTCTTCTAGGTTAGTTTGTTTATTCAGTGAGCTGACCTGGCTGTCTTTTGCAGCATAGCTCAGCAGTCTTGTGAAATCCTGCCTTGAATTGGTCCTTCTTACCATGGTCATGCCTGGTCATTCTCAATTAAAATAAGCATAGTGTCATTTTCTGGGAGAGGAAAATATATCCTTACTACATTAAATGTCATCTGACGCATATGGCCAGCAAGTTGACGAGATCATGCCTCAGACAAAGAGCAGAGTGTGTATCTTAGCAAGTGTACTTCATGCACATATCTAAATGCTAAATAATATACGTATTTTATTACTGTTTTTTTGACTGGGGATATATATGAAGTAACTAGTTGTGCTGGGATGGTAGTATGCTGGGATGACTGATTGCCAGTCTCATTCTTGTGATGAATGACACATCACATGCCAGGGCATATATTCAGCTATGTAGCTGAACTGGAAAACTTTGGCTTGATGGTTTGAAGCTGAGCATCCCACTGTGCAGGGTTTGAAGCAGCTACTGCCGGGATGAAAGGGGAGAAGTCACACTGCGCAGTGCTGTAGGACGCAAAGTGAGAAAACTGAACACAAGTGGTTAAGGAAGGAGCTACAGCCCTCCTATGGTAGGACTATAAATCTATGGCTGAATCATTCAGCACCAGAGGCTACTTTCAAAATTTTCCACTTCTTAAGTTTTCTGCTTATAAAGCAGTCATAAAAGTTTGCTTGCCAAACTCACATGGCTAGTAACCATAGGTCAGATCTGCAGCTGATGTGTATCAGCCCAGCTCCACTGATTTCAACATTCACTTGCTAAGGTTATGGCCCAGTGTTTTTAAAGTGGTAATCAATATATACAAATTAAATAACTTGCAAAAAAACACTAACATGATCATTTTTAAACTCTTGTTGCAAATCTGCTTCAGTTTTAAATCAGTGCCTGAAACGAAGGAGCAGACAAAAACCAAAAGCACATTTTGCAGCAGCCTGAAAGCTATGGAGATTGCCATTGGAGTTTTATTGCAAAAGCCAGCAGGTATTTGGAGACACATTATAAATGGTTTGTTGGTTTTGCTAAGCTGCTTTTATATGGTTAGCCTCTTCTGAGACACATACATCTATGACACAGCCTAGGTAACTGCAAAATGTCCATTTGATGTCAGCAGCAGAATGCCAAGAGCACAATGAGCTGAATACTATTTAAAAACAATGAATCTGAGGGCAAAGCACACTAATTGTTTTTCAGTAATACTCTATTTTAACATGAGCTCCTTTCTTTCAAAATTATTATCTGATGAAAAACTCAAAACACAGAGATCTTTTCACTTTTTTTTTAATATATAGTAAAGTTAGCTGAAAGTATGTTTAAAATAGTAATAAAAGGATATTGATATTTACTCAACAGTGTGAAGCATATAGACCGTCATTCTCATGGAGGATAAAGCTGGTTCCAGTGCAGAAGACAGGCACAAAATACTGACACTACTCATTTCACACTTCATGCCTGGGCTTCTCACTGAACTGTCTGCTGATTTCTACTGTAATTTCCTGATTTCTAGTGTAGATGCTCACTTTCTTTATACATTTAATTCACTTTTCACTTTGGCTTTTGTGAGGCACTGAGTGCTTTTTCAGAAAGGAAAAACCCCGAGAAATATAGAACAATTCCCAGACATGTCTAGTTTGGGATACTTGAATATACTGATTTGGAGAGGGGTATTACCTAACGCTTAACTTTTGGCACTTTTAATTATAGTTTAATTTTGCACCATAACAGTGATTGTCGTTCATCCTCAAGTCAACAGAGTCAGCCTGATGGTGCGTGCAGCCATATGGCCCTTGGTAAGACATTCCAGCCTAATTAAAATGGAAAGCAAGAGAGAACATATTGTCTGTATTCTCTTTATTCTAAAAAGGGATGTAAATTTGTTTAGACAGAGATCAGAATTTTCTAAGCACTGTTATTTTATACAGCAACTAAGCCAAATGACCAGATTAGAGTTTTCACTATTCATACTGCCAAGGAATTTGACTTTATTGAGCAAGTATCTTTTTCCTTCTTTTAATGAAAAATACAACTAACCTATGTCAAATTACTAAGATGGAACTATGTTCCATCTTAGATTGCTAACTTATCATTTGCTAGTGTTAATTGTGTAACACAGATATAAAATGCCGCATGCTCAAAATGATAGTATTTTAAGTTCACAGACGATTGTAAAAGCTTTAAGGGACTTAAAACTACACTTACATTGCAAAAAAAAATACAGACAGTTACTTAGGCAAAATGAATTATTTATTCATATTTACTATCTTTGCTAGCTGACATTTCATGGCATTATTATTTTTCAAAGAGTATTTTTAAAAGCTGAGACTCTGATCACATTGAGTTTAGCAGGTGCTGCCCATGAAAGTATTTGTGTGAGTCTAACACTTACACAGAGTCTAAAGCAAAGATTCAGCTATGTTCTCTCTTTTTGTCTAGGGAATTGGAAGGTTGGCATGGGACAAATTTCAAACAAAGAAAACCACTGCTATGGGATATGTGGTAGAAGCACTCTCCAAACAGAGCACAGCTCTACAGCTTTTGATTCCTTGAGGAGTGAATTATACACTTGTTGCAAGCAAAAAGAGGAGGCCAAGAAAGTGAGCTAACCTCATCATCATGATGAGCCCTGAGTCTATAGGAAGGACAGATTTTCCTTTACTGGCAACAGGGTAGACACAACCTGCAAAGGTTGGGAGGAGCTGGATGAGGAGAGGTTGATGCTAGGACCTGATGGTCCATTCCATTCCATCTACCTTTTGTTCCATCTTCAGTAGAAGCTCAGTCCCTTCTCAGATCTTTAGCTTTGCTATGTTAAAGAAGCCTTCCTCACTATTTTTTTCCAAAAAGAATTTTGTTTTATTCTGTAACCAAAAAAAAAAAAAAAGCATCTGCGAGGCTTGGTGAGCACAGAGTCCGTGCTATATATGAATCAGATTGTAGCCTCTCACATTATGCATCCTCACTTTAATTTCCCCTATCTAGTGCTGATTGACTGTGTTTTTGCCAGGCCATATACAGCTTTCTCACAGCATTTTGATTAAGGATTTGCTGTCCTTTCTTTAGTGACTAGTCATTCCTGGCCATCTCACTGCAGTATCTGCCTTTCTTAAGGTTAGAACTTACGCTCAATCTTTTGGTTGTTAGTTGTAATTTATCAGCATTAATGATGCATGCAGCCAACTTCAGCTATCTTAACAAAAGGAAGAAAAAAAATAAGGAAAAAAAATTATACATTTTGGGAAATATACAGACAAGTGCGGCCTTGACCCACTGAAAGCTATGGCTAGACCACCAAATATATTTGTGTATATAGACCTATAGCTACAGTACTTGCTATGCTGTTCAAAGGTCATTAGCAAAGTCATTTGCTTAGCAAAGTCTTGTTTCTTGACTTCAGTGAATGAAACATGTCACACCAAAGGAATTAGTATGAAAGGTATCAATACTACAATGTGAGCTAAGAATTATTGCGGCTGCAGAATGTCTCTGAAGAAAAGGTCTTAGTTGTTGCCTTATTCATTCTCATTATTTTCACTATTATTGCTTAAAAAAACCCTATTATTAATATAAAGATATAAAAGTAAGTCCTTTTTCATACATTCTTGTTTGAAAAGTTCTGTTCCCAGAGGATAGAAATATCACAAAACAAACTTCAGCTCAAAGCAAACTTTGTCTTAGCAGTGCCTGAAATATGTACACAATATTTTCCCTGGAGAGATGATATAAAAGCAGCAGTGGTAAGGGAAATGCATTGCACAACTGATGGAGGTGAATATCAAGTTATCAGATGATAGTTTATTGAATGGTTTTCCTGGTTGTTTGGGATTTTTGCGTTGAGTTGCCACTAAGTTTTCCTTCGGATGCTGAGCTCCATGTATAGGCTATGAACTGTACTGCCCCAGAAGTATGGCACTTTATCAGGCTCACTGAACTGAGGATTCTGTATTAATATGTTAGTCAATAACACAAATGTGGTACTAGCCATAATATTTTGTGTCTGTTTGA
Organism: Tinamus guttatus; assembly: GCF_059628265.1. Classification (NCBI taxonomy): domain Eukaryota; kingdom Metazoa; phylum Chordata; class Aves; order Tinamiformes; family Tinamidae; genus Tinamus; species Tinamus guttatus. Next base: position 298,239 of record NW_028288601.1, on the reverse strand, counting down.
TACTTTGGTGTCTGAAAGCAAAGCATACTCTATTAATGTGTGGCCAATTCCCCAAATGTGACCCGGGTGTTTTTTGTTTTTTGGTTTTTTTGATTTGTTTTGTTTTGTTTTTTGGTGTGTTTGTGGTAGAGGATATATTCAAACTAAAGTGATATCCTCATAAGCGCCCTGGGCCACAGATGTTTTATGGGTCCTTTAAGAAGGAGACAGTGGAGAATATCTTTTATCTATTCACGTTGCAAGGAAAGCATATCCTTCTGGCACCACCAGAGATGAAAAGACAGGCCCTGGTACTCAGTGTGTCTGGTGTGTGCTGCTGTACTCATCAATGTTTTATTTCAGAGGAAATAATTTAGAAACTAATAAATACAACTTCTACCATGAATTAAATATATTTAACAATTTATTTCCTATGTAAAATTCTACATGTCTAGAATCACTAAAATCACTAAAGAAACTTATTATAAGGAGAAAATATTTCGAAGGAGGAATTATTTAAAAGTAAGCTACTTTGAAAGCTCCGTAATATTTATTGCTATACAACTTTGAGCATTTGTCATGATTGAGAAGTCTATATTACATGTGTGCTTTTTAGAGGACTAATCAATGTCTCATATTTGTACATGCGCATGTGCATGGGAGGGATATGCATGTGTGTACATGCACACACAAATTGAATGCTACTGAATCAGTAATGCAGAAACTGATGTTGAAGAGGTGCTTATAGCTTCTGTTGGTCTTTTATGGAACATTACCTGAAGAAAAGGGTCAAATTTTCTATATTTCTGCAAAAATCTGCTTCTTAAATTGTGAAAAAGTACTTCCTATAACAAAAGCAAACAACAAGGAGACGTTCCCAGTGTGTAGGATATAGGTGACCTAAGTGCTTGCAAAAGCCAGAATTTAAGGTAGTTCTAACATGGCTACAAATTACAGAACAACCCTTCTGATTTCAAAGCAGCAATGATTTTCAGTAACTGAGGAGCAGTTAGGTGTTTTCTTAGGGTGCTTTCCTTTCCTTTCCTCCTTTAGGAAAACCCCAAGGTTCTTTATGAATTCTCCAGGCAAAACTTCTGCTTGAGAGCATCCTTGCTCCCAGAATACTGTGGAAATGTAAATTCAGCAATTATTTGTAGAATTTGGCAGAGAAAAAAACCAGGGTAGCATCTTCCAATCGATGGAATTGCAGATGCCTGCCAATGGTGATGAACCTGACCTGAGCACCATGCTGGAGGGAGTGGCCTTAGACACCCACTGGGCGCATGCCCAAAACACTTAGCATGGTAGAGCCGAGTAAGGCAAGATGGGCTTGGACCTTAATTCTAAATGGAGAAGGGGAAGCAACAGTCCCTATGTTTCTTCATTTTGACGTAACTATGAAATAACACTACTCATGAGAAAGGTGTGTTCATTAGAAAAATAAGGTGGTAATAGCCTCAGTGGTGTGCTGCTTAATCAATACACATCATAGCCATCTAGACTAACTTCATTTTTGAAGGGTGAAAGTCAGACTTGGGCAGGAGTAGTTACCATCAATATTAATTGCAGGGAGCTGTACTGTTCCTAAGGCACGGCACTATCAACTCTCTCAGTTTTCATTTCCTTCGAACCTCATGTCCTAGAGGTCTATGATTAATAGAATTTCTGTTAGCTTTATTTTTATGGGCCTTTCTGTTCACATGGGTCACCAAAGAAGGGCTGAAAAATATAACATAAAAGCATATCTAAAAGCTCAGAAACCATCGGGCAAACATAAAACATTTAGAATGTATTTTACAGCCTTGTCTTTTCCAGTTAATCTCCTGTTTTTCTGAGCTGTAGCTGAAAATTATGAAACTCTTGGGGTAGCAAATGTTAATATAGACAGCTCTTGAACCTTCTGACATTATATTAAATATCTTATGTTTCTGCTGCATGCTGGGAAAATACAATGAAGAAGCCACGGTTGTTAAATAATTTAAGTGCATTTTCAGATACATTTTTAGAATTAGTGAAGAAACATGGGTGATACTTGCCCTAGAAGCCATAGAAAATAGCATCTTCTCAAGGTGGTATTTTAATCACCATGAAAAATATGAAAAAAATGGAATGCGGTCTGATAAATCATAATTTAATTGGAGATGAGAGATATATATCTAACAAAAACTTACACTCTAGCAGTTATGTAGAAACATGGATTTGAATTCAGCGTTAAATTACTGGAGTGCATCAATTCAAGCAGCAGATGTGATAGTGTCAGCAGAGAGATGGAGAGTTTTAATAAACGAATCCTTATAATGGTAAGTTGTCTTCAATGATATTAATGAAAGATAAGAGAATAATACATTTAGGCAAAAATAGAAGCTTAATTTTAGATATTTTAATATTAAAGGTACCCACAGGTGGAATTATCAAATGCAACAGTAACATTTAAAATATCCTACAAGATTCACTGAAGGCAATTATTTTTATTTTCTTTTATGGTTGCAGTGATTTTAGATGTATTTTCCTGTAGTCAGCTGGATGTTGCCTCATGGTCACAAGCCCTGGTTCTCATAGGGGACTTCAACTACCCTGACATCAACTGGAAGGACAACACAGCCAGGCACAAACAGTCATGGAGATTCCTGCAGAGCATCAATGATATCTTTTTGACACAGGTTGTGGAGGAGCCAACAAGGAGAGGTGGGCTACTGGACCTCGTGCTAACAAATAGAGAAGGACTTGTAGGAGGTGTGAAGGTGGGAGGTAGCCTCGGCTGCAGTGACCATGAGTTGGTGGAGTTCAGGATCCAGCGAGGAGGAGGCAGGCCTGTAAGTAGCCTTGCAACCATGGACTTCAGGAGGGCCAACTTTAACCCCTTCAGAGACCTCCTCAGAAGAATCCCATGGGCTAGAGCTGTAGAATGAAGGGGGCCCAAGAGAGCTGGTTAGTTTTCAAGCGGCACTTCCTCCACACCCAGCAAGAGTGCGTCCCTGTGTGTAAGAAATCAGGCAGTTGGGGCAGGAGACCTGCGTGGACGAGCAGGGAGCTTGTGGCAATGCTCAAGCAGAAAAAGGAGGTATACCGAATGTGGAAAAAAAGACAGGCCCCCTGGGAGAAATACAGGAACGTAGTCAGGGAATGCAGAGATGTGACAAGGAAAGCTAAGGCACGTTCGGAACGCAATCTGGCAAGGGATGTTAAAAATAACAAGAAAAACTTCTTCAAATATATTAACAGCAAAAAGAAGATCAGGGAAAATGTGGGTCCATTGATGAACAGGATGGGCACCCTGGTTATGAATAACACAGAAAAAGCAGAGGTGTTGAATGCCTTCTTTGCTTCGGTGTTTACCAAGGGCAGCCCTTTAGAGCCCCAGGCCCTAGGGACAAGAGAAGAAGCCTGGAGAGTGGAAGACTCGCCCTGGGTAGAGGAAGATTGGGTCAGAGAGCACCTAAGGAAACTCGATGCCCACAAATCCATGGGCCCTGATGGGATGCACCCCAGAGTGCTGCGGGAGCTGGCAGATGCCATAGCTAAGCTGCTCTCCATCATCTTTGAAAGATCCTGGAGAATGGGGGAGGTGCCTGAGGACTGGAAGAAAGCCAATGTCACGCCAATCTTCAAAAAAGGCAAGAAGGAGGACCCAGGCAACTACAGGCCAGTCAGCCTCACCTCTGTCCCCGGAAAAGTGATGGAACGGCTCATACTGGCCGTTGTCTCCGGGCACATGGAGGACAAGAAGGTATTCAAGAGTAGTCAGCCTGGAATCACCAAGGGGAAATCATGCTTGACTAACCTGATAGCCTTCTATGATGAAATGACCGGCTGGATAGATGAGGGGAGAACAGTGGATGTCGTCTATCTCGACTTCACCAAGGCTTTTGACACTGTCCCTCACAACATCCTCCTGGGCAAGCTCCGGAAGTGTGGGATAGATGAGTGCACAGTGAGGTGGATTAGGAACTGGCTGGATGGCAGAGCTCAGAGGGTGGTGATCAGCAGTGCAGAGTCTAGTTGGAGGTCTGTAGCTAGCGGTGTCCCCCAGGGGTCAGTCCTTGGTCAATTTATTCATCAATGACCTGGATGAAGGCACAGAGTGCTCCCTCAGCAAGTTTGCTGATGATACCAAACTGGGAGGAGTAGCTGATACCCCAGAGGGCTGTGCTGCCATCCAGAGGGACCTGGACAGACTGGACAACTGGGCGGTGAAAAACCTCATGCAATTCAACAAGGCCAAGTGCAAGGTCCTGCACCTGGGGAGGAATAACCTCAGACACCAGTACAGGTTGGGGACCGTCCTGTTGGAGGGCAGCTCTGTGGAGAGGGACATGGGTGTTATGATGGACGACAAGTTGACCATGAGGCAGCAGTGTGCCCTCATGGCCAAGAAGGCCAATGGGATCCTGGGGTGTGTTAAGAAGGGTGTCTCCAGCAGGTCAAGGGATGTGATCCTGCCCCTCTACTCAGCCCTGGTGAGACCGCATCTGGAGTATTGTGTCCAGTTCTGGGCTCCACAGTACAAGAGGGATGTGGAGCTGCTGGAGAGAGTCCAGTGCAGGGCTACAAGGATGATCAGGGGCCTGGAACATCTGCCCTATGAGGAGAGACTGAGGGAGCTGGGCCTGTTCAGCCTGGAGAAGAGAAGGCTGAGAGGGGATCTAATCAGTGTCTGTAAGTACCTCAAGGGAGGCAGTGAGGAGGATGGTGCTGGCCTCTTTTCAGTGGTGGCCACCGAAAGAACTAGGGGAAACGGCCGGAAACTGAAGCATCAAAAGTTCCACAGGAACTTAAGGAAAAATTTCTTGACAGTGAGGGTGACAGAGCACTGGAACAGACTGCCCAGAGAGGTTGTGGAGCCTCCTTCTCGGGAGATCTTCAAAACCCGCTTGGATGCAGTCCTGTGCCACGTGCTTTAGGTGACCCTGCATGTGCAGGGGGTTGGACTAGATGACCTCTAGACGTCCCTTCCAACCTTAAGAATTCTATGATTCTATGAACATTTGTATTTATTTCTGTCAAGTGTGGATTTGGCAGTGGAAAGGAGAAACATTAAACCATCTCAATGGTAATGGATTTTGAATATGCACAAGAACTTCAGGTACCAGAAGCATTGCAATACCCAGAGTAATGGCATTATCAGTGACAATAGAGCTCACCTGTATGCAATATTTATGATTATGCATTTGTTAAACATAATTTTGGAACACAGTTATTTGAAAAAAATGCTTGCTGTTTTACACCATGGGCTTGTTCAGGCATTCCTCATGTTAATTCAATTGCCACAATGCTCAAAGTCCTTAAATCATTTTGTAATACTTTTATTAAAAATGACATTTCCCAAATATTCTGTTTCTAAATAGTTTTATTCAAAGACATTACTTTATGATTGGAGATTACAGGCACATTATCATTTCTGTTCCCCAAACTTTCATGACTTTAACAGTTAGTGGATTTTTGTTCCTGACTCATTAATTGTTGTTCCTTTTCTGACCATCTTTTTCTCAGCCAGACATCCATTTGAGTCTTTCTACCTCTGTTGGAGTAGCTTTTGCCTTCAAGACATCTCATGTACTCAGATCTCTTGAGCCTTTGTCATGATTCCTGACCAAAGGAATTAGAATTATTAGAATTATTCCCAAGATTTTTTTCCTAGATTCTTGGAAACAGACATTGTAGTACTTATCTATGAAAGTTCTCTGTGTCTCTTATGCAACCATATCATTAATAAGTCTGATAAAATAAGAATCAGCTAGTTGACACTGTCATCCCAGTGACTTCCACAGTGCTCAGAGTTTCTGATTCAAATGTTTTAAAATTATGGATCTGTTTGTTATAACTTTCATTACAAATAAAATTATCATGTTGCCATTCAATCTGTGTCAATGTTTTCATGGAAATAAATTAAAATAAAAAAACAAAAAAAAACCCACAGAAAGCTCAGGTGAGGTAATAAAAAGATAGTCATATAGTCCATCTTCAAGGAGTAGTAGGACGTACACAATTTTAATGTTAGACACAGTGCTGAAGACTGGACTGAGAATACATACAAACACTTTATATAGACTATTGAATAAAGCTATACACAGTTTTAAGATGCATGATTTATGGAAATTTTTCCCTCCCAGCTATTCAAAATTTTAGGCCAAAATTCATTAGGAAAAAAAAAACCATGATGGGTTAAAAAAAAATCCTAAGGTATCAGAATAATTTTGACATTTTCTACATAGATGTTTAAAATTGGGAGGGGAGGTCCCTGTCTTTTACAATGGCCAATTTGGAGATTAATTAGAAAAACATGACAAAAATAAGAAAAAACGAAATGCAGCCTTTTGTAGTCATTAATGCTAACAAGAAAAGGTTTATTTTGAGTCTACCTGATTATTTTAGTTGGTCAAGCCCTGACCCTCAATAAAACAACCACAGAATGTTTTGTACAGCTTTGTTGGTAAAATTCTGGAATCCCACAGCCAGAGGCAGCATATTACATTGTGCGTCAGACTTGCAGGTCCAGTCCTGCCTTTGGCATTCTAAAGTTGATAGAAGGTTGCAAAATTTTTTAATACCATGTGAGAACACGGCTTGTAAAGCTAAGGCAAAAACTCTCTCACTCAGCCAATGCATTTAGCAGGAAAGGACAAGATTTTTCTCACGTGGAAGATGCATTTGCAGTGTCGTGCATTTACAAGAAGCCAGACTAAGGCAACAATCCCACTTCATTTCTATTTTTAATTTCTTTCTCTTTCCTGTAATGGTGAACAAAGCATTTACACAATGCAAAGCAAGCAGTCTGCAGTAAGTAGGGGTGATCAGGAAGGGGATGCTGTCTCGGTGAGAGGGTCTGTATTACAGTATTGATTTGACTGCCCAAGGTTAACACTGAGCCAGCCCTTCTGTTCTATGCTCATTTTTCAGATCTTCAGCTGTATCAGAATTTGTATCTATCATCTGAGCTGAAAACTATTCCCATGCCTTATGCTGTAGAAATGACCCACACTTTGAAGGAGATTATAAAAGTACTCTTTGAATGCAAGTCATGAAAATACAGTGATCCATCATAAACTGAAGGCGAGATTTTCAAGATGGTCTAATGATTTGAACGTGATGTTTTTGAATTACTAATTTTAGGCAAATTTTAAGGATTATGTTTCAGAAAACAATCGTAACTGGGCAACTTCTGTGTTTAGCAAGTTGAGAAGCTTAATTAGGATTTACTGATTTAGGCTACTCTGATAATATTAGATGAATGACATGCAGTTATTTATCTAATTACAATTCTTTGGTGTTTTAATGTTCTCAACCCCTTAAACCTCTAACCTTAAAGAGTTCTAAGCGTATTTTCAGATAGGTAAAATTATTGCCTAATATTTAGTTTCATATCTCTATCTGAAAAGTTTTTGACCTCATAATTCTGGAGTATTGGATACATCTTTTCACAACACCTCAGGGCAATGAGATTTATCTCTACTTCAGAGCTGGATAACTGATTTACCTGAGGTCAAAGAGGAAGCCTGAGCAGAGCAGTGCACTAAAGCTAGCTCATCCATTACCCAAACCAGCAGCCTGAGAACTGGGCATTCCTTCATTTCCCTGTTCTTCTGGTATAATACTGAAAAGAGACCAACACTATTGTTTCACTGTATCAACAGTTACCAGACACACAGACAAAATTCCTAGCATTGGACAGTTTAGGAAGTTTTTTTTTTTTTTTTTTTTTTTTTTTTTCCGTACAGCTGTTCTGCAGTTTTCCCTTTTGTTTTTTTCTAGAGAGTAGAAGTGGATAGGGAGATGCAGGAGACAAACTATTCACCTTTGCTCTTGCCAAAGTCTGTGAGTTAGACTGACAGTTTTGATTTTGTTCACTGGAAAATTGACTTAGCAATACTCCATGTGTATTGGAAAATTTAGACTGCAATTCAGCAAAACATTTATATGCTTAATTTCCACTGAAAATACGTATTTTATACACATCCTTAAAATGTTTTGTTGAATTGACCCTTCTCCATTGCATCTGCATTATGGTGCTGTATTTATATCAACCTTACATTGTCACGTTTACACCATTTTATTTATAATGACTAAAATGAATGTGTGAGGTGTAAACAATAAATTCCTACAGATGTATTTATTTTGCATTCAGAAAAAGAATCCCAAAAACAACATCTGGACGTTATAAACCCCATTTTGGCTGATAAAAATCACTGGCAGCCAAACCAGTGTGTTCCATTAAACCTTCATCCTTAAAATTCTGTAGAATGGATGTCAAAATATGGATTTAACAACAAACCATACCAAAATAGAGTCTATTTACCTTGCTTTGAGAAGATTATAATTGGATAAGTAGATCTCAAAGCCACTGTTTCTATGGAAAGAATGACTGTAGCCAATAATATTTATTTTGGAAATCTTTAGTCATGTTTTCTTACTTAGAAAGTAATTAGAGCACTGCTATTATCCTAAATACCACAGTAGCATAAGAAACTTTAAAGTAAAACACTTAAACACTTTTTAAAAATACTTTTAATACTTTTATTTTCCCTTGATCTGTTTCTCATTTCAACCACAGTGAAAATACATGTTAATTTAAACAATACTATCATTCTCCTAATTTTCTGCTTGCATCAGTGTTTCTGCCTTTAAAATACTACTCAGTTGTATTAAAAGGCAACAGAATTAAAAAGCTGATGGATCATGTGTTGACAACTGCAGTTTTACTGTAACACAGCGTTTGAATAGGCTAATATGAAAAATAAATAAATAAAAAAGTCAGAATACCTGGATGAACTCAACCTACAGAAGAAAATGTGCGAGGTTGTTATTAAGCACAGCCTAACAATACGCAGAGTCTAGCAGGGAACAGACTGTTGAGGAGGCTGCTATTAAAAACCTATGTCAGGATGCAACAGACGTAGTTGTGCTGCCCTGGAGAAGCAGAATGGGCTGGATGACCTTTACAAGTCTCTTCTGATCCCATTTCCCCAGCATGTGAGCATGTTTACATGTAGAGGAGAGGCACTCCAGAGTGAACATACATCTGCAAACCCCACCAGTATTCATTATATGATTAGAGCAGTTTGGAAAAGTCTGAAACCCAAAGCACTTTCCCAGCTAACTCAAAACAGGAAAACACAGTTAAGACGTAGGGGTTGTGTTTTTTTTTTTTTTTTTTTTTTTCCTATAATCATTTCAAAATCACTTTATTGGATCTTGCTTTTTGAGCTTTTGGGAACAAATCTTAAAAAGTCAAACAGGAGTATTTTTTCTGCTCTTACAACGTTACTCACCTGGAGTAAATCTCACTGAGGATAGTGTTTCAGAGGTGCTGAAATTAAAATCTTCGCTGTTTTTAGCATGTGGTTTGATTTCTATGAGTACTACTAATGAGTGCATTGTCCAGATTGAAGTCTTCAGTACTTTCAAGTCTCGTTGCTATGTAGGATTTCATGCTTAGAAATAAGCTAGAAGCTGTGAAGCCAGCATTTTGCCCCTGAAAACAAATTGACACAGCTTATTTCAAATTTGCATGGCCTCAAAGCCATTAGAAGGGGAAAGAAAGAAAATTGATACACAAAGTCAATTTGTTCCCTCTCCATCTACTTTCACATGTTAGAACATAAACCCATAATCATAGGTCACTTTGCAGCTGAAATCAATACAGTGTTAGCTAAGCAAAATTTGAACACCTTACCTCTGACAAATCAGAATAAGCTACAATTTTCCCATGTATCCTGACATCAATGAATCTTTAGGCTATCATCAGATGCGTCTTTGCCTAAAAATCACTCAGGTGAAAAAAAATCTTAACAAATTCGTATGGTAAAGTATGCAGCAATACATAGCGCCACATTGCTGAGTAAAAGACTCAGCAGACTGATCTCAAGTGGTTATAGATATGCATCTCTCCAGAAAAGCTGAAGAAGTCTCTCTGGTCAGGAATGATGAGAAACCAGGTAAACAGCAACCCTGTATGAACACTCCTTTCATTTACTTAGTGTTATAACAAAAGACATTCTTTAACACAACAAAGTCGTTCTGTCAAACACCCCGAAACTGATTCAGAGCCAAACAAACACAGTAGGAGTCTTCACTGAAACTTAAACAGACAAAGGGTGTTTATTGTCCTTGTAGAGCAAGAAATGACTATTCTGCATGACTAAGTGAATCATTTGGGTCTGATAAAAATATATATGTATATTCTCCTAAAACTGTGAAAGCTTTTCTGATTGATAGAATTATGTTCCGTACAAACGGAAGACTCTTCTCTAACTTCAGTTGTTTTAAATTCCCAGCTTGATTAAGTAGCAACAGCAAAAATATCCTTAAAGAAAGAAAAGTAGATGAAAAAAAAAAAAAACCCACCAAACCCCAAAATCTCTGCAACACATTTTGAGAGACTACTGGGAACCTTTACAGATGGACCCTTGCAATGAGAATTTGGCAGAGTTTAGGGTTATTGTATGTCACTGGTGGTGATAGCCTCTAAAACCAAGTGTAAAACTTTAAATGCAACTTCAGTTGATGCTTGTATGGTTTTTTTTCATTATAGCTAATGGTTACTCAAGCTAATAATATAATAATTGAATTTGTTTTAACCATAAACTGAATGTGTTAAATGTGTTCCACTAATCCCAGAGTTGAGTAGCACATATTGTCATCAGAAATTCATCATTTAAATGATGACGAAACAAAAAAAGACAGGTTGTTCTTTGTTATCCTGGAACATGTATCACCTTGAAGTCCCATTTTCTTTTGCTGCTCTTAAATTCGTCTTTGTTTTATTACTATTTCATTATTTTATCATGGCAATGCAGTGTAATATGCTCTCCCCAATGCTCTCCTGGTGACGTGTGTTCATCAGCACCAGCTTGTTAATGGCATGGGTGGAAAAGAAGCTAAGCTTTCATTTCCAAGATTCTAGACAGTGACTCCAAATACTATAACAAATGCCTATTGCTGTTCTTACAGTTTCAGTAAAAGACATACAATTCCCTGAGACTCAAGGAAAGAACTGTGCTCTGAAGCTTGTTTCTTCCCATTAAAAGCACGTCTGTAAATAGTTCAGAAATTTGCCTTTGGTAAAATAATTAATTTCTAGATTAATTCCAAATTATTAAGTGTTGCATTTTTTGCTCTGTGTTCTGGGAATGTGCCAGTTAAATGAATATTGTAGTTTTTCCTATTTGTAGAATAAACCTGGTATGGCCTGGCTCATCGGATCTCCCAAGATTATTACAGTGGCTACAGATTACAAAATATGGTGAAGGAATCACAGAGTGAAATCTCATGGCCTGTCTTTTGTGTGAGATCAAAATCATAATGACTCCTCTTTGCTTAAAAATAATTCTGTGAATCAAAGTGGGTTTTTTTTTTCCAATCCTGAAATAAAAAATGATATATTAAAAAGTTATTATTATGAATTTCACCTTAGAGCTGTTAAAAGCTCATATTTCTTTTGGATAGAGGAGAGAAGTGTTTATGAGAACTTAGTTGTAGTACAAAAGAAAGTGCCTTTCTAAGTGCAAGAAAGGGCACTTTCTTGAACTTAGTAACTAACTGTTTGCTGGAATTGGCATAGCTGGCTCATAAGCCACAGTTATCTCCAGAAAAGGGACTTGGTCACTGAAAATCCTAGAGGATGCCTCTAAAGACATAATATATGGTCAACATGGACCGGTACATACCACACTGTGTCTTCAACAATGTGTACTGACATTTCCCATTAAAAATAAAAATAAAATAAAATAAAATAAAATAAAATAAAATAAAATAAAATAAAATAAAATAGGGACATAAAAGGATTTGACCTTTTCTGGTGCATCTGACATAGCGTTTCAACTACTGGTTGTTAATTACATATGTTTTTATATTTTTGAGTTTATGTACAGGCAGCAAAACCATGAAGCTTCACTCTTGAGTTGGGCTCAACACTTGCCAGCCTAAGAAAAACAGTGCACATTACAGATATTAAGTATGTATTGATTTTGACATGCTATTTTAGTCCCATTAATTTTTGTTGCACAATTTATTGGAATAGACTTTTTCTGTTTAGCCAAAACAATAATGTTCACACTTTTCTTCTAGGTCAATTGATGTACGAAAACTCTGAAGTGCTGCTGAGCAAAGTAAAAGGATATTTTCTAGGAGGCTATAAAACTGTCATTTCCAGCTGAGATGTTTCTGAAACAGTCTCAGTTCCTCGTGTTAACCTTTTGTGTGCTGATACTGCATTCTGTCTGATCTGAGTTGCTTTCATTATCTCACCCTCTAAACAATGTTTTGGCTATTACCAGCCAAGACAGTTTAAATATTGGATTCCTTCCTTTCTAATGCAACCAAAAGGTACACATTTTTCCTCCAAGAGCTAATCGCAAATGTGACATTCTGTGCAGGGATGTCACTATGTCTGCAGTAGAGAGGGCAGTATTTTACAAGGGTAAAATAGACCCCTGCTGTTGATTGCTTTTTCTTCATATCTACTATGGAAAAGCTGGGCAAGATGTGCATTCGCATGGCAAATTTTCTGTTATTACATATTTTGCTTGCAACTATTAGTCTGATAAATTGCACGATATATTAACGCGGTAGCATCAAACCCACAGACTAAGGAATCAGGGGTGCAGAAGCTGCCATCGTGTTACTCTGTTCACTACATACTTGCTATGCACTAGCACCTACCCACGCCACAGAGCCTTCAGGTAGAAGAAGGAACCTGGAAGTCCTATGGAAACAGGATTTACATCACTTAGAGGAGGCCAGAAAAGAGCAAATGTATCACATTACACTTGCAGCCATGGTAATATCCCCCTGGGTTGACTGGGTGACCATGACAAGGTTCCGTATAAATACCACGGGACTTGGCACTGGCCCCTCATTCCCGCATGACTGCCTCTGTTTTAAGGAGAGCTTTTATAGGAGACTCTTCAGAGTGTCAAACAGCACCAATTAAGGAAAAATGTCTCTAATTTAAAAGCTGCACTAGAGTGTTAATTCATGTGGAAATATTCCTTACCGAGGGGTAGAGCAGCCCAGAGCAGTGCTGCGGGCTGACAGGGAAGTGCCCTCGGTGGGAGGCTGAGAGCAATCCCTGAAGCTATTGCTGGCCCAAGACTCCATACTCCAAGCCTTCATCTAGAGTTATTATTTGTATGGTGGCATACTTAGGTCATCTAAACACAAGGGGATTCAAAATATATGCTCAGAGATGAAATAATATCACAGTCCCTGTAATGTTTGAAGCCTATGTTTTTCTGTACAAAAGGTACCTGCTTCATCTGTATCAAGTTAGAGCAGTGTAAATGGTAGCTATAAACTTCTGCTACCCTCCTCATACAACTGCCTTTGCTCTAAGATGTGCTTTTAATATATTCAATTCAAAATGCCAGATAAGGTACCAGCTGACAGTGAAATTTAATTCGTGTTTTATTATTTAAAATAATTCCATAATTGATCTCTTAGGGATTTGTGAAAGCAGGAATTACATATTTTAGAGATAATGCAGACTATGTTGAGGTGCTACAGAACTACCCACCCCCCAGTTTAGTTTTGTCACTTCTTTAAAAGGTGACACAAAGCTATTGGATGCCAACACCTGCGCAATGATCTCCCTGGTGACGGTGTCTCTCCCAGGTTCCAAAGGCAGCCCCGGCATTGCCGCAGGGTCTTTTGAGGGCTCTGTTTCCTAGTCCTCATGAACACTTTATATTTTAGTCACCTTTCCTTCTCAGTAACTCCTGGAATTTTTAGAATTATTTCACAATGGAGTGTTACACAGGTTTAGCATCAGGTCTTTAATTAACATGTTCTCCTTTATGAAGGAGAAAATAGTAACTTCTGGCACCAACATTTCTTTGGAAATATTCAGACCACTGTCTGCCTAGTACAAAACTGTATATTTTGGTTTTCTGTGGGGGAAGCGTTTCATTCTCCTATAGTTGTCACATGCATTCATGCACACTAAGATTTCTTTTGAAGATAAAGTAAAATAAGCAACGCATATTTAAAATACTCTTGTCCCAATTCTAGTCTAAGTCTCACTTTACACATCTTACTACTACGCTAGTGATAGTATTGAACATTATAGAAATTTACATTAATTTATTTAGAACAAAAGTTTGACTTGCTTTGCTGGAGTGATGTAATTTTTAATAATGTCTAGAAGGATTCTTTCTCCATCAAACCCTTGTTCCCTTCTTCACTATTAGCTTGCAGATGATTTAAACTTATATTGTGCATAGCTATTTTTTTTCAAAAGCATTTTTGCAAATCAAAGACTAAAATTATTCCCTTCTATGGTTTTGGTTCTAGCACAGATAGTGATAGACCAATTTGAAAATGGGAGAATTGGAAATACTCTCGTCTTTATTCAAGAGTTTAAACAAGACTTCACTGTGAATATGTTGCAGGATTAGCAGCATATTCTCAAAAGTAGATGTAGACCCCTATATAACAGTCAGTGTTTAGTCCTAAAAGTGATATTTGGGAACATGAGAGAGAACAAGATTTGTCTTAAATCAGTCTGCTGGTGTCTGTTCACTGACAATGAAGGAATGCTGATACTACTACCCCCCTCAGCTCTTTGTATCTCATTTCCTTTTCTATCATCAGTCCCTTCATTCTTTTTCCCTGCTTTATTTTCCCTTGAATTTTTGGTCAACCTGTTATTCTGTCATGTTGACCTCAATTTACTTCTCATTTCTCCACAATACAGCATTGACTGTCGTCCAGACTGAACAAGTAAATAGTAAGAAGGGAAAAGAGGATAAAACTGGGGTGCCTAGTCAGATGCCCTGCAGTCCTATGTAGGATCACCAACTGATCTGGCAGGAGTGGAAGAGTGACAGTAGGAGCGAGTCATTTATGCTGAGGGACATTTGAGTTTTCTTGGAGAAGCATGAACTCATTCACTCCCCACCTGCCCCACAAACATTTTCCACCAATACAATCTTTCACTTTATTTATTTTTTTTTCAAATTATTTCCTTCCCCAGGGTAAATGTTTCTACAGATATAACATTTCAAATTCCTCTGCTCAACTGTGTAGTGAGAGATTTTTGGTCTCTTAGCACCCTCTGCAAGGACACCCTCTGGAGCACCCTTTCTGAAGAATGACATCTATTAGCATTTTAACTGTTTTCTGATCACAGGCAATGTTCATGATTCTAGACAGGGTTCGATTTCAGAACATTGAATAGACATATTTTTCTTTGATTCTATCTTAGTTCCACTTTGGGGTCAATTCTTATCAGATAACCAAAGCTTGAATGACACAGGAATGGGAGGAGGAGAAAATCTCAGAAGAAATGCAAGACAAAGCAGTTATTTAATACAAAAATGGAATAAGTATAAAACTGGAAAGGTGAAGCATCTCCAATACGTTCTTGGCAAAAAAAACAAACAAACAAACTCCCCCCCAAAAAAGAGTCCCCCCCCCACAGTGCCTACTGATGCATCCTACTCTAATGTATATCCACTGTACTCAAAGACAGGAAGCATGTAGCATTTCCAAGTGATTTACTACGGAAGAAATATTTGGATTATCTTATATTGGATTATATAATACCTTAATAATAGCCCAAAAAAAACTGGCAACCTTAAAGAGCAAACTGTGAAACACTAAGTCACATTATCATCTTGCACTGTCACATGTTGGCTAAATTTCAGATACAGCTAATAGTAATTGATATTCAAGTGAGGTTGCTTGTTATTGTTGTATATTCTGCTTGAATATCCTTTTGCTATTGTGAAGTAACAGCCAACTACTGCTGAGGCTAAGAAACTGTTGTTCTTGGTGCTGTCAGGAAATTGCAGAAGTTTGGAAGAAGCTTAGAATGACAGAGGTTGAAAGAGAATACTTTGCTACCCTTCAACAGTATGGACCTGGTGACAACATGAGGCAAGATTTACCTAGATACACTGGTTTGAGATGGGGCAGCGTCAGTGGAGTAACTAAAACCTGAGTTTGGGTTTTAAACAGGAGAAATATTAAGGCTCAAAAATAAGGTTCTGATTCAATAAAATATGAGCAATACCTAAAAATACACTGTTTAGAAGACTAGATAGATATCAAAGAGAATGTAGCAGAGTCTTAAGACATAGGAGCAAGGCACTACCCTGAGAGGATATTGAGCGCAACAGATCAATTTCCTGCGGTTCATTATAGCATTGCATCGTGCCATTAACCCATATCCATCTCCCTTCCGGACTTTCCCCTTTGTTTACCACAAACAACCAACAATAGTTGATACAGTCATGATTTTCAGTGCCGTTAACGATTCTTTGGGTTATCACTGTTGTTTTTCCCTATAGACGTCTCATTACTCCAGGGGTTACAATCCTTGTCCTTTTAATAGCTCATTTTTGTAACTTCCCACCACCCCCGCACACATGCTGGCACCCCTACAAAGCAAGTAGATTGGGTTACAAATCTTGTTCAATTGCGCTCGCGAGGGTCACCCAGTTGTTCCCGGCTGCTCCTCTTGGTGGAAGTCTTTGGCTGCTCCAATGTAGGCGAGGAACACGATGCTAAGACTGGTTGGACCCATCCTGCCGGCATCCAATGTGGTCAAGAATGGCATGGTCAGATCCCCTCTTGTGGATAGGTCCCATAGCACGACCCCAAAGCCATCCCACACTTCCACCCTAAGGGCTGTATTTTTGTTAAATAAGTTACGATTTTCAAGTCCCCATTTCAACAGTCTGACCAAATCCCTTTCTCGGACTTCCCCAGCGTGACCCGCCTTGTCCAAGATATGCTGCATAGCCTGCAGCACACGTTCCTGTTCCTATGTCATGATTATTCCCAACGGCCAGGCTCAGATGTCTTTCTCACCCAAGGACGACCTAGAGCTTCAGTGTTCACCGATTGCTTATTGCAACAGTTCCTTCCCTTCCGTTGTTCCGCTGGTGTCGGCCCACCAGTCATGAAGTCACTTCATCTCTGTCAGCTCCTTGTTCGGGGCACCATTTGTACATCCCATGTCAAGACGCAAGGCCTCAAAGCCCATGGCCAGTAGCAATCTTATAGGGTCACAACCTCATATTCATAAGCAAACAAGACGGTACATGTGTCTTACAGGCAGCCCGATAGCCAATCCAGCCTCATCTGTGGCTTGCATAACTTGAGATATTCAATCACAGAAAAGGTCAGCATTAATGTCTTCTCCTGTCTAGGCAGCAAGCAGCATCTGGCTTAAGCTGGGTTCAGTCGATTCTTGTTTTTGCCAGTTGGTACCTTTTGCCCTTTCCCCTACAGTTCAGTATTCAGCATATCCCATGCTTTACTACTGTGAAGTAGCCAAGTATCTCCAGCTGAAAAAGAGATCTGTTTTCCTCGTTGCTCATTAGCGCTCCGAAACTGATAAAGCTTAAAGAAAACCCCTGACATTTTCTGTTTTCCCTTCCTCCTAACATATATGTGTTTTTTTCCTGACTCGAAACAAACCTTTGTATCCAAGTTTTTTTGGATTTAAAACTTGCAAGAGTGATACAGATAAGTTACTTTTGACCAAAAGGCAAACAGATCATAACAGGCCAAATCCATGTTCATTTCTTTCCATTTCTGAAAATGAAATTTAATTGATATTCATGTAGTGATCCCTGGATCAGCTGGCTAATCAATATCTTGTGCTTTCTCTGACCCCATACGATGTAGTAATCTAGATGATCTTGGAAGCAGTTTTCAAGAGGTAGTGACCTCTCGACAACTCTGACAAAAGTGACAATAGGGGCAACATGCTGTACTACCAAGTAGGAAGATTTCAGTGTAAAAGGTTAGATGATCTAAACACAGGACAATAGTAAAAAAAAAAAAAAAAAAAAAAAAGTTGAAACACAGGAAGTTCCACCTTCATATGAGGAAGAACTTCTTCACTGTGAGGGTGACAGAGCGCTGGAACAGGCTGCCCAGAGAGGTCGTGGAGTCTCCTTCTCCTTCTCCAGAGATCTTCCAAACCTGCCTGGATGCTGCCCCGTGCCATGTGCTCTAGGTGTCCCTCCAGGAGCAGGGGGGTTGGACTAGGTGATCTCTAGAGGTTCCTTCCAACCTTAACCATTCTGTGATTCTGTAATTGAAAAAAAAAAAAAAAAAAAGGTTTCTTTTTAATTAAAAGGCTTCTATCTTTTTGCTTCCAAAAATGTAAAGTGAACTCAAACTAAGTTTTCAAACTTTCCTTTGCAGCTACAGGCCTGGAGATTTTCACCTAAATGAAACAGACAGTTTTACAATCACCCATCTTCAGAAGACAGGTCATTAACTTAAACAGCAAATGTCAGGAGACTTCAGCTTAAAATCACAAATTTCGCAGTGCAGAAAGGCCTGTTCCCTGCAAATCAAACTGATAAAGTTCAGGAGTTCGGGCACATTTGGGTTCAATGGTTTTTATTTTTAGCTCAAATCCATTTCAAGCTTTCAAGATGTGGAATAAAAGTCACACATCAAAAGGACAAGAGCGGTCTAGAGGAAGCCTTAAAGTCCTGCAATAAACCTAAAGACTTCTCCCTCTTGACTGTCTCAGACAGCAGCGTGGAATGTAGCCATAGATGAACTGTCAAAGACTATTTCTTCATCTTCTCATTTTGGGTGAGAAAGATGATGGGAGGGTTAGGGTATACCACAATTATCCAGAGGTTTCTGATGTTGCTGAAAGAGAGATTATTTCAATTTGAGGAAAACTTTAAAATTGTTGAAGAGATCTCTAAACCCCACAAATGTCTGAGATTGGAAGTTCCCAAAAGTCAAGTTGAAGGGAGGCAGGAATAATCATATAATGAATAGCTTTGGGCAGATCTGGGAGAATGACAATATGAACTTCATTTTAGAAAGAGAGGTACTAAAACAGAAAAGAACAGGAGGGTTTATTAATGTTCAACCATATAATAAGTTCTTATTGGACATTATATTTCCCTAAATCAAGTTGTGTAGAAAATGAATACTATATTACTTCAGTTACAGTAGCCATTCTAATTTTACAAGTGCATAAAGTATAATAAAAGGCTACAGTCATTTGTAAATTCCAACGGAGTCCCTTGCACACAATTTATAGTACTGCATACTGTGAGGAAATAAAAAATTTTTACAGGAGGAAAATCTATTTTCCCTTGAGAGAAAAATGACCTTATTAACTGACAGCCAATTCTTCTGCAAGCATATCAACTTTTTAGTGTTCTTATAGCATTCGACAGATTCTTTCGTACTTCAATCCATAAATATCTGCAACAGAGTGCAATAGTACATAACAACAGTTTATACTTCTATTGTACCATGTTTTCTGTTGCAACTTAACTATGATATTCACTAACCAAAACTTCAGAGCTTTGCTATGGAATAGGCAAGTGTTATGGTCTGTATTAAAAAACCTAGAAAAAGTCAAAGATAAAGCTGACTTTATTAGACCTTTCTGTATGTGGGTTGTAGGCAAAGGTGATTCTTTAGGTTGATCTGTGCAAACGAGACCTGGTAAGCATGGAATCTATGTATGTATGGTAGTTTGTGTATTTGAACCTTGAAAATAGTACATTTTCTGTGCTGTATTCTTTAAACAACAGGATGATATCAATAACAAGTTGTTTGGTTGTGAATTTAAATGGCAGCCTGGATCTTGGAGAACCACAACAACTACAAGGTACCTTACGTCTTCCTTCTAGAGTGTGTAAGTGCTAATAATGATATCTTCTGGAAACTAGTCAGTGAGTTTCTAAAGGTGGAGGAAATCAACTTACTTTGTCCTTGCTTGTTTAGTATGCAATCCTGGCACTATTTCCACTAAATTCTAATAAATGAATTGTCATTTGGATACCTTGCAAATTACAAATGTTAGAATGCTCCTGAAGTACACTGCTATGTAGTACACTGCCATGGTAGCTTCTCTCCAGGTGAATGAACATGGTGTGGTTGCAAACTTCATATTTACTTCATCAGCTGGAAGGACCACTACTCTGGAGAGCTCATTAGAAAATAAAACCATCTTCATTTGCTTGCTTTAGCAATTGTTCTGAAAAGTCTTGAAAGATTCTGAAGCAATCATCGATCAGAATATGAAGCATGAGGAACTGCCTGGTGTTGTTTATTGAGTACTTCTTTGCTAACACTTGTTTATGTTCTGTGATTCTGGATGCCATTGTGATCAAGATCCAAAATAAGCTTAGACTTGTTATTGATGTTCCTTCCCGCTTTTTCAAACTTTTATTGCAATAAAAGTGCAATGTTCATTATAACAAGATTTGAAACTATAGTGAGAGAATCTAACATATCTCAGGATAGATGGAGTCCTTGGTGTGCCTAGTAGATGGAGTCCTAGACATAAGATTGTTTCCCATCATCCATTTCTTCCTAAATGATGGTGGAACAAAGTATATGAAGTGATCAAGGATACTGACAATACTCCACTGAGATTAGTGGATTTCTGATGTTCTCGCTGTCAGACTATGAGTTACCACCATTTTTTTTCTGGATGATTCTTGTATTCAAGTATACCGTCATTTTCATTTTTTAAGAAGACTAAATGAAAAGCTTAAAAACTTGGAAAAACACATATAATATTCTTTGTGAAGGTGTTGAGGGCATATCCTCTCTCTCTCTGTCTCATTTTATGGCATGTCCACCTCCCTCATTGCTTACACAGCTGAACAGTGTTCACAAACAGCCAAAGAGGAAACATTATTGCCCTTGAATGAGTCCTAAGTCAACATGATTAAGAGAAAGAACATTAGTATTTTGCACTTCTTTAGCAGCACTCAGCTCTGCCATCAGAGCCAAATAGAGCACTCCGGATCACACTTAACAATGAGTACATACATATGTGTTTTATTAAATATCCCTGTTTAGAGGATGTGTAGAATTGTGTTGAAATGCATAGAAATTGGGACATAGAAATGTCTAGTCAACTATTTTTTCTTGGGACATTACTAGACCAAATGGTATTATCTAAACCTAGAAAGAAACCTAGTTTCTTTCTCTGATCTCTCCTAATCTCTCTTTATCTAGAAATCAGTTGATTTCTAGATAAAATAATAAGCTATCTTAATTTTTTTTTAAACACCCTTCTTTTTCCTGGAAGTAGAAGGTTAGATTTTACATCATCTAGACTGGAATTTTGAAGCTTTGTCTAATTTTGAATAAAAAAATATCATGTGATTGTAGCTGAGAATATTATTGTTCACATCCTTTTGTGAACAGGCAGAGCATGAAAAGACATTTTCATGCAGCAAATCCCTACAATAAATTATTCCTTTTGACAACTTGCACTGCCTCAGATGCTCAGAGTGCTTACTTATGTGACCTCAGTCACAAACACATATACAACAGAACCCAAAATAAACCCGGAAGATGAGTCACACCATTCAGGAAGGATTTTAAAACAAGTGGACTATTTACTATTTCAACTGTCTGATAATGTTGCTACTGTTTTACAGTGGTGTTACTAATTTGTTCTCATTATGTGCATCTGATAATTTTGTTTTTGTTTTGAACTTCTTTTTTTATCGTATATTTTTTGCAGTTCAGTTCTTACTGGAAATGTTTGGGCAATAAATAAGCCACACACATTTTGAATGGTCTAAAATAGACATATTATAATGGAGACATCCTCAACAGCAATGCAGAGATTTTATTTCCTGCTTGCCAAATGACATGCAAATGCATAGTGGTTTAGTATAGCATTGGGAAAGACATGGAATGTAATAGCCTTTTGTCATTTCACTAGGGACACTGCATACTTAGACCAAATCTCCTATGCAGTGTGCATGCAAACATGTCATGTTTGCTTTTTTATATCTATTTAATATGGTGGCAAAGCAGCATAACAACAACAACAACAACAACAACAAAGTCCAGGCATAAAGTGTGACTATAAAGATTTGTATAGAAAGGTTTTTCAGGTAGACACAGCTGAGTTTCAATGAAAATTCTTTAAAAAAATCCTATGTTATCCCTCTAGATTATATAGCTTTAATTTAGGCTCAATTTAACCTCTTGCCTCCAATTTCAATTTCCCTTCAATTAACAATTTTTTGCTTGTTCTTAGCACTATTTCACAATGTGTCCATATTTGGCTGCCAATCAAATAATATTTTGGCAAGGTGATGCTTAATTTATTATTATTATTGTTTAAATAAAATGTCCATCCCTAAAGGCCTAGGTCACCTGCTGTTGACTTGACAAAATGCACATTAATGTCTGTTGAAACTGGATCAGGCCCTAGCAACAAAAATAATTACTACATAACTCTTAGGACCTCATATACTTCCAGTGTAGCTAACTTAAGTAACAAAATCTTTGCACGAATATTATGGACCTGAATATTTACTGGTGTTTTATGCTAGCATGGCTCCACTTTATTACTCATAATTTATATCATGGCAACTAAGAGGTGAATAAGCCTCTAACTGTTGAGCTATTAAGTGTTAACCTTTTGGGCAAAAATTATTACCATTTTCACAAGCAACCATGTTGCCAATCAGTAATCTGAAATGAGAAAAAAAGCGTAAAGGAAAACTTTACTGCAGTAATGCAATGAAGGGATGAGGAAAGGTTTTAGCAAATTTTATTTGTATCACAGAATCAAGATAACTAGGAATATATGTTGTTTGCTTCACAATTGAAAACATGAGAAAGGCCTTTTTTCACAAAAAAAAATCATGAAAAGATCTCCATTCAGCAATGTAAATAAAATGAATTTACTTTATTATTTAAAAAAGTAAGAATATCACTAAAAAAGAGAGAATTTTGACAGATTTCTATTAAAAGTGTCATTAAATATATGAAATTATTATGGAATTCCATATGCGCGATTAAATATTTAGTGGATTTATATATGCCCAGCAGACAAGAGAGGACTTCAGACAAACTGTCATTCTCTGAAATAAAATTGAATTTTATTAATCACCTTCATTTGCTTATTGAATTTAGCATTTACATTTGGATTAGAGCTGTTTAATTTACTAAAAGGATACTTACGTTTCTGGAATATTGCTGACCTATAACTAAACTGATGCAGACGTTATTTGTAATGGACTTCACCCTAACTCCTTTTTCACATTTCAGACTCCAGGCAGGCAATTAAAATAGTATCATAAATAACACAAACACACGCTCAACCAAAAAGAACTGATACGTGAATATTGAAATTAAGTGCAATCAGTTAGTTACATAGTATATTTTTTCCTAGAAAGATAAAAATAAAAAATGGCTCTAGTTTATATTTTGCAGTTAATGACTGTGTCCTTCACTAAGTTTACTTCTTGCCATTCTTGAACTGAGGTCTCATGTATTTCTAAGCAAAAACAAGTATCACCAGTAAAGGCCATAAAAGTGTCACTCATCTTTGTAGACAATGTCATAGAAATCATCATCCACAGTAATCATTCTAAAAATAGGATTAAGTCCAGCAAAGACAGCTTTGGCTCTCTCAGAAGATTATGCCTGTTACTACTGAGAGAGGCAGGTATAATTTTTAACTCGTTTGCTTTGTCTTGAGAAATTTACATTGCTTATCTGCATAGATAGAGAATCTGCAAATTGCCGCTGCGTTTCCTTAAAGGAAACTAGATTGGTTTATGATGCTTTGAAGAATATTTTTCTGCCTTGGACTCAGAAAAATTGCTTACCTTCCCTTTCCCTTTGAGTATATTTCCATGGAAACTGAACACATTGACTCTTTCCATGTGTCCTGATGGCTGCATCTCCTATCTACCCAAAGACAACACTTCGATTATATGTGCCCTCATAGCTAACTAATTAATAAGTTGCTAATTACTTACCTTAGTTTTAATCTTTTAAAAATATTTACTAATCTTTTAAAAATGCTTTAATATTTTGAATTGAATTTAGCATATTTGCAAGGAAAACATGAAACAACGTTCGCTGATTGAGCTTGATGCTGCCACCACTTAGTCATAGCTAAGTTTTGTCACAGTGCATCAGCAATGTGTGACAAACTGGAGTGTTTTGTCAACTCTCTATTTGTGTTCAGAATAGAGTTAGTTGTTAGTTTGTCCAAACCACAACAGGTTGGTAGTGCTTGCCAGAAATATTTCATTTTAGCTTATACAGGTCCTTCTAGGGAAAGAGAGGGTATTTCACTCCCTGAGAGGGTATTTAATTTTTTCAGGCTAGTTTAGTAACTATAAAAATGACTTGGGAGAGGGACCTGCGTCATGGGATGAGTAAGCTTGTCATAAGTGCCATAATAACCAAAGAAGAATTACACTTAATACTAATAAATATTTTTATTTTCTTCTCAGTGAAACCAAACCTCTTCTCCAAAGGCAAACTTTGACTATATTCCCAGATAGTTTTGTGATAGTTTCTCAGAATCAGAGACAAGTAAAGGTGGGTAATATCTTCAAAATTTAATTTCTGACAAGACGGATGTGAATTGTTACTTTAATTGTAGACTTCTCTGGAGAATTTGGAGAAAAAACAAACAAACAAAAAACCCCACACAACACCGACAACGTCTTGTTCTTATGCATGGCTATTCATAACCAGGAACAACAAAGAAATTCTTGCAAGTTTATACTGATCAGGGAGCAGGACCAGGGCCAAAAAAATTATGAGAAAGTAGAAAGATAGAACTGTTAAAAAGTACACATTTCTGGGGCTTTTTATGGGATGCACAAAACTTGAAATGTTCAAATAGTGTTTACTCTGACCTGCAGGGGCATACAGTGCATTGACACTGTCATGCCAATAATATCTGTTTCTGACATGTCAAATCTAATATTCAGCAGTTTTTACTTAACTCAGACATGACAGGTTAGCCATGAAACTGTGACATCTAAGTATAACTCTTATTTTGGTAGGTAAGAGAACATCAAGAGATGTTTTTAATTAGATTGCATGCGAAAAAAAAAATGAAACTAGAGGAGAGCGAAGTGATCTGAAGAGAAGTGATCTGAATAACAGCAAAAAAATCAAAAACAGAATATATAATTCTGTGCTGAGAAAGAGGAGTAAAGATGTGACCAGGAGATTATCAATGATTGTTTGAATCTGGAATAATCATCCAGAACAATGAGGATTTTGCAAGCCAAAGAAGTCATCATGCTCAAAATAGATCTGCAAGTTTCAAGAAAACACCAACTTTCTTTAAGGAAAGGATAACACATTTGTAATGCATTTGTGCTTAGCCTTTTCTCACTTGCTACACAACCTCTTACTGCTGGTTGTGCTGAAAAAACATGGATCACTGAAGATGACCTCAGGATCATTGATACCCTACTAGAAATGACCAGGCAAGCCTCAAAAGAAGAGCAATTTTCCATCATCATCCTCTCTGTAGGGGCTATACAACGTTCAGCAAGTGTGGGGGTGTTCCATTTCAGATACTGCTTGCTGCAGTTGCAATGTTTAGCAGGAAAGATGAACTTCAAGATAAAGAAGACTGTGCTGGAGACTCTGGATGAGGAAATGCAGCAAAATCTCCCATGTGACACATGCACACATACTTTTGGCCACGAGGGTGGCAGTAGTGTCCCAGTGAATCCCAGATCCCTGATGAAACCTGGCTCTCCTAATGCTTTGGAGCTATAGTGAACTGATTTGAAGTTACAATTCTGCTGTGGTATTTGTCATGGTGAAGGCAGATAATGCCATCTTGCCAATCACCCATTTTTCATATTACTCCTTGCTAGCATCCCTGTGGTCTTCAGGCAAGCCATGTCCACAGTTGTAACCAAGGTCATGCAAGAGGCCCGTGATCACCCAGCAATTCCATAGCAAAGCGGCAGATCTGAAGTCAAATCAGAAAGTCAGATCAGCGGATCAGGGTCAGAAAAAGGGAACAAGATCAGCAAATGATAAGGTTGCAACATAGCTTAAAAACAGTTCCTCAGCAAAAGTGGGGGTCAGGGCAAGGAGAAACTTATATAGATACTTGTATAGACATACCTTTTATAATGTATGGGCAGTGCTCCGATGGAGAATGAGAATGCTTGAAGAAATAAAAATCTTAAAGGGAAAGAATCCAGAGCCAGAGTCTGATCTGAATTTAGCCCCATTTTATTACAAAATTGCACTTATTTCTGCTTCTATTTAAAATAAATCTGGAATAAGATCCTCGTGTCTGATAAAATACCGATGCTGTTGGCTAGCAAGGATAAAAGAGGATGAAAAAACAGAAAATGCAAAACAAAGGCTGTTTGGTAAGGCTTAATATCCTAGAAGCATGAAATGGATGCTGTGCTTCTTTTGGAAAATAATAAAACAAACAAACAAGCAAAGACAATAGTTTTAAACAGCAATACATCACAATAGGTTGTCCTAGGGTTCTGTATGGCTGTGACTACAATCAAACAGTATTAGCAACAATTGGTGATATATTCCTCAAATCCAATGCACCATAAGGAGTAAAGAGTAGGTCATTTTGGCAAGGAAACTCTCTGGAATCAGCAGAAAAGGCCCCCAGACCTGAGCATCTCCTGATGGACATGAAAAAACAGCAAATTGGGTAGCTTCAGTTAACCCTTTATGATAAGTACATAGCGCCTCATAAGACAGCAGAGCACCATAGATAATCTGAATAACAATAAAATATAGTATTACAAATAACATTTATTTTATTTAATATAGGTCTGGAGGGATTTGGGCCATAAACTATGAATGGCTTTGATGTAGTGTAAAACTTATTTTTAGGGACAATCAGCTGTACTACATATAAAGTGACTTTTTTTAAAAAAACCCTGTATAATTAATAGCCATTATAGTCAAATACTATGTTCCCATTAGTGTGCACATCCAGCTGTTTTCTAGTGATAGTTAAACTCTATATTTAACCCACTTTTGGAAAATGAAGCAAGCATTTGTAGTTATTTCAGATTGCTCTAGAAAATAGTATCTGGAGGGAGGAAGAAAAATCTCCAGACTTCAATTCTGGTCAATGCTTATCTTATTTTATTGGAAAAGAATCAGCCAAAACAGCAAGGGTGTCTTCAAAGAAAATTTCTGTTCCTAGTGACATATACTAGCCTCATCAGTCATTTGCACTCCTGAACTCCAGTCATCCTTTACATTTTGCACTTACCACTAATCTTAACCATGTGAAGGGTATGATATACCTCATCAATGTATTCAATTAAAAAAAATTCATATATGCAACACAGTCCTCAACACAGAGCCAAAGAGTCTGGTTTCTATAGCTTTGTTTTTGTTTGTTGTTGTTGTTGTTTTTAAATGAAATTTCTGATGCAAGCAGCTCCCAGTGGTGTCCAGAGCTTGTTTCATGCCTATTTTTGTATCATTTCTGCTTGTTCTGCATAATTTGATAAACGAGGAACTGTGGAGTTGCTTATGGAAATACGATTATGCAGAATTATGTTGTCAGGCTCATTAATTATTCTTATTAAACACATAAAGCCAAGCAAAGAGAATGTTTTCCTCTACAATGAAATGTACACAGCTATTCTGCAGGCATTTACAATTTTATACTCTAATAAATGCATCTGAAAATGTAAACATAATTGCTCACTGAATCAGAGCTGGTGTTTGACTCACCAGGGGCTGCAAGTAGAAGTCTCTCCCATTGATATACCCATATTTGCGTTACTTTCTGCCTTACTCTAGCAAGTCCACCATAGTGAACAATTAGCTGACAAGGAATTTACAAGACACAAAAATAGCTTGTCTGGTGCTCACTCAATAATTCTGCTGTGGGGAATGCAGAAGAGGAGGAGTCTGCCATTAAATTGTAAAAAAAATGCTTACCACACAAATAAGTTAGAAGCATATTATCAGGTATGGTTTCCTCTGAAGACACTCTGGCCAATTCAGGATATTTTATTGCAAATTATTTATTGTGGTCGGCCACTAAAAATATACCAATCAATGAAAAAGAAAAATAATGTAGTGACAAGAAAGTAATAATAATAATATAACAATAAGACAAGACAGCAAAAATTATCCAGGAAAGGTTTCTACCTTCTCTGAAAAGATCCTTTCTTTTCATCAGAGAAATTCTTGCAGAAACCAAATTAAAAATTGCATGGAATCTATTTTATTACTGTTCCGTTTGCCATGATCCACTGCAATAAGCAGAAGTCCCCTCTGCTTCCTTCAAATACGTAGCTTCCCAAACTCAGTGTGTTTTAGTGTGATATTTCAGTCAACCTCTTGAAGTGAATAAATGTGGCATGTCAAAGAACTGGGAGGGCTGCTCTGCACTTTTCTCTGCATAACAACAAGGCTGCCTCATGAGCCAGCTCCTGTTGCTCTGAGCTTTGAAGGTCGAGCACATACTCCTCCGTACTAACAAGAGAATGTTCAAGAACAAAAAAAGCGTAACAAGCAGCCCAGAATTACTACAAATGCTGAGAAAAACTGTCCTGTACTCGATATTAAATGCTTCAAAACACCTATTGAAAATCATACATTACTTCATAAGTTTTCCAAAAGACCAGTCCAGTATCTCTAAATACTTCAGGAAGAAACAACTCTTCAGAACTGAAACTTTCCAAAAACATGACAACACTTAGGTATATTTAGATATACCAAATATATCTCCACCTCCCCTATTACCTGAACACTTCAAGTATTTTTCTTTGCTGTCATATTCCTACTTTTCTTACTCCAGTTCTATAAAGGAGTTAGATTAGTTTGTTTATGCATTTGTATGTAAAGTGGACTGTGAAGAAGCCACAATGAAGTTTTGTGCTGAGACTTTGAAGCATGAGAGCTCTAATCATTTTTACCTTTTTATTGTTTAAGTCGTTAAATCTCAAACCTTTGGGTAAATGGACCAGGATAAATACTCAAAACTGTCCAAGGACTAACCATATTTCTAACATAAATATACTACTAAAATTACTCCTTACTAAGAATGCTCACTGTAACCTTAAAACCTGTAGTGTGGACCTACCTTGCCTAATGAGCCTAAAGGAGTTTTCATAGCTTTCAGAGCCTGTACCGTTCTCAGAAAGGCATGGTTAGAGATATAGAAGAGAGAAGGAGGAAAAGTTCTTTCATCTGGAGTGAATACAAGAAAAAGCTTTGAAACATCTTGGCTTGGACTTCGTAAGCAGTAAGAAGCAAATCAAAGTGAAGAAAGAGTTCTAGCCTGATGTATAAGTTCAGAACTCCTTCAGAGCAAGGAGGTAAATGCTTTCACTGCAATTTAACAGTGAGATAGACAAACAAACATCCCTGGATTTCACCAAAAGAAATCCCAGCACAAGTTTAAGCTTCTTATTTCATGGGTCAAACTACTAATTTAACAGAAACTTCATTTTCAGTTTGACCTGGCAGCGGAATTTGATAGTTTTGGGGAAAGTTTATATATGGTTCTTGTTCTCCTGATCCTGGATCAATAAGGTAATAAAATAACCTAAATATTTCCAAGTTTACAGATACTGGTTATCTTCAGAAAGATCATTCTTTGTTCGTTTTATAAGGCTTTAAAGCTCTGAGTTTCTTGTTGCAATTTTGGGGGTTAGTTGGAAAGCTCCTTGCAGGGCTTTCCATTCTCTTACAAAACCCCCTGGCACTCATTATGCAGAGTAATACTTGTCCCAAACTCTGTTTGTCTTCTTCTGAGAAGAATCCTTCACTTGATTACTTCAAAAATGCCTGAGGACTTTTTCAGTTTTCATTCAGGCTTTTGACAGTAACTGGAATCAAAATGTGGAGTTTTGCCAGAAAACCTTTAAAGAAGTTTTTGCTCAAGCGTCACTGTCTGTACTCTGGCTGCTGACATGAACCCTTCACTTGCCTGCAGGGAAATGTGATTAAGACTCACCAACAAATCAGTCCCACAAGGATTAGACTCATATTCCTGTCACTAACAATGACATGAACACAGTGTTATTCTAAGGATGAATCAAAAGTTATGCAAGAACACTTTTTTTTTCCAAATCCAATTTTCCCAATTGCCCGGTGCTGCAGCCTCTTACTCAACAGCTAGTAGATGCAAAACCAGAAGGTAGGGGGCCCACTACATTCACTACTCAGGGCAATATTTCTACTGGTTTTAGTGCAAATTTTCCTGCAGGTAGTGAGAGTATATATAAATAGCAGGTACAAAATCATTCTCATTTCTGTGCCTAGAACCAGGCTAGAGAGGCAGGACCAGCTCCCTGCAGCAAAACTATGCTTACCTACTCAGAAGCTATGACTTGCAAGGCACCAAACACAGCTGCCAACCTCCCCAGGTCACTGAATACAGTTTCTTTGGATTTAAAGGCATCAGAACCCTTTACCTAAAATAAGGATTTAGCCTCGATATAGTATGATTTGCAGGATGGAAGAATAATCTGAAATAGGACTCCTGGTATTAAGAGTCTAGTAAAAGTTCTCCCTGATATTACATTTCAGTTGTGAAAGAGAAAGATCTTTCAACCCTCATTTTCTTTCTTGCAAGTGATCATGTTTATTTTACATACACTTGCTTTCAAGCTCCACATCCATTAAAAATTTATAAATATATATATATATGCCATCATGTGTTTTCTTTCCCTCTCATAGCATTTATAGTTTGTTGCTTTCCATCTTAAAGGATATATTATTGAGCAGACAAGATGATACATTTTTGATGAATATTTAAAACAACAGAAGCTAGGCACAGAACTGCGGGTTAAGCAAATTGTACCTATAAATAACATCATAACAAGGTCAAAAATACACTGAACAAATTTTGCGTAAATGTCACTTGATATAACATCTGTATTTCTTCCCACTAACATAAAGCCTATTAATGATAGATGGAGTGAGTATGGTATTTTCAAACTCTGCTACATGTATCAGTATGTGATTCCACATGGCTGTGATAATTCTTGTACAAACAGAGGATTAATTTCAATTTCTACAAGAAGTGAAAAGGTTTCTAGAACACTTTAAAGGGTAATACTGTCTTCTTCCACACACTAGCTTGTGCGACAAAGAATGATGATCTCCAATGACACACAGCCTACCGGATGTTATGGGTAATTGTGGTACCTTATTTATGAATTTCAGGGCTTCAAAGTTTAAATTCCAAGAATTTCTGTGCAACCTAATGTAGGCAAGGAAGAAACAAACAATTCCTCATATACAATACAGGATGAAATCTTTGGTGAGCTATGCTAAGAAATGGAAGTTCAATGTCCAAAGAAATGACGGACCTTTCCAGCTACCCAATGTAGTAAGACCTGTTCGGAAGGAAGAATTAACTTTACCTTTGTTTTCCTTTTTACTACCTCCTCCCTGTTTTACATCTTGTGTGTACACACAGACTTCACTGAAAATAATTGCTTTAGTGCCCATATACACTTTTCAGAGAGTGCATAGTTAGTGGCTGCTCAGAGTGCCAATTTCTTTAAGAGAAAGCTTTCTGACAGGATGGAAAGAATCAGTTCAAGTGAACTCTAATATTTATTTTAACTATTTCTTTTTGCAATTTTAAACCCAACATCTTAGTAAGTGGGGATTTCCTTGAACAAATTTCCTCACAATAACATTCCTTGGCCAGTATGATGCACATAACTTGACAACATGCTGTCGCCACTGACCTCGCCATTTCTCATCAGGTTGTTATTTATTTTTAGTTGGTTTTGCAAAAGGCAACAACCCAGTCTTTGCAAATGTGCAGGAAGTAATGCAAATCTGTGACAGATTACTATAAGTCATAACTCACAGAATTTTGCATAATTTACAAAAATAAAAAAGGTATTTGTTTAGTGTATATCTTTTCCTCTATACATTTTCCTTTCTTCCCATTTAGTTCCTCAAAGGAAACATGAAAAATCATTGGAAAGAAATATAAGGAATAATTTGCATGATGTATAACCTAAGCATTCCATAACCTTCAAAAATCAGCCACTATTAAGAAAGATTTGATCTGTTTTGATGCTTAGAACATCAAAATAGATGCTCTACTGTTGCTCTCTATGTCTGGATTCTCCTGTGTTGTAATACATTTTCTACACTGTTGTCTTCCAATATGATTTTCAAGTCTTATTCATGACAATTTCTGCGTGAGTGGAAGAGCATCCCAAATTTATCTCAAGGTCACCTTAAAATCCTTCTGTATTTTAAGCCTTTCTTTTTTGTCTTATCACCTAAAAACACAATTTTAGCAGTTCTCATGGTTATAATTCAAAATCAATTATTTTTCCCTGGGAGTTGCTAACTTCATCCTTAATTGCTCACTAACTTCAAGGGGCTCCTGAGCTTCATGAAGACCATGAGGGCCTTCCTGCAGAGGGCCTTCCTGCTAATATTAGCATAATAACACTGCTTCTGTTAACTGTCTCTTCCAAATTTTCCATATTTTGGTTGCACTATTTTATACATCTCTAAAAGGAGACACTCATTTTGTAAGGTATATGTTTCTTCAAATTTGCCAATTATGCTACCTGTTCAACATGTTCTTAGGGAAAATACGCTTTTCAGCTACAAAGTTTCCTTGTGTCTTTTTTATAGAATACAATTAGGATGCACAGTCTGTATTCTTTGATCTACTTGAATCTTCTGTGTTCATTTAAACTTTGTGGTTATCAGGGGACTGAGACAGGGACAGCTGGACCGTTTATGGGATAAGCTGTAGAAATGAGTCAAATGTGTAAAGACTAGAATAAGTGCTTCAGTAGCTATTCTTGCAACAAGTTATTCACTAGAGATTCACTAGCATATTCAAACCTTTTACCTTCTGTGCTGACTGCTGTTAGGCTTTTTGCAAAAGCTATAATGTAATGCTCCCATTAGACAGAAAAAGCATTTTTTATTTATTATTTTTCCCCCCACAAACTGAGCTAAAAGCCTGTTGTTGCATTCAGCTAATAGTGATAATTACTATTTTTTAATTTGCAAGCATGTGAATGAAGGTCTGAATTCCAAGTTAAAAGGAGAAAAAAATAACAGTGAGTTCAAAACACGGGATGCATAGAGGGAATTCTCTAAGCCAATTTCAAATTCCACTTTTTTTTTCTTTCTGAAATATTAGACTAGAATAGTTTTACTTAGAATGTCCAAAACCTCACAGTCTTGGGCAATTAAAAACAAATTAATATCTAATTTTCTCCAAATATACCTGAGTTTTTCAAGATTTGCATGCAAGCTTCATTTTAATTGCGCTGCGTAATTCTGTCACTTTAACTGAAAATTGTCACTGTGTAAGGTGTGGCACATATGCACATATTGCCATGGCATGTGAGCACAAGTCCTTGTAAACACCTCCCTATAAATAGCCTTTCTTGTAAAAGAATTTCAGCTGAGTATAATTTATTTTCATAAAAACAAAGGAAAAAAAAAAGCAGATAGTCTTTTCCTGAAAATATTCAATATTTACTGCCCATTTTTTTTCTAGAAAAATAACCATTCATAAAAATATCCTTTCAAATGATGACCTTTAAATTTGTCCATACAGAGTTAGCCATGGTATCATGAAATGCAACTCCAAATTAATGAAGCGACTTTTCAAGCAATTTTATTTCCTATGCAAGAGTTGAGGTCTTGATCCAGAATCCATTTGAATCAACAGAATGATATCCTCCAGCTCTAGCTGGTTACAGATTCTTCAGTAATATTCATATAATCAAGAATATAATCAATGAGAATTGAATATAATCACTAGAGTTCACTGGAAATCCCAAATTGCCTCGGAATATATTGACTTGGAATAATAGAATATAAGATATAAACTACCAGGGAGAAAATGGAAAAAAACACCCCCCCAACAATCTCTATATAGTTTAAAATAGAAGAAAATTATAAATATTGTAACAGATTGAATAGCCCTTTTAGCTAACAAAACACATTGATTTGTCTCAGCACTCCAAGAAAATAACATCTTCTATGGGATAATTGTCACAAGCTACTGCTTGGTTTTTGCATTTGAAATTCTATTATTGAGTTATATCTTTGGATTTAAGTGCAATAAAGTTGAAGATGCTCTTATTAAATTTGCAGATATAATTTCTAAAGATGTCATAGGGCTGGGTCAGGTGTGAGATAGATCAAATATTGTATTAGCATATCAAAAGAAAATGAGTAATCAGCAGTGGCATATGTTAAATATGTTATAGTAGTCTTAGACCACACTCTTATGAAATTTACTGAGAAGTTTGTTGAGACATATAATGTTTTTCTTGGATTTCATTTGAGCACTTTGAAACATTTGGGTTGACTCAATTTTAAATTTTAAATTTTTAAAATTTTAAATTGTTTAAAAAGACAGACTCTACTGTCCAGTAGATGGATGCTTCTGCTCACACATGTGCAGACGCACACAGAATCCATTAAAATATATAATATAATATACATTGTAGGGTGAAGAATTAAGATGTTCTGCAGATAATTTAAGCACCAAGAATTTTGTTGTCAGGGAAACAGCTGTTTCTACCTGAAGAATAATTTGGTACTGTATTTCCTGAAAGTCACAGTAAGCCAAAGTGAAAGTGGGGAGGAAATCTCAGGGCGGGAGGAGGGAAGGCAGCTTTTAAATAAAAGGTATATTCAAAGGTAAATCTTATTTAAATAACTCATTTTAAGAAAATATAAATTTATATTGCTTTTAATATTCAAATAGTCATGAGCATGAGTAAAGATAAGCCTGCAACCTATTTGTCTTTCATCTTTTTTATTTTTGCTTAGCAATGGATTGCAACTCTGATTACCCAGATGTTAGATGGCTCTGATTTTGGGAAAAGAAATGCAAAGAAAAAGTTAAAATGGTTTCTGGTATTCTATTGGATCTCTTGTACATTTATGTACAGACATTGATTGTCTTCAAAAACATAATTTCTTGAACAGGAAAAATATAAAGAAAAAAGGCAAGACAGTCAACTCTTGTAAGCACACCACTAAATTGGAAAAAATGGTTAGTATGTGAATGTTAAACATAATTGCTGCTCATTGTTTCCTTTCCCCACCACCAAATTTAATTTTATAAAAGCTA
This sequence comes from Tinamus guttatus, assembly GCF_059628265.1. Taxonomy (NCBI): domain Eukaryota; kingdom Metazoa; phylum Chordata; class Aves; order Tinamiformes; family Tinamidae; genus Tinamus; species Tinamus guttatus. Next base: position 263,423 of record NW_028288601.1, on the reverse strand, counting down.
TATCATAAGCAATCAATATTTCTGACTGCATGTTCTAAGAACAAGCAAAAAAGAAGAAAAAAATAACCTGTGTAATATATATGAAATATTCTGAGATGTCTATAGTAAAATTCAGAAAAATTCTTACTCTGATGCCATCTAATTCGTTCACGTGTTTTCCCCAGTACTCTTCTCTAATTTCCCAATAACAGAGACCTAATTTCAATTATTGTAGACCTCTTCTAATGCTACATAATACTAATACTTAGGTAAAGTATTCTGAAGCAGAGGAAATTAAATTGGTGCCTACATTAAGATTCTTGTATTTGCCAGATCAGTATAAAGCGATTCTAAGGCACACAGGAGCTAAACAATTAGATTGTCTAAAATTATACCAACAGCCACGTTTGGAAGCAGCACCAAATTCAAGATCTCCCAATCCGGTGCTCAAACCATTCCACTGCTAGATCTACCTTCCTTACAGAATATTCTCTCTACAAGCTTTTGCTTTATTTATTTTATTTTTAATAAGGAGTCTAATTTTTTTTCTCTCCCCACCCTGCTTGCCTTTCACTATAGGAGTTCTAAATATTCTGAAATACACGAGAGACAATAAAATATACCTTTTTCCTAACTTTATGTAGCTCCTTTATAAAGATCGTAATGCATTCTCTTAAATTTAGAAGGAGATAAATTATAGCACTGCTGCAGGTTCAGTAATATATATTCAGTTAAAAAATAAGCTATGGATAGTGCCATAAACCGGTGCATTTCCAGGGATAATTAGTTCAAATTAAATGATACACTTTCTGCAAGTTTATTAATTTTGATTTTATTATTTTCTTTTCATTACATGTTTTCCAGAGAAACAGTTTCAAAAAATATAGTTCTTATTGTACAGAGAATCATAAAAACTAAGTAATAAGCTGTAAGCTGCTTTAGCTTTGAAAGCAGAAAAGAGAGATACTTTAAATAGATACCAGACAACTGATTAAATGAAGATTGAGTCAAATTCCCAAATAAGAAGCTAATTTTAGATCTTAGAGAAATATTGATTTTTTCCAGGCATATATTTCAAGAGTGCTTACCATGTGTGGCCTACTATCATGTTTGATAGTAAATGTTTAAAAAAAGACAAATAGTTTAGATACTAGACTCCAGATTTTAGAAATCTAAAGATCAGAAATGCAATATCAAAGCAAATTACTCATCAACAGCTGATCATGAAATTAGAAGTTAGACTGTTTAGACTTTAGGAAATCAGGAGCATTATACTGGGCAGATATCTAACTTACACCAAACAAAAAACAACAACAACAAAAAACCCCTTACACCATTTCTAAATATTGATGCATAAAACCAAACTATCTCAGTATACTTGCAAAGCGCAGCAAGAAATTGCTATTTGAAAGCTATAGCAAGAGCAGCAGAGAAGAGGCTAGTCTGTAACATGCCATGGCTATATGACTTTTGGGAGATAATCTTCCCCAGATGGCAACAATCTGCAGGATTATCATCCTACTTCACCTGTGGGTGAAGGGGGACCTAAAGCAATTTGATTTCAGCAATATAGCCAGGCGCTGACCCCTTTGTGCTCTCTGTGGGAGCATGGTGCTGCTGCTCCTGATAGCAGCAAAGCTACTAAGAGTGTCTGAGCAGAAAGGCTGCAGGTGCACCAGAGTCCTCCAGCAAAGAGCAGCTATGCCAGAGCTCTGGCTAACCTGGCAAAGGAAGCCTGCCTCACTCAAAATCCAAAGAGTTGATTCAACACTTCTGTTGATCACATTACCCAGATTAACCAATGGACATAGTTAAAATCACAGATATTAAAACAAAGCATTCGCAGTAATGTACAGGAAATGTTCTCATCTGAATCCAAAACTGAAGCTTTCAATCAGTGTTTTACTTTTGTTTTTACTTCAAAATTCGCTGACAGCTGTATTATGACATATTGAAATTTTACACAAATATGAAATTCCAATCTTTAATCAGCTTTCAGCCAAGCACTTGCAATCCCTACAGCCTTCAGCAATAGCTGTGGCTGCCAGCACATCTGAAAGACATTTCAGGAGCGTGATGCACAACAGAGAGAACGGTGGCTCGACGGTCTATAGCGCTGATCTGCGGTGTGCCGCGGCAGTGAGGCTGATGTAATCTGGAGCTGCGGGAATTCCCTGGGGCAGTGCCCCGTCTGACCCGGCGCCGGCTGTACTCAGTGAAGCCCCGCTGCTTAGACAGAGCCCCAGTGAAGAGGCACCTCTGAGGACTCAAAATTAGTGCCAGGATGCACGCAATGGCTATGGATGCTCAGCCCGGCTGAGAACCAACTATCGGCCTCTGAAAGTTTACCGTGCTAAATTTGTGTCTGGTTGACCAAAAAAAGGACAAATTAAATTCACTTCCCTGAAAGATAATGATTTCCCTGGTATGAACTGAAAGGGTTTTACTTCCTGTAAGGTGTGTGCATGAGTGTCATATGCACATCATGAGCTGAACAGGGCATTTTTGTATTGCAAGAGGATTTCCAGGAATTTGAGAACCTTGAAGTCACGTGTCTTTCAGAAGAGCTTTTTCATGAGGAAAAAAAAAAAAAAAAAAAAAAAAAGTGCCACTGTTCAAAGAATTATCTTTCATGTCAAATTGCAGATCTTGATTTTTATAGACATAAACTACATGGGCTAAATATATTATTTGAATTAATTTACTCATTTAATTCTTTTATTTATTTGATTTATGTCACAGTTTTAGTAAGGTTCAAGGACAGATCTATAAATATCTGTATACATTTAAGACTATAAGGAAAGGTACACATCTGACATAACTCTGATTTCTATAAGAAAATAATTTTTTTTGAAATGTTTTCTCCTTCTTCAACCCTTGTGAGAAAAGATTAATGAAAAAAAAAAGACTTAAATGTTATTCTTACTTATATCAAACAATAAATCAAAGACTAAACAAGTTTTGTTGCCAAATAGCAACATTAATGTGATGCCTGCCATTTTGACTCCCAGCAGTACTGGGAATCTCCTGAGGAGCAAGTGCAGATACAAAGTGCAGAGTACAGAGTACAAGAGAGTGCTGGACTATGCCTCTGCTATTTAGTTATGAGCCTCAAATTTACGGCAGGAACAGACCACAAATAAAACTTGTTGCAGGGTACTAGCCCGTAAAACATTCCTAATTGGAGTACAGCTAGACTAGCAAATTTATGCTTTGTACAGTATTTGCTTAATCAGTGCTAGGGCCTAATTAGGTCTTCAAGTGGAACTGAAATAAGCCTCACTTGTGCCTATTGAGCTCTATCCCAAGGAAGATTGATTCGATGGATCAGTTAAAGTTATGGAGGAATCCTTATAGGTGGTTGGTTAATGGAACAAATGGTTGAGGGATAGTCCTTATGTTATTGTTTTACTTAGGAAAGCATTTTCTCTGTGCTTTTTTCTCCATGCTTTCCCCCCTCAAATAGTCAATAAGGAATATATTTACATTGATGGAAGCATGTTATTTTTTCTTAGGTCTGGAGTTATATCACTGCTGGCGTACATGCACGCAGCCCAGATGCTCTTCTTTGCTATTCTGTGTTAATTAGAAATCATGCTACTGAGAGATATGCCTCTTATGGCAAGGATTTGTAGGTTTCTGTGAAAAACAAACAAATGTAAGGTCAGTGAACATTAAGAGGAAAAGTTAATGAGAAAGAATTATCAATATTTAGCATAGCCGAAGAGAATGATTTAATTTAAAATCCATTGCTTATTTTTTTGCCAGAAGACAATGGATTTTCAAAGCAGGCTAGATACTTCAGACACCTCTCTTTGAATCTTTCAGACTGCTTTGAGAAATCTCCCAGCATATCATTCATTGGGTTCACTTCATTTTGTCTACAATTTTTCAAATGTAAATTATGTAAAAACTCTTTGTATTTGATAAATTGGGTATCAGATAAGAATAACTTAAGTTTTAATAATAAATGAGCTTATCCAAAGTGGCATTTTTAGGCAGACATGAAAAGTAAAGCTCTGCATTTACCAGGATTATAAATTGCATGGTCTCCCTACTAGGTCTCCATAGAAACACAATTAATAATTTTTGCCTAACAGTTACTAAGTTAGAGATTTTAACTGCAGAATCTGAATATTAGTTCACTAAGAGCCTCTCTTAGTGAACAAACTTAAAATTCTGAAGAATAATGAACTAGTATCACTTAATTAAAAGCGATGAGAAGGTTTAAGTCATTTGAGAAATAATAGGCCTAAGGGGAAAGTTTAGAAGTTTTTTAAAAAGGATTGACATGAAAAGTCTCGTGAGGTTGTGGCTGTGCATTACTTGCTGGTTAGGGAGGGAGTGGTGTGCCCCATCCCTAACCCAATCACACTGGATCCGCAGATTTGGCAGGATGAAGCAGTTGGATGTCTTGATGATTCAAGCAAGGCCGAGAAGTGTTTGACCCCTTCCTTACCTGATCTAGGGAAGATGTGAGCTTGAGCTCTCTCAGAAACAAGTGAAAAGTAGACTATTGGGTCCCTTCTCCTGAATGAGTTTTCTAAGCGCTACATGAAGAGCAGAGGCAGAAGAAACACTTGTACTTGTATTTTTGTTTATTTGCTTGTATTGTTTGGTTTGTTTTAATTTGCTTTAAGCTTGTTCTTTTATTTTCTAGGACAGTTTTGAGTGCTTGCCTGAACAGGGTGTTGTTTTCTAGTGTCTGGAACTGTCTGCCTGAAGCTGGCTTGAATTTTTAGGTCTGGAAAGGGGTGACATTTCAGGCTTTGATTAGGCTTTTTTTTTTTTCAGTTACAGGGAGGGCTAGGGCAAAGTTATTAATAATCTACATGCAAAACTTTAGACTTTTGATATGTTTACATTAAGGATTGTGTCCCTAAAAAAAAAAAAAAAAAAAAAAAAACACATTGAAATTCTAGTCTTACAGCATTGCCAGAGACTCCAACTCCTTATGCAGAGCTACAAAATTTATCCTACCGCATCCCTAGCAGGTATATGAACAGAGGAAACAGTGGTTCTTTTGGCTTTAAAGGCAGGACAGAATGGAAATAAGTAGGGTACCGGTCTAGCAGAATTATACAAAGAAAACAGTGTCTGCAAAAGTCTTTCAAATTTTAACTACCCACTCTCTCTCTCTCAAAAAAAAAAAAAAGAAGAAAAAGAACGTACTGTATGTACCTCCTATGCCTTTACTTTACTCTTCTACTATCAGGTGAAAATAATAAAATATTATGGTTACCCCAAAAGAATATAAACTTTCTGCTCTGAAATCACTAAAAAATTTGAGCTCCTTTTCCAGCTAGTGGAAATACTTGTCAGCAGGTTCCAGTCCTGCATAGCTCACTTAGGCCCTGCACCATAGAAAAACAAACCCAGACAGATTTGGAGGCTTGCTAAGATTTCCAAGTCAATAAACTTCTAAATCCCCAACCTTCTTTAAAAAGCTTGAATATTTGATATTAAAAAAATACAGAACTCAGGGAATTCTGGATGTACCATAACAGTCCGGGGGTTAATATAAACATTAACTTTCTGAAATCATTAACTAGTTCTAATATTGTGATGGCAGTAAACCGTATTTCTGCTTTAATTGCAGAAAGACAATTTTCTTTCCTTCATTTTAATTTTATATATCTGTAATATACAGTACCAAGGTTGTTCTGCACAAAATACGCACAACTTTCATTTCTGTGTTGTAGTCTTTTTTGGATACAGGCAGGTCTTTTTTGGATACGGGACTTCAGTACCTTGTCCCTGATTTGTTCTATTACCTTATTATTTTAAGAAGCAATTTAGGTAAAAAGAGAATGGCCTTTTTTTATTGTCTTCAAACTTAAAATTTTATTCTTAAAATCTAGTGTTCCAAGCGAGCAGAATGTAATAATAAATGAGTACTATTAGATAAATAGATAAGTTTCTAATTTTGCATTTGAAATAAATTGACAAGACAGTGTATCTCTGAAGTAGCAAGTAGCCTCTATAGAAGTAAGACCCAGCACCTATTAGATGCATCTCCACAGTCTTCAATGTACACTACACCAGTTCCTAATTTTGGAATTCTACTTTGACTGGTATAATGCTTTTGCAAATAAGACTGAAGTAATACCTAAATATGAATTTCCTAAGTTCTTTTCTACTAAAAACACATTTCTTTACCATAGCTGACTTGGATCATTTCCTAAATAGTTCTTTAGAGAGGACAACTTAGAGAAAAGTCTTTAATGCATTAACTACTTTAAAATAATTACAGGGAGGTGATTATCTAATTATCACAGCCACCTAGCTCAGCAAAGATGCCTGAAAGATTTGACTTCTCACTTTTCCACTGACTTGGACTCAGCATTAGTTTTAGTTTTTCTGAGATCAGCGTAATTTGCCTCGTGCAGGCATGTTCAGATGTTTCATTGAGCCCAGCTTTGAGATCCTTTAATTAAAACTCCCAATAAGCACAAAATAGTGAAATAAAAAAGAGCTTATGAAGAAAACACTAAAAGCATTTACTGCAGTTTCTTGAATCACTCACTTTATTCATTTCAGCATACCCAACTTACAATAAATTTAGTATCAACATTTTCCATTTGCACTGCTATGCCATTTGGTAGATGTCATGCATGACTTGATCAGAGACAGTCCTACTGGGTCTTGAGACAAAAGTGTAAGAGAAACCTTTTTGCTAATTATGCCCACCTTGTAATTTCTTCTTCAGCTATAACACCTGCTTTTCATGTGTAAATCTTTCATTATTATCCTAGCAACACTGCAGTACTCTGACAGTCAGAAAAAAAAAAAGGTGCAACTCCATAACATTTTCTGAGGGCAGCTGTATTTGAAAATATTTAAAAACCTGCTGTAAGTCTTGCTTGCAGTTTTCATATACAAGGGTTGGGGCTTAATAATGACCGTTTTACGCATTGCAGTTGGCAATACATTATGCCTCCAGCTTAATAACACTTTCTTATCCATTCTCTGATCCTTATTCCTTTCTATTTAACCACGCATGGTGTTTTCTTTTGGAAGCAATTTTACCTAATAAAAAATGGAAATTGTAACTGAAGGAAGTCATTCAAAATTGAAATATTTGGAGAATACGTGAAATAATTTAATTCAGTGAAGAAACATATACTGCAACACAGTGTTTACCCTGGATTTGGTGCATCATGCATGTAATTTGCAATCATGTAATTTGCCTGATGCTGGGTGACCATAATAGAAGAAGAAGTGGTAAAGTATTTCTTTATCCAGTAAATTTTCTCTTTTTTAAAAAAAGCAGGCTGTGGGCTTTCTTTTAAGTGCCTGGCATCTGAAGAGAAGGGGAGGGAAAACTCCCAGAAATCAATAGGAAAAAAAAAATGTGGGAGTTCCTTTCTTCATGCTTATTTATAGTAATATTGGTATCCTATGATTTATATTGCCAAGAAAGTGTTTCGTTTACTGTCTTATACTTATTTGATCTAAAAATCTACAAAATAAAACTTTTCTATCAGTGTCAAATTCAAAATCAAAATTAAATAGGAATGAAAAGATGACGGGATCAATAAATTCCTTTTTCTGCCCTTCTGTACTCCAGGGTACCTCAGCTTTATCCAGCTTAAGGACTGTGGGATAAGAGTCACAGTGTGGGTGAACATAATTGCTGAAATATCAAGAAAATGGCACCACATATGCAACTGAGGCTTATAGTTAAGATATTAATTAAGTTTATTAATCCTATTCTAGGAATTTTCAGAATTCAGTTAGAACTCAATTGTGTGAATCAGTATGTTAGATATACATATATCTATACTATACACTATATACAATATATATATACACAATATATACACATATACCTACATTAGAATAACACTACTATGACCATAGGATCAAATACTTATTGGTTAAAAAGTGTCATAATTAGTGATGCCTCATCACCCATAGTTAATTTCTTTTTGCATATATGTTAGGATTTATTTATGTTATTTTGTCCAAAGAATATCTGCCTTTTCCTGTGCACAAAATCAACAATATTCATTTAATGACCAGCTGTTTAATATTTTTATGTTCAACTCATAATTTCTAGGGATTACTTAATTTTCCAAATGTATTTGGGAGACATAATTATTTACTGTCTACATTGGTCTTTGGTATTCATCCCTATATAGATTTAGAGTTCATGGTGGTCAATCTTTGGGAGATGTGAGGTCAGATACTGCTCTGAAAATTCTCAGCTTAGTTCAGGTCAAAAATGCAAGTGGTATGCAGGACTGGAACTGGCTTGCAAGCTCTCAGTTGGGCCTCACTCACTGCAGGCTTCAGAGACATTAAAGAATGGATCTTTTCAAGATCCTTTTGAGATCACAGATGCTGCTCCAACTCTTCTATATATAGATTTCAGATAGCTGAACTACGGCCATCAAAATTAACTTAGATGCTCAGTTTGCAAATATTGTTCCTTTAAAGAAACAGGAAGCATGCTTTTTAAAATACAAAACAAATCTCCCACTTGTATGAGCAGAAGCCATGCCTGCTAAGCACTTCTGCAGTTCGAACCCCAAACAAAGGCATACATTAGGGTACGGAGATTCCTTGTAGCATCGACAGTAGGAATATAATAAGTATAAATATAATAGGTTAAGTAGGAATGTAATATGTGGCTGTCTTAATTATAAAACCTCACTTCAACCCCAGAGCTGGTATGTTTTGTGCACTGAAAAGAGAGAAATATCCTTTTTGTTTGTTTATTTGTTCCACAGAATCAAAGAACCAAACTATAAGAAAAGGCCAAATTATAAGAAAAAGTTAGCAGTATGTGGAGAAATATTGGGCAATCTGGCCTATTTTTTCATTTAGATAATTGTCCCATTTGATATTTCTGTAAGTTTTGATTCATTTAATCCAAAACTGACTTTTAAAATAGTTTTGTTTTTAAGGCAGATCATATTTTTAAAATGTTTTAATAGTAAAATGTTTAGCCTTTATTGTAACAAAACAGTATGATTCACTCAAATCTATTTGATGATGTTTATGAAAGGGTGTTTTACAGGACATTTCTGTTTCCCATAATGGGAAAAAAAAGTCCAAATCTCAGCATTTCCTGAAGGATGTAATTTTTCCCTCCTGACCTATTTCTATGTTATTTCAAAAGGTATTGCGCAAATTAGACTAGAAGGAGAAACACTGAACTAATTACGGATAAAATAAGAACAGAAAGAATTAAACAAAACCAAAGCAAACACATAAAATAACAACAATAATAAAAAGAGTCAGAAAAAAAAAACAAAGGAATTATTAATGTCATCGTTCATTTGAACAATCTTGACAAGTGATGTCAAGATTTCAGAATGATGCTTGGGAAAAAAGCAGCAATTGTAAAATATAAATTTAATATCCCACACAAAACAAGACAAAATTAGTACAGGCAAAACTGACAACAATATTTCTACTACATCTATTCCTATTCTCTCACTATATTTGCTTATTGTATCCTCATTCCTATTTCAGTCATAGTCATCTCTTTAAAATATTTTTGTGAAAAAGCAAATTATTAAGTGCTACTGCTATTTAGTGATAAATACTGATAACACCAGTATTTTTTACTAATATTTTTTTTTACTAATAAAATAACACCAGATTTATGAGTGGTTCAAATTATTTCTGAAATAATAATTTCTAGATGAAATGATAGGATGCTTAAGAACAAGTAAATAATGCAAAAAGTTTCAGTTAACAGGTGCTATCTTCACTCAGCTTAAGTAGGCATCTTGGCATATAGTTTAAAGCACAAATGGATCATACTGGAATGAGATTTAAGTAAGTGGCTTAAACATCTTTGCTAGACTTTAAGAAGAACAACTACAAAGAAAAGCTTATATTAAATGCAAAATGCAACATTGCCAAGAACAGACTGAATGAGGCCCACTGCATTTTCTAATTCATTTACTGCATTTACTATTCTTTGTACAGTGCCTATGATCATCCCAGAGGGGAAAAAAAAAAAAAGAGAAATATGAAAGTCATTACTTTGATTGCCCCTCTTTAGCACAAACGTGTACCAGTAATAGTGGTTTATACAGTCATCTCAAAGAAGAGAAAAATTGAAGGTACATGTAGATGGAACAGACAGAAGAAATACAAGTTGGGAGTACAGAAGGAGATAGACAAAAAAGGTGATTGAAAATGATGAAGGTCAGATCTTAGAAAGTCTAATACAAAGATCAACGATGTTACCATCCGGAGCTAATGTGGAGATGTTAAGGATATAATAAGTGCCACTAACACTGAAGGATATTTCTCAGGACACTCAAAGTTGTCATGAAATCCTTCCAGAAGTTTATAGGTCAATTTTCATTTCTGCTCATATCTTCCAAAATTTTAAGACTTTATTCAGTATCTTTTCTGTTTATTTCCAGTAACACTATAGAGAAAAGATGAATCTGACTAGTGTTTCCACAATGAGATTGCAGATATCTGGAGTGCTAAATTGGCAACTTAGCATCTATCAGGTGCCAAATCATTTATCTCAGCCTCTATAGCAGCATGTATTTGATGTAATGTATTTTCTACATAACAATTTACAGATTTACACAGGAAGGAAATTAGGCTGTGTGAAGAGAAAACGAAATATGTATCTCAGGCCAAAATATCAGAAAAGGAAAAACTGAGTAATTATGATAAAACTAACTCACTAAGGGATCAAAAGCACATACAGATGAGGGAAAACATGGATAAAATTGATTGGAAAACAAACACAGAGAAGTATAACTGGAAATAAAATTGGACAAAAACAGGAAAAAAAAAAAAAAAGGAAGTGACAGATATGCTATAAAAAAAAGAAGTATGGGAACTGAGGGTTACTGCTGTGGTAGACTCCAGTATAGCTTTGCCAGGATCATCTGGAGAAATCTCATTTGGAGTTATGCTTTATTTTTATTAATTCAAGACCTTTTGTTTGCAGTGCAATTATTTGCTTTCATACCACTCAGCTCTAGAGCAGCACATGGTTTTGCAGACCAAGAACCAGATACTGCTTAGAGCCACAGAGAGAGCTTTCAATCCCTCTCAGCTCTAGATATAAAGAGTTGCCCATGGAAAGAGGTGGGTCAAGGATCCATTCGTTTCCTTGCCTCTGTATAGTCAAAATGGGATTAGCAGCCCCTCAGAGATAGTCCTTTCACTCTCTTCTCTTATTCTGACATTCTTTTCTCACAGGTGCAAACAGGAGAGGAGAGCAGGACTCCAGCACCTGGAAGTGGATTCACTTGCTTGTCACCCTTCCCTCCAAGAAGTGACCAAGACTCTTCTTTGCCCTCTTTTCCTATTGCCTGCTTGCCACCTTTGGTCTGAAATGCTCTGCTTCTTCAGGAAAAGGTGCTGAAAGGCCTCCTGAAGCAGTTATGGGGAGAGGGTGGGAAGGAGAGGATTCAGCAGCAGTAGACAGAAGCAATGGGGTTGGGGATTGACAACTGGGGATACTGAGGGACAGCCGGCCGCCCTCATTGTGGGCCAGGATTTTGAGGGCTCGCACTGGGAGAGGGGCTGTGGTGGTCATTGACTGCATAGAGGGCAAGGATACTTGACGGATTGTTAATTACAATTTGAGCATCCTCAAATGATCTGAATAAAGAATGATTTAAGGATTCAGGACTGATTTAGACCATGGATGGCAGATTAATTGCTGAGTTAGGGATTGGTAAATAAGGATTTCAAGGGTTTCTGTGGAGCCAAGGATCTGAAATCACCTTGCCCTAATGCCCTCTGGAATTGGGCCATATTAAATGTACCTCACAGTGACAATTGGTTACAGGAAGCTAAATATTAGGAAAGAGATTATAATGCCATAATCTTCACAATCTTTACTTAAAATATCTCGTGATGTGCACGTGGAAGGAATATTGCACTTTGTTTTTTTTTTTTTTTCCCTTTGCTGTTCTGACTAATAATAATTTATTTTTTAAGGTATGCAAGATAAAGGTGCAAAAGGTAAAAAAAAGACATGATGATATTCATAAAGACTTATCTCTTTAACATACAGTTTATCTCTACTGTATGGAAAGAGCAGGAATTTCTCCTCTACAGACTCAGAGCAAGTATTTTGGAAGCTTTCTGCTCCTGAAAGTATCCATTTGCATGCTTTGGGTTGATCTATATCAAGACTTAGAAAATGCAAATGAGGAAGGTAGAATATAGAGGAAAAATAACCATGTGAAAAAAAATGGGACCATGAGATTTCTATGTATTCCAACACAATTTTTAATATGAATAATAACTTCTGGCTTAAGGGAAGTTGAAGGTGGAAAAGAAGATAAAACCATGTTAAACTCCCCCCTTCAAAAAATATCTTTTAATAAGATTGTTCTAGTGGATCAGATTTTTTTTTTTTTTAGGCGTGAAGATTTTGCCTATCAAAACTGAGCATCAAGGATCTGCCCCAGTGAGAATCTTGTTTTGCCTCATGCTGTTCTATAGAGCAAAAATAATACTGTAATTAAAAAAAAAAAAAAACACAAACAAGCAAACAAAACCAATTTACTTCTATAATAAAGCTGTTTCCAAGAATCAGTTTGGACAAAAAAAAATAGAGAGAGAGGAAAGAATTAGCACTTATTAAGATAATTAATCAATCTGATAAAGATGTCTACCTGAATCTTGTACAAAACTAGATGCCACCAGAACTGCAACTCTAACTGTCAGCAAAATGGATAATGAAATGGGCAGGGTGTAAATTCACATGTAACAGCATTTGCTAATTGCTTTTTTTTTTTTTCTTAAATTTTTGTCGTAATTGAAATTATATTGAATGATGAATAAGTGATTCAAACTAGGATATCCTAGGACTTGTTCTGCAGTGAAAGTAATGAGAGAAAAATCTATCTGTGTATCCGGTTGTATCCATTTATATACATGAAACACAGAAGATGATACTGCACAAAGCTACACATTGTGTAGAATTGTTAAGGTTGGAAGGGACCTCTAGAGATCATCTAGTCCAACCCCTCTGCACACGCAGGGTCACCTAGAGCACGTGGCACAGGACTGCGTCCAAGCGAGTTTTGAAGATCTCCAGAGAAGGAGACTCCACAACCTCTCTGCGCAGCCTGTTCCAGTGCTCTGTCACCATCACTGTTAAGAAATTTTTCCTTAAGTTCCTGTGGAACTTTTGGTGCTTCAGATTTGTGGCCATTTCCTGTTGTTCTATTGCTGGCCACCACTGAAAAGAGGCTGGCCCTGTCCTCCTCACTGCTTCCTTTAAGGTATTGATATACACTGATCAGAATACATATAATATATTTACTCATACGCATTATGTATACACATAAAACTATAAACACATTACATATACACATATAATTTTTGTTTCAAGACTACAGAAATTTAATGTATTATAGCTCCCCTCACACCAATCCATTTAGGAGGAAACAAAATTTAAATAGTTCTAATATGTGCTCAGCCAGCAAGACTGACCCTTATTCCCATCCTGGCCAGGTAGGACATATTGTAATGTAGCCCGCAAGTGAGGATTATCATAGAATCATAGAATCATAGAATGCTTAGGGTTGGAAGGGACCTCTAGAAATCATCTAGTCCAACCCCCCTGCATACGCAGGGTCACCTAAAGCACGTGGCACAGGACTGCATCCAAGAGGGTTTTGAAGATCTCCAGAGAAGGAGACTCCACAACCTCTCTGGGCAGTCTGTTCCAGTGCTCTGTCACCCTCACTGTTAAGAAATTTTTCCTTAAGTTCCTATGGAATTTTTGGTGTTTCAGTTTCCGGCCATTTCCTCTAGTCCTATCAGTGGCCACCACTGAAAAGAGACCATCACCGTCCTCTGCACTCCCTCCCTTGAGGTACTTATAGACACTGATTAGATCCCCTCTCAGCCTTCTCTTCTCCAGGCTGAACAGGCCCAGCTCCCTCAGCCTCTCCTCATAGGGCAGATGTTCCAGGCCCCTGATCATCCTTGTAGCCCTGCGCTGGACTCTCTCCAGAAGCTCCACATCCCTCTTGTACTGTGGAGCCCAAAACTGGACACAATACTCCAGATGCGGCCTCACCAGGGCTGAGTAGAGGGGCAGGATCACCTCCCTCGACCTGCTGGAGACGCTCTTCTGAATATTCTTATAATTTTACCATCATTAAGCTACACAGGACAAAGTCTGTATCTACAGGACAAAGTTTGAATCTAAAAAGTCTACATATGGCAACAGCAATCATACTGCTCTTGATTCACAGCATAGATGTATCAAAACAGAAATCACTGTGCCTCATACCAGAGGGAGCAGAATCAATAACCTCAGCAGAGCAATAGGAGTCAGTTCTGCAGGCCTTGCCAGAACCACAGGGCACCACTGGTTAATATTTTCATTGAAATCAAGCTCACATGAAACTGAGTTATATAGTCTTATTTTTTTCCCATAGAAAACTCTGTTTCACAAACACCTGAAAAAAATTAGCTAATCTTCATTAGCTATGGGTAGAAAATATGATTAGCATAAGCAAAACATTTTCCCTAATTAATTTAATTGCCTGTGCATTTATGTTTTTACATAATTACTTTCTCTTGATTAATTTGTCTGGCCCTGATTACTTTGTGAAACAGTAATATTTACATGACATCATTTATAGTTCTTGCATGAGTAAAATTAAGTATGTGTCAGACAGAGGTCCTAGTTTCTCTCTTGGTGCAGAGACATTTAAAAATAAGTGCAGGAGATGATAGGAAAAAAAAATCCTTCAAGGAAAGTACAGCTCTACGACATCCTAGTTAAATGATTTTTTTTTTTTAATGGACATGTTAAATGAAGCATCCTTGATTTGAATTGGAAATGTTTCTTTCAGGATGTGAGTACCCATCACAGAACTCCTTTTGGGTCAATACTTTTTTTTCCTCCATCATTCATACTTTCATTTTATTTATTAGAAGCAATTAGAGGAAAAGGTGGTAAAAGCCTGGGGCCAAAGATCTGTGGATTAGTTTCTCTAGAATTTGCTTTGCATCTGTTATCCTATCCTTTATGGGAATCTGGACACCATTTTGTTGAGAGGCAACTTTTAAAGCTCTACTAACTTTAACTACTCTGACAGCTATATTATTAAACTCTTAGTTCCTCATGCTGGAAATGCATACATAAAACCTGCAGTCACAAATAAGGGTTAGACTTTCACTGGCAGTAAATTATCCTGTTTGCATTAATGATTCATTTAAGAAAGAAAATGCTATGAAGTGCAAAGTGCGTGAGGATATTCTTCCTGAAACCTGCTGGTTGAAAGAAGAAAATCTGGCAGCAGAATGGCAGTCTGAAGCAATAGATAGGAGGGTGGGATAAAAGAAAATGAACCAGATTTGGGAGTTTTGAGAGGTCTGGCTTCACTCCTTTGCCTTTTGATTTGTGTGAAGTCATTTCAGTGATCTATGCCTCACCAGTGAAATGAGATTAGTTAATCTTGTTTTCTCTTGTATTCATTTGTCTTAAGTGTCCTAATCTTGCCAAAAGATACACTTGGATAGAAAGATCCCCTGAATGCTACTGAATAATCATTCTCGACACTGATCATCTCATGTTTGCAAGTTCTTTGTGGCAGCATTGACTCTGGCTGGGTGTAGGTGCAAAGAGAGTCAGATCTCCTGCCTCAACAGAAACGCTATCAATGATTAATTCTGATAGATTAAAAATACTTTATACTATACAGTATTTTCTGTTAAACCATTTAACAGGCATCTGTTACTTTTAGATTTACTTCTGTATCCATTAGTATACAAATGTTTTTCTGTTAAGAACAGAGAAAAAGACTTGGAGTGAATTAGTTCTAAGAGACCACTTTGAATATGAAGGGAAGGAGAAAACAAAAGCTATATGGAAAGAAAATGGTGCCTGACTCCAGGATATTTTGCACAGTGGTCAATATTAGATTATTTTATTGCCCATGGTTCTTTAAGTATCTTTTAAAAAGTACACTATCAAATTTGGTTGATTTGTAAATAGTTGTGCTCTAGCATAATTAATGTTAATCACCATTAACATTTTTTTTCCAAATGGATGGCTCCCTTGATTATTGTATGTGCAGCAACACATAGACATAACAAGTCTCATGTAATGCTTATGTAATATTCTCAGGATGTCAAAAAAACAGGCCTAATGTCCCCTCATTTGTGATCAGTTATGACAGTAAAATCAATGGTTTTGTCACCAGTGTAATAGAAACACTCTTGAACGTTAAGCTTCCACTTTCTTTACTCTGGGGAATGTATACTCTGGTTTAGATGGATGAAACACTAGCATTTCACAGAGTAGAAGGAAAAAAAGAAAGCCAAAAATCATCTGAGATAACTGCTAAAAGCATTTAAGTGAAAGTAGCAGATTTCTGGGAAGAGGGATTTTGTGTCACAGAGTTGGAAAAAAGTAGGTGTAAAATCAAGTGGTAGGAAAAGGCAAAAGGAAAGGAAAGCATGGAGTATGGTAATCAATCCAGGGGAAAAAAAAAACACATGGATTGATAAACTCCCTGAAGAAAGCTTTCTTTTCCCTTTGAAACAGAACTTTGAGATTCTTCTGGTTTTTGTATGACATGCTCATAACCTTAGTAAGCAGGAGGAGAGATCAACCTCTTTTTTTGTCTTTTTTTTTCTCCCTAGCAAAATTACCAGTACAATTCTTGACACTGATTATATCTCTTGCAATTAGAAAAAAAAATCAGACATCAAAAAGTGTAAACATTAGGTTGGTTTAAAATATGTAATGAGCTAAAATATTAAGTAGGAAGTAAGTGTAAAATAATGGTGCTAAATGGCAGTATTACAATACAGTTACAAGTAGTGGATAGGATAAAATTATCTTCCGAGTTTTGCTTTATTTATTTCTCTGTCATTTTTCCTATTGCTTTAATCACTGCTGTTAATTTGGAAACTTTTGCAAGTTTGACATTAAAGCTAAATAGAAAATCAATTACTAACAGTCAGCAACAAAATGATCCACTGTGACTAATGATATATTTTTAGCTGATCTATGAAGGCTGAAGGTCTCAGGGCACTCAGTGAGGTGAACAGGAATTTTTGCCATTAGTGATATTTGGGCAAGGATTTATCTCTTTGGATTTTTATTGTTTGGCAGACAAGAGTTCCTCAGTAGGACAGCACACTAGCAAAATTCTGTGCCCTCATGAAATGTCAGTGTTATCTGAGAAACTGCTTGCAAGTTATTTGTTGCTAACTGCAGGAGGTACACTGAGTTGGGTCTTGCTGTCAAGTCGGCCTCTGATGTGCTGAAATGAAATATGTGCTCAGTGTTCCCAAACAGAGATTTTATGACAAAAGGAAGAATAAAAGCACTTACTAATTTGTATTGAGGTATGCACATTGCTGGATTGGTGGCATCACTGCAGCAATCTGTGAAGGATGTGTAAAATGGAAAAATTTCTGCTTTTTCTGCACTAGGAGTGAATACAGAAGAGACTGTTGTCTGCTCTGGGTTTTGGCACTGGTTCTCCAACTTTGGCTTTTGTTCCTTAATCAAAGAATACAGGAAATCAAAAAACCTTCAAGAGTATAAAGAATTCTGTTCCAAGTACTATCCTCCTTCTGTTCCTACGTTTATATTTTCAGGTACTACCCTTGTTCTTAGAAGTATAAACCCAGATAACTCCTGTTTGAAAAACTTTAGGTATATTTAATAAATACTTGCATGAATTTGAAACGTTCAGTATATGGCTTCTTCTTTTTGTCCTCTCTTCTCTTTCTTCCATTCCCATTTTGAAAATCTCCAGTTGACAATTCATAAACCTGCTGGTGTGGGGTGAGCTGCCTCACTGCCACTTTGGAAGCCAAATGAAAAAGGGCTGTCTGCTGTACTTGGGAATCCTTTTTCTGCTTTTCTGCAATGTAAATTTTCTGCAATCTTCTGTAACGTTATTTACCCATAAAGCAAGATAGAGAGTCCAATACATTCTGTGTACTTCAGGCTCTGGCCATTGGTCTGTCTGAAGGCCTCTATCAGATGTTGAATTAAACAAATGCTGTGCACACAATATGAAATTGTCTTACGCTTTCTTCAGTGAGGTCAAGTATATGGCTCACGCAAAGCAGAACAGAAATGAGCAGTGCGAGACCTGCTGCACCAGCACTATTTCTCTGTGCAAAACCATTTCCCTAAAATCTGCAAAAATAGTCAAGCCTATAATGTTAGAGTCATTTCTGTCTCAACTTGTATTTTCATTTTGACACAAGAGGAGTTAGGTATATAATATGCTTTGGGAATAGTTGTTTTGATGCAAGCTCAGTTAGGTGAATAAAAAGCAAATATATCTAAGCTTGAGATATCAGGAAAATGAAAATTGTGTGGGAGTTGTCCACATTATATTTCCATTATACATATTCCCATGTCCCATTATATAGAGATATAATGTTTAAGCAAGGCATTTCCATAGTGTTGGAGTACTCCTCTAAAGAAAACTTCATGTCTTGTCAAATCACAGGACATATAAAGTAGTCTCCATGAGCAGTCGGCCCAGACTAACTCTTTTCCTACTGTTCTTTACTTGCACCTTGGCAACCAAGCTATAGTGCACAGTTCCTTATTCTTCTTTTATGTTCCATGTAGTGAAATATGATACAGTGTTAATGCGCTATATTTTAAATTATATAGGGAGGACTTGTCAATTAGACTAAAATTCTATGAGAGAGCAGAACTCAGCTTCTTGTCTAACCATAGATTGACCATCCTTCACCCATTCATCTCTGGTCCAAAACTTAAAATAATGACGATCTCTTGCTTCTTATTGCAGACAATGTATATTCTGTTTTCTCGTATGTTTGAATTTTGGATCTAAAGCTCGAACAGTGGGAGAGGTGGGGGAAGTGCTGTCAAGTATCATTACAGGCACCAGATAATATGCCAAGAAGACAGAAAGCGATGTCAGCTGGCTAGGGAGCAGACACAGCACAGCAGGGGTTATTTTCTAATTAATTACTATTTGTTTGACATAGAGAAGACTTCTTCTTGAAGGTAGTATTAAGTATTTTGACTTTTCAGCACTTAGATTTTTTTCACAGTAAAAAGACTGCAGAATATTACTGTGTTTTAGAGTGGAAACATTTGCATTGTCTCGGTGAATGTTTTGTTATGAACTTTGTGGGAGATAAATAAATTAGGCTGACTCTACAGCCTAATGACCAGAGCCCATGCTCACATCCATCCCACTCCATTCCTTCCCTCAAAAGGCTGACTGCAAATAAGGATTTTTTTTTCTATCATCACTCTCTTGTCTCATTATGTTGCTATTTCTCTGAAGTTTTGTCCACAATTCACTGTAATAGGTGTTATGAAAAAAAAAAAAAAAAAAGGATAGGATCATTAGAAGAGCTGGGATGTGTTTTTTTCTAGTTATTAAGATGATAGTCCAGGGCATTAAAGAAAGAAGTTTCTTTCTCTGCTACAAAGATAACCACATCCACAGAACCACATGCACAAAAGGATTTTGGCCTCATGGGATCCAAACATCTCTATCAGGTTTATAGGCTCCGTGCAAACCCCTGTGACACATAGGTATATCTGATTGGAATTCCTAAAATTCACCAGTCATAGCTAATTTTAGGTAGCTCCTCCTGAGAAACCCAAAGAAAGGTGTCTATTTTAAACATCCTTCCTGGCTGCACAGAGGAATGTATCTGCTGGCATCAGGCACAGCTTTGAATCTGCAGCGGGAGTTAAAGCAGGTATGGCTACCTTTTTCACAAGTGGGGAAAGCTTTTTTTTTTCTTTTTTTGAAAAATGTGGAAAGCATGCAGAAAGATGAGGAATGACAGGAATTTTCCAGTCACCAAGGGATAAAGACCCCTTCCATGTTTTATTTCAGGTGAAGTGGGCCTGCACACTATTCAGCTGTGAATTCTCTATTACACAGGCCTAGAGGCTTAATGGCCCTTGTAGGCTCTTCTGATGTCAAATCTTCCCTGAAAGATTCCTCATAATTTATAGTTTAATGATAATGATGATTTATAACATTACATTTAAGGAAATGTTAGAGTCCCTTGGGTATGGATAGCTGGAGCCATCTCCTGTTCAGAGGAGATTTTTTTTATGGCCTTGGAGTTGTTATCTTCCAATTTTCCATGTTTGCATCTGTAGCTTAGTGTATACTCTTTCATATAGGTATGAAACCTATAATTCACATGACTGTATATACCTCATTCAAACTCTAGTTTGCACAGATTAATATCCTAAGTAAATAATTTTAAATGAAGATTATAAAATTCTAGGTCCTTTAGGTTTAATAAAAGGTGTATTAAAAATGTAATTTAGGTTAACATGATTTTCTTCAAAATACCAATTTTTCCCATTAAAATTAAATTATGCTTTGCTTGTCTATGAAGTAAATTTTATGACTGCCTTGTGGGAGGAAAGGGTTGTGGTTTGAAGAGGATTTTTAGGCAGAACATTGATTAAATGTATTTAAGATCCATTAGAAAGTATATCATATTTAATTTACAGACTAGAGCTCTGACTAAATTAGTGAACAAGACTTTTTAAAAAAAATTTCATTTAGGATGAGAATGACAACATTCTCCAGAAATGTGAGTCAAGTAAATGTTTACTTAAAGAAAGCTGCAGATAGAGCAAATATAGTTGTCAGGAATCCAGAAGCAGAAAGGAAAACTCTCGTTACTGTTCTGTTATTAAGAACAACAGAAAAATCGCCATTCCAAAATTCTAATCCTTCTGTGTTGTTTCTTAACTAATTAGCTTTAGGAGTTCTTCTGTTGCTTTCAAGTAAACCATATTTCTTAGGTAAATAGGAAGTACAGAGGTAAAGAAAATCCAGTAAAACATATACTTCACTAACAGTTTAGAAGCATAGAATCATAGAATGCTTAAGGTTGGAAGAGACCTCTAGAGGTCATCTAGTCCAACCTCCCTGCACACACAGGGTCACCTAGAGCATGTGGCATTAGTGAAGTTAAAATGTGTAGAAAGAAAAGATGCTTATATAGAAAGAAATTTTAGAACGGGTGATACATTTCCTTTTATTACTGTCTGATATGGGGATGCAAAGGGGCTCCTAGAGCTACCCTACTTGTACTTTCTGTGACCCATGCATCAAGGAATCCTGAAACAATTCAAAAGCTAAAGTAATCTATATAGGCATTATTTCAGGTGACTTCTGTTGTATTTTAGGGATCCACTCTACATAATAAAATGCATACACATAAAATCTGTCTCTAAACTCAGATTAGTGACAGGGACTAGTTTTAAGTAATCAGAAGTTTTTGATGTTAGATCTGAATTGTTCATTTTTGCCATACATCGAGACAATGAGTAGGTTGACTAAGCAAAACCTGAAGGAACTGAGCCACTTCAAATCACAAAATCTGTAACAGAAATACCATGTGTTTTCTGCAGATACCATTCTGACTTGAGAATCACAAGCAAACAGCACACTTGGACTGTCTGCTTGCAGCTGAAGTAATAGTTTACACAGTAATCCTTCTGATTAAATTATTTATGAATTGTGCTTATGAATGAATTTTGAATGTGGATCAAGTCATCTGGAGTTTAGAATTTTAGTTTAATAATTTTGCATAGTTTGGTTTCCATCTATTAATTTAAACAACTATTTCATGTTCACATTTTTATCTCTCCCTGGCCTGTGAGATCTAAGCAATCCCACTTCCACCAGCATATATATGGAGCATGTGGCTGACATTTGATGGGGGAAAAAAAAACATACTGTTTATCAACCCCTATCGAAAATCAGAAGTCCCTTATTAGCAGTGGCTATACTAGTCTTTCTGAAGAACCTTTGCAAAACTTGACTGATGTTTGGAAAAGTTTGCCAAGATTTTAGGATTCAAGGTGCTTTAAAAATACAAAGGAAACCCAAAATATGAAAGATTATTTTTTTCTTTTTGCTTGAGTGGGCAAATATCCATTACAATTTTCACACACACATAAAAAAAAATGGGGCTGAGACTATGTGCATAAAACTTAAGATTCTACCTATGTGTTGTGAGGGAAATTTGGCATCTTTACATGGCATTTACTGTTAGAAGTAATATATTTACTTGTATGTTTAAAAAAATCAGGCTAGGAACTGACAAAAATCATGAATTTATGAGGTCATTGGAAAATTACTTAAAAGCTTTCTTACTACAGATTGTTTCTATTAGATCCTTGTGCCATTTCTGCATCTCTTTATGAAGTTTCAAAAGAGTTTCTAATATGAGGAAAACTGAAATCAAAAACAGCTAACTGGGTCAGTAGGATGTCCTTATGGAGGAAATAAACAGTGAAAATACCTGAGTGAAAAAATAAGCAATTTCATATCAATCCTTACCACATTCTTCAGAGGTTCCTGTCTCTCTGGTAATGCCAAGATCATGAAGGCCTCTGTAACAGCTCTGTCCATCTGCTGCAGGAATCTTAACTTAGCTATGCAGGATCTCCTTCTGGAAAACTTCAGTCATATTGGCTAGTTAAGGAATTCACGTGTCTATTTTTGGAGGACCGGTGCAGTAGATGCCTGAAATATAGACACATGTTAGATGCCAGTTGGATCGCTTCCCAACATATTTGTAGAATATGGTGACACTTTATTCAAGCAGCCTGAACCTTCAGCTTTATGGATTATCATCTAAACCCTTTCTCACTTTCTTTCTTTCTTCCTGTCTTCTAAATTCACGGTGTATTTTCGCTCTGCTTTTCAAAGTGTCTACTGATACTGATTTCATTTCCTCCTCCAAGTGACTGCAAAATACATGGATTGTAAATCCATTTGAGGAAAGTGCTACTTGGTTGAAATATGACCTGTCCTGTTTATTGCACATTTTCACGGATGCTAGCAGTGAATGAAAGAAGAGACAAAGAGAGAAGATGAGATCTAAGGACTTTTGCAAACAAGATCCCATGCCAGGATTTAGTTCATGTTTGGTGGTTGTCGGGTAGTAAAAAGCATCCCAAGCGCTACTCTGCTAACCAGTCTGTGTTGAAATACTATGGTCCATGAGCAGGAGAAAAGGAAAAGAAAATGAAACAAACCATGCTCCTTTGTATTCGTGTACAGGAATTTTACAGGGGAGTTCAGCAGCCATTTTGACTCTCTTGCAAGGCTATCTCTGTGTCTGCTGAGGCATACCTTTGCTAGAAAATAAAGAGCAGTTAGGAAATTGTTGGAACTTCATAGCTATTTGGGTTTTGCTCCTAGGATTATGCATTGCTAGTTTGGAAACAAAGCTTTATACTTCGGATGGCATTACGGGTTTGATAAAAGAAGCAACAGCAGAGATTAAAATACTCTTTTTTAAGGCATTGAAAATTGCCAAAGCAGTTCTATTTACGCTCATTGGGTCATTTATCTTCAAACTACACAGCTGACTCCGCACTTGGGTGGGATGAGAAGTAAGCAGTTTTGACATTTAGCAGCCCGAGGCTTCTTTTCTCCTTGAAAGAGTTGCATGTCAGCTATGTTAGCTTTCGTCTGCTGTTATTGTTTTGAAGCAGATGGTGAAGGCTCACCTCAGCTGGGTGGTTGGGACCCTTGCAGCATTTAGCACAACTAACCAATTGAATTAGAACAGATCGTGCCTGTGGGTATTGAGTGGTATATGATTTATGATTATGGCATATTAAATATAGTTTGTGGAAGGTACCAGAATGTAGGACTGAATATATTTTGAGAATCCAGGGGAAAAAAAAATCACTCACAGAAAACCAAACAGGATAGTTTAGAATAAAATGAACTCCCTTCTGTTAGAAAGAGCTCTGTCCTAAGCATTTTGTCTAATGCAGACATGCTACTGCATATATTTAGTCTACATGTTTAGTCTTCATTATATCTTGAAATTATTTTAAAAGAAGATGTGCCCTGAACATAGCCCTTTTGTGTAGCCTAGGAAATGCAGATTTCAAAGCTAGAGTCTGCATTTGATGCTGAAGTGATAAGCCTGAAATAACAACTCAATGAGGTTATTGCATCGGCACCTCAGCAAGCACTTCTGTTCAGTTAGGCATAAAGCCTGAGGGTAAAGTAACGACCATTGTGGGATCAGCAGTTCTATTTTTAGACACCTCTTTTCCAAATCTCATCCTCTTATAACACAGTATTTTTGGTAAATTGGAAATAATACATTCCAAACAATCTGAATACTTAGAGCTCATGAGTATTCATGCTGCAACATAACAGCAATATATATCCATATCTTTCTTACAAGAACATGCCTGAAAATGAAGTGAAAATGTATTGACTCATAATGAATGTTTCCAGATAAATACCTAGCAAGGGATATCTTCTTTTTGGCTGCGTAGTAATCTTGCTTAATTATGCCTCTGCTGAGATTAGGAAATATTTTAGAGAAAAGTGATTAGGAGAAGATGAGCATCTGCTGCAAAGTACTATCACGAATACTATAAAAAACCTTCCAGTCCCTTAATAAAGAGTAGGTATACAGGATCTAATCCAAGGTGTATTTTGCAAACCGTGTTTTGAGCTACATATTCTACATTTTCTTTGCAGGGGCAGAAGACAGCTGAGGTCTGCAACCTTACAAGAGGAATGTAGAGAGTGATTTACTGAAAATAACACAGAGGAAGAGTGCAGCCATTTTTAGTTCACAAATCATCAGTGAAAGTGTTGCATTATGTGTCCAGCTATTCTGAACGCTCTGCTGAAATCTGCTTATTAGATAGTGAGCCTCTCGGGAAGGGAGTGTTCCGTATGTGTTAGTATAGCACACAATGGCCATTACCAGAAGATAAAAATTTGTCTGCAATCTAGTATTTACTATATGTTATTCATGAGTGTTGTGAGCACTATTGGTACCATGATCTGATTACTGATCTTATCTTCTGTTATTTTTGTTTCCTGATGGGATAACCAAAATTTCATATACCTGAAATTACTACAAGTGTTTTTAGAGCACATAGTTCTGACATGTGTTTTGTGCTTTCAGTTCAGACTTACTCCTTTCAGTTCTGACTTATTCATGAATATTTGCTCACATTAACATTTGTGAGTAAGCATGTGTCCAAGTGTTAAGCAAACTGCGTAGGTTGCAGGTATAAGCAAAGCAAATCAAATCAAATATCAACAGCATTTTTGGCAACATTTTCCCCCCCTCCTCCCTTTTTTTTTTCTTATTTTCCTTATATATTATTCTGCTCTGACAACCTGCTCAAACATGTTTAAATTTCCTTAGGGTAGGGAAAGTAGGCAAGTGTGCATACCTCACTTAACATGCTATCTGCAATCTCTGAACACAAATACATACCTTATGGGAGCATTAGGCTTTCTTTGGTTGGAATAGATAGAAACTTTCCAGCTTTTGAAAGCTAAATTGCAAAAATTATGATATGCCACAGGCAGAGAAGAGGAGAAAATATCATGGTACTCTCCCTATCTACCTTCCCAAAAGTTCTCTGTCAGTTTGACCCAGAAAAAAATCCTTCCTGATTACAGCATGGCACTCAGTTTGGCCCTGAATATTTGAGCTACATACTCCACCAGGCACACAATTTTTATTACTAGAAGAGGCATAAGCGCCTCCAGCCAAAATCTCTTCTTTGATTATGTCCAGCCTTCAATTCTTTCTGAAAAGAATTAGCCCGGGCTGAATATATAGATCCAGAATTGATTGTTGTTAGATTTTTCTTTTTAAACTTTCATCAACATTAGAGAAAATTCAAAAAAGAAAATCATTTGTTGCACTGTGGCATCTTACTAGCTGTGCTAAAAATTAAATCACAGTATCTTTACTAATGGAAACATTACATAAACAAAATTCAGTTTTTCACAGTGATCAAAGCAACACATTTTGTGGTTGCATCTAACCAACTGTTTTCTGTGAAAGGCAAACTATTTGCCTGTTCGAGACATGATCAGAGACTGTTGAAATGAAACAAAACATATTTGCTTATATTTCTAGAGAGTTGAACAGCCCTTCCCTGCCCAGTGTGAAGTGCCATTTTGAGAACTGGGACATTGAACGGTTCTTATTCCACCAAGTTATTGCTTTCAGAGGGATGTTATAAATGACATTGTAAGTGATAATTTTAGACTGAAAACAATATGAGGTAAGCCAATATTAACATGTTAGAGGACTTGAAACATCATCGAGACTTGAATTATTTCTGAATTCTCAGTACATAGGGACATGCAATGACCATCTTGAAACTTAAAAATTATTTGCATGACCTTCTTTTAAACAGCAGACCTAAGTGATTTTTTAACATTTGTTTATATTTGTGTTTTTTATTGATTTATGTTTAGTTATGGCCATAGTTCACTTCTGCATCACCCTGTCATTTAGGCACAAATCATAGATAAGAAAGTTAGGAGGGACTCTTAGTCCTCCCTTTCCTGGGCAAGGTCGTATCAGTTGCTTTCCTGTACAGATACATGTATTCCCTTCTTCCCCTAGTGAAACAGTATCATCTCAAGTCAGTAATTAGCTGTGCAAACCCTGTGAAAATTTTATTTTTGTCTAATCTACATCTGCCTTGCTGCACTGTAATCGGTGCTGCTGTTCTTATTTGTAGCTTATTCATCTTCTTTCCACAGCTACTTTTTATTCTTCTACATTGCTTCTAGATAGAGCTGTAACAGACAAGCACAGCTACTGTAAGGTATTCTCCATGAGTATTCTCCACACACAGCCAGAATGACTAAAGAAAAAAGGAAAAACAAGAAGAATACCAAGGGGAGTTACTGAGGTGCATGTAGGCCGTTTATATTCTTAAACTTTGTTTTGATAAAAGTGGTAGTTCATGACAGCTGCTCTCAGTTGGCAGCAGGGTTATCTGAAGGGTTTGGACGGGTACCGATAGGAGCTAGAAGATTATACTTAGTATTCTGCTCGAAAGGAATCACTTGTTAAAAGCAAGCCTTCTCTCCCTCCTTGAATTCGATGGTAGGGATTTACTAGCAAATTGAATAGGGGCTAGAACAAATATCTTGGATTAGGGTTAAGTTTAGAGTTAGGGTTTCACTTGGAAGGACAGCAAACGCTGACTGCAGTTACTGCTGGGGTTGCATGAGTCTGCCATCCTAAATGGCAACTGGATGGTTCTGATAGGGTCAGATAGGGAAACACACTAAGGGCTTTCTTGCCCTGGGTTTGAATTAGATTAAAGCTTGGAAATACAGAGAGGGCTGAACAGCAGTGTAGATGTTTGTGGTAATCTTTCTTAAAGGACCTAGAGTTTTCTGGATTTGGTCTATTACTATTGAACTAAGCGCAGTACTGGAGTTAGGGTCCTAGACTAGAATCAAATTTCAGGATACTCATTTGGGAAGACTTTGAAGCAGTGATATTCTCATGCCACTTGTATTTCCACAACTAAACCTTATTCTTGACCTTAATGCTTTGGCTTTGCAAGAGACAGTGTATTATCAGTAACATAATATGTCTCCAAAGGTCCCAAAGAACCTCACTGGGCCGGTATAAAGATCAGTTAACCTACCTATAGCCAGCAGTGATTCCCACACAGTGCATTCCTGAGTCTTCACCAACCCTGTCTTTAGCTGTGAATTTGTTTTGGATAAATTATTGCTACTGCACAAAATTCAATACAAAATAACATTTGCATCACGTTGTTCCAGATATGGAAGGAATTATGAACTTTTGTTTTTGTAGAATTGAATCAATTTAACTGACCAAGGTTTAAGGCTGCCTCCTTTAGGACCCAAAGGAATATAAAAAATGGTGGATATTTTCAAGGAGTTTTGCCTAGACCTTAACATATGTACAAGATTAGCTTATAGTGGTATGGAGTTACATGTTGTAGTTAATTTTGGATTGATAGTTAAGAAAAGGATTAGAATTTAGTTAGGATTCTGAAATTCAGGATCTTCTGAGCTGTTGCTAATTCTTGGTTTAGAAATGTTCACTAACATGACTTTAGGGCTTGTCACATTATATCAGTACTCAAAAACAAAGTGATTATGCTTTCCGTTTTATTGACCTTGAATTAAACCTGGGGTTTGGGATAGGGAATGCGACGAGATGAGGACTGTTTTTAATACTATGGTTAGAAAACATGGTTGGGCTAAATTTAAAAGTTGCAGTATTTGGATTTAAGAGATTATGTTGATTTTGGGGAGGGCATCTTATTTATTTATTTATTTATTTATTTATTTATTTATTTATTTATTTATTCATGGGTTAGTACTGAGTATTACTAAGTTCCAGTTTTTTAGCTGCTGCATCATTTTGGAACCATTGCTTTTAACAAGTGAATTGCACAGTCAGAACCAGTTATTTAGAGCAAGACTCAATTTGAGATTAAGATATCTGAATAGGCATTTTAATACAAGTTACTGCTTGTGAGCATGAGGTCCTTATCTAGTCAGTAGAGATCTGGTTAATAAGTAACTAATCTGAGACCAAACCCATAGTTCAGAACTGACTATAATTCTGGGGAGCAGTGTGGTAAACTGGTCAGCAGGTCAGCCCTCCACTGATTTCTAAACCTTACTGCTCATCTCCATGTCTTTCTGTTTCGATTCCAGTTATTGATCATTTATATGCAGTCTTGAACATATGCAAAGCTTTGCACTATAAAATAGCAGACTTCTACAGAAGAAAAATGTTGTATATTTCCAAGGTCTTAATCAGATATTCTACAGAATGGTTGGTCAGAATGTCCTGAGTTTATAAACCCTAAACTTAACTCAAGTCTCAACTCTAATGCATGACACCAAAATTCTTGGTTAGAGACCAAGATTCAAAATGTTCTTTTAAGCTCTAGTAGAATCAGATTGGCACAGGCTTTCTGATCTCAATATTACCACAATTTGTGACTCCCTTTATTTCGAAGCATTTACCTAGCTACATTTTTTTTTCTGTATTTTCCCCTAGTTTCTTAAGGAATTAGCTCTTAATTGTGTCTGGAAAACTTTTCTAAATTTAGCTCCTTTATTAACTGCATTTCATAACTCTTTTGTAGCTCGAAAATTAACATTAACAATCATATATTTAACTGCAGAGCACTGACCAAAACTTAATATGTTCCTTCTGATCCTGTCATGAATTTAGGTCAGCTAACTTTTCCCAAATCACTATTAGACATGGATCACTGTGTGTTAAAACCCTGACTCTAGCAATATTTCCATTATTATTTTGCACTATAGACTCCAGCCAGGAATCCTTCTTCTCTAAAAATAGTTTTGTTATAGAATCCAATGCTGTTTATTAAATCCTTCTTCCTCTCTCAATCCTATACAAATAATCCCCACAAACTTCACTCTGAAGATTCCTTTGGTCTCTTGAAGTGTTAGACTTGCACATTGTAGATCACTGTTTGGATTTACGCCTATTTGATGATCTCTCTTTCAGAGATGAAGGAAATATATTCCACATTTTAAGATGTTAGAGAGGAATTGAAGCAGTCTCCATCAGACAGTGAGAGCTGCAAAGCTATGCAAGCTTTGACTGCATTCAGTTCTTGAGATACACAGTGTTGGCCATTGGCAGTGTAAAGATGGACAACTTCACTATTTCTACTGGTACGTTTTTACCTGAACACTTACCATTTATTTTATGAAGTCTTTTTGCACACATGGCAGCAGATATTATAATAAGCCTGCAATAAAACATAGGGATGCATTTGTATGAATGGATAGTCCTTTTAAGAAACTGAAAGTAATGTCATTCCACTACCTGGTTACACCTGCACCATGAGTTGCCTGTCTGTCATAAATTTCTTAATAAATAAATACATAGGCTGCAAAAGACACTACTGTGTCTTTCATACATTTTATCTAATGTACCGAACATAGAAATGTTCAGACTGGGATGTTCTGTAAAAGATTTACGTACGATTTGTCTTTTACAGAACGTGCCAGCCTGAACATTCCAATCAAAAGTTACTTGGCAGCTGGATAATTATTGTGGCTCAGGCAGCTGAGAAAGTAAAGTTTCAAGAAAGTAAATGCAATTAATTTGCCCAGTAAAACTGTATGAAGTTATGTGTTCTTACTCATTGGATCTTCTTCTCATATGTATTTAATTACATAACCTTATTGTAGGACTGGAGATAAAATTCTATTTGACAAGCCTCAAGCACAAAGCAAAACCAAAGGCAAGGTAGCCAGTATGCACATAGCTCAGGATCTTCACTGGATGTATTTAGAAAAATTAGGCTTATTCTATTCCAGTTCCCAGTGACATGGAAACAGAAAGAAAAACTGCCGAGTGAAA
This sequence comes from Tinamus guttatus, assembly GCF_059628265.1. Lineage (NCBI taxonomy): Eukaryota > Metazoa > Chordata > Aves > Tinamiformes > Tinamidae > Tinamus > Tinamus guttatus. Next base: position 233,279 of record NW_028288601.1, on the reverse strand, counting down.
ACTACAAGGATCAGAAATATACGTAAATGCTTCTTTCTTTTTTATTTCGATATTCAGTGCTCTATCTTTTTTCATCCTCCCCCACCCCATCAAGGTTACTTAATAAAAAAATGTGAAATGTTTTAGTGATATCTATCTTGTCTTATAATTTTTATCTAGCCATGCTTTCCCTGAAGCCATTTGTACTAGAGGAATATGATCAGTTTCATATATCTTATTCATATTTCTTATTTCACCTGAAGGAAAAAAACCATAAGAATAAAATCATGAAAATGATTTTGTAACAAACTCCACAAAATGAATTATTAGTACATTAATGACTTCATCTGACATTATTGCTCTTTAGAGAATGACTGCTTTGGACAGCCTTTCTGACTTCTAAGGAAAAGATGGCTGAGCTATGTTGTAATCTCGTGCTGCATCTTGTGAAATTGTCCTTTCAGCAATTGTATTCATGTGATTGCAGTTCTGAGATCACTTTTCTGAATGGCAGTGAATGTTCCATTAAATTTACAAAACTGCCCACCTTGTAATTATGAACCTTTCAGCACAGAAGCAAATCAAAGGGTAGCAGTTACAGATTACAGCATTACTGAAATGTGCAGGAAGAGTTCCAGATTTAAAAGCTTTTTTCTTTTCTGTTTTTATTTTAACTTTAAATTCAACATTTAAATTATACATTCAACAAAGGAAATCTGCAAATTGTCAAAGACAGAATAACATCATGCTAATACAATAAAACACAAGCACATTAATATATTAATACTTGCTAATGAAGAAGAGTTTCTTGAATGATTTCAAGGAAGGTAGAAGTGGCATAAAATTAACTTGCCTTGGTATTGGAAGGACTCCAGTCTTTAAAATGTTATAGGTGTATAGGTGTAACTAGCCTAATTCAGCATGCACTTTCTTAAGCTTGACTTGAGTGGAAGATATTTCTGTGCTGTGACCACTGCTAACAATGTCACAGCTAAGCACTAACAGCAGTTTTAAAACGTAGGTTTCAACCAAAGTGATCAGCATTGAGAGATAAACACATACGCCTGCATGTCTCTCTATTTCCAGCTGCAGAATTAGATTACTTGGATGAACTTATGTGCAAATTTAGGGCTGAGACAATTGCACCTAAAACATAGCTTGAATACTATCTTCAGTGTCATGGAGCTCAAGCGTGACAAGCATATTCCACATCTTGGTTTGGTCCTGGAGTCATTGCCCCCGACACCCACCAAACAAATCTAGGAAAGATGTAGTTCAAAATTAAGCTGAAGCAGATGTTCATTCCCTGTGGGTAGCTACCATGATCCTCATCATGTCAACAACTCAGCGTAGCACATGAGCATGGGCAGGTAACATATATGCAAGATGTATCTTCATCAATTTTGGTGGGGGTATCAAAATAGTTTCAGAAACATTGTACCTAGCTCCAAAAAGTCTGGCTTCCAATCTTCATGCAGATCACAGCACTGTCTCTGCTTAGAGAAGCTTCAGTGTTGCAAAAACACAACCAAGTGTTAAATAACTCTTTTTTGCATGCATCAACACTTCCAAAATCTATAGAGACACTACTTTAGAGGAAATTACATGTACTATTTAGAATACCAGCCTGTGCAGGTAGCAGTCACTGACCTGACAAAATAAACCTCGAAAGATCAAGTGAAAGATCAAGATCACTGTGGATTATGAATTGCCTTAGACTGCATCAGGCCATGACAGTTTCAACCATACAAACTGAAAATGAAAGACAAGTTTATGCACAACTTTCAAGACAACACTGATGAAAGAACTGTGTAAGTAGAGCAAAGTTCCTAAAATCAGCCATGCTTAATTCTAACAAACTATAAATTGCAAAAACCCTTGTCTGTCCTGTCTCTCCTAGCCAATACATCTTTCCATTTTCATCTTTCTTTTACAACTTGCTGAAGTATTAAATAAGAATACAAGAAAATGACAATGTTTGATAGGACTACTGGCTATGTGCGCTCCTCTAGTTCATCTATTCCAGCCTATATATATAACCTACAACAAAACAATTGGCAAGTATATCTTAACGACACCAAGAATTAGAATTCAATTCATATAATTTGCAACTTGAAGACTATCATATTTAAAATATGAGTGTCATCTTTTGCAAATTGCATGCACAGGAACTGTAATGCTACCAGGATCTTTTACACAAATTTAGAATTTGCAATAGTGGTTAGAGAAAACAGTGTAGAATACATACTCAAATCTGTGACATGTTGAACATTTTTAACAAGGTTCCAAGTGACTGAATGTGAAGTTTTCCAATACTTTTCATAAACAAGCCAATATTCCTGGGACATTTTGCTACATAGATGAACTAGAGTTGCTTCCCAAAATCTCTCTCTGGCTTTCAGCCGACTTGCTAATTTGCACTCTTTCTCTGAGGCAGGTCCATGGACTTCATGAATTAAATGGAAAAGTAATCTTCTTACAGAAGATTAGGCAAAGATTTCTAGGAAAGGTTTGTTTAACATATAGAAAGAGCTCTTCATTATATTTCCTATGTTTCCATCACTAATTATTCTATTGCATTTTTTTTTCTTTTTTAGAAAATTTCAAGTGTCCAAGATGCATAGCTTTCCTTTAGGTCTTAACAAATGCTTTTTTAATTTTCTTCCTTTTTCCCTGGTCTACCGACTTTTATCTCTTTTCTGATATAGCTGGCAAATCAAAAAATCATGACATTTCCATTTCTTTTAGGAAAAAATCAACCTCCCCTGGGAAACCATGAGGAAAAAAAATTACCAAAATTTGAATCCTGGCTTTACAAGTAGCAGCTAGTGAAACTGGTACAAAACCAAATGCACAAGTATTCAATAATTTCATCGGAATTACATGTCTCACGCTTGTCTTCATTTCATTTCTGAAGCATTGTTACCTAGATATTTTCTCTGCATAGTAGATGGAATAACTCACAGTGATAGCCTTGCTGCCAGAGCTATACCCAGTTTGCAAATGCTTATAGCTATGCTGGCTCATTGTGATGAAATGTCGAACAAATCTCTATGATAGTTCTTTCAATAGAAATATGTCTCTTGCTTGACTTTTTAGGCAAAAATTCTTTCAGTTCATCCTGAGTCTTCTTGCTTGAAAGCCTTTGTAATTTTGAAGCTTGCTCTGCAATGTGTCAGCTTGTTTTAAAGCATTGATTCTGTGTGTTCTGTATTGGGTGAGAATTTCATTCCATTACAGGAAATGTAAGACCAACCTTTATGTAACCAACCTTTTTTTACAGCTTTCATTTAACTTAATTGGAAAATGCTGTCATTTGCTTAATGGGAAATGGTAATCTAAAATTTACAAAAGCAATCCAAAGGAATTAAATACAAAATCACCACATTAAAATGCTAGCTGTAAATATACTTCAAGCTGCCCTACTACCATGGTAGTCATTGTAGAAGTCATTAATAGATAGATAGCTAAATCCTACCTTATTTAATTTAGTATTTAAATAAAGTCTGTTGGTCAAAATCAACTATAATGTAAGCCATTTTGGGTAAAAATAGAGAGAAAAATTGAATTGCACAGCACATGTTTAACAGGAAAAAAAATGCTTTGTGGTTGGTGCCTAACATCATGCAACAAACATCTTGTTTTTCTCCTTTCATATCCTCTCCATCATTCAGCATACTTGCCTGTCACTCCCTCCTAAAAGAACATAATTTTACTCACATGCTTCCTTGTTCCACTCAAAAACCTGTAACCTAAACACTACCTCTTTTTTTTTCAGTTTTGAATTTGCAGTATTGCCTTACAAAATCCTCTTGATTTGAGTGAATCAAGCATTCATGAAGAAAAAAAGTGAAATACAAAAGGGAAAATAGCTCTCAAAATTTTCAAGAACATATGCCAACTTGTGTTGCTTGAGAAGTGTTTCTTTCAAATGACTAATGGAGATTCTGGTGGAACCACAAGTTAACATTAGGTGGATGACATAATTTCTGTGTTTTATATATATATATATTTCTATTTCTACTCTCATAGATAAAATACTTTGAAAGCTAATTGTTATATCTCTTCTCTGAAATTATATCCATCATCTCAGTATCTCATAATATGCAAATCACAGCATTAAGCTAGGGTTAAACCCTGTCCTGCGTAATTGATATTGCCCTGGATAAATGATGCAAGAAGTTTTAGGTCAAACTAAAGATATTGATACCAGATTTTTGTTTTCCATCCATTTATACATACATAAGGCCAAATCCTGTTGAATTTCATGAACCATTAATGCAAATGCTTAAGCAGTCTAAAAAAAAAAAAAAAAGAAACAAAACAAACAAACAAACAAAACCTCCCCCTTATGGTTCAGAAGATTAACAACATCCCAGATAGGAGAGCCAAGTATGCAATCATTTACCTTCTACCTTACATTTTCAAGGAAAATAACTATATAAAACTGTTCTTTCTATGCTATTCTGAAGTCCTGGATTACTCACAAATCCTTGCTTAGCATAGGGCCCTTCTCTGGGGGCCCATATCTTCTGGATGTAGACAGCAAGCTGGCTGCCTCCAAAACTCTGCTAGTCTCGATTAAAGCATTTCAAGACACTGCACTTTTGCATTAAATAAGCAGAGAGGCAGGCAGATATCTCAGGATGAAGGTATTAGATGAACAGAAGAAAAATGTGCAAATGTGCAGCACATTGTATACCAAAATTCAGAAGTTTTTGGCAATTGTCTAACTACAGTGCTACCCAGACTCAAAAGCACAATAATAAGAGGATATTAACTGTAAACTATACATTAAGGCAGGAGCTTAGTAATCGAAAGTTTTAGTAATTTTCCAGAAACCTTCTACAATACAGAACTGATTTAGTCATTGAGTAATAACATCATAGAGAGTTATATTACTTCAGGAAGACTCTTTTTGGTGTAAGAAATAATGGAACCTGGTCAGGGCAGAAGATTGCTTTCCTTTAAGCACTGAGAAAGCACATACTTCCAATGATAGTCCACTGAACTGGATTTTCTTTCTGTTTTAAAAATAGACAAAAAAAAGGGGGGGAGTTGATCTTTGCCTTAAAATAATTCCCTACTCTCCTGAGAAGTTAAAATGATCAGACTCCTTTGAACTGCTTGGCATATTGACTCAGTTCACTCTCACTTCCTGGCCCATGCTGTGGGCCGAACAACAGAGCTCCATAGCTTTGATTTTCACCAGCTCAGCTGATTTGATGTTGCTGGTGATTCCAGCACTATGATGAATGAGCCCTCACGTAAACTGAAGTGTTGTTTGAGCTCTCCTAGGAACATTCTTCTGCCCAGAACTATAAAGTGTGTTTTGCAAAAGCTTCGTCCTTCCTTATGCCATCTGGGGATTCCTGAATGATGGCTAAATTGGCAGCTGCCTCCTTACAGTAGATGTAAAATCTTTCTGTTTCAATCTAACAGAGATTGGAATTTAAGTAATACCAATAATGTTATGGCTTCTTTGTTTGTTTGTTTGTTTTCTTGTTCCACAAATATTGACTCAATGTCTCAGTTCATACTGTACCTATCAAAAAACAATTCTAAGTTCCGGTATTTTGTACTGGTCTTTCTCTACTGCCTTGGGCCAGATTCCTTTACCTCTTTCCAGCAAAAAAAGTCAGTTTAGGTTAGCCCATTTCATATAAAGATTAGCCTGGAAAAGTGGATATTTTGGCTGCATACAAAACTAAATTTCCACCTGATAAGGAAAGGGGAAAGAGAGTTATAATAGACTGTTTTACAAATAGCAATTCTCACTCAGTACTTAAGTACTAATTCTAAATTAGAGCATCTCTAAGTTATGTTTGGACCAGCTTTAAGCAGCACACTAATCTACAGACAATATAACTTAGCTACAGTTCACTTTCAGTGATCATTTCTTCTCCAATAAGTGGATTTAAGCTGAGGAGATAATGGTGCTCAGTATATTGCACATTGTGAGAGTCAACCATGAGAAAAACTCAGCTTGGGTAGCTGCAGTACTTCCCATTCTTTATCTTTGGTGTCTTTAGTGGCTGCCTTTCACATTGCTGCAATGTCAATAGACTGTATTTCTTCACTCTGGAAAGATGTGATTTGCCAGTCATACACTTTCTCATTTTAAAACCTAATGGAATTGAGACAAAGTCTATTGCTCTTAATTTCCAGACAGTGATCAGCCTGTGAACAGTCCTTCTCTTCTATAAAAATCTGCTGAGACTTCTGGGTCAAGTGTCAATGAAGATGTAGATAGAGCAGATGACTTTGACAGTGACCATGTTGATCTGTCCCTGACCAGCTTGTTCCTCTGATCTTTACCTTTGGCTTTTTATACTTTATGTTTTCACTTTTGACATATTTTAATTCTCTTTCTCTCCTTCTGCTCTCCTCCTAACCTGCTTTTTGTTTTAAAGTTGAAACATCTGTTTTCATGTTTCTTGTCTTTTCAAATTGTCTTCTATGACTTGAGTATAATGGCAAACAGGTTATGGGGCAGAAGGAAAACCCTCAAACCCTGGGACAGCTGCGCATTGCACTTAAGACAGAATGTCTATGACATTCCTCGTTTAGCCTAACTAAAGCCTTGTAAATGGTATGTGAATTTTTTATAACTATAGTCTTTAATTTCCACTTTGAAAATGAAATATTCATTGCAATGGATTACTCTCCTACATATTAAATTCTCTGGAGTAGTCCTTCATGCATTCAAGTTGTATTTAAATTATGCTACTTTGAAATTAGTAGTACTTTTTTTTCCCTGTGGTAAAAAAAAAATCTAGATATTCAATAACATTAAGAGGAAATGGTTATAGGAAAATTACATAAGCACATACCCTTGAGAGTTTAAAATGATTGTGATGATTAGAATGGAAAGAAAGGCTTATAAGAAACTTGAAGAGTGGCCAATACTGATAAAGATTTTCTACATAAATTATTTTAAATCTTATCTAGATTTTTTATGATAATTTTGAGAAATGAAAAGCTCTTTTTTTCTCTAATGAAATATATGTAAGTGATAATAAGGCAAGCAAAAGCAAGCTACTTCTATATTTGTCTTCTCAGAACCCCCCTTGTCTGTATCAGAACTTCATGAGCTAGATGAGCAATGAGTTTTGATTCACCTTTCACTAGATGTTTAGAAGTCAGCTTTAAGTGAACAACAGCTAAAATTGTTGAAATTTTCAAATTAGGCCTCTTAAGTGTGAATATTCTCTGAGACTTTTAAAAAAATGAGCATAATATTTAATTGCCTTTTGTGTCTCTTTTTTGCTAATGTTCTGGTATTGAATTCAGTTCCTGAAAAACTTGCCAAAACTTGTAAGGAAACAGCTAATAAGGAGAAATTATATACATATATATATTTTAAGGGAAAATTATCCTTCATAACTATAAATATTCTTGCAATACTGTGCTCATTTAGGAATAAGGTAGAATCACTCCATTTGATCTATGTGCTGAGTTATCCAACTTAACTATTCCATGGTGAATATTTGTGTGTTATAATATACAGACTCAGATTTATTTAAAATGCAGACTCAGAGTTATTTAAAATATTAAATTAATCACTTCTAATGCAATTTTAGGAACTCATACAGTTGTCCATTTTATTACTGACATTAACTTTCTGTGTGGTAGAGCTTTCTTTAGTTCTCCACACTGGGAGAGATACAGCACCTTTGTGCTGGTAAGTAAGATTACAGGAGAGATATTTGGCTGCTCATATTTTCATGGATACATAGTAGACACCATCCTAGTAATATAGGGCCTTTGAGATGGGAAAGGACTTCAGGAAGTCTCTTGTGCAACTTCTTACTAAAAGCAAGGTCAGCTTTGAGTTTGGATTGTGTTATTGCACTTTTTTCCAGTTGAGTCTTGAAAATCTCCAAGGATGAAGATGGCAAAACTCCTTTTGGCACCGTTTTCCACTGCTCAGCTGTCCTTGCATTGATTTTCTTTCCTTTTATCTAGTTTGAACATCACCCAGAAATCTTTCATTTAATCTCATGACTGTTGATTCTCACCCCCTCCACCATGCACCACTGAAGATCCTGTCTCCAACTTCTTGACATGTTATTCTCTATCTTCTTCCCTTTAGACCCTTCCTGGCTGATTTTAGGTCTCCTTGAAGACACCTCTTCTCCAGGATGAACAAACCCAGCCCCCTCAGCCTCCCCTCACTGGACAATGATTTAGGCACTGACCATTTTGATGGTATTTTGCTGAACTCATCCCAGTTCATCAATGTCTTTCTTGTACAGAGGGTTCCAAAAGTGGCTGCTGTGTCAGGATGTAGTCTAACAAGCACCAGGCGAAGGGGGATAAACACTTCCTTCGAGTTTTCCTCCTAACGCAACCCTCGATGCTGTTCACCTTCTTTGCTGCCAGGAGGTCCTCCTGGCTCATTCTCACATCACCATCGATCCCTAGGGTCTTTTCAGCAGAGCTGCTCCTCAGCCCATATCAGTGCAAGGGCTTAGTACTTCCACCAGTGCAGAACTAAAGACTTATCCTCACTAAAGTTCATTAAGTCCTTGTTAGGCAGCACTAGCTTGTCTAGGTCCCTCTGGATGGCAGCCCTGCCTTCAGACATATAGACCAGTCCTGTCTCCCATCCCTCAGCTTGGTTTCATCTGCAAGCAGCAAATTGTTCCTTCCAGGTCAACATGTTAAAGATATTAAAACAAGACAACTACCCCTGTAGTATCACCCATGTTACCAGCTTTGAGGTTGGGTATGTCCCATTAGTCACTGTCCTGTGAGCACAACCATCCAATCATTTTTTACCCATCTAGTTTTCACTGATCAAGACCACTCACTGATCCCAACTTGGATACAAGAATATTGTAGGAGACAATGTCAAAAGCCTTGCTAAAATTGGGGCAAATGACATTCACTGTTCTTTCTCCATTCACAAATCCAGTCATAGATACTCCAAGAAGCACATTTTACATTCACTTCAGTGACATGTCTTCAGTAAAGACCAGAACAGAATCAATCTTAAATACTTGAGCTACAAAACAATCTGTTGAATTGTTTTTTTGGCATCAGTGATAAATAAAAGCAGAGAACCTTATTTGGTGTAAATTGACACTTGTGCTAGCTCAAACATCAGTTCAAAATACATAACATTCTATTGTTAGGTAGAGACATTAATGGGTTATTATGTGTCTCTCTCTCAGTCTCTTTTAAGTAGGTAGCCTTAGGTTTAACATGTCTGCACATTCACTTCTTAAGCTCTCAGTAACTTAGACATTGTGTTACTTTGATAGCTGGAAGCTCAATGGTAGCATTAAGTGGTATAATTTCACAGACAATAATAGAGTTATACTAGCTGTGACTTCAATGCATCTTTTCCCTTATTTCTTTTTAGCTTGTTAGACATGATCCTTGTCAATATTTCTATGTGTATGCTACATACTCAATGACTTACTATGCACATATATCTGTATGTGCAAACAGGTATTTGTAACGGTGCCAGCTCAGATTTGAAAGGAACATTTCTCCAGAGTCAACTTATATTATGAAAACCCCTTAATCTATAATTCAGCCTTATTTCAGATGAAGTCTCTCAGCCTACAAGATTGCACAAAAATGTATGCGATGGATTGAATTTGTGGCTTTATGTTTTTGGAGAGATGAAACCAGAAATACTTTTTCAAGTGCATTGTACTGTATTTCAAGATTGAGGGACCTAAATATTATTTTAGATTGTATTTTATTAAGAGAGTTCATTTTCCTGTTTAAAGTTTTGCATTGATCAATAAATTATGCTACCAGGAAGTCACCTGCTAGAGACTATAGCCTTCCTCTCTTCTTCCCTCTTCCTCTTAAAATTAGGAGTCTTCCATTGCTTTATTTTTCTTCCTCAAAGGTGTTTTGTAGCTTTCTTGACAGACTTAACAAGCTGTGGAATGTCCTTGGTAATCAAAGAAATGCTGCATTTTTTGAGCTTCTAACAATTATTTTCTTGTTTTGGAAAGCATAACACAGCTTGTACTATACATCCAGTTTTTCCAACATAACAACTCTATTGATTCCTTTGTGGCACAAAAAAAAAAAAAAAAAAAAAAAAACACAAATGAAGAGGATGTTGATTGGCCTAGAGCGCAGCAGTTATTTTTATTTATTCATTTTGAAAAGGAAAAATTTCCCACATTGCATTTTCAGTTTTTATTATTATTATTATTATCATTATTAAATAACAGTTTCTCTCCACTTTTTCTGCATGATTAGGATTTGTCAAGACAAAGACTTTAAAAACTGAGTCCATTTAGTTGCACCTTGTACAAAATCTTCCTAGCAAGGATGATTTTAAGAGAGAGGACTTCAGGAAAGAGTTTTTTGTTGTTGTTCATTTGTTTTTGTTTTGTTTTGTTTTCTCTCTCTGCTGAACAACAAAATGTTGCATAAGGGATCATTCACATCCCTTCCTGAGGCAAGTCTATTGTGGGGGCTGAGCTGTCCAGGTTGATTGCTTTAGCAGGATATTTGGAAAGCAAGTTCAAATATTTCCCCACGGATTGAATCATAGGAGAAATTTAATATTAATTTTTATGTGTTCAGATGACTGCTTAATTTATTGTTTCTGTATGACTGATTAATCTGCAGTGCTACCTGGGCTCATTATAGATGACCAATTTTTTTTGGCTTCTTGCATATTTTGAACTCTTGCATGATGTGTAGCAGAGCTCACAGGATAGCGGCAATTCCTCACTGTGTTTTGCATAAGCCACACCTCTGCTTTATGCAGCCATTCTCAGGATGATGATGATAATAATTTATTAAAATTTATTATAATTACACAATAATAATAATAATAATAATAATTGCAATAATACCTTGATGGTCCACAGAGATGGAGGAGCTAAAAAAGTAGCTTTGTTTCGTCAGCATTTGAGAGAGAGAACTTCTTTGAAATAAGCAAACACTTAGAGAATGCATTCTGTCATTTTCTGTGAACCAGCACAGAGAACTGATTATTTCTCAGGCCATCCTACAAAAACCAATCCCTCTGGTTTGTCTCCAGTATTATTTAGAAAGATTTTTTTTTCCTAAGGCAAGCAGTGCATTGTGATTTACAGCCCAATCTGGCTATACAGACAGATACTTGGTCTCCTGAGTAATACAGAAGAAAGGCCTCTGTTTCCTTTATTCAATCTAACCTTTTCTTTTTTTGCAGTACAAACTCTTGTAGCGCCGTTATTATACCACATCTAAAACTTTTCATGGCCGCCTCAGCTGGGGATGCTAAAACACTCAGCACTGATCAAACAGTCCTCGCTTTAAGGCCAATGGGATCACAGTGAGTCTCTGAAAGAATTGCTCCAGAAAAATCTCATCTTCTGCTAGCCATCTGATTGCCCTGGGCTACAACAGCAGGTAAGGCTGACCACTATCTATGTTTTTATTTATATTTTAATAGCATTCGAAATATGCCTTGTTATGCCTACACCCCCATAAAGTCTGTGTTGAAGGACCTCCTTCTATTTTGTCACTGGCTTAGTATCATCAAAATTTCATGCAGATCCCTTGACCCAGAGCATTTACTTATGCTACAGCTGTAGAATATTTATCCATGCCCAGTATATATAAATACCCTGTACTGGGTTGACATTTTGTATTGTAAATTTCCATTGTCTTTCATTTTGAATTTTATACTCTCACAAAGTACTTACGGCCCTGTATTTGTGTATGAATGAAATACTCAAAGTCTGGTTATAAACCTCCGCTGTCATTAAAAAATAGAGAAACCACCTGCCCCCACAACCACGTAGGACTAATATTATGAATGTTTTTCTTCTTGCATTAAAGGAATTTATTGCATTAAAGGAACAGAGGAAAGGTCTACAAAAGTATGTGGCCAGACAAAGAAATGATTTACTGTGTCACTTCATGCTGATTTCATTAATTTTTAATGTGTATTTTGTACAAAACATGGCAGACAAAACTCAAAATGACTAGAAGCCTATTGTATGATGTGAATGCTGGTAACTATGATTATTTGAGCTTTTTTTTTTCTTTGATTAAAAATTGACCATAAGAAAATGCAGTTTTCTTCTCATTTTATTACCTGGCAGAAAAACAAATTGTGTTGTTGATATGATTCATTCTTCTACAAAGAGTAAATGAGTAACTGGTAGTTGACATTTGGCCATTTTACTAAATCTGGCAATGAGAAAACTGTTGAACTGATCTGAATAGTCTAGGCAATATTCAGGGATGAATGAAGACTGAATTTTACTGAAAAGGAGAGCCTGAAGGTGCTTACTAACTCAGTACAGAACTCAGGAATCACTTATTATTATATGATCAGATTAAGAATGAATATGGCGCTATCTGAATCCATGACAACCATCTTGACCTTCTCTCTTCCTGTGCACACTTTGGATGCTTTGAGGCAAACCACCTTGGCCTAAGATGCTGAGGAGAGAAAAATTATGTAAGTATTCCTTCTTAGTGTGCTTAAACCAGTTTAATCTTATTAAGTATATATAACTTCTAATTTAGTTTGGTTTATTTAAGGTTTTCCCAAAGTAATGCTGTGGGACCCTAATACGTTTCGCTATATGTTCAAATGTTTTGCTATACATATCACATATAGCAAAACACTTTCTCATCATTATTATTAGGTGCCTGAAGCCCATGTGTATTGACACAGATTTAATAATGGAATGGAAAAATGAGGTACTAAGATAAACAAACAAACAAAAACTTAAAAACCATTCTTCACATACTTTCCACTTTTTAGGGAGAGGTTAGTTCTTTTCATAACTAACCGCCTCATTTCCTCAAGTACTTTCTAACTTTACCACTATTTCCAGAAGAGATTTTTACAGTGGTATGCATCTCTCCTTTTTCCTTAGATTTCTCTCACGTAGCTCATCTGTATAGACTCTTAGTGATATGAAACACTATCTGAAATATATAGATAGCTTTATTTCTTGGGATGCTTTTCTGAACTTCGGAAACATCAACACAACAGCTTCTTCAGTTGGACAGTTGCTTGTGTAAGGCTTATGTAAGGCTCATACTAGTCAACTCTAAAAAGAAATAAAAATTGAAATTGAAAATTGAAAGCTGAAGGAAGTCTTCCAAAAATCTGCACTGTATAGGGTTTACCAAGTCTAACAGCAAGTTACATTCTTTTTACTCAGAACTCCTCTGGTCAGGATTTATTTTTAGTAAAGTTAATAACCTTTGTATTTGTATTTAGTAAAATGTTGCATCTTCTATTTAATAAAATACTAACATTCTTGCTTTCAGAGCACCTTTCCTTAAATAATAAAGATGTTATGCAATCCTCTGAATAAACAATGTGCAGCTATAGAATGGAATAACTAAAGGGGGAGTAGAAACGGGAACAGAAGACAGAAGAGAAAATGTATTTTCTTTCATATTTGAAATGAGATAAAGATGTAGGGATACAAAGAAGCAGAGGAGTTTAAAGGCTGTTCTGGATGACTGGCACAGATGAGCTGCAGCAAGTTTGTCTATACTGAGTTTTATCTAAGGTGAAAGGGAAAGAGACTACTTATAAATAAACACATACAGTGCCTAGATAAAAAACAAGCAAGACATCATAACTTGTGCTTGCAGGAATTATACTGTTATTTCTGCATAGGCAAAAGGAAGGTCTGGATATATTTTGAAATGGATGGAAACACAAATGTTTGACCTTGATGTTGATAGTTTGCTCCCTGCATGTCCGCAGTTAGTGGCCTTCTTCAAAGAAGAGATTTCTGTATACTTGGAAGAAACTAAACCCAACAGTTAATACTGAACTAGAATAAAAATTATATATAGCCAGTAAAATCTTAAAATGTATGGAACCAAACAATAAACAATAAAATGCTATCAGGGAACAAATCATAGAATCATAGAATGCTTAAGGTTGGAAGGGACCTCTAGAGATCATCTAGTCCAACCCCCCTGCACACGCAGGGTTACCTAAAGCACGTGGCACAGGACTGCATCCAAGTGGGTTTTGAAGATCTCCAGAGAAGGAGACTCCACAACCTCTCTGGGCAGCCTGTTCCAGGGCTCTGTCACCCTCACTGTTAAGAATTTTTTCATTAAGTTCCTGTGGAACTTTTGATGCTTTAGTTTCTGGCCGTTTCCCCTAGATCTGTCAGTGGCCACCAGTGACAAGAGGCCAGCACCATCCTCCTCACTGCCTCCCTTGAGGTACTTATATACACTGATCAGATCCCCTCTCAGCCTTCTCTTCTCCAGGCTGAACAGGCCCAGCTCCCTCAGCCTCTCCTCATAGGGCAGATGTTCCAGGCCTCTGATCATCCTTGTGGCCCTGCGCTGGACTCTCTCCAGCAGCTCCACATCCCTCTTATACTGTGGGGCTCAGAACTGGACACAATACTCCAGATGTGGCCTCACCAGGGCTGAGTAGAGAGGCAGGTTCACCTTTTTTTTTTTTATGCTTGTACTTCTATGTACAAACATGTTTGTACTTCTATGAATTTTCATCTGTATGGATGTGTCTTTAAGTGCTTAAGCTTCATCTCAGAGTTTAAACACTCCAAATATGTGTCCATTTCTTATGTGATGCTAGTCATTAATTGCATTCACATACTTGCTGGTATATTAGAGCTAACAAACTATTTTCTTCTTGTTTCCTTGGAGGATCTCAAATCTATTTGCTTGCATTTTAAAAAGAGTTAAAAATATACCCAATATACAAGAAGTATTTAAAAAACAACCAGTCAGTTCTTTTTGGAAGTAGCATTAGCAACATTATTGCAGAACATGTATTCATTTGCTCTTTGGAAAGCTATTTAACAGTTTGTGAAAAAATGCATTGGAGTGGTTTCTTGCCTCACTGATGTCTTCCTTATGAATAAGGCATAACCTAGGGGGACATTGTGCCAGTACTTGAGTCCTGACTATTTTTGCACCTAGCTAGGTCTTATGCAGAGAACCAGTCTTCAGCGTTGGCCTCATAGTCCATGAGGGCCTGAACTCAAGGAAAGGAGCTGGATCTTAATGAAGCTAGAGACTCTAAGTGCTCTAAGGAGCTCTAGAGCAGGCTGGCAAATAGACCCAGAAAGCCTCACGGAGTTTCATGGTGAGTGGCTTTCTGTTCCCTTCTGATATTCAAACACAATGTATAGGAACTTCAAGTCTGCAGATGATCTGAAGATGGCAAAGTTCAATTCCTAAGCTGTTGATACTGTTTTAAGAGTTTTCCTGCCAGAGAAACTGGTGTTACCAGTCTTGTTAAGGTGTGCATATGCATATTTATGCCAGCAAACTGCACTTTCATAACAAGTTTGTTGTCAAAACTGTGCTGATACCAACTTGTGCAATCAGCTCTGCAGACACTAGACACTTCCCATTGGCTAAAATGAGTCGCAGTGCAAAAACTGAGTGCTAAAAGATCGATATGTGCTTTTCCAAGAAGCTGAGAGACCAAGTCTCCACAAGAGTAATTAGCAGTTTAAATAATTAGCAGCTTCAGCTCTTTGAGACAATTGTCAGAGATTCACTCAAGGCTTGAGGATCCCCTGAGTTAGTATAGTTGAAGCAGAGCAGCGTGTGCAGTTGGTGGCACAGAGGGAATTGACTCAGCCATTTTTTACTCCACTGCTCAAAGGATGGGGTGGGCAGCATTTTGGTGTGGGTCCAAGCCAGTGTGTGCCAGAATGAGATACCATTGCTGTTCTATTTCCAGAGTTTAAAGCAGAAAAGACTAAAAAGAAACTAATTTTAGGAAATTTAATTTAAATAAAGTGATTAGAAGGAACCAACTTAAGTATTTCTTTTTTTTTTTTCCCCACTTGAATTTCTTTCACAAGATTCAGTCATCCAATTTGTTGGAGAACTTGAGGCCTTGCCCTAACTGGCAGTGAGGTGATCAGTAGAGTATCACTGAAATCAAAAGGTTTCCATGAGCTAAGGGAGAATGGAATGACCTCTCTTCATCAGGGTGAGAGAGAGTAGAATTTGTCTCTATGCTTTTTGGCCTGTTCCCGAAGATGCTTTATAACCTAGCAAATGAAAAGAAAACCGAAGGCCAGCAGGAGTCTTGGATTAGCACTGAAAAAAATGTGGATATGAAGCAAAAGAAGCAATGTCTGAAGAAGATTTTTCTTTCCATAGGCCTATTAAAAATAAGAAGTGAAAAGGTGAGTTCCACCAAAATACATTGGCAATATTTTTAAGTAACTCTTACTGGATGTCAGTTTAGGAAAAACAGCTTCCATCTAACTTTCTTATTTTGCTGTGAAAGAAAACTTCCCTGTACTTTTCAGACTAAATGAAAAATATTTTAAAAAAAGAAAAATAAACAAACAAAAGAGATGGCATACACACATTGATAAATGTATGCAAGTCAAATTTTGCACAGACTTAATGGAAATTGTTTTACAAATAATTTTTTTGGTTTCTTTTTTCCATGCATAATAGAAGTCTTTAAACATATATTAACTTGCAATACCCTGGAAGAAAAATTAGGTATATTGGTCTAAATCATTTAGTACTGTGAGGGAAAATCTGCAGATTTGTAAGTTCAGCTATAGGAAGACCCTCCAGTGTGTAACAGTGCTTTGGTGACACAGAAATGCAGAACAGTTCTCTTTCCATCCTGCTATGCAGTTTATAACTGTTGAAAAGATGTCATGATGAGGATGGCTCCTTTCTCCAGTATCCTCAGATACCAAAGAGCGCCCTTTTATTGTAGCTGGCAGCCCATTTAAGTGCCTGGAGCCTACTCTGGAGAATTGCCATCATATTTAAAAGTTCTAAAGTATTTTTTAATTCAGCTTTGCAGACTATTCCTTTATATTATCCTAAAGTACTGATTTATACTTCAAAACAAAAGAAAACAAAAAATTGTTTTCATAATTTTACTGAAATAAATCCTTTATTTATGAAATAAATCCTTTTTAAATGCTTTTTTTTCCTTTCATTTTCCATTGTAAATTATTATTTCTAGACATGTTATTAGTAAATAAATCAACATGTAAGTGTCTAGGAATTTTTGTAAGAGCAGAACTTTAAGAAAATATTTAAATAACTTCAAATTCAAGAGAGCTATATCACCAAGACTAAGACTTTCGGGACACATTCTGAACCCATCTTGGATGGCAAATACACTACATGCGTTACGTGGCTAGTATTTTAAATAATAAATGCTTACATTGAACAGCTCACAGATGATTTACACATGAAGAATTAGTTGCATGAGCCACTCAGGGGATAAATTTAAATAGTGAATAAATAGAGAACAGCCTAGGCATGCAGTGAACAATTTGAATAGAGAAAATAGTGTTCATTCTCTAAAGTATTTGCTCTACTATAGCGTTGAACCATTTGACATGTATATGGCAAGAGCGATGGCAACTTTGAGAGACTGAGGACACAAACTTCAAGACGACGCCTGTGAGGACAAAGATCTTAACCCAAACCTTTACCATGTTATTGAAAGAATAGATAGAGAAAGAATGACAATATCATGCATCAGCAAGCAGCATTTGAGTCCAGTGCTCCCTTCTTGGTAGCTTATGTTGCCATGACACCTATTCGTGAAGTGAGATGACTTCTGATTCGGTGACATTTTATAGTCACTTCACACTTTCACTGAACATGAGCTTGGTGAATGCAAGGAGGTAAAGAATGAGATCAAAGACAACTTCTCTGCTGCCAGGCATTAGATTTTACAAGCGGCACCAGACTTGGGACTGTCAGATGCCTGTCTGAATAACTGACAAGGCTACAAGACAGCGAGGGCAAAAGTCATTCTCAGCGAGACTATATTTAAAGCTGCTCACTTGATCAGGCTTCATAATCTGTGCAACTCGTCTAAGAATTATTTGAAAAATGCTGCCACATATTTCCAGTTTCAATCATCATTTTTTGTGCTTTTTAAACAACAAGAACTACAACAAAAAACAGTTACGCACAAAGCTAGCTATAGAGAGACTTCTATTGTACTGATGAAAACAAAATAGTCTACCTAACATTTAGCAAAGCTAATTCAGAAACCATCTGCAGTCACAAAATTTCCATCTGGCCATATACATTTAAAAGAATTAGTTCTCTTTATGATCTGAGATTGTGCTTTACTTGGAGGCCTATCAAGGCCTAGATTAGTTGTGCACATAATGTTAAATTCCAGTCAACACTTAGTCATAGAAATCTATACTATTATCCAAAACATTTGATGACTCTCTGCCAAATCACTAAGGGGGTGTCAAGATCATGGGCCAAATTCTTCTCCACATGAGCATACCCCCTTTCTGCCAAAGTCAGTGGGAGAAGCATACCTACATTGCAAGGCAGAGAGCTTGACAAAGAAACAAAGATAGATTTCTATAGATATTTTCTCCTAGGACCGTGTTCTTTGTGGGTGTTATTTGTTTTATTATAAGCCTATAAAGCTGCAGGATATTGAGAAAGTGATGTAAAAATAGATATTGAATGAAATTATAGTTCCACTAGTCATTGGGAAAATTCTTATTAACTTCCTTAGAGTCAGCTTCCACCTACAACACAATGTCATGCATTCTTGGTGACACCTAAATAAAATGTCCTTTGTTTTCAATTCAAAACATGAGCTTGTTTTGTTTCATTTTTTAGCTGCCAGCTTTCTTGTCTCAGCATGGTAGCTGGAATACAAGCTGTTTTCTTCTCTGCATCTTCTATTATTACCTGTCATAAAGAATCCACAATTAGGGTTTAGTTGGCAATTTCCCTGCTAATACATAAGGCATCTGAAAATCCAGATTGTTCTTCCAAAGCTGTTTTAGTTCTAGGTTGCCAATATAATAGCTTTTTGCAGTTGTGTTTGAATAGCAAGTGGATGTGTAACTCAATCTGCCCTGCCAGTTTGGAAGCCCAATGAAGTCCGTGGGATGGACTCCTGCCTAGTAGAAAATGAATATACTCTGTGATGTTGCTATCATTTAATTTCTACAGTTTGCAGTTGGATTTACTGCAGCAGCTACTCCACTCTACTTGATCTCCGTAGGAAGTTTTTGAATGACTTGTACCTGCAGAGGCCCCAGGAAGAAGCTGATCATCTAAAATACTTTTTGAAAGAAAATGAAACTGTAAAGAATCCAAAGTAGAACAAAAAACATGGTAGCATTTCTACAGTACCCAAGAATCTGCTGAGAGACTCCTTTTTGTCTACTGAAGAGTGAGAAGTGGAAGATGGAAGATGATGAGAAGGTAACAGCATCAGGCTATTCTAAGTATAAAAAGAAAGTATTTTTGTTTTCTGGATTAGACCAGTAGGTGCCCATGGAGCAGGAAGTGACTTGCTCCTCAGTAAGTCTTCTCTGGAGTTTAAAGTACACATAGAAATACATTCTCTATACTTGGAAATATATATCTTTATACATGGAAAATGTTAATTTGTCTTTCGTCATCTGGCATTGATTGCAAGGTGCTTACAGAGCAGACAAACTAGCTGACCTATACCTTAACCCCTATAGCTTTTCAAGAAGGCTAGTAGGATTATAAGTGGAAGGTATCAGAAACCTAAATGCTCTTTTTGTGATGCTTCCAACTTGGTTTCTGTCCTGCTGGAATGAAGTCAAGTTAAAATGTTTCTTTTCACCACAGAATGTCAACATCAAATTATAGTTATTATTTTGTATAGAAAATTTCCACATCAATCCACACAAAGTTGAAAACAAAACAACCAGGAAAAATTAAGCAAATCTTTCACATTTTTTCCAATTAAAAATGTTATTAATATAAACCCATTCCAATGTGACTTATATTTCCCTTAAACAACTGTTCTCATATTGTACTGCTTTTTTTGTTTGTTTCTTTTTGTATTATTGCTCAAATAATTTGATATTGTGATTCCTGCTTATATGACAACATAAGGGATTGAAGACAGTGACATCTATTAAAATAGCTAGTGTCAGAGTTTGTGCTGTGCTTACCTCATCCTGAGGCATTTTTCCGTGATCTCTTTGAATTAATTTAATTTGAAAAATGTTGTTCTGGAGTTAAAATATACTGAGTAATTGGCTGGTTTGGGGTAATGAATAGCAAGAAATAAATTCAACCCTTTTCATCAAGCTACTAAGTGTTTTGTTTATTTAGAGGAGGAAACTGCATGCCTAAAGAAATGCTAGGAATTCTCAAGATCATAGAGCATTTTCTCTGACCAGTAGCAAATATTAAAAATAAGCAAATAACTCTCTAGAAATAATGTAAATTTCTCTTCATGGAGAGGGAAAAGACTTGAACCAAAAAGTGATCATATATTTCTTATGAGGAGAAGGGCCTACAGTCGGACTTGACAATCTCAAAGGCCTTTTCCAACCATAATGATTTTATGATTTCCAAACAATGAAAAGCTAATTTACTGTCTCTTTAGTTAATAGTAGCAGTTTATTTTACATTAAGTGTGGAAATCAGTGGCATATTTTGTTCTCAAGAAGCATGATGGTGATCATGAGCTATCACACAAGCAGTTCTGGCTAGTTTGATAAACAGCTGTGGAACTTTCCTTTTAATGAGGA
Source organism: Tinamus guttatus (assembly GCF_059628265.1). NCBI lineage: Eukaryota > Metazoa > Chordata > Aves > Tinamiformes > Tinamidae > Tinamus > Tinamus guttatus. The sequence goes on along the minus strand of NW_028288601.1, from coordinate 212,805 downwards.
TCTCTCTTGATGACGGGTTCTGGGCTGGAGCATAATCATGTCTGTCCCTAAGCATAGAATATTGTGCCTTAAGCTGGCATCACAGCAAATCTTTACTGACTCAGTTCAGGAGGACAGCACTATTTCTTTCTTCTGCAAGAACAAATTGCTCCACAGTAGGCACAGTACAAACGCACAACGAGAACTAGCATCTGAAAAGGGCATATGCTAAATCAGATCAGACAAAAAGTAAAGCACAAGGATTATTTCTATCTTAAAGATGGGAAATGGAATACAAAAATAAGAGACTTGTGAGAGGCCTCATAAGATCTCTTCAGCAAATCTGTAAAATGAACCTACCGTTCCTCACCTTCAACTCAAAGACACAGGAAATTTCATGCTCTCTGAGCTTAAATTATTGGAGAATGGTTATTGATCCATTTTCTGTCATTTTCATGGAGTATCATTTATTTTTTAATAGAATCAATGACAATGAGCAGCAAAATGATCTTTCTCCGCTGCTCTGAAAAAGCAGAGTTTATACATGAATTCATAGCATAGATATGACTCACTTTTTTACAGAAGTGTTCCCTGTTACTTTTGCATGTAAAACTAGTTTCAGCTGTATATTCTTGATTTATAGTGATTCAAAAGATTGCAAAATATGTTTAGTTGAGGCTTATTTTATTTAACTTTAAATGTTACTATAGATCTATCTTAGTAAATCTGTGGCCTATTTCAGTAGACTTGCGTGACTTACTCCGGTGAATAAGCCATCTCAGTATTCCAAGTTCTAGTGCCCTATTTTCTGCTTCCCTATATCATATGCATAGGGCCATAGATAAATAGCATATCTGTCTTTGTATGCTAGGAAGATTTTTTGAAAGGCTCTGTTTCCATCCTGAACAATTAAGAAGATCATCTAGTTGACACATATGTAAATGATCTGAACATCTAATTGGGGGAATAGAGTTCTTTGAAGGTGCGCATATATTCCTTCTAAAACAGTTCCTGGGAGGAGAAACATTAAAATTTTTTAAGCAATGCTAAAACAGACATAATATAAAAAAACAGTCCCCTATAAACAAAAGTGCCTTTTTATCCCCATATATATCAAATTCCCTGTCTTGATTTGTAATCTACATCTGCAGTGAGGGGAACTATAAATGAATTACAAATAATGAAACAAACTTCCAGGGTGCTGATTTTCCCTGAGGTATTACTGCTCTGAGAAATATCTGCGTGTGCGTATGTGCGTGTGTGTGTGTGCGTGTGTGTGTGTATGTAAGAAAAAAAAAAAAGTTTTAACTGAGGCTAAGAGCAATAGTGAGGGGAATTATGTTTTTCAGAAAAAGTCTGTTCAGACCTAGTGAAACAAGAAATATAAAAAGCAAAACGGAATGAAGTCTCCTAGAGATGTCTCAGAGTGTCTGGCCTAAGGCACTGCTTGCCTTTCCCCTACCAATGGTCTCATCAAGCCTGTCCCTCTGAGAACAACACAGACCCAATTTGGAAAGAAAATGTCAGTTCCACAAAGATAAGCTGCTTCGTTCTGGCAGAGACTGCATTGCTCAGAGTGGCATTTCAGGGAAGGAGCGAGACAGTCTATGAAGATTTTCAAGGTACCTTTCTATTATGATCCCATTGGTTTATTTTAAGGTACATTGATTTCCTTTCTCTCCACATACACACACACAGACACACACACAGTGTGCATTAATATGTCATTTTTAAAATAGTTTGATTTATAATACCTTATTGAGAACTGTTATACAATATCAAATACTGTATCGAGAACATGTGTTGGGGAATGAGCTTTGAGTCAGAAGCCAAAGAACAGTTCTGTGAATGCCTTTTCAAGATGGAAAGTGCTAAATAAAGGTGAAAATATTCTTGCAATAGAACTGTTAGAAATTATTATTACCAAATCAGTCATTTACGTCAGTTACTATTAGCTAGTATTCACTATTCTGCTAGTTAGGAAGGTATGTGTTATTTTGCGCTCCTCAACTACAGTAATTGCTGCCAGATGGATGCAATTTTAAGATGATTATTTGTAATTCTTCCTTTGCCCTCAGTATTTTATTCTGAAACAACTGCAATTAAGATGTTGCTCAGTAGTTTTTGCTGAGCTATATTCTTTTCATGCTCACCCCAGGTTAAAATGGGGTGAAATTTGGCTAAGAAATATAGCTCTTCCTTTTTGATGCCTTGGTATTTTTACGTTTTAAATCAGAAGAGTCAGAGAGATGATTAATGGTACAGTATGATAGCACAGACCATTAACACTGACGCAAATCTAAGTGCACTGCCATGTTCCACTACATGCAGGTAGGTCACAGTCCAGTCCCCATCTGTATAAGCAGAGGTCTCGTGGCAGCAAGACCAGTGGTACCTAAGTGAGGTGAGATTTTAGTGATGAGATCTATTTTCTTTGTCCCATACATGTGAACTGATTTCACTGAACCCATTGGGTGCCAAATGCACCAAAGACAACCAGTAATCCAGAGGACCAACAAGGTAAAACTCAAGGTGTGTCTACTGGTGTCTCACTAGTGGTAACTCTTTCTGATATACTTGCTTTTCGTGATCTGGAAGATCAGAATTGGAAAGTAAAATCTGCAGCATATCTTAGTATAATGCACAGATGTGGTTTCATTACGTGAAAAAGAAAACAAAGTGTGTTTGATTTTTTCCTGATGTTAACACTGGTCCTCGTGACTTGATACTATGACTGTGATGTGACTGGACAGCCTTCCCAGACAGCCAGTAGATCTAGCTGCTATTGAGAAAAGTCATCATTACAGATAAATATTTAACCATAATGCTCCCAGTTTTATACATTGATGTAGAATGATTTTAGGCTGGCTAAAATCTCTGCGATGTTTCAGCCATAACCCACTAATAACCATTATGCATATATACCCAATTTAACCTGTATTTCATGAAGTAGAAAGATTTCTAGCAACTGAACAAGAAGCTGGATTATATTAATAGATATTTAATAAAATCATATCATATAAAACCCAGCATTGTTATGCAGCAGTTCAAGAAAAATTATGATTTCCAGGCATATTGACAAATTACTCTTTCAACTCTACGCCCTCTGAGCTTACCATATTTGATTCTTTTTCCATCTTCTCAATATGGTGTGTTTCTTATAAAAACGATTAGTTTGGCAGAAAAAAAAAAAAGGATTGATATTGGAATGTACAACTGAAGGAAGAGCTCTTTGTGAATGTTTAATTCCTATCTTTTGCCTAAAAATGAAAATATAGGAATAATTAAAGTTTAGTTTAGCCATTGAAAACTTCTAAATTTAGTTTTCTTACTATGTTTTTTGTGTTATCCTGTTGCCTACCTTAGCCATAAAAATGCAACATTCTTTTACAAAAGTATAATGTTACAATAGAAAATCCCATTTCAAATCTCCTTGTATAATGGCCCAGATCCCCCGTGTTTCATGAACTTGCTCAGGACAGTGCATCTCATCAGAGGAAAAGAATTACTCAGTAGGTGTCAGATTCTGATCTAACTAAAAGAGTAGGCAAAGGGGAAATAGCCACTGTCTTTCTGCATCTGCAGATCTATCTGAACTGGAACTGGTTTCACATTTTTGGGGTTCTTTCCTAGCTTTTTTCTTCTTCTTGACTCATCCAAAGAATATGAGCAAGGAAAAGAATACGAGAAAGGAATGGCTGGAGCCTGGGCCATGCCTTTTTCCACAGTTTGTCAAAAGCCAAAAATGGGAGCAAACATGGGAACTGAGGTTCAGAAGCTCTGCCTTCTTGCTCGGCACTTTTCTTAGGCTGCAACACCAGCTGCAATACAGTCTGTCAGGCCACTTAACATGCAGATTTGTTCCAGCCCTCATGCAGGCCATGCTCCCATTTAGGTAAAAATGAGCTTTGTGAATCTACATGATGGAGGATGTAATGACTCTGGTTCAGCAAAGCCCTTGAGTGTATATTTAACTGTACTTGCATTAGGTCCATCCTCATTCAGGAAAGTATCATTCACAGGGGGAATTCTGAACAAACACTTGAGCGCTCTGCTGTATTAAGGCTGATATTACAAAGATCTTGCTAACCTTTATTACTTGAATGCACTACGGGATTCAAAAAAATTATGGTCAATCTATAATGTACTGAGGTTCTAGTTAGACACTGATTTAATGACATTTTAGGTTTGAGAATGCTTTATTACAGCCTATACTGTAAGAAAATGTCTTCACTGCATTCAGATTGGAAGAGTTTAATTAAATCTTGATTTAATGGACTTCTGTGGGGTATGAAATTTACCCCACAACGTGAAAGCCAGAGAGTGAAAGATGGCAGAATGTCAGATGGATTATGTAAGGCATGCAATTCAAAGAGCACTTTAATTTACTATCCTGCAGAGGCTGTTTATACATTCTGTTTATACAGCAAGACAGTAATGATGCTATCTCGCTTGTGTTTTATTTTGAACACCCTAGGTTTATGTATTAAAACAAAAATTTGACCAAGTCAAGATTTTTTTTCCTGGGCACTACACCTGAATGAATGATCTGGGATAAAGATTTGTGTTACTTTTTATTTTAGATCAGTATGCTTAGTATTCAACCCAACTAGCAGAATAAATTGGTGGAGACTTTCAGCAAGCAGAGACAAGATAAATGTCATTTGAAAACTGCTCGTTTTATCACAGAGGACAAGATGAAAATGAGATGTGTTGAGAAAATGTCAGTTAAGATCCTTGTAGCATAGTTGGTGATACTGTATCTTATAACCCATGTATGCTCACACTCTTGATGGCAGTGCATCACATTAAGGTGCAAAAGTTTCAAGCCTGTAGGCAGGTTTCAGAAATGGTCTGCTCCAAATGTTCACTGTGTCAGTAGTGTGAATGATTATTGGGTATAGGGAGCCACTGAATGGCAATGACTTCTCCTTGAAGAGTTGATGTGTGTGTTTCATCTATTTCTCTAACAACTTTTTATAGCTTCAAAGCTGCAGGGGTGGAGCTATGAGAGATATTATAAGTCAGGTTAGAGTGTTCAGAACAGTCTTTGCTCCAACACTTCTTAACTTACAACCTCTTGGCATCAAAAGGAAAACTCCTCAGCAAGGGTATCTAAGATCTCTTTCCCGTCTTATTTCTTATTCTTCCTTCTGTGGCAGGAATAGCATTACTTGACTCTCCTCTTCCTCTTACATAATCAAAACACTCATGTACAAGAGCTCATGATGTGGTGACAAGTCTTTGTGTGTCCCTAATGGTAAGCAGGAGAGAAAAATCTACATTATTTTCCAAATGCTCTCACATCTCATTCCCTTTATGCCTGAACTGTCCAAGCCAACCACGTGTTCCCCTAAACTCCTCCTAAAAGAGTTCACTGCAACAAATAGACACCAGATCAACCAGATTTCTATTCTGCCCCAGATTCCTAAAGGTGTTGTATCTCCTTTTTAAGCCTCCTTCACAGTTGAAGGGTCTATAAAACTCATCCTCCAGGTTGCCTAATGTCATTTAATCTAGTTAATGTTCCCCATATCTCTGTGACAGCCTGTTTAGCACAGTGATATTATGCCAAGAAATGGACAGGACCTATTTTACAAGTATTAAATTCATGTTAGTAAGAGATGAGCATTTCAGCACTGTATATCATAGTTGTGAAAAGAGCTTCTGGGGGCAACACAGGCCTCCAACTCCTGCAGATACTTCTGAAGATCTTCATGGTCAGGAATTTATCTGCTGAGGAGTCAGGGAGTCACAGTTCCTGGGAAAACTTTAGTCTTCTCTGATAATTACCCTTTCCTGTTGTTTTCACAGGAAAGGTATTAACATACGGTGAGCATTTTTTTTTAACGGGACGCTGATGTTGAATAAAAGAGACCTTCCTGGTTCAGTTGCAGACTTTCTAGCTAACATTATACAAGTTACTTTAAAGGTGCTGCGACTCATATCTTTGTATGTAACATGAGCATAAATAATTTCACATGCACCCTATCTGTGTGGTAGGGTGGTCTGTGGTGGGGTTAATATACCCACCATCTGCAAGTTGATCACTTATTGTTGACTCGAATCAGTATTTGTGCCTTGATGAGTAGAAGAAGAGTTAGAATTTATGTGCAGATTTCTGATCTCTTCTACTGAATGATTCTTCTCCTATCTAATCAAATTCCTTAAAGGAACAAGATTTTCTCGTAATTGTAGACAGTTCTTCTGCTGTCACTAGCATATAGGTAACAACAAATATAAGCAAGAGTAATTTATCCACTTTTAATTATGGCTACATAGAGTCTATGCAATTTCTACTAAGCAACCTGGGACTAAAAATATGTAAAATGGTCCATCAATACTCAATGACTGTCACGAATCACCTGACTCCTCTCAAATGGAAACCTAAACTCAGTAGTTTTAGGCTAGGTCATCAAATTTTGTGTGTGTTTGTGTCTGTGTCATAAACCAATACCTGAAGGACTTAATCTGAGAAAAGCAATTGTGACCTTAGTCTTAACAGCTACGTAAGTGCCACAGATCCTAGCTTTGCTGGAACTGAGATACCCATTCAGCATAAAAAGTTTTTCTGGCTATTGAATTCTAAACAGACAAAATCACTGCCAGTCCATTCTTGTCTTCTGCTCCCTAAGAGTCTGATGGGCTTTGCTTTCTGTTTTAGAGCAACAGTACATGGTAATTTGGAGTATGAACAAGCTAAGGAGTAAAATCAGCTACGAGATGATTTTGCACAAAAAAAAAGAGGGACTGTTATAAAGGCTATTTGTCCACATTTCTATAAATAGGGTGCAATACACCTGATTTTAGAATGAAATCAATGGACATCTCTCTGTAAAACATAGGGGAGCATATCACCTCAAACACTTAAAAGCTGTCATTAGAGTGATACTATACACTGTTTTTGTTTCAGTCAACTTAATTGGAGTGATCCAAGTGACAAAGCAGTGTAAAGTGATGGCATCAGCAAAGAAAGGTGAAAACAACTTTCTTCTGTGAAAAGATTTGTTAGCAATGGAATTTTTCCATTTCCCAAAGGGTGCTGTGGCAGAAGTGATTTAGTCAATACCGTTTAGCTCAACTGATATTACTTGAGACTGACTGAAAAAACATCTATGAGGTAAAGGAGTAATCCAGCTTCTAAAGCTATTCACATTTCTGTTTATTTGTCCAAGACTGCCACCTTATCCCAGCACATAAGTAATATTGAAGTTTAGGGGTAGTATACTTCTCCTTTTGAAACTGTGCCAACTTATTTCTCTTGCTATAAGCAGCCACGGGATGAAGTGCAGTTTCAATTTTATTCATAATTTACCTAGGCTGAATTGGAATCAACGGCCTGAATTCTGATCTGCTAACATGTGTGCCATATTTTTTCTGCTACCATATGTATGTACTATACAACACTGTTTTAGTGATACATGGAATTAAGGAATGAATAAATTCAGCCATTTAAATACGAAATACTCAACTAAGCAAACCATAGCTCTATCACATGTTCAAAAGCATATGCATAAAATCAATCATTTCCAATCAAGAAACTGTAACCCTCTTAGTGTTTCTACCATGTTTCCCCGACAGAGACTCCCTTCCACCATCAGAGCTGTATAAAAAGGACTTAGTATAAATGAATCTTTGTACTTACTTTCTTTTCTTCAATGTCAATAGTATGACATCCAGTTAGTTTTCATCTCACTGTGTGACTAATATTTTTTGGTCAAGAATCATTTTTAAAGCTTCCAGTAATAAGAAAGAAAAAATAAGTTTTCCCTCAAAGAAATCAAACAAAATCAAATTGATGACTTTTGCTCATGATTCCAATAATTTAAATTTAAAAATCCAAAGCTCTCATGACTATAGTTAATTGTACTTTGGAGATGGAGTTTCAGTATTTAACTTTGTTCAATGTAAGAAAAACTTTCAGGCATACTGTTTTTTTTTTCTTTTAGTATTTTATCATATCTCTTTTAACTATGGGGAAACAGGAAGATAGGAAACACATTTCAGAATCAGCCAGTTGAGACAGCAAGTAGTTAAGTGAAAAAGAGTGCCTTAATGCTGCAAAGATGTAAGCATGTGCTAGAATGTATGCATGAATAGTCCCATGTGTAAAGTTAATTGCCTAGATCAGCACGTAATGATGATGCAGCACCATAGTACAAATAAACTAAAGTGATTACATGGGCAAAGACTGTATCTTTTCATTTTAAAAGGATAGTGATGAGAATATTACATTTCCTTCCTGCCTTTATTTGAAAGGGTGCAAAACAGAGATAACTCACACAGCTCCTCTTGGACGGTGTTCTTAACTGTGACTGAGGTCTTGCTGAGCTTTTCACCTCTCTGAAGTCTGCAGATTAGAAAGCAGGCACCAAGAGCATCTCTTCTTATGTTACCGGGCTCCAGTTTTATATCCCTGTTCTAATAACTGTCACATCAAGTAATCTCCATCTAGGACACACTTTTCACAAGGTCTCTTTCCCCCATCTTTCTGACAGCTTATTATGACTGAAATGGAAATGTTACATAAAACAAGCTGTTTATGGAAATTTTACTTCTGTCACATGAGCTCTATCCTGATATGGCATGTGCTCTATCTAGCTTCAAGTATTAAACATATTAATTATATCTGTCATTACGCAATTCCCCTCTTATCACCACTGGTTTTTATAGTTCTGGTAGAATACTCTGAGCAGGAAAATCATCGTACCTTAGCACACTCCAACGTTTATAGCAATCTGACATAATAAGGATACTGTCATTGCAGAAACACCTTCCTACACCCATGTGGGTACTTGAAAATCTGTGCTTTCTCCATCCTCCCACATAAATATAGTAACTTGAGAACTTTTATGCTGTGCCTTGATTTTTAATGATAAGAGATGTCAGGTACCATTTAAAACATGAGAGATGAAAAGGGGACAATTTAGTTTTAACTGAAACATAGCTTTCCTTTAGATGTAAAGTAGTCACCCATTCTACTTCTGTGAATGGAGAAAAGTGTGAGAAAATATAAAGCAGGCAAAGGTTTGAGGTGGCAAATGGTTAGATCCTAAGTATAGTTAGGTATCTAAGTACCCCTTTATTCATTCTCACACCTACAGAATATAAACAAGTTAGCAGGGTAGACTTTGACACCAATGTAACTCCACTCAAACAATGAAATATGCAGAGTTACTAGAAATGAGACCTGGACTCTGGCCTTTAATGGCAGACCTAATCTTCTCAGCATATATAATACATGTATGTAGATTCTTCTCTTACACTTTAGCATCCCATATCTTCTCATTACTGTAGTTTAAGGGCTGTCTTCTCCAGGCATAAGACAAAGGTTTTTTGGTCAGGGCTCTGAGGATTTCATGCTCTAGACTCCAAATTGTGACATAAAAAAAAAAAAAAAAAAAAAAAAAACAGACAAGTCCAGATTGCTTGTCTGGATTCTGATGTCTGTGTGCAGAATATCTATACAGGGGGAGGATTCTAGATTTTTGCATACAAAGAAAAAATAAGTTCCATACATGTTAGATTTAGAATATAAAATTAGAACATAGCTAGAGCAAATTAGCTGCACCTTGCAGGATGTTGGTGGTTTTGAATCATGATCTAGATCATGTCCTGCTAGTAATAAAACTACTTGAGGGTTGATGATCCATGTTTAGGAGAACTATGGTGCTAAACTGAATGTTTATGGGTTGCCATATTGTGCAGCACTTGTCCATTGTTAAACTGCTGTCAGAGTGCCCAAGCATCCTCCCTACCTGTGCCACAGAATTAAAGATTAGTACCAAAAGCAATCCAATATGGTGCGAGTGGCAGTTCTGCATTTCTTTGTTGTATTTTTGTTGTTGCTCATTCACTTTAGGGCTGACATAGTTCTGGCTGTTGTAGGTACAATCAGAATGGCTACAGTAGCTGCCTATGTTAGCAATAATGTTTTGGAAGAGCAGACAGAGTTTTGCAGTACTGAGAAATGGTAGATTCTGGCTCTTTTGCTAATACAGGAGGAGAATGGACTTTGTCCTGTGTTTTGAGAGCAGCACATGGAAGGAGGGAGGCCTCTTCCCCACGGAAGGAGACTCACCTCTCACCTGCCTTGGCAGCACATGCTGCAGTTGGCCCTGCTACTAGTGTCCCCTTCCTGCCGCCGGGCCGGTGGGCGCCGCATGGAGTCGGGGGGAGCTGGGAGGCCGGAGGCAGGGAGCTGGAGGAAGGTGCTGTGCCTTGTGGCTCTGGGGCGGAGCTGCCGTGGGGCCTTGCCTGTGCATTGCATCAAGATTCACACATAAATATAGCCAGAGCGGGCTCGCCACATTTCTCTCTCCCACCCCACCCCCCCCAACCCAAGAAGAGAGAGGAGGAGGGGGGAAGGAAATAATAACAATAATAATAAAAAAGAAGCAGCAGCAGCAGCAGAAGAAGAAGAAAAAATCCCCGTGAGGTCATTCCAATGAGAGCGCAGGAGGCGAGCAGGCAAGGTCGCCTTTCGCGGAGGAGGCGCCGCCGCTGAGCGGCGCGCGGCGCTGCAGCCGCCTGCGCCGGGCGCGCTGTCCCCGCCGCGGCGGCGGCGGCACCTTGGAGAGCTCCGCGCTCGGGGCTCCGCGCCCGGGGCGCCGCGCTCGCCGCCGCCCCGCGCCCCTGCGCAGCGCCCGCCGCCCGCGGATGCGGCGCCTCGCCCCGGCTGCCGACGGAGGAAGAAAAGTTTGGGGGCGACTTGGGGCGTCGGAGGCGCCGGAGGAGAAGGCGGATGCGCGGTTTCCCCGGCTGATCGGGAAGGAAGGATGACCGAGGAGGATGTGCACCAGCAGCCAGATCATCGGGAGCCTCCTGGTGCTCTCCGTGCTGGAGATAGGGTTAGGGGTGTCCAGCGTGGCCGTGGGGGCGGTCAGTTTCAGCCTGGTCCTCACAGAGCATAAACCGCAGCTGGGAGACTCTTCTCCGGTATGGAGCGGGGTGTGTGTACGTTAGCCATTTCACTCTCTCTTTAACTCTTTATGGTGATGATCAGCTCGTGCTAAGGCATCCCCTCCCTTCCCTTCCGCGCGTGCATGCTGCGCCGGGAGCCGCACCAGGTCCATTTCCGACGTGCATGGGGTAGAGTCTGCATCCTCGTGGGGAGGGAGAGCTGTGTGTGTGTGTTGGGGTGGGGGTGGGGGGCCCTTCTCTTCTCCCTCCTTTTCTTTTCTCATTTTTGCTGTAAACAATTGAACTTTGTGCAAACCGATTTCCTCACCTGGGGAAGCCTGATGCCTTGAGCGTTTCGTGTATTAAGGAGCTCGGACCGTAGCTCGCAGTCTTTGAATTGACTATGAGTTTTGCTTTTAGAAACAACAGCCTTGTCCCTTATGACAAGACTGCCAAAAGGTGCTTCAAGTAATGCCAAGGATATGTTAGCTGAGTTCTGAGCTCTTCGGAGGAAAGAGAGGAAATGGTCAAGCAAAGGAAAGATATGTTCTCGTGATCTAGGCACCCTGAGCCTCCGGTAAATTGGTCAGAAAAATCAAACACCAATAGTGGGTTAACAAAAGAACTGTTCTGGTCATAGAGACTAGATGATCGTAGAGACCATTTCTCACTTCTCAAAATCCTTTTTTTTTTTTTTTTCAGTTCAATATATACATGTTTTTAGGAAGTGTTTTCCTCCAAATGTTTATTTATATTCTTGAAACAGGAGTACGAAATATTGAATATTCAGCCTAAACATGAGTGGGCATTTTTGAACTCTAAAGCTGTTTTGGCCAGCTTGGATTCAACAGCAGAATTTCTAAAAGGATTATTTGCTTTGCTTGAGATATGATGCCAAACACGCACAAAAAAATCCTCTTGGTTATTCAGCAGTGGAATCTCATGTAATTTATAGATCATTCTGACAAAGTGGTCCATGTAATGTTCCCATTGTCAATAATTATTAATTATTGACAACTGTAGTGTCATAAGTATCTGTGGCAGTATATAAGTACAGGCATAATTCTGCACTGCAGGACGGGTAAGATAAGACAATCAAGACAAAATAATACTGGACTCTGGCTAAGAGATAACAAAGCTATCAAAATCACTTCTTAGAAGTGAGATTTATGGTGATTGCTGATGAAGAAAAAAGGTTACTCAAAAAGCATACATCTGTCTGAAGTTTTAATTACAGAGGGTAGTATCTTGGGTTTCACTGAAATCCAAGTTCTGGCTATTCAGTGATAATAGTATTTTATGCAGCAGTTGCATTTTGTGACAGTGCAATCACAGCTGATACCATCTCATGATGATGCATATTTCCTGCACAACTGTCCCATTCATTCTTATTTTTTCTGTTTGCCCTAGAGTTTGTACTAAATAGCCACAGATTAAGATCCTATTACATTAGATGTTGGCTCCTATGATCTTATAATCAATATATAAAACAAGGTACAGAAGTAGGATACAAGGAAGTGAGACAGCATAGAGAAACAACACACTAAAACTGATTGATATAACAGGTGGTTGCATTAACATACCAGCAGTCTGACTGATTTAAGATTTTTTTAGTAAAGTTTTAGAGAGGAATAAGACAGAGGATAATGAAATGATTTTGCAGATATTTATAGGAAATTGTCTCCCAAGTGTGAGGGCAAAAGCACAGCAGGAAATCCAAGGGGACTTGTTTGGTTATGTAACAGGTAGGTGAAGGATGCCTGCACCTAGAGCCAGCCAGAGGCAGGAATCATTTGCTAGAAACAGAGCAAACACAGCAGAGAGAGGCTGCAAAGCAACTGGAAAGTGAAAGCAAGATGCTTATGTTTCATGCAGAAGACGAGATGGGAAATCACACGAGTATGCAGAGTGGGGTGACAAGGCTATAAGGGTTTACTTATTTTGCCTTGAACTAGAGATCTTTGGTCAAAATGGTAGCAATTACAGCATCCTCTTTGTACCACTCTAGCAATTCAAGTTGTCTATTAGACTGTGTTCTTTGGCCCTAGAGGACTCGTAGGTCAGACAGGGCAAGAAAGGGGCCAGAGACCTACTGTTCTCCAAGGATGCTTAGGGCCATGGGTAACTAGACCCAAGTTAAAACAACCTAAACTCACTTAATCTTCACAATCGTGATAATGCGAAAGCGGCACAGACCTCCTTTCTGCCCACTGAATCTTACACTGGGCTCGTGCACTGGATCTTACACTGGGCTCATGCACTGGATCTTACACTGGGCTCGTGTTGGCTACATTAAAGGATTTGTCTTGCAGAAGGCTTTTTTTTTTTTTCTTTTTTTTTTTTTTTCTTTTTTTTTTTTTCTGATTCACAGCTGTTGAATCAAGGTCTTCCTTTGAGAAACGAACGAGAAATAGACAGTGACCTTAGAGGAGAAACTACTACTCTAATAAGCCAAGATGTAAAACAGTAAAGTCCAGAAATGCCATGACTCCTCTAGTAATTTATGTGGAATCGACTGAAAACCTTTGACCTTGTTCTGTCCTTACTTATATGGGTGGAACTCAGCAGAAGCCCAAGTTCATAAGGAAATGGATGAAGATAGCATCACCATGGAAACCTTAACTTCAGTTCTCCCATCTTAAAATCATGCACTACTTGTGTTCCTATGAGGTGTCCATTTGAAGTACATTAGCTTTCTTATTTAAAGAAAGGGTTGTTCTTTTTGTTCACAGTCTCCATTCACCCAAATAATTTACCAACACACCTAACTTTAAGCATGTGAAACTCTCCCATGGGATTAGAGATGCAAGTGAAGCTAAGCATGGGCTGAAGTGCTCTTATGCATTATGTATGAGCAAGCCAGAGAAAATAGAATAGACAGCAGTGGAGAAGTGGAAAGCCTAGCGAATGTCTACATCAAAATTGCATGGAAATTGGGAAAGCAGATTCTAAATCTGTTGTTCTCACTGAAGTTGACCTGGACTGAGGTAGTAAGAGTTATTTAATAGCCAGAAGAAAACAAGCGAGTGTCATGCATTTCTCAAATTATCTTGAGTAAGTGAGATGGCTTTCTTATTATTTTACATTATATCTCATCTGTTCTTTCAAAAAACAGGCCACAAGTTATTAGATATAAAAAGTAAAATAATCCCATAAATGAAAATGAATGTGTTATCAATTTCTAGTTTTTATTTATGTTTATTATGATTGTGTTGATATAATCTACTTCACTGGCTAGACTTAGTATCTCCCACTAACCAGAAATCAAGGTTTATTTCTTAGGTCCACCATTCCAATTCAATCATGTGATGTGCTATAGCACATATCTAACCAAAGAGCCTGGCCCACTGAACCATTAACATCAAAACACCAACATGGTATGAGTGACAGCAAAGGCTTTTGGCCAAATTAAAAAAAAAAGAAAAAAAAAGGAACATAATCTTTTAAACAGTATTCAGATTTTTAAAAATTGTTAAATAATCTCCATTGAAGGCATGATTTCATGATTGTATCAGTATAACTATGATTCGTGATTGTATACTCACAAACATATAAATACACATGGCCCTAATCCTTATTTAATGTGCAGAAATGAACAACTTTTTATAAATAAGACTCCCACACAGAGATAGAGAGAATGAGAAGAAAAAAATACATCTTTAGTCAAATGTGATATTTATCTTCACTTACAAGGAAGATACATGATTGCTCACTAAGCAGCTCAAGAACTATAGTTTCTTCCTTCATGAAGACAAATGCCTAACTGCATCAGCAATATGCATTCTCTAGATGTCGGTCTGGCTGGCTGTAGAGGCATAGTTATTGTTTCCATGATTTGTGGTTGTAGCACAGTGGAAGTCTGCCTACCCATTAGAAATCTGCATTTATAGTTTGGCAACAGACATTTTCTCCAAGCTGGCACTTAAAATACTTGATTTCAATGACTGCTCCATCCAAGATTTGAAGGTTCAGTCTGTATGAAAGTTTCCCAGAGCAAGAATATGATGTTGGATTGTTGAATCAATGCTGGTGGTCTAAAATTTTAAAACATTAATTTTTGCAGCATTACTGCATTATTACTGCTGCCAAGTTTCTTTTGGCAATGAACAGTCAAACTATTTTCAAAAGAATACCAAAAATTCACATTATTGTTTAGCATGTGGAAAAAACACAGATGTGATCCCACTTCATTTTAACATGTGCATTGTATTTTCATCAAACCGACCATATTTTTAGCTGGTTCCTGCTCCTGATGAAATGAACCACAGCACTGTCAGTTAGCTTGGTGGAGGCTGGAGAGAGCTCTGTATCTATAGATGAGGAAGGAGGTACCAAAGCAGGAACTTGGTCAATTCACACCAGTTAAGGATCTGCCTTTTGGTATTCAGTAGGCTTTCTTCAGCATTCAGACCCCTTAGAGAGAAAGACCAATTTGGAAGACGGGCTATCCAAAGGGACTTCTAGTGTTTGACTTCTCTTTAAAAGGATTTGCTGACTACAGACTGCATTTAACCATCTGCTGAGCTAAGGCTTTAGTTAGCCTGCAGGGAACAATTTTTAATTTGTTATTTTTGAGAGAAAAGTGGTTATGCTCTAAATGAAATATTTGATTCAATATAATAATATAAAGCATCTTGCGCTATTCTGGGTAGGTTTTTTCTGTGCCTTGTGAGATTTTGAGTGTTTAGCCAGCATTTTCTTTTTAAACTGGTAGGTAGACATTCAGGTCAGGGTCTATTTATAAAGAATGTGTGAAGGCCTAGAATGAATTGAAAGGAAACGCTAATCACAGAAACTGGGTGGAATTTAAACTGTCTAAATCTGGATTTGAACCTAGTAAGTCAGGAGACACTGTAGCCTCAGATGAGGTGGTATGGCCACATGGTGCGTTTCTAGGTCAAAATACCAGTTCACTTTAGACATGTTTTAGCACAGCCCCTTTCCTGGAAAAGCACAGGCACCCTCTCAACATGGCAGATTTGGTGACACAAAAGGGTGGGCTGTGAAAACTTTGTATCTCTTGGTTCTGGATCTTGATGACTTGCAGACAGCTAGATGGTCCTGTCTTCAGAATCAAAGGAGCAGCATTAGTTTTTCTTTCTGTCCCTCTTTTGCAAAGATTATTGTGTTTCACTACAGAGGTAAAAGGCAAACCTACTATCTAGGCTCAATCTTTGCTTGTCACCATTTCTCTCTAGTTCCCTGTCTTTGTTTCCCTGACTAGATTTTGTGCTCTTTATACCTGCACTAAGAAGGCTGAACCCTTGTCCTGAAATGCTATGTCAAAGAAAGTTTACAATTAGTCACATCTATGCTCAGCACATTCCATTTTCTCATTTGGATGGAGCTGAAGCAACATCCCTGTTAAACAGATCTTTTCTAGACATTACTTATTTCAGACTCCAGAGTCTTCTCTCTCTTCCCCTAAAGCCATATATTCTTATTGTAAAACTTAAGTTTCATGGATTGGTGCCCAATAAAAGTAGATAAAGTTGAAGCTATTGATTCTGTTTCAATGCTTTATTCACTCAAGGGAGAGACTATTTAAGTAGGTATGATATGCTTGCATTTTTATTGTGCTATATTCCAACTTATATTATATTATTATAATATAATAATTATATGATCATATTATATGATCCTGCTTCTTGTATTTCCTCAGACATTTATGGAGGGCTAGAGGGCTTTCCATGCAACCTATGTAGTTTGGGCTACATGTCACAAACTGGAGGTCAAAGAGTCCATGCAGAAACTCAAGCAGGACTCTAAATTTTTCAGGCTCTCCAGAAAGATTTTCCATACACAGCACTCTCTTTCTTTTCCAAAGGATTTAGATTTGCCATTTCTTTTGTCTCCTCATAATAGAAGAAAGGTTACCTAGGTTCAACATGAAAAATAAAAGCTATTCCTTTTCTTCTGCATAACGGATGCAAACAAATTTTTGATTCCTTGTAAGTATAACTAAAAAACATACCTAACATACTTTTTTTTTCAGGCTGTTCAGACTGTAAGAAAGTGCACTTTTTCTAGCATTAAAAAAATAAAGTCATGTACTTTGTTTCAGGAAACATGAAATAGGACTGGACCCAAACCACAGAACTTGAACCCAAATTGAGATTTCAGCCTCCTCACCCCAGACTTCTGTGTGTTTAGATCTGAGGTTTTGTTCCAAGTATATATTTAATATAAAATTCATTCAAGCAGGCTCAGAATAAACAATCTCCTTTTCTGGGAGGTCTTTGGTTCAACAGACCAAGGGAGAGATTTTTAAATGCGCATATGGAAAGCAAAAATAGACACAATGCAAATCGCACAGGCTCCACAGTGAAACAGGCACTACTGCATCACTCTGCAACCACATTAGAGCTAACAGAAGAACTCTAACTCCACTCTGGCCCCAGAAAATCCTTCCTGAGAGGAAGGAGAAGCACTCACAGCCCATTGCATCTTCTGAAGAGACTAAGTAGCTTTTGTGCTTTGCGCTATCTTTCCTTAGATCTTCTACTGATCTATCCATTCTAAAGACCTATGCTCAGGAGAGGTATATACATCTGATATATTTATTCCTCACGTTCTCTGCTAGCCTTGATGTGAAATATGGCAAATCATAGTAAGTAAGACTAAGTCTGAAACCATAACCAACCCTAAATAATTATGTACTTGATTAAATTTTTGCATAGTAACTTCAGCTCTATTCCTCAGACACTTTAACACTTATGGAATAAAGTAATCATTCCCAGTTTTGGGGACCCAAGTACCTTAGGTCTTGCAGGTTGACTTATTCACTGGTATTGGATTTCTACTGGGAAATATCTTAAGTAATATGAGATAAGTCTACAACAACATATATTGGCGGTATGAAATGTTTTGTGTCCTGTCCCTGAAACAGACAGCAAAGTTGCCCACAGTGGTGCGTTTTAATACTGACTAAATCTGTAATTTGTTTGTTGCTTGCTAGTCATGTGCAAGGCTAAAACAACTTGTTCATCACAAACAGATTGCCCTACTTTGCCCTTATTGAAAAATGGAAGTGAAGAGTCTTCTTCCACTGAAATCAGTGATAAAAATACATTGACTTTAACAGGAGCAGAAATAGAGCATTCTTGGGAAAAAAAAATAGCCTTTCCGTTCTGAAGGTGAATTATCAGAATTACTAGTTTGGAAATATAGAACTCTTTCTTTTTTTTTTTTTTTTTTTTTTTTTTTTTACAGTGGTCAAGGAACACTTCTTACAAGCTGAAATTATCTTTGATGGTATCTTCCAGACATTTTCTGTGATGTTTCTATAACTCAAAAATTTCCTTTCTTTCTACAGTTTTTTTTTACTGCCATTCAATCTCTACAGAGAAATGACATTATTTTGTTTGCTTTATCAAGTCAGAATGAATAAGCCTTAATTACAGCGATGTCTTGAACAAAGAATTGTTTGAGGCTTCTGCATTAGTGCTGAGAAAGACAAAACACTACATGTGAAATCTGAAATATGCCTTAAATTGAAGTCAATCTCCAGTGACAGAGCTTTCAGTGCAACTCTAAAATTTCACATAAAGCCCGAGTAAAGCCTTACAAGGCAGATGCGCTAATTATGAGCTGACATCCACTGCCTGTAGGATGAAAGGGGTAGAGGGAGCTGCCCCCATTTCCTTTTGACAACCTCAACAGGTAACTTATTCCAAGCAATGAACTAGTAGCAGTTACCCATGGTATGGTGTTTCTCCCGATTCATTCAGAACCATGGCCTACATTATACAGACCTTCCCATTAACAGAGCAGTATCATATTCTAGCTCATATTCTGTGCTTAGTATATAGGTAAATAGCATGCAAAATTAGTGCATATGCTAATTGTGGGCTAATGATTCAATGGACTTAATACTGAGCAAAACCACCTTGCCTCAAGGCTTAGACCTAGCTACCTGCAGGAACTCTTTGGGGTTTGGGAGGGGGTAGATGAACAGATGCAGAATTTTGGAGGGTCAATGAGATATATACGCAATGTACTACATGTATCCTGAATGGTGTACAGAAACTGTATATTTTTAATTCACTTTTTATGTAATAGCCATGAATACCCTGTGATTTAATCCTAAATCAAGCAAAGCTTTTTGCTAGAAATCCCCCTGCAGTGAAAAAAGAGCATGTGAAAAAAAAAAAACAATTTTAAAACTATACTATTATCTCCCATAAGACTGTAGTTATCTTTACTAAGAATAAATAGCATAGCTTTTGCACCAAAGGTGTTTAGGAGGTATCGAGGCAATCTTCTCATAGTATTCCAAACACTTGGAGAAGGTCTTATTACCTTCAAACAACTACTGTAGTTCCTACAATGTTGGTTCCCTTAGGAATTGTTCACTGTTTCCCTGAGGAAAGTTTTTTGGTAGCAGAAAAATGAGACATCAGAGAAAACTATTGGTCATTGACACAGGTGAAGCAGACTAAATTAAAAGGTATTAACACATGTTCATATCAGTGGATAGAGAGTGCTTTTGTTTTAGTTAATCAGTTTTTGCCTAATGGTAGGTGCCACAGCTGTCAGATCAATTTGTGAAAGAAAACTAAATGAGAAAACCAAAAAATAAAACAAAAAAAAAGAAAGAGGAAAGGATTTTTCATGCTATCTCTTGTATAGTGGGCTATCTAGAATCTGAAACAGCTTGTTCTGCACGGTCATTTCGGCTATGTCAACAGATGTGCTCTGTGTTTGCACTTGCATCTGTGTAGGTGACTGAACTGTATTCTCACACGGAGCTCCCCCCCTCTTGAGGACAATCTATGAAGTTTCAGTGGTTCACACTGAAGGCTAGTAACTATCTCAGCTAAACTCAAAAGTACCAGAAGTGTGATCTGGATCACTGACTATCATCTTGCTAAAATTCTTTTCTGAGCAAAAGAAGGATAAAAAGGCATCTTTTGCTGGTAACATTATTTTATGTTTGTTTATACAATCAGCTTAAAAACAGGCCTTCTTTTCTCTTGTATTTTTATGAGTAATCATCTTTAGGCTGACTTTGCATTCCATTTTTTTTTCTCAGATAAGTGTGTATGGCTGAGTTACAATTTTCTGAAATATAAGGTTTGTAATAAAAATGCTGACACAACTATAGCAATTGCCTAACCTACAACAACACAGCAGGATTTAAACTCAAGAACTTAAATGATGAAATACTTTTTTTTTCTTTGCAGTTTCTGCTTTGCGGCATATGTGGAATATTGTGCGCCAAAAAAAAATCTGGACTTGTTGTAAGTTTTTTCACTACATACATACATACACATATAACACAGAAATATTTGAAAAGCAAACTTATCTAACTCGAACTCTTTACTTCGGGCTTACTGTGTCCAAATTTGTAAAAGCCAGTGAAAATTGCAAGCCAACAGTCCCAAAAACGAAAGCAGTTGTTACTTTTGGTTAATCAAGCAAAACAAGGCAAATCTAAATTCTATTCTAATTCTATTTAGAGTATGCCTATTTAAGCTGTGCACCTCTATTTTTACCCTGTCTGGCTGGAAAACCTCTTGACATAAAATCTATGACAAGTCAAGAGAAAGACTGCCAGTAGCAATCAGTCAGTGGATTTTATCTTTTTTTCTTTAAGTGAGCCCATTTCTGTAAAATGTGTCAGGATTGGGCTGCTACTTCAGTCAGGTTGCTGACCAAGATTCATTTTCAACATTGTAACTGATTACTGTTTTTAATATGATGACTTTTTGCAATCAGTCATGAATAAGCCATTTTTTAAATGATGACAGATGTTTTCTGGTCTTTATAAGAAACAGAAGTACAGTAATTTTTCTGACTGAAGCAAAATGTTATTACACAAAAAAACAACTGTGGCCATTCAATCTGTATATCAAAAATATGATCTTACTATAAGTTATAATGTCTGGTGGTAGATTTCTGTCCTCTTGGTTATCCTGCCATGCACAAAGAGGCCATACAAAACTAGCATCTCTCAGGTTGTTTTTGAACATCAGGGAAATATTTTAAACACCGTTATAATGATATTCTCATATCTTAAACCAAGTGGAACATAGAGTTTCTAATAACTGTCTGTTCTAGTGACATCATGGAACAGTCATTTTCCCACAGGCTGCCAAACACTGTCTGAATGGCACATTCTTAAAATTCACATCCCACTTGCGTATGGAAGTGGTCTATTGGATACCTGTGATCTGTGAGGCTCCACAATTTTCTCTACCACAGTACTTAAGTAGATACATAGTATATAAAGCCGTACATCAAATGTCCACGAAGATCAACACCTGACAGGCCAGCAGCATCTGGGGAAGTAAAAAGGGCAAATATTTAACAATATGCCCATGAGGTCCAAAGGTCTTTTGGCCTTCTGTGATTTGTGTCTCAGAGGCATCCTGAACCAGAGGTGACCTCTTCATGTCCAAAGTGATAGGGGATCTTTAAATATGTCTCACTAACTGTAGTCTATTGCACATCCAATTATAGCATATTGAACATCAAAGGTTCATGGAAACATTTAGCTAAGTAAAAAACACGTAGTTACCACACTGACTCTCTGTAGAGCTGCATTTCAGATTTGTTGTTTCTGTTGCTTCCTTATCCAGTGCATTCACCTTGAACATATATGAAGTCCCCACAAAAGCTCCCTCCAGATCGCTGCCTGACTGAGCAAATTAGAACTGAATGACAGGCACAGCCAGGTGACACACAAAGTAACAGAGACTCAGCGCAAATTCATGAGGCATTCACTTCTGAGGAGGGTGGGAAACTGCACAACAGAAACCACACAATACAAAACTATGATACATTCCGCCATGTTAGTGTGATGAATGAAAACTGGAGGTCAGAAGAAGTACTAGTATAGCCCTTCCATTTACTTGGTTTTAAGCTGGCAACTCATTTTAGCTACCCTTATATTTTAATTATCACAGTTCTTAACAAGTCTTGTATACCATAGAGTACAGTATTCTCTTTGAGTCCTGCGGGAGCTGTGGGGGGAACTGGTTCCTCCATTCTGTGGGGGAAATGCTTTATGATCCATGATGCTACCAAGGTAATGATTTTTTTTTGTATGAACGACTGTCTCTGAAAAATGCATCTGTGACATAATCTCTCTTATCTTTCCTAACAGATGATACTTTTTTCTGCCTGTTGTATTTGTGGACTAATTGGAGGAATCCTAAATTTTCAATTTCTTCGTGCTCTGACAAAGAAGTCCTCTGCTCTCTACTCTTTGCATCTCGCCTCCATGTCTCTTGCATGCATTGGAATTGGTGGTTGCACCCTTTCTTCATGGCTCACTTGTCGGCTAGCCAGCTATGAACAAAGGCGAATGTTCTCGGAAAGAGAGCATTCACTGCATCACTCCCATGAAATGGCAGAAAAAGTGAGTCGTGTGTGTTTCCTTATTTGTTGTTGTTCTTAAAAAGCTATCATATATGTTAATGTATACAGTTGGCAATAGGTGTATTTTCCATCTTATATGAGAGTTTGGGAAATGAAGTGCTGCCTTTCTGTTTGAGCTTTATTATGTTGCATTGTATGAAGCTATTTTTAGGTACTGTGTATTTGCAGTACCTTCATTTCAATGAAGTACATCCATTTTCAACATAATTCCATTGTATAGCTATTCAAGGGCTTAGCTGCTAAATATAGCACTTCATAAATAATGGGAAGCCTTATTAATATGGATTATCATGTACTCTGAAACAGCACAGAATGCTTTCTGTAACCACATCATTGCATGCTTCCAGAATTTAATCAATTTCTTCCTCTCCCAAGTACTCAGCTTATAAAGTAAGTTATTTAAACACACACACACAAAACAGAGTTTGCAAACCTAAATAACTAAACCTAAGCACCTGCAGGCATATTTAGACATATAAATGAAAGTGGCATGATTTGCAGAGGCCACCTGCAAAGCACCTGCACCTTTCTCCATTAAAAGGAAGCTTATGAA
The DNA here is from genome assembly GCF_059628265.1 of Tinamus guttatus. Lineage (NCBI taxonomy): Eukaryota > Metazoa > Chordata > Aves > Tinamiformes > Tinamidae > Tinamus > Tinamus guttatus. The sequence goes on along the minus strand of NW_028288601.1, from coordinate 189,986 downwards.
GGTGCTTAGGTGCTTAATTTTAAGGTTTCAAAACTGAGTATGTAGGGACAAAAGAATTAATTGAATACAATTCTTCAAATTAGCTTATTGGAGTTACGGATCTGATTCATATTTAAGGGGTAAAATGTTCACTAGCATCCTGGGCTTTATATTTGGGCTTAATGTCCTATGCCTTTCATTTCAGAAATGACTAGAGAAGGGAACAGAAGTCAATTGGTCTGTTCATCTAAACTGACATGTTCTAGTCTAAATTATACTTAAGTTCAACGGGCTGTATCATATTTATCGAGCCCTCTAACAGCAGAGTGAGGATTAATGCATTCAGGCCACAGAATGTCTTCAGATTCATGATGTAGATGTGAATAGTCCATTAAATAAAAATGTTTTGTCACTATTCTTTGCTTTCTTATCTGAGACTCCAAGAAGAAATATAGATTGAATTCACCTTAGAAACAGTTTTAAATGATTTTAAAAGTTAAATAGTATAGGTTACAACATTAACATAAAATAGGGTAATAGAATCAAAAGAAGACATAGGCTTTTTCCTTTTACTTTAAAATGAAGCAAAATAGGCATGGTCGTGTAGATGATGGATTAAGCCCTACCTTTCAAACAGGAAGCCTCTTGCCTCAACAAACACAAAGAGGAAGCTCTACTGAGGCAGAAAGAGAAAAAAATGCAGAAAAATAAATGGCCTGGGAAGAAAAAATCTTTCAAAATCCACACACCTGCCATCCTTGTCTGGCAGCAGATAGCCAGGCAACCAAGCAGTGTACAGCTCCACTTCCCTGCCCATTAATGGGCTGGCTTAAACACTCAGCCATGGAGACTGCTAGATGCCCACTTATCCTATGGGATGGACCATGGTGCACGTGCAGAGCAACTCTGTGTACGGGTGCTCCATGAATGTGGGACTCACTGCACACGTGTTGCAGAATCAAGTATGCATGGGGCCCATGTGGGACTTCGTAGACCGACAGTCTTTGAAACTCTTGCTGCTAGCAGGTCTGAATGCACTAGCTCAAAGCATGTCATTAAAAATAATGAAGGCAGCTTAAAAAGTGATGTTAAAATAGGACTTAATTAAGAAAACAGTTTTAAAGTGCTTTATATCTACAGCTATTTTGTATACTTCTACTTATATACAGTAATATAGACATGTACTGCATGTGCATTTGTTTGTGCTATATTTATTGTATAATTGTTATATTTACATTAGAGATTGAGGGGTATTGAAATAACCGACCTGCCCAGCTGCCCGGTGGTTCCCCCGACACCAGAGTTACCTCCAAGGTACGCTGAACACTAGGGAGCTGCCATGTTGTTATGTCACTTCAGGAAGTGCCACCTCTAAAAGGAAGTCATAGTTTCAGCTAATCAAAGTTGGCTGATGCTGTGATGTCACTCCAAATCAGGAATGGTGCTTCCAGATGCTGACATAATTCTACGTGGTGAATGCTGCAGTTTGGAAGTAAGTTGAGTATTTAAAATATTCACTCTAGTTACAAACATCCAAATGCTCCTATTTGGATGTCACCACCATTAATTCATTCTGCTTCAAATCTGTGTGCTCCTTCATTTCTTGAATTCAGTATCATTTTAAGCTTACAATACTTTTATTCTTTAGAGTAGAAATATCAGAAAAGATAAATGTTTTTCAATATTTTCTGAAATTCTGATGACATTCTAATAGTTAATGTCTGCAGAGGATTCAAATGATAAAACTGTGAAAAGGAAAGTTATACTTCTTGGTCACTCACTCATGAGTAATCTTCTGATAGAACATTACTATCAATTTGTAGTTGATTGATTGATGTTAAATGGCTTTGGAGTTGTTGGTTCATTCCCCAGATGCCTAGTATATTCAGGTGAGATCCAATAAAGGACTTAATCACCTACAAGTAGGCAGCTGTAGCACCTAGTTTCAGAGCAGGCAGCCCTTGGATTTGGATGCAAAGTCCAGTTTTAGGCATGATTTTTACAGTTTAGTACATGAAGAGAATTAGGCACCATGCAAAAACATACAGCTCAAGCACCTGCCAAATAGAAACCTAGGTGGCCGAAAATGCTCAACATTCTGTGAGTTAATGTCTCTTCTCTTCTCTGAAGCTTACACTTAATCCAGCACTATTGACAAGTCCACTTGGTTTGATGACCTAAGGTCTACTTTGTAAAGAAAAGCAGCACACCCCTTCTTTCTGAAAACGTGCAGCAAACAAATAAATCTGCTTTAAAAAGTAGATGGTATTACTTGAGAGAGGAGGCACCAGTTTCTCCATTTTACGTGAAACTTTAAGCTGTGGTCTTTGCCTCCAGAACTGTTTAATTAGATTAACTGTCAAATAAGATTAATAGAATAAAAGCAGAAAGAGAAGAGACAAGCTGTAAATAAGGACTAGGCCCCAGAATTTTTCTTTTGCTATGAAGAACCCAGACAGTACCTCCAGCCCAGAGTCAATCTCTTTCTTTCTTTCCTCCTTTCTTCCTTTTGTTCTTTCTTTCTCATTCTTTCTTGCTTTCTGTCTCTGTTCCGATTTCCTTGTGTTTATCCAAATAAATCTTACTCTACTGTCCTCATAGAAATGTCAGCACGGAGGGTGACACATAAATTGCTGTTCTTTCTCATTTCACTTGCACCTAGGAGGTGGAAGAGGTGAATTTTAATTTGCTCAGACATTGAAGACCTACTAGTTCTTGAACAAATATTTTACCAACAGCATAACTTTGGCAAGCCCACCTCACCTACCTGAATTTGAGAAGAGTAGTTGAAACTGCAGTATTATGTGCAGTGGTGGTCTAGTTGGATATACTCTGAGGCCGGCCACTCAGCGTAAGCAGCAGTACCTTGTTTCTGCATCCTGACTGAATTTGGGTGTGAGATAGGCCAAGGGACACTCAAAATTAGGCAGTTTTGAGCATAAAGGCTTGAAGGTCAGAGGAGTCAGCTGCTAAGGTCAGCTGCTAAGTAGATACTATTTTGGATTGAAATTTGAGACTTACAAAATCTAAATTAAATAAAAAAAAGTTTGTTTCGGGTGGTTTTGGATTCTGACTCATGAGCAGGTCAACTTACTTTGGATGACTCATGTGCTAATTGAGTAGCAATTGCTGAACAGCCAAAAAAATGAGGTCTGGCATATTAAGGAAAAATCAAAATCAGTCCCATCCCAAGTCTCCCCTCAGGCATCACAGGCCTTAATTCCTACTTGGATCTAGACCTACCTCCCAAAATGTCTATCCCAGCAAATGACATCTGTTTGTAGTAAGTCAGCATAGGAAAAGGGTAGAGTGTAAATGAAGGCTGAATGACCGTCTTGTTCCTTTGTAGGTTACCGTACAAGTTTGAGTTGAGGCACATTGAGAGGACACCGTGAGAAAACTTACACTGATGCCATCGGTGTTGCAGATGTGGTCTGACAATAACATCAAACTTATGGACAATCAGTCTAGCAGCTTTCAAATGTACTGAATTTATGCAGGAAGAAAATAAATGTGATTTTATTATTTTACTGTGAGATTATCAAGCCAATAAAATGTAAAGTTGCTCTGAATACGTGGCAGAGTTTGCTAAATATTTATTACACCCTCAGGTAAATAGATATCCAATAACATAAAATAATTTTTAAAAATAATTTTAATCAATGTTTTTCTACTCTTGTTACAGGAAATGACAGACAACCTAAGCAATGGTGGTCCACATCTGATTTTTAATGGAAGTGTATATTAACAGATTTAAAATGTTCCATGGAATGAAGTATTTTTAGGATTTTCTTCAGAAAAAAAATGACTCCATGAAACTAAGAAAATGGAACTATCTTAGCTTTTATGGCTCAAATGTCACAAATGCAGAACAGCACAGTTGTATTTCCCTTTTAGAAACGTTCAAAATTTGTCTCTACATATTTTGCGGATATACAATATTTATTCAATTCCTGGCCACTCTCTTTTTGTTTTTTGTTCGAATAACTTTTCAGAATTGTGATAGTATTTGAAATAGACTTTTCAGATTTGTCTTCTCATGAAGACTCAAAAGTAGGAAAAAAAAAATCATTAAAATGGACCGCATTTAGTCCAATCACAGAATTTCTAAGAAGAGGGAAGGGGACAGAGGAAAGATGGCTCAGAGGAATGTTTTTCTCCTCCCCAGTTAACAGCATCTGGTCTAATATGATGGCTTCAGATCACACGGCATGGTACCAGCAACGCATCTACACAGCCTCTTTCCCGCATTGCAATTGCATCCAAGCCCCAGTTTGCTCGGTAGATTGTATCAAAAGAGAGTGCTAATTACTCTTCTAAAAGGCTTCCATTTCACATGCAGAGAGTAAATGAACAGTGTGCTGAAAACAACACCAATGTCTTTGTTTTGAAAGACAGAATGCTCTAAGAATGCCATAAATCAAAACCTCAACAATGCCTTGTTGTAAAGAAACTGTAAATATTTCCAATTTGTGAATGAAGTATATTTCGTAATTTGTTCATAGAAGATGACAAATAAAATTAAATCTAAACCAGAGATTTCAAAGAGATCCTTTGTGTTTTTTTGCAAAGCTGAACCATCATGCTTGGAGTCTTGTAGAACACGCTGAAAGGTTTCTAAAAGGGGCGAAACGAGCTTAGAAAGGAGAAAAAGGAAGGTTGAACAGAGGCCAAAGGAAGGACATGCTTACAATCATACACACCCATAATAGATTCTGGGGTCAGAGAAAACAGCAGGAGCTTTAACTCACCCCAGATACTACTGCGGGACCTTTTGACTCCTGTAGTCATGAAAAAATCTTCATCAAAACATATATAACACAATATACATATAAAATATTCATATAAATCGCTCATATTACATAGTTAGTATATGGTTTTCTGTAAAGCTCAGTACTTCCACACAAGTTCAAGATGTGAATATGACTAATGAATAGAGATATTCAGAAGATTATTTAAACCCACCTTCCTAGACAACCTGTTTAGAGCACCTGTGTTGCAAAGGCTGGTTAAGGAACTTCTGAAGGGTCTTTTTTAGACATTACGGTTGTAAAATATATTCCTTTATTATTCCATCCAGGTTTTTGTTTATTATCCCATCCAGATTATTGAGGGTGGCAAGTCATGCCACAAAAAATTTAGAAATTAAGATGTTTTGTGAATTTACATCATATAAAATATTTTTCAGTTCAATTATCTTCAGGTATTTGAGGACTTAAATGGAATTTCACATTCCATTACAACATAGGAAACAAACATCTTAATTATGATTTAAGGCTCTCACTTGACTTCATGCAAATTAGTTATCTTGGGTGTCTAAGCCAGACAATAAAAAAAAAAAAAAAACAAGGTTCATCTTAAAAGTTGCCTCTTCAGTTCTCTATTGTCAAACAGGGCTTTTGAATCTTCCTTAAGTCCCTGAGATTCTAATATGTACTGTGTATATTGATAGCTGCTAATAGGATTGTTCAAATTCATAAAGCATATCCATAGACATATGTATCCATATACAGCAAGATCAACATACTTTGATGCTAAGACATCTTCAACGAAAGTGCTCCCTTCCCCAGTTTGTATCAGTCTTTATACTGTCTCCCTTAAAACACTCCTCACTGTCTGGGCTCTTTTCAGGCACTATTGCTTCTTCAGCCTGATGTATCTCTTTTTCAGCAGGAAACATGGTCCATATCCCAGCATACTGGGAGCACTTTTACTGTAGCTCTTTTTTACTGTGTCCCCCAGTTTCTGGGGGCACTTTTACTGAAGTTTTGCATGCTGGCAGGAGAGCAGTTCTGTCCAGATGAGATTCAAGCCTAAATGGGATGTGGAGTCTGCCGAAATTCAAAGCAAATATAGAATCAGGGGAGATTCCCTTCTACATCAGCGCATCAATATGAAGAGTAGAAAGATTAAAACAAAAGTGACCCAAATATCCACCTCAGAAATCTGTGAGTGGGGTTCAGCTTTAGCTTTCTAGGACAATTGTAATACTGTGATTTAAAAATGGTTTATATAGAGTACAGTATCTCTTGACACCTCAGAACTAGGACTGGTTGTATTAGACCCTAAAGAATAGCTTGGAATTGCAGTTTGGAGTCTGCTCATGAAGCACATGAAAGAACAGATCATAACGTCTACGTGTTTAAAAATCACAAACACTTCATTTCCCAGTACAGTGGTAAAAATATGTACTCACAGCATAGTACTACAGCACATCAGCTGTGTTCTCGTGCTTTGGAAAGGAAAAGAGGATACAGTTTCAGAGGTCACACATGTTTGAAGCTTGGCTATAACTTAAGAAACACGATGACACCACTCCTGCTACTTTTGAGGGCCTGTTGGAAGGAGGGAGAGAAAAGGAGAGGTCTGGGCCACAGAAAACAAAAGATTCAATTGTTTCATTTATTCATTTTCTGCCAAGCCTGCAGAAAATCTGGCTGGTCCCTGCATTAATAAAAGCTTTGAAAATGCAAAGCTGGAGTTGAGGAGATCCATGTAATAAACATGTGATAGAAAAAGCTGCAGTTCCCTGAGCCTGACAAAGAGGATCAACATTTTTATAATCAAAGCAAATTACCATAATATATGGATGTGCTAGGGGAAAATCTCTCCTAGGAAGCTTTTTGCTTCAACATTTAATGAAGTTTCATTTCATAATTGCATGCAGAGTTCAACTGCAATGGAAATATTTTTGAATGTTTTCATTACTAGTGCTGTTGAAAGGATATTCACTGCACTTATCCAACACTGTACCAACAACAAAGCCTTTGATATTCAGAATTAAGCCATCCAACATATTTATGCTAGGTTTTTGAAGGTTGGGCACCAAAATATTTTTTAATCTAAAGAAGATGAAGTATGTATTGATGTTGATACTGTTATTTCTGGTTGCTGCTGCTATAAAAGTAGTTTTAGGCTTAGATTCTCTCAGAAATATTCAGCTGGTGTTGATGAGGTCGCACCACCGAACACTCTGAAGAGGGTTATTGAAACTTGTGTGGGGGACTTAAGTCCTTAATGGGTATTTCAACATTTTAGGCTATATTTTAGGCCAGACTTGGCATTCCATATAACTTGCCCCACCTGAGAAACCCGGACATGTTTCGAATTTATGAGAGTCAACAGTTCTTATCGCCAGCTGTGGAGAAACAGGAGCATATCAGTGCATATAACACATTTAAAACATTTGTTTTGTTCAGTCTTCACTATATGTATATATTGCATTTGAGACACAGGAATTGAGAGTATGAAGGAGAGTGGGGCTGATCAAATGCAACACCAAATTTACATGCAGTAAGTTACAATCACAAACTGTGATTACAGATACTGTATCTGTATAACAAAATTCGCCTTGAGACAGGAATTTTGAAGATAGATGGAAAAGGAACTAAAGTGGTTTCAGTCATTGTTAATCATTCCAGATTCCAGTTTAATCTTTTAAATTTAAGGCAATTTAAGGAGGTAAAAGGGTGCTTTTATAGTTTGACAGGTTAAAGATACCTAAAGGCACACAACTTTCAGAGTACCCAACCATTCTACATATTACCACGTAAGTCTTCTGTCTAAAATGTTTCTATCTAGTTTTCACTTCCTGTATTAAAGTAAGTAACATCTTTAGTTACACTGCAAACCTCCAACAAGATTTTTAAGATTGTCAAACACGTATCTGGACACAGATCTTGAAAAATACTTTCAGAATTTGGACAAAGATTAGCCAGACAGATTCAAATTTCCAGGAAAAGAAATGCAGAATGTTTTTTTGTAAAACATAATATGATTGCAATGAACGTGCTAAGCACACGCTAGTTTAATATCAGCAGTCTGAGGAACTCTGGCTGAACTTGGAAAGACAGTTCAGGAAGGCCTTTTCTCCCAATTATAAAGTTAAGGAAAGACCCATCAAGTATTCTTAGGGAAAAGAGTGAACTATGTGGAAAGAATCAGTAGCTGGAATTTGAGGAGAAAGTTATGTGTCTGGAGAGGTTTGTTTGGCTGGGAAAGCATGGTTCTGCTTCAGAAAAAAAGCAGCTTTGACGTGGGTCAAAAGTCCACAGGGCTTCACCAAGGTTTCTCTCAACACATCTCTGAAGGAGTCAAAAAGATGACTAGGCACAGGATAGAAATAGCTACTTCTGCTGGGGAACCAATAGTAAGTTGAGCAGAGCAGCCTCACAATTGCTCTGTGAATCCCTCTAATGAGCCCTAAGCACACAGGAAGAAGGCAGCTTGTTTGTTTTTTCCCCCTTATAATATATTTGATTCGCTGTAAGGTATCTTTTATGTCCATTTACCACTGAGTCACAGCAGGCTGCCTTAATGATTTTCACATCATTCTAATTTTGCTTTGTAATCGTTAGAAGGCTTTCTTTTTTGTTGTTGATTTTTTTAAAGAGATCTTTTCTGAAATCTGGTTTTAATCCTTTCATCAGCTGCAATATGGGTCCTTGCAAAAATATCGTGCACTTATGGTACGTTGAACAGGTTGCCCAGGCACATGATTTCAAAATAACTCGGTGTCCATTAAACTAATTAATGGTTTTGATCAACTGGCATAATGTGCGGTGGGAACACGCTACAAAGGAAGGCAGGAAAAGGTATCAAAGGGACAACTGAAAGAGCCTTGAACTGCAATCCTCACTAAAGGGTTGCATATAATTCCTCAGGTATATAGTAGAAAAGCTATGAGTAAACATAGCTTCTCCTTGCACCCCTAAGCAAGCATGTACAGATTTAAAAAGAGGTAGGAGGTCTCTCATTACAATCTCACTAGAAATAGCTAGTCTGAGATGTATGAAATGGTGCAACTGAGACCAGAAACCATGACCTGCTATATATCCAATGTTTTCTATTGTTTATTAAATATACTTTAAAATTCTCTAAATTTTAACAAAATTCTAAGTGTTTGAATATTATTTTATTTTATATGTTTAGGACTTTCTTAAGCTGTAGAATATTACATTCAAAAATATTTTGCTGTGAAAATCCCAAGCATATAAAAAAAAAAGAATTTTAAAGTAGCTATTTGTACTATATGTAAAAAGGATAATCTATAAATGTGCCTTGGGGACTAACTTCTCAAACTAACTAACTTCTCAAACTGTCTTAAACAGGACACATGTGCTTAAGGACCTGCTTAATTATCCACCAAGAGCAGTGGGACTTCGCCTTATGTTTAAAGCTAAGACTATACAACCATCTCAGAGAATTCTTTCGTAAATGCGAGCCCAAGATTGAGATGAGCCCAAGGACTTCCATAATTACTCTTGGTTTGCAGTATAAATGTGACAAACCCTTAATCTGTGACAAGGCCCTTAATCTGCAACACCCCAAATCCTGCAAAAATAGCAACTAGAAGAGCAGATTGAAGGCACAGAACCGATCAGTGAGAATGAGCAAATTTTCTAAGTACAGAATCACAAGAGGGAAAAGGCAAGGAATAAGCGAGGGGATTTCTATGCCCTTCTCCTCACTACTTGCAACTAGTGGTGAAATGTGCATGCTGGCATGTGTCAATGCAAGCCCAGCTGCCACGCGCACGCACCCCAAGGCAGTGTGCAGGCCCCTTCGTTCCCGCACAGCACCCACACCTACAGCCTGAAATGGTTTCCCATTGCACTGCTTTTAACCTCTCAAAAGGGTCGTGCATGAACTCTGAAGGGTTTTTTTGGAAGAATTTACTTTTAATTTCAAATAAATGTACATTCTGCAGACTTCCAGAACATTCTTTGGGTCTGTCAGGAAAGGAAATGTAACAGATCCCCCAAAAGCTTATTGGCAAGGAGAAGAGGGTTTGTTAAAACAGCATTTTTATTTGTAATTATTGACCTCAATTTAAATCTTTGGCAACATTCACATCTTTGGCATTTACATTTCAGTGTTTATACAAATGTCTTAGGAACAATTAGGTACAAACTTTACTTCCAAAAAAAAAAAATCATAACTTGGCAGTCTCATGTTCAATTTATAAATACTTCAAATCCTCTTCCATGTAAACATGGGTAATATATCCTACCAAAAGTGTGTGATAGCCAAGAAGTTCAATTATTTTCAACCTATAAATCAATGCAAGGCAGGTCATCCAAAATGAAGTATCAATCCAGGCATAATTACAAATACATATACTCAGTAAAAGTAAATAAATAAATATTCCCTAAGGATGAAAGGGCATAACCTTCCCAGAAAAATTACATTGTATTTTGGAATATCACACAGGTTCACTGGAATAGAGTTGTGGTGAAAAATATTGAGATCTTTTCCTCTTAGGAGTACCCACTGTGCTCAGCTGAGTTTAAAATTATCCAAATGTAAGGAAGACCAAGAGATGCCACTACCTGACAGTCTGCCTGTAGCCAGGCAGGCAGGAGCTATTTGGTTCCTTCTGTCTGCAATTATCTTGTGGAGATTGCCCGAAGATGTAGTGTGCACAAAGTGTGTTTATGTAGGCACCTTGCCTTCTGCTCCCAGACACAGCTTGAAAGCACCTTTACATTTCAGACTCCAGCTCCCTCGACACAGTCAGCAGTGTTTTACCACATTAACAGTCCCAAAGATCACAAGGAGGCAGATTGCAAAAGCAGATACTACTCACTGAGCATGACAGCAACAGTGTTTTAGCCCAGATTAGTTGACTCACTCTTTTTATATTCATGACTCTGGCTTTTGAATTACTTCTCAATAGCGAGAGCCCATTTTTCTTGGTCTGAACGCATTCAAGTTCCTATCCCCATTTCTCAAGAAATGTGGTGTCTCGTTAAAGGTTAAGCTGGGAGGCCCTCTTCTGTCAAAGAGGATAAAAATCAGCATGGGCCTGTGAACTGCTCATTAGGACAGTCTGATACAAGCTCTGAGTTTTTCTGACAGCTTGTCACAATATTTGTTTCAGGGTTGGGTTTTGGGGCGTGGGGATTGAATTGGTTCTATTCTTAATGACTATTTAAACAAAACTGAAAGCAGAAGTAGATGACTGAAAACAATATCAGCATTAGCCCAGGGCCATGTGCCTCTTCTGCAGCTGCAGGGAAGCTCAGTTTCAACCCACCCCTTTCCCTGTCCTCTTCCAGGCATGCGGCTGGGTTGTTACAGCACTGATACTGAGGGTGTGCGTCTCCTCCAGACAAGAAGGGAATTGAAGCAGCAATCTCCCACTGCCTGTCTTACTCAAGGAAGAGCTTGTCACCCACCTGCATCTGAAAAGCTGCAAATGTTTCCAGGGCTTGGACAGCTGATCCTGGCAGTGTGTGTTACAGCAACTGTCATCGCACACCACAGATTAGGGCCTTCAAGACCTGTTCTGCTCAGAGTTTGGATACCATCAAGGTTTAGGCAGAAGCTAGACAAATATTGTGACGTGGCAAAATATGTTTCCTCTACAACCTCAATGTACTTAAAGATCGATTAATTTCTACAACGTTGTGTATTAAGTTGATATTATTGTACCAGATAGATAGGTAATCTGAACCAAAAGAAATACAGTAAAGTAAACGGTCTCAAAGTCAAATATTCTAATACTGTTAGGGCCCTGAGTGTATTCCCTCTTACTAGGGGGCTATACCCCAGCCTTGATAAGCATCTGCCAAGCCTTGAAACTGTAATCAACAAAGAGCTCTTTGAGGAAAAGCTGCAAGAAGCCCTTCCAGGAGCTCTGCCTTTTTCTTGGGAGATGCAGTTAGGCTGAAGCACTCACCTGAGGTCCCTCCTGCAGGTATGTGTCTGCCTGGTCTCTTATATTCCTCATTCTGAATCAGACTCTGACCTGGCGACTTGACCTTCTAGTTTGACATTAGACCTGCCTCATCACTATGGATCTGTTGCATTCATAGAGGACCTCTGCTGACCCCGGTTACTGTCATGGACCTGCTTTGCTCTTCCTGGTCACATACTGTGGACTTGCATCCTTGTCAGGGAGGTCCCAGTCCCATTTGCCTGGCCATGACGCTCAGGCTCCAGTCCTGCCTTCCTATATGAAGCGGTGCCTGCCCTTCCCTGAGAGTCGCTAGCAGAGACAAGTGAAAGAACCAAATTTCTTATTTAACTTTAACCATTAGGCAACATGCATTATAAACAAGTCAACATAAATACAAAGTCAGGCTTACAAAAGTAGTATTGGGAACTCTATCAATTCATAATTAAAGAGAAGACAAAAATTGTATTTCCACAGAGTGATAGCATTCTGAGAAACTCTTCTATGGCAACAGAAGAAAGTGTTTTAACAGCAGCAATGTATTGCTTTTTACCATTAGAAGTCAGAACTTTTAGGATTTTTTGCCCCAACAGATCAATAGGCCGTTATATCCTTAAGCTACTTAATACCTTTCCAGTAATGACAAAACATAACAAAACAAAACAAAAAACACATTTCATTGATATATTTCAGGAAATCAGATCATATTCTTTCAGCATACTTGAGTTTCTTCATTGATGTGAGGACTTTATCAGAAATAGCTGGACATATTTACAAGAAATCCATTTAATTAAACAAAACAAAACCATGTATCTCTAAAGCCACGCAAACATGCTAATATAAATACTTACAATGTATAAAATATGGATGGTGCCTGTGAGGTAAGTGCAAATTATTCTAATTGCACAATTCAACCAAGCTGTCTGTAGATTTATGACTTTGCAAGGTACAACAGTGCATTACGCTGGTGTTGTGCTGAGTAAACATGTTAGTTATGAACAAGGAGGGTACAAAAGCTTGGAGCTGCTAGAAGTTAACAGCTATGCAGAGAGCTTAACCATGAAGAGATCACGTAATGCAGACCTCCATTCCTAGTGCACAGAAAATGAGAACAGCTATGAGGGTGTCAGGATATGTCACACTCCACGAGGGAGCCAAATGGGCCCAAAGGAGCCGGGGCCTGTACTCGGCCCCAGAGCAGGAGTATAGTGATGTCTAGCCTATACTAGCAGCGCTGGTAGAACTTTCTGAACACTCCCTGAGGCATCCAGGATACTTCTGCTGATGGTTGCCATACAGATACATAAATAGTTTGTCAGCCCATAGGAAAGATTTATGGCTACTCTAGGATACAATCATACCTGCACAAATTTCTTCAGTTTTCACTGGTATGAACTGGAACATAAAATACTATTACAGCCCTGTTTTATATCACTCCCTTTATTATTATTACTATTTTTATAATGACGCTGTCAATCTAGAATCAGAGAATAACTTAAGTCAGATAAACTTTTGGAGACTATCTGTTGCTGTTTTTGTATCTCCAACAATAGGGAACTTCTGGGCAACCTGATCCAGTGCTTGACATCCTAATTGGTCACAGACAAGAAGACTTGGATCCGTCTTCTACATAATGACTCTTAGGTTGTTGAAGACAGTCAATTACTCCCCCTGTTGGCCTTCTCTTCCCTAGACTGAACATATCCAGCTCTCCCAGCTTAGCCATTATATCGGCATTGTGCTTTTGTTTCCCAGGGCCAAATACGGCAAAGAGTTGCATCTTCTATTCACTGAAAATGATAGTAGTTTTTAACCATGTTTACATATCTGTAGAGTAAACTGTGAAATTGTGCTGAATGGGATTCAACTGCCTGCATCTTAGAGTGATCACAGACTGCTACCTGGTTAACCTGTATAGGAATCAGAAACCATTCCTAAAGGCCCAATTCAAATGTGTTGAAATAAAAATACAAATGCATTAATTATAGGTCATGGGGTCTAATTATGGTTGTATAAGTAGTGTTCTGAAAAAGTAATCTCTAGAGCAAATGGGAGTGTGACAGTTATTACATCTTCCCCGCTCCACAAACAAGGGACTTCCATCCAAGTCCCACTTGGTATAAAAGCAACTCTCTGGTTTGTGCACAGTCCTGGTGGAGTTGGCACAAGTGGAAATGCAGATATTCCGGGGGAAAAAAAAAAAAAAAAAACACATCCAGCACATTCCTTTGCCTTAGAGAGTGTGTGTGATGTTGAAGGCCCCACAGGTCACCTTTCTGATGGCATAGACATGCCACATTGTCTTGACTGAAGCAAATTCCTCTGGCTTCAGCGGCAATTTGCCTCAGCGTAGACTGATGAACACCTTGGGATTTGGTTATTACATTTGTTTCCAGGGAGATAGTGATGGTAAAAATAATGATGAGAACTTTGCGATTAATGGAACATTTACATTTACATAAATGGCAATGATGCATTTCAGAAATTTTTCATACAGTTAGAGGGTTTAGGTAAATTAAAGAGGATCTGAAATGAGAGATTAGGAGATGAGGGAATTTGCCCACACTGCATATATTTTTTTTACTACTTGCACCAGTTTAGAGAGCATGAAGACTATATTTCTGTCATGACTCTCACAAAAGAGTCCCTGATTTCCTATTTTCCTTCTTTTTTTCTTTTCTTCTTTTGTTTGTTTGTTTTTCACTATAACCATGACTGCTGTTATCGTGGGATTTCTTTATGTGGGTGGATGGATGTGATGGTAAACAGTTGAACTACTTCAATGAGAATCCTGTGAGCTGCCAAACTAAATCATAAACCGGGCAGGAAGTTAAGGGAGAGCAGACTTTTTCTCTTTAGATTAAGACAACCTGGAAAATGCCTAACATTGTAAAATTGTCTGTATCTGTTCTTATGCTTCATTATTCATGGATATTATACAGGTATCAAGAGATACCTAATATTAAATCACTCAGAGGTAGTGATACTCAAATGCTTTTCAAGATATGGACTACTAATGGCATAATACATTGGAGATTACCTAAACTGCTGCAGATGCACTTGCTTCAGTGTTTAGAGCTGCTGTACTCAAATGGAAATGGCTACACGAACCTCCTCCTTATGAGTATCAACTCATAATAATGACTATTACCCTTGATCTGTCTAAAGGTAGATGATGCCCCTATTGACGGTCAAATACGAGTAAGTGCTTCTTCTAAGAAAATCAATGACATTAAAGAGTGTCTGACACAGAGCATGCTACATGAGAAAGGTGGCAGGAAAATAATAGATCTGCAATTGTCTTTCTTTGATGACATTTTTTTCTGCTTTCTGTTTGATGACTTTTCTGTTTTCAAGGAGAAAATGAAGAAGAATTTTTCCATCATTTCTGAAAATGCTGATATACAATATTCTGACTCAAAATAATTAAAAGCTTATCTTTGAATTAACAAAGGATATTCCTAGCAAAGGAATGTGAATATTTATGGACATTTCGTTCAGAATAAACAATCAAGTATTATGTTTACTCTTTAGCTGCTTTGGTTTACAAAATAATGAAATTCCCAACAGATATGCAGTATTGTTTCATTCCTGTAAGATGGAAGTGCAATGAGAACAACTTTTTTTTTGATGATACTCAAATAAGTCCATACATGAGCCAAAGCAAAATCATAAAGCACAGCCACAAAACAAAAAAGAGTAATGTTTTTCAATCTCTGGGCAGGGGGAAGGGAAAAGGGAAGGCAGGGAGTCTATTTTCCATGACATTTTGTGTAAAGGCTTATTTTTTTCAAGATTGTTCTTTCAATGGAAAAACATATTCCTCTAACTGCAATATAAAACACAGACAAAAGAAAACAGAATGTGATCCCTCTTCCTTACGCTCCTTAAGTGCTGGCCTTCCTGAAACTCACTTGCAGACATCAGACAGCAGGATTACAGCTTTAGTTTAACATTCCAAAAGCCACCAGGAAAGATACAATCAAATATCTTTCATTCAAACGAACAATTGCTTTTGGAAATCTCTCACTTAACTGACAAGATCCTCAGATTACGGATTAGGTCTCCAGGCTGAAAACATTAATACATTTCCAGAGAAAAATGGTAAGAGATGTAGAACTGAGAAAACAGCACTACAGGGCAAAAACATCTGTCTCCGCAAAAGTGACATGATTTCTATAGTTTCATCTGAACAAGAATTTAAGTCTAAATGTCTGAATGTTCTTTATTTCATTATAGATATGTTTTTACAAATCACATTGCAATTCTTTAGGTGATTTAACAGGACAAATGCTAAGAAAGAAAGAACTGGCAGGATCAGAAGACTACTTCATCTTCTTCAGTATCTTCAGGCAGAAGAGCAATAAAAAAAATGGCAAAAAGATATTTTTAGATATTTTTCCCTCTTAACACTAACAACAGCTGTCTTTTCTTGAGGCACTCCCCTATAGATCCTTAATTCCTGTTGAAGCTTTTCCTTGAGGTTTTTCAGAGTATGAAGTGCAACATAATACAGTCAGCTTGCTTAGAGTCACCTCATTTGCCCCATTTACAACCTGTGCATTCTTCCAATTTGTTAGCACAATTTGCCAGACCCATTTGCAATGCTGTAGAAAAGCTTTACTGCTCTTTATGTTGGCACAGGCCTTCCCAGTCAAGTTTCTCTGGCATCACTACCACCTGTTTACATGGACAAAGTTGCATTTTTGTATTATCTTTGTAGTGAACTAAATTCACTCACTGGTTGGAAATGCAGAAGAGAAATTCAGCATCATACAAACAGCCAGGTGCCCACAGGTCATTACGCCTCCAAGACACTGCAGCTATGTCTGAAAAAACACAGAGCTGGGGAAGGGCACCACAGCCACTAATCATACTAGGGCAGGTGACAGCATTTCTGGAAGGACAGCAAACTTACAATTGATCAGTATCATATTTATAGATGAAGTGTTTTATTAAAAAAAATAATAATAAAACACATGATTCGCGTTTATAATGTTGCAATAAAAAATGACAATGCTGATCACCAATCAGATTAGTTCCTGGAGATGCAAACACTACTGGGAGAATCAGGGCCAAAAGCAAATCCTGCCAAATGCTCCAAATGTCATGAAATGTACATCCCAAGTATTGCCAATGTCACTACGAATCATGCAAGATTATTAGTCCCCCAAAACTAACCTAATTGTTGTCTTATCCTGTTTTTTTATTAAAGCTTCCCTAAGTCATTGACTTCCTATTAAAAACTGACATACCAGTCACTGGCCAAGCAAAGCGCAGCCTGGGTACTCTTACAGACTGGATTTGTAGCCTGCTACGCAATTACTCGTCCTTCCTGGGACGGAAATCTCAGTATCAAGGCTCCAGGGCGCCATCTGGTGGATTTTTAGTATTATATATATATATATATATATATATATATATTTTTTTTTTTTCAATGAACAGAAATAGCGATGCAGGGACATCTGATTTACTGACAGGAATATCTACTTTTATTTTTTTTTTGTCAATGTCTTCGTGTAGTATTTTTCAGTTAAGCATCCCATATCTGCTCAAGTTGAAATTATAAATTTAATTCCTTTCACATTTCCAATCAAATGAGTTTTTATTGCTGTTAATAATATATCTTCACCTAATCCTTTACACTGATCAATTTCACATATAACTAAATTGTATCGCTGTCAATATTTCTCTCTGTCTCTCTCTCAAAAAAAAAAAGATTCCATCAATTCCAACTCCATTGACATAGCCGACCTGGGTGTCATGGTGGACGACAAGTTGACCATGAGGCAGCAGTGTGCTCTTGTGGCCAAGAAGGCCAATGGGATCCTGGGCTGCATTAAGAAGAGCGTCTCCAGCAGGTCAAGGGAGGTGATCCTGCCCCTCTACTCAGCCCTGGTGAGGTCGCATCTGGAGTATTGTGTCCAGTTCTGGGCTCCACAGTATAAGAGGGATGTGGAGCTGCTGGAGAGAGTCCAGCGCAGGGCCACAAGGATGATCAGGGGCCTGGAACATCTGCCCTATGAGGAGAGGCTGAGGGAGCTGGGCCTGTTTCAGCCTGGAGAAGAGAAGGCTGAGAGGGGATCTGATCAGTGTATATAAGTACCTCAAGGGAGGCAGTGAGGAGGATGGTGCTGGCCTCTTTTCAGTGGTGGCCGCTGACAAAACTAGGAGAAACGTCCGGAAACTGAAGCATCGAAAGTTCCACATGAACTTAAGGAAAAATTTCTTAACAGTGAGGGTGACAGAGTCCTGGAACAGGCTGCCCAGAGAGGTTGTGGAGTCTCCTTCTCTGGAGATCTTCCAAACCCGCTTGGACGCAGTCCTGTTCCACGTGCTCTAGGTGACCCTGCGTGTGCAGGGGGGTTGGACTAGGTGACCTCCAGAGGTCCCTTCCAACCTTAAGCATTCTATGTCCATGTGGTCATTTAGATGCTTAATTCTCACTGATTAAAAATGCTATGGTTAGTTTATTTCTATTTGGGATAAGGGCCAGTGGTGTTGAAATAAGTCTATCATCACAGAATTTTAAATAAACTTCAGAGTTTGAATACAGCTCCTTCAGCCTGCCAAGCATTACAGCAACAGCTATCATTAAAAATAGTGTAGCTCTGAAAAATGCAGAAACAGATAAAATACTTGAAAAATAAAACTCTGAGCCTGACTTTAACTTTTTAACTGGGACATTTGTACAAGAGTTTCTAATCTAGACAGCATTGATACACCTCTTCATTTGCTATTTCAATACAGAGCATGAGTTGTGAGATGAGAAACCTGGGATGGATTCTGCTATGAAGTGTAGAGTCCTCTGATGGCAGGGCCCTGTTAGGGAGCGTTATCTCCTGCTCCAGTGTGGTGCTGCAGCCAGGCTTCCACCCGGTATCAACGGGGAACACAGGGAACTCGATGACAGTTCAGACAGTTCAGACAGGATTTTAATTCTGGATGGAGGCTGCCCTCTGAGTGAATGAGCTGCAGCTGCCACAAAAGTGCACGAATGGGCAGTTGTAGGAGGCTCCTACCCAACATATGACAATAATTTGCAGGTCTGGAGTGAGGATGGCAATGATTGCGCTTAGGAATACAAGAAAAGACCTGCTGAGAGGTGCTGGACATGTGGTTGTTGATGAATCTCCTCAGTGGAGTCTGGCCTTGCTTCCATAAAGAGAAAAGAAGCCAAACACAGAAATAAAACAGAAAGCAAAAGAGGACAGCAGTGGCTGAAAATGCAGCTTTTGTTTCTGGTCGTGATTGCTGCTGGCAACCAGACTGCTAAGAGGAAAACTGGCTCAGCACAGTTTTAGCAGCCACTGTGTGAGTTGGCCAATGTATCAACACTGAGCTGTTGAAGACATTTTAACTGCCTTTTTGGACACAGGCTCATTGCAGTGCTGCAAAAAGGTCAGCTAAGACACACTGATTTTAAACTGTAAGCTAACAGCTAGAAGGAAAAAGAAGATACACGACTAAGGAGGAAAAGACAAGAGGGCGATGCAGGTATGCCAGGACCTAGATGTTACAGTACAGGTGCTTTTCGGAACTGAACCATAACCGGACAAAGTAACAACAGCACTGGGAGTCCTCTTTAGTCACAGCATCTTTTATGATCAGTATGTATAGGCCTAAGAGACCTATGATGGGTGTGAAATCTCTGGGAGACACCAAGTGAATGTGTCTTTGGTTCAGACAGGCTTCGCTGCCTGAGCAGTGTGATCTTCACTGTACGATCAGGCACAGAAAATCTGTTAGTGATGGAGTATTTGAAAAGTTTCAAGGGCTTTTTCATTACTTACCATTTTATATGGATTGGAAGGATATCTGATCTTTGATAAGAGATGCTGTTATAGAACAAGAGTATTTCTAAAGCCTCCACAATACAAAGATTTAGTACCTTAATTAAAACCAATAAATCAAACATTTGATTCAATAACTCCTCATGTGGATTCAATATAATTTTTAAAGTGCACATTGACTAGTACAAGCTAGGCTGACATAAACTCTATTAAAATCAAATTTGATTTAAAATCAATTAGATTTAAATCAAAGAAAGAATTACTTTTCAGGAGGTTGCACTAATGTCGTCAAATCCTTATGTGATCAAATCTTAAAACAGAACTGTGCAACTTTATGCTCTATGAAATCTAGCTGATATTCTCTGGACAAAATTTGTTTTTACTAGGTAACCATGAATTCCATTAGTTATAAAAGAACAAGCATTCTTTTCCCGCTATTATTGCAGCCTGTTTTGTAGGTTATTTTCTATGAGAAGTGCACCTGCATCCCTTTTTTATGACTTCTATAAGTTTTATCTTTCCTCTTCTTCGGCATTTTAGTACAAATTTAATAAAGTGCTAAAAAAACCTCATCATCACAAATTAGAGTCAGATCCTAGCAAGAGAAAACAATTCATTTCTCTTTACATTCCCATATATACTCTATATATCTAAATTATTCATAAATCTCTCTATATATAAAATAAATTTTGTAACAATAGTCAAACCCTATCCAGCCTTTAGACAATCTCTTGTCTAAATTACTGAATGTCAAATGTATGTCACAGAGATTTGTATATGTGAGAAGGGCCACTACATGCTAAATCCTTCATTTGAAAAGATTAAATTACTTTGACCACTGAACTAATGAGGAATAAAAGACTGTGGTTAAGTGTACACCAAATAAAGGCATAAGCCTTGGCTTATGGATATAAACGAGCCTTCCTAGTTGCTTCCATAGGTTATCACATCTGTTGTTTTCTGTTGGAGTGTAGAAATGCAGGAAAGAAAGGAGCAACTATCAATAAGAGTTTAGTTGACTATAGTACCAAATGGTCCTATAAATTCAGGGTACTTTCATACTGAAATTAATGTTTTCTTATCTACTGAGTGCCTGTTACTTTTACTGAAACCCAAACCCTTGTTACGGGAGTGCAGATGATATACATACACACAGAGAAATTCTACAGTGAAAGTTGTGATGTTTATTACAGTCAGATGCCCCTAAGCTTCCAATTGTCGTGGTTCTTTCTTAGCTATCCAGTGGGTAACAAATCAATCAAGGTGTTGTTGTATAAATAAATAAATAAATATGAAGGGAGTAAGATTTAAAACTAGGATTAACCTGAAACACCAAAGGCCATCAAAGTTGATTTGGGAACAGAATTCGAAAAACGGAACTAGGTCACACTTGCACTACTTTTCCCTTTGATCCAGCACCAACAACAACCAAATCAGAGGGACTTTCCCTGTTTCCCGCCCCACGTCTTTGAGGCGCCGAGAACTGGCCCCGCCTCCCGCCGCCGCGCGCCCGTCGCCTTGGAAACCGAGACACGTGCCCGCGCACGCGCAGCCCGCTCTCCCTCGGCCCCACCCACCGAAGTGTGACGTAAGCCCCGCCCCAGCGGGGCCTGGGTGACGCCACTTCCGGTCTGCTGAGCGGGCTGTCAGGGCTGTGGCTCGGTGTGGTGCGCGTCAGCCGCCGCTCTCCGAGGGGCTGCGTCACTTCCTCTCCGCTCTCTCAGAAGGGCGGCGCGTCGCGTGCGTCATCGCGGCGCGACGAGGCGGAGCTGCTGCTGCCGCCCGCGCGGCCCCGCTCGTGGCAGCCGGGGCGGCCGCGGCCGCGACAAGATGGCGGGGGCGGGGGAGCCGCCGGCGCCCGCCCGCCCGCTGCCCTGCGCCCAGATCCCCTCGTTCGCGGCGGCGCGCGGCCTCGTGGCGCGCCGCTACTCATGCCTCGTGGTGACGCCGCGCCGCCGGCACATCGCGCTGCCGCCGCGCTTCCTGGGCCGCAAGCGCAGCGGCATCCGCGCCCAGCTGGACGCCGAGCTGCTGCGCTACTCGGAGAGGTGCGGGCGGGGGCGGGACTCGACCTGGGCCTGCTGCGGGGCTTGGGAGGAGGCGGTGACCACCTCGCCACCTCACACCTAACGGCTTCTCGCCTGCTTGCAGCCTCCAAGGTGTGCCCGTGGCTTACGACAACATCAAAGTCGTGGGTGAGCTCGGAGACATTTACGATGACCAAGGGTTCATCCATCTCAACATAGAGGCGGACTTCATCATCTTCAGCCCGAAGAAAGGGAAGAAACTGGTGGTATGTAGATAGGCTGCCATCTCGTGGGGCCTTTTTGCCTTAAATAATCAGAACTTAGTTTACTGCAGTCATGAGGAATTTGGGGACTTGAGTACTGTTGTAGCAGGTATTTTCATAGTCTGTATTACATGTCCCTGAGCTTATTAAATATCAGTGTTTCTATGGAGCATGTAATTCCTAAAGGCTTTGCTTTATTCTCATGTAACAGTGACTGAAGTGTGTTGTGCTTTCAAGCTTCCTCAAGTACAAGAGCAGCACATTTTAGTTTGCCTGCATTTCAATAAAGAAGTAATGCATGAGTCATGGGTGAACGTTAAATTTGTTAACATGCTTATGCCAGTATTAAGGGAATAGTAAATTGAGGGTTGATTTATTTTTGTTGTGCTATATCTCAAAAGTATGACTTATGTTTCCCTCTAAATGTAATTGAGAAGTGTGTTCTTTTCATGGGAAGAAAATGGAAAAACCTTCTGTGTAGTTCATCCCTGGGGAAAGTGAAGACAAATAAGGTTAAATATGCAAATGGCACCAGCAGGAGAATAGAGTGATCAAAGACTTTTTGTCAGCTGTACTGCAAGCATGATAGTACTGGATGTTTAAGTCAGGCTTTAAATGGCCTTAAAACAGTGTTGGGCACTTCACTGTGAGGAAAGATTCAACTGCTCTGTGTAGGTATTTACTATTGCTAAATCTGTGGGTTTTTTGTTTTGCATCATATTTTGAAAACAGTTTAATCGCATTCTGTAGGCAATTTCAGTCTTTTTAATTTGAGTAAAACTGTGTGGAGGTAACTTTGAAGTAACTTCAGGAGTAGTTTAGGAATAACTTTGGTTTTAATGTGGAAAAAATAATGTGTAAAGTAAGTTTATTTAGCAAATGACCTGTGTGAAAATTGTTGTTCAAAAGTGTCTATATGTAGTTATAGTTGTGCATTGTGTATGTCTTTTTTAAAGAGGTGATCATTAATGTATCTTCATATAATTCTTTTTTCTTTTTTTTTTAAGGGTGTAATTAATAAAGTAGCTCCTAGTCATATTGGCTGTCTGATACATGGATGTTTCAATGCTTCTATCCCTAAACCTGAGCAAATGTCAGTTGTACAGTGGCAAGAGTTGGGGTTAAAAATAGGAGATGAATTGAAGTTTGAAGTATTGCACTTAGATTCTGATGCAGCTGGAGTGTTCTTCATTCGTGGAGGACTGACTAAAAACAGGTATTGTGCTATTCCAGAGGCATTTTTTTTAACTGCTTGATTTGATTTGTTACAAACTAAATGCTTTGAATTCTTCAGTCTTTAAACTTCCTTTTTCCCCCACACAACATAGGCTGTATATAGGCATGGGTTTATCTTCAAGTAAACATCTTGCGTTGAGGACTTGCATAGAAATTTTCTCTTAAAAATAGATCTTTTTTTAATGCTTACATAAGTGTGCCGAATTGTGGATTATTGATTGTGTAATTGGTATGTGTTGAAACATAAAATCTTTACTGTCTAGCAGAGCTTTGGTTTTGAATATGCTTAAGCTTTTCAAGTAAAAATGTTCTGTTTTCTGAATATGAGTTAGTGGCAAACTAGAATAAACATATAAATAGATGCTTTAAGTGCTTCTGGAAAAAATGGACTAGTGAAAAAAACACATCACTTCTCTAACTTGTGGTTGTAGAGAGACTTTAGCTATTCAGAGCAGCTTGCTAGAGAAATCTTAGAAGCAACATCTCTTTGACAGAAACATTTTTTTAAGGGTCATTTGATGAGTGGTTGTTTCTATCAACATGCTTATGTTGGTATCTAAAATGCAGTATAAAGATTGCTAAGGCAATAATAATGCTTTTGGAGATCAGAGTGCTTTTTATCTTCCCCTCTCTCCCTTTTTTTTTTTCTTTTTTAATCTGCAAAGATTCTGTATGTTTTAATGAATTTGGTATGCAACTTACTGGTTTTATCTCCTCTTTATCTCCTACTTCAAGGAGAATCCCCTTCTGTACAATTCTAACTTAATTCTTTCTTCTCTTGTCTTCCTAGATACCTCTCTCCTCCCTTTCACTATGCTGGCATAGTCTTTTTTTTCTAACCATGTAGACTTTGCCAAGGCAATTACCTTAATAAAACTATCAGTCTCTGCCATGTTTAATTTCAGGGCTCACTGTCTACAAATTTGTGAAAAGCTTTAAAAATAAAAACTTTACTGCACAATGTGGAAGTATGCAGAATTATATAATCTGAGGTATTAGATAGT
Source organism: Tinamus guttatus (assembly GCF_059628265.1). Classification (NCBI taxonomy): domain Eukaryota; kingdom Metazoa; phylum Chordata; class Aves; order Tinamiformes; family Tinamidae; genus Tinamus; species Tinamus guttatus. The sequence continues at coordinate 166,004 of NW_028288601.1, read as the reverse complement.
ATAGTAATGAAAAAAGGAGTAGCAAAATGGTATTGCAGTAAGAAGGAGGTAACGTAAATTAGGCTGGTTTTAAATTTGATATCATATTCTCTGCTTGTTGTAGTGATCTTCTGCTCTTTTGTGTCTAGTGAAAATACTGTGTCTAGTGAAAACAGAGCTTGACAATTCACTATGCAAGGAGTCCTTAGATTTTGGCTCATTTTCTATTTTTCTCTACAGTTTGAAGCGCAAAAGATCTGAGACGGTCACTGATGGTGCAAATGGAGGTGAAATCCAAAAGCCTGAATGTGAGGAAAATGGTTTGATTAACTCTGGGGGAGAAATTGTTTCAATTTTGTTTCAATTGTTTTTGTTTCAATTGTTTCAAGGTGATACAAATAATACTGGGAGGGAAAATGCAGAAGAGGAAACAGTTGATGCTGTAAATGGAATATGTGATGGTAAAATCAAGAAAAAGAAAAAGCATAAGCAAGAAGAACAGGAACATGTATTGCCTACCAGTGACTCTAGTGGTTACCAAAGTGACCATAAAAAGTCCAAAAAAAAGAAAAGGAAGCATTGTGATGAAGCAGAAGAAACAGAGTTATCCCAACAATCACAAGGACCCAAAGCTAAGAAGAAAAAGAACTAAAGTCTGAAGTGCCTTTCTTGAATAAGTTTTCAGACATTTTTGGTAAACTTCAAATAAAACCATATTTTCAAAATGCGTGTGTGGATTTCCTTACTAAACAACCTGCTGTGCTGGGTGAGCTTATGTTTGCATGTATGTGTGTACCAAGAAATTTAAGGGCAGAAGATTTTAAAGATGTGACAGAAATCTCTGCTACTCTAGTCCTATGTTTGCTGTTTAGTGGCTTTATAAGACAGGTAAACTAGTCTCTCTGTTAGAGGTCTGGGAAACATCTGAATTCCCAACTGCCTCTCCTCGGTCCTTCTTTTTAGTGTTTCTGCTCCTTAAAGCTATCACTTGAATGTCTTGTGGAAAGCCCTGTTCCTACCTGTGATTGATGGTATCTGCTATGCAGGATACTTCTGGTGACAGTGGGTCAAGGACACACAGTTTCTGAATCTCAGTGGTGTTCACGCTCTTTTTCTTAGGCTGAGGATGTTTTGTATGTGGGAACAAAAGTAAAAACTGAAGTGCCAATGCTGCAAAACTGCAGTTTACTGTTTAAAGCGACCCTTCTGTATTAAAGCTGTTTCAATACTGAATCCCTCTGGATCTGACTTTACTCCTTTGCTTAAAGAGGTAGTTGTAATATTTTGATAGGGCTGATAATTTTTATTATGATTTTAGAAATACTCTGCAAATACCTGTAGAACATGCAATATCACTTAAAGGTTAAGCAAACAGTGAATGTCTTAAACCTTTCAAAGTAAAGCTTTGATTCGGCAGTACTTCAGGTGGGGAAAATGGTTGGATAACTTGATTAGGAAAAAATGGAAAAGAGATGAGAAGATTGGTATAACCCAGAATTGAGAGCTACGTTGTAATGGGGTCTAGACAAATTCTGTAATGAAGAATTACCTACTGTAAGAACCCACCAGCTGTTCCGAAGTTTTGTAAGTAAACAGCGTGTTTGTAGAAACTTGCTGGTCATCAGTTTGTTTTCTGGGTGTTCTCAGACAACAGATCCTGCAACAGTGAGATGCCGATTCAGCTCCCTTTGTTACGTATGAATACAGTGTCTAGTAACATTTATGCATGCTGAACATGCTCTGGATTTAAAGTCTCTTAGAGTCAAGATTTTATGACTCATTTTCTGTTATACTAAAGAAATCAAAGTTCCAAACCTGCTGAGAGAAGTCTGAGTTTCTGTCTTGCAGGCTTGATGGTGTGGCAATGCATATTAATATTTAAGTTACTGTAATACCCTAAGGAACTACGTTAAGAGGGTCTCATTTGCTTTTTTGAGACCTCTAAGGTCAGCCTAAATGCATGTGTAAAGACAGCAGTAACTTCAGAGCATTGTTCTCTTTTATTTTGTAAAGTCTTACAAACACAGTCTTGCAGCATACTTGATCTTGAACCAAGTTTCTGATGTGCAGGATGGTCTTGAGATGAACGTGGTTGTCCCTGTTGCTTGGCTATATGCACTAGGAGCAATATGTGGACTAGAAGCATTGTCATTGTCGCCTTGGACTGTGCCATCTTCCTTTTTTTTTAATCGGAGAAGATCACATGTTAGTTACTAAATGCATCTGTTCTAATTAGCTAATTAGAAGAGTTTAAAAAAAAATCCCATCTTGAAGGACTTGAAATCCTGACTGTACGGGACACACTGAAGTTTGGGCATAATCTAGGATCAAATGTTCTGTTAGCCTCTCCCTTGCCGATATAACTGGGAGAAGGATGGTAAGTAAGGGATTTTATGCTCATAGGAAGAGAAGGGTGGTGACAGTTGCAATTGCCGATTAACCAAGGACCATGAGAGTGTTTGACTTCAATAACAGGCTGTAACAATGTAGTTGCTTTCAGAGAAGGGAAACCAACCTCTGGTAGAACTGTTGCTAGTGATTGCCGCGTGATTCATGTCAGACGGTTTATGGAACAATTCTATAGCGCTGACTATTGGTCTTGATGTATTCCACCCCTTCTTCAATGTGGAGAGAAGGGTGAGGTTCAGGGAAGAACTGAAGTTGTAGATAAGAGTCAAATAATGCAGGTAGTAAAAATGGTTTCTTCACTGAATTCTTTTGTCTGTCTAATTTTGCTGCTTTTACTATTTGGGCTTATTGAAAAAGAAAATTAGTCCCCATAATCTCACTGCAGACAGACTTTTTGAGGTATTAAGCAACATTTTGAAAGTCTTAATAAAATCTATCTCAGTTCTGGACCCTATATTAAGCCAACATTTTTTTGGCACATGACTGTGGCCAGCACTTCTTTGTTTGTTTTTCTTTCTTGGCTTACAACAGAAAAAGGCAATTAAAAACAATTTCAGTGCAGAAGCTGACTATGAATCCTGAACTTGCTATTGCTCCAGTGACTGATTAGATTCTTGCTAAATTAATGTGGAAATAACAACTGTGCTACAAAATAAACGTCTGCAATTGTCAGGCAAAGGAATCTGCATAGTAGTTGACTGTTTTCTGTCTTCGGAGGAGGGGAAATCAAGAAAAGACCTAGAAAAAAATCACAGTTGGAGACAATATTGGCAGCCATGCAGTTAGTTGCACTGTTGATGTTGCAGTAGGCACTGTTTTGGATTAACTAAATGTGGCAAAAACCCTTCGATTTCAGAAGTGAATTGTCACTACGTTCCTAACTGAGTCAGTTCTTTTTTTTTTTTTTTGCCCTCTTAAAAAAGCGAGATTTTTTTTCAATATTTAAGTTAACAAAATAAAAAAGAGGCAAATATAGATACTTTTCAATAGCGTTCCCCTTATCAATATAAAAACTTAGCTTTCTGTGTTCCCCTGGACCGCAAGTGAAAAGTTTTATTGAATTTTGATTTGAGACAAGATTTGAATATAGAGAAAAAACATTTGTAAAAATGCAAGTGAGGCTAGGTGGCGTCATATTTGTATAGCATTTTGTCCAACTGCATGAACAAGTCAGTTATATGTTTCACTTAGCAGAGAGGACTAGAAAATGAAAATTTATTTTCTACTCTCAAATGATCTAGAGAAAATGTATGCTGTGTTTTCCTATTTTATGTTAATGAAGTCTGCAAGGAAGCCAATATGCAGCCCTGTCTGTGGTTAATAATCTGCAAACCTTTTGTCTAAATTTTAAACAATGCGGTTACAACTTACCAGCTAAAATTAAAGATTGTTGTTGGGTTGTGCAGACCCAGTTCCTCAAAGTGTTGCATGGCAGAAAAACAAGAGCTCATAGAAGAAAGTTTTTTAGCTGACTTTAAAACAATTGTGTTATGTGACTGCTGAAGCTTGCAATGAAATTCAGTATTACCTTTTGCTCTTGACCTTTGCCTTACATTCTCATAGAAACAAATTCGATTTTTTTTTTTTTAGCTTGTCAGTTTTCTGCTTTTTAAACAAACAGCCTAAACAGCCAAATGAATGACCTCTAGGGAACGGATTTCAAAAAGACCTAAGCAAGCTGGATGCCTTTGGAAAACATGAGCCTTGACCAGATCTGCTTTTGAGTAAACAATTTGCCAGTGGAAGGATCTTGTCCTTTGATAGGTCTCAGACGGTATAGACCTCCACTGCAGAAAGCATAGTGGCAGCTCCACATGCAAAATGTTGGATTTTTCTTTCCTGTATATCTATGGAAAGATTACATGATCTGATGCTCTTGGGATGTTGGCTATGGAAAAAGTGAAATAGTTTCATGCTAATAACTCTAATAACAGATGAAGACATAAATATTCTGACCATAATATTGTATGCATTCTGTTATTTAGCTATGAGAAATTCCATAATTTCAAGAACGCTTGAAGGATTTATGTATCCTATAGACTTAGCCCTTTTATAGGGAAGAAGGTAACAAGTATCTTCTGGGTTGATGTGAGTCTGATAACCTCTGAAAATCAAGCTTCATACTTCTTCAGCATCATCTGTAAACTTTTTACAGACAAATCATGATTTTTGTGATCTATATATATATATATATGTGTGTGTGTGTATTTATAGCTGGGATTAAACTAAGCCTCAAGCTTTATAGCAAGTCACTCAATTGACCTGATGTTAAGCAATTGGGAGTATTGCAGTTCTGTGAGTGGCTTCAAGCTCCACTGAAACTAACTGTCCCAGGTGAAGAGGAAAGGTGCACAATAAAGAATGAACTTTAGTTTTCCCGCTTTGCCCATCTTCAGGAAACTTTCCAAGATTCTTTCCTCCCACCTCCTGAACTTATAAGTATATTACTGCTGCTTGAGAACTACTGTTTTGGTCAAAGATAGACTTTGTGGATTTTATATTCTGAGAAATCAATCTGCAGAAACTACTAAAATGAACTTTATAGAAAGAGTGTGACAATTCTTAGCACATAGCAAGCAAAGCTTGTGAATAGCAATACAAATTTTTGTACAAGTTTTGTTATCATCACCTACCTGATTCTTATCTCATGCTCTCCTTATGACTTTAGGCTTTCTTACTCAGTGCCTTCTGTGGATAGTGGAAAATCTTTTGTCTGTAAGACTTCAAGAAATATTTTTACTGCGAATGAAACATGAGGTCTCATTCAAGACTAAGATTCCATTGTATTGCACAAATCAAATGAAGAGTTGTATGTCTAAGAGGTTCTGAAAAGAGCCAATCTGTAGATCGCTTTGTTATTTAGAAGGTCATATTATGCAGTGTTATCCACTGGAGTTTGGATGTCAAAAGAGGCAGATCTCTGTCAAATAGTTTGGTTTGCAAATAAGATGCATTTAGAAATAATACTGTGGTCTTGTCTACAAAGCCATGATGATAAACCTCAACCTCACTGTGCGACATGCGTTTGTACAGTACACAGTTTCAGTTAAATAATTAACAACAGTTACTGGAATGTAGGCTGTGAAACTATGGTCCCAGATTTCACTGAAATTGGTGTGCGCGTGCTTTATTTTTTATTACTATAAAGCAGCTTCTATTCATAGAACTGACTTAAGCCAGAGTCTTATTGCTTCAGAGTGGACTGGGCTATAATTGGCCTTGACAAAGCCAATTGTTTTAGCCTCTTGCTTATTACTAAATTTCGAAGCAAAATCTGTGCTTTTGTTTTACTTTCTCTTAAAATACCAATGTGTAGATAATTAAAAATCCTATGTAGATTAATCAAACCAACCTGAAAAAGCTAGAGTAAAAAGAAAGGTAAAATCTAAATTTATGCTGCATCAGTAATTCTTAATATCATCACTGAGAGAAATCAGGGTACTTCTTGAGAATTAAGCAGCTATCCTATATTTTGGCTTCAGGTCCCTTTTTATTGCAGATTAACAAATCACTAACTTCTGACTGTATTTCAGAGTAATGTCACTTTATTATATTAGTGCTTGAAGGCTCAGTTTTCCTCTGGAGACTTTTGTTATTTTTCCATGGACTCTTAAGATGACCATTAAAAAAAAAAAAAAAAATCCTTCCCTGGAAGGATTCCTGTTTGTCCCCTTGCTGCAAAACAACAAAAGAAAGTTCAGAGAGAGTGCAGAAAGTTCAGCATTTATAATTTCTTGATGGAGCTTATAGGCAGTAGATGATGCCTTTGTGAAGGCCTTCACTTTTGGGCTGTCTGTACATCCTGCACCGAGAAGCAGTTAAATGCCTTTGCCTTTCAAAGGATTTCTGTGTATTGTGGCTAAAAAGTGCATGGAGCAGTCTGCACTCATGGTAAGTAGCATGTGCTGACAGTTTGTGTGATGTGAATTCATATGTTAAATTGACTTTAGGATAGGTAACCTATGTGTTGCTACTTAATCCAATGTTTCCAATAATTGTCTCGGAGAAAGAAAAGCACCCGTTTTGTGTATATATGTTCATAATTCATCTTTTCACTTAGGAAAGACATTCTTGAAATTTGAACTTTTCTTCCCTGGACAAATGAATGTTAAGGGACAGTTATAAAGCTTCTGGAGCACTAGAAATGTGCATGTACTATAGATTCAGGAGCATTTGTGAATTTTTGTCTGGATCCAGATAGTTAGGATTTTACCAAGCATTTTAAAATATGAATATATAAATATATTAAAATATGCATATGCTTGGAGGCTAAATTCTGCAGTCATTTATGCTCTGGTGATTTCCGCCTCACTGCTGTGCCTCGCTACAGAGTAAATTTGCAAAAGCATCTTCAGAAATGATCCTGAAAAGCCATTATACTCATGCTTGATTTGTTATTATTGTGAAAAGCTGAGGCTATGCAGCATGATGATGGTGACTGATGGTGACTGGTAGGAAAAGCTTTTTCAAGTTTATCTTATTACTTAAATGCAGCAAGTGTCTCTTCTTAGGCAAAACCCATTCCTCATTTTTTTTTCTTGAAACAGTCTTAGAAATAAAGGAGTTTATGTATAATAGAGCTCTGTGAGTGCAAATCATGCAAATCTCAATTACACTTCAAAGAAAAGATGATAGAAAAATGTTGACAAATTGGATGAAATTCAAAGGCAGTGAAAAATAGCCTGTTTCTTGAAGAGAGAGCGATTTATTTTCCCCTTTTTGATCCAAACAGTAACTGTGGATGTAAAGTGGAGAAAGTAAGCTGAATATCTTTGCAATGTATTGCTGTGGTGGTTTTCAGCCGGTTTGACATATGTGATATTTGCAGTGCTTAAACGTCAGCAATGAGGGACAGTAGATACAAGCAATAGTTGTTTATGTGAACAAGATTATGTTAAAATTTACTGATGGGGTCTTGTAGGCTAAATTCTACAGCCAGAAAGAGAGAAAAAAAATAATTCTCTATACCTCTCTTAGTGCAGACAATTCTGAAACTTAAGCATTGTTGTATGTTCGCAATTATTCATTTTTTTTTTTTTCCCTAGGTCACACTTTGGAAAATGGTCTAAGAAAATTCAGTGTTTCTTATGGAAAAGTGAGCAGGGAGAAAAAATCAAAAACTTGGAGATCTTCATAAACACAAATAAAAAAATGTAATTTTTTAACCTTAAAAATTACAGGTGAAACTTTGGAGTTTTAGCACTTTCTTAACTTTAAGACTTCTCTTTTAAGAACATTTTTCACTTCTCTCCACTAAATATTTTATTTGACTCAGAATACCTCCTTATTTCTCAAAGGTGTCATATGACATTTAAAATGAGTAAAAAAATCATTTCAAAGAGAAAAGTTACATATTACATTCTAAGCACGTGAATTACACTGTTAAATTGGGAATCAAGAGAAGTTTTCTGTTTTCTTATTTTTTCCTCCTAAATTCACTTTTGAGGCCATCAACTAAAGTTCATACTTAAACAAACAAAATAAAATAAAAAACTGTCAGAAGAGGTGTTCTATTGAAAACTACTGTTCCATTACAAATTTAGAATTTACATGTAAAATCAATGTAGGTCTTGGAAAAGTCTGGCTTATTGAAGAGGGCTGCTTATTTTCCTGCCATACCACATGGTGGAGTATTGCTTTTTCTGTAGGACATTTTTAACCATATCTTTCACTAAAGAACTCAACATCTGTGAGCTGGTACTTGATTAGAGGGAGTTTTGCGCTCTCGCTCATTTTAGCAGGCTGATGTTTAATAAAGCCACGACAGTGAGCTGGCAAGCTCACTGAAATAACACTGTGGAAAAGACAAACAGAATTTGTGCATAGTTAGTATTTCAGCATCAGAATCTTTGTGTCAACCCTAGCTTTGTAACCATGTTAATTTAGGTTTTTATTATTATTATTATTATTATTATTTATTTCGGGAAAACACAACTTAGGTATTTTTCACTGTTCAAATTTTGAATTCCTTCCTTATTTTGTCAGCATAAGGAAAGAGGCTTATGTAATCATTCTGTGCATAGGGGTTTGTGCAAATGCAGTGATGTGTGGGTGTGTTTGCATCCTTACTTAATAAACTTTTAGGTATAGGGTGGCTTACAGACATGTGTCTAATTACCTGAAATACTGAGTGCCTGTAAGCTTCATGGAAATAAGGTCATTCTATAGTGGAGAGAAACTATAGTAATTCCCCTATTTGAAGAAAAAGCAACACAAATTTGGTTTTGGGTTTAGCCCAGTATCCTTGTGGATTCTGTTGCAGTGGGAAAAGTTTTGGGCAGAATTCACACCTTATTGGGCACTGGAGAATCCATTATTAGGTACAAAGAAACTGGAAGGCAGACCTCATAGTTCTTGATGCTAATCAAACAATTTGGTTTTGTCCTTGGTGCACTTGGGTTCTCTTATGACATTTTGCATTTATTCACAATTCTGGTTTTCCTGAGTTTGCTGTAGCACTTTTTGGTGCTCATTGGTGCTCCTTTGCTTTCTTCAGATGGGAGGAAAAGGCTAAAAAGCCTATGTACGTCAACTTTAGTTCATTGACAGCACTTGTAGATAAATTTGAATTATGGTCATGTAGAAAGGGTGACATCACAGCGTATGTTTAGCCTTATGCTCTATATACCCATCACAGGATAAAATGCAGAAACTGTTCTGGTTTTAGAGACTGTAAACCAGGGCTCCTACTTGATTCCGCTCCACTACAGTAATGTGCTCAGTTATGCTTTCCCTTGCTCTGGGTGAGGGATTTCTTAAGTGCTTGGCTGTAGTGCTTAGGAAAGATAAAAGGTATCTTAATCCTTGTGAACAAATTAAAATGAGAGAAGCATTCAGAATTGTTTAAAATAAAGTTAATAGATTGGTGCTAAAATATTGTTTAAATAACAAAGTAAATTCCTAGTTTTGTGTCTATGATTTATGTAGTATGATTCATGGTATTATGCAGGAAGCCCAAGATGGGGAATAGCAGAACTTCTATTTAAGGTCTAAAGGTAAAATAGTAGGTTATGATTAGAAAGTTGGACTAGGAGAGTAAAAATTTGGTTTCAGTCTCCTCTTCATAACATAGCATCTAAATCTTCTCAGTATTAAAAGAAAAAGAAATTATATCAGCTTAATATTTCCTGCTAATTGAGACAGCATCTTTCAATATTTTGGCACTGCAATTGTGATGTCTGCTCTCTCTAGGGGCCCTAGTCAAAAGGAGAGGAAAGTCTCCTGCTGTGCCAAAATTATAAAATAAATAACATTCTCAAAGTATTAATACAGAGCTGGACCACAGAGTGTTGCTAGCTGTCATAAAACAGACACAAAAAGGATTGGAAATCTTCCCTTCTAAAAGGGAAGATTTAGGAAATGACTGATCCTGGGGAAGAGTAAGTTTGTTGATCTGGAAACATCATTTTCAGAAAGAAATGATGAGTAAATGTCCAATCATTTGAAATTTATGAATAGTCACGCACCCAAAATGTAGATCTACAGCTGAACTTCTTCCAAGCATGTTTAATCCTGCTTGGTCTGGAAATCTCATGAATCTGAGTTGTTTTGTGCTTATATTTACCAGTATTGGTTTTTCTTACCTTAAACAGTGTTTAAAGAAGGAAAGAAAAAATGTCCTAATCACTAGTAGCTACTGCAGGGGCAGTAGTAGGCAATTAGATGAGGCAAAACTACTTTTTCTATGCTGAGTAAGGAAGGTGCTTACCTTGGTGAGGCCAAGGGCAATGTGCTTCCGCTACCCACTGATTTTACCCTGGAATAGCTTGGACCCTGCCCAGATTTTTGTGAGTCTCATGTAGGTTTTGGTCAGTGCAAGATTTTAGGAGGATTTGGAAGTAAGGCATGTTACAATGCTTTGAAGTGATGAAAGATTTTGGTAAGTCAGAGTATTTTAAGAGTGCTTTTCACAAACTGCACCTATATACTGTAGCTTTATATGTCCACTTACCTTAAAGGTGATGTTTTGGCAATCACACTCACATATTCACTAGTTGTTTCTAATCCTCTCATTCTAGTTGTTACTCATACTTGTTTCAACTGGGGTAAAAATGAGTAATCATTTATGGCATTTATGCTTGAATCAAGAAAGTTCATGTCTTGATTTTGTCTCTATCTTGATTTTGTCAAGCTCTCTCCATGCCTGCATTTGTGTCTTTTCTCCAGGGTTTTGCATTTTCTTTTCGTAATGTCTGTTTTATCAATAGCTCTTTCCCTCTCACGTTCATTTTTTAAAAGTTTCTGTTCAGAGAACAGTACTATGTTATAATTTCTTTATTGTATTTGTATAATTACTTTCTCCCAAGACAGTTTCTCAGCTTTCTGCTTATTAGTTCTTCTGTACTTCACGGTCAGCACTGTCCACAACACCAATTTTTTGGTCCCATTCACTAGATGCTCTGTCACTCTACTGTACTCAACACCACCCCCAAAGAATTAATCCTATTTCTTGCATTCTTCAAAGCATCACTGATTTCCTTAATGTTTTCTAATCATGAGTGCCTGGTTTCTGCAGCTAAAGCAGAAATTAAGTGAGAATGCCCATCTGTATTTGATGTGCACTTGGCAGAAGTGCTATTCCTCCTATTTCTTTTGGATGATTTCTCCCTTTTCAAAGCCACGGATGAAAGTCTAGCCTTGAAGAAGTCAATAGGATTTTTGTCATGGACTAGTGGGGCTACTGAAAATGACACAAGGTACCAGCATTTGTTTTTAATTGTTTGCTTTCATATTGCCTCTTCTTCTTGATTCCTTCATTACTATCTCCTTAACAGCAATGAATCTTAATCTTAAAAAATTGGCTTAAGGTTTTCATTCAGTTACTGGAATTGGAAATAAAGCTCATGGAAACCAATATATTTTCTTCCTAGCCCCATTTTATCTTTATGCATAACTGAAAAATGTCTCTTCTAAACCCTTTATCCAATTTTACATTCTAATATTTTAGTAAGATAATTTCAATTTAATTAGATTTACAATCAAAATCTACCAATCTCTTACTCTGCATTTTTTTCCTGTTCTTAAAATTATCAAATATTCATTTTTTTAATTATTTTTTTAATTTTTATTGCACCATCTGTTTTCCCTGATCCTTCTACCTGACCATTCATGAGTGTCAAGGAGGTCATTTTCTGAAATCACAAAAACCTCAATGAAATGTTTTGAGATTAAAACCTAGCAAAAAGGGAAAATGTCTATAATCTTCACTAGAAAATACTGAGAAATTCTCTGATGGGGCTAACAGTGAGGCTTAATTTTGCTTATGGACAGATACAGTAAAAAGACAGTCTGTTAGAGTTCGCTGTTTGAAGCTGTTGACAGAAAAGCAGAATAGGATCATCTCCCTTCTTTCTCCCAAGTAGTAGGAAAGGTTTCCATTCCCCTTTATGAACATGTCATCAGGATCTAAAAGCACTTGCAAGCAGTTAAAATGCTCAGCATAAAAGGGCTGAGACTCTGCAGTCAGTATTTTGCTGTACCCTGATGTCCTTTGTTCCTGCATTGTAAGAAAAGGGATATATCTTTTATTTCACTGAAGCTATTGTTCTTGGAGAAAGATAAAGGTTGATAAGGAGAATTTTTTTTTTCGTGAAATTACATAAATTTGTTTAAAATGACTTCAAGCACACAACAAGATATGTATTTCTGCGACCCAGGTTGCGAATTGTGCTCCTCTACAGATATTTCAGCTGCCCAGCTTTCTCAGAATAAATTTCTGATTATTTGCATGTACCCAGTGCAACAAAAGCTACGGTTTAATTTCCAGATGAGTCCTCAACATCATGTCTTGCACAACTTTCTCATCTTAGGGAATTTTCCTGAGAAACAGCATCATACCTAATTAAAACAGCTTCCTTGCTCTCTCTTATTTTGGTCTTGTGTTTTTTATTCATATTAAAATTGGATGTTATTATTGTTTAAGGCCAATTTATTGGAGCATCATGCAGTAAAACCCTTTCAGTGTTGCCTCAGTCTGTAATGCTGAATAATACAAAAGAAAGACTAAACACCTGACATAAACGGGGTCCCATGTCGTCACTGCTCTGATAGATCCAATGCAAAGGCCCCAGTGGAGTGGAGGGCTCCATATCGGGCTCCAGCTTTTAACTAGTGGCCTTGTCTTTAGAACACTTTGAATATCTCAGCTTGCTGAGAAACCTGTCGGGCCTTCTCTGAGGTTACCCAGTACATCAAAGTGGAGATACAGCTTAAAAAAAAAAAAAAAAAAAAAAAAAGAAAAGAAAAAAGAAAAGAATCAAATGCTCAAGAGCTCAGTTCCAGGAATGCAGGAATGTGGGTAAGAAAAATAAAACAGATGAATACAAAGAACTCTAAGAACCTATACAAATAACTGCTACTAAACTCTCTCCTTGATCCTTTTTTCTTTGTTAAATCTTTCTTGTATTACCAACTTTTTTAGTTATGTTTTTCTTTTGATCCCAGTTCCTCCAACATATTATGATATTCATTCATCATCTTTTATTTATTTATTTATTTTTAATTTCTTTGGATGTAATTTTCCCTAGTGTTCTCATTCTTACTGTCCTTTTTTCTTGAGTTCTGGAGAAAGAAAATTAAAACACCTAAGGAGCTCTTACTTACAGCAGGGATTTGTATCAGTAGTGATTTAAATTCAGGAAGACACTTACATATGGGATGCCAGCTCCTGTAACAGAGAGGAGCCACTACTTCATATGTCCTCTGTCTTTGCTCACATGTACCTTTTAGGAGCCACCACAATCCAAGATTCTTTTTCTGTGTGACATTGCTATTAATTTGAGTCTCTGTTTTAGACAGAAAGGCTTCTGGGAACAAAAGTAAAAACTACTGGGAAGAAGTAGTAGGAGAGAGAGGAAAAAAAAAGGCATTTCTTTGCAGAACTCCTCACCCTTAAAATTTCCATTTAATGTTGCTGAAGAACATGTAATACTGATATCTACAACCTTATGTGAAAAATAATTGTACATTTAATATGTACACTGTGAATATAAATCAGCTCTTGAAATCTGCCCTGTAACAGGTATTTTGTACCCATGCACTAATAAAAAGCTAATGTTCTTTGACCATCTTCCAGCCAGCCTCTTGTGGCTCCACAGATTTTGTAATCCAGTTTGACCTAGAAAGCCAGCATCTGCTTGTCAGTGAGTTGTCCTAAAATCTAAAGCAAGGCCTCCAACAGCGAAATTCCCAAACGATTACAAATGAAGTATTTTTTACTAAATGTCAGCATGGTCTCCCATAAAACCAACAATCTGATGTGTTTTTCCATGCTCGTAGGACATTAGCCATTTGGTGTGGTAATAAACATCCCCAAATCTTATGTCATTGATTGTTTGGCTTCAGTGATGATGAAATATGGAAAACAAAATGAAAGAACATAAACCTCGTGTGAGATTTATTTGGAGACCTTCTGGGAAGCATACCTGGCTTTTCATACTTATCATAGCACCTGACAGAAGTGACACATTCAACCTTAGCCAAGTCTAGTTTATCTTGTCAGTGTCTGAAAAAGACAGGGGAAACCTTTCAACATTGTACTTCATAAAATTGTAACCAGACTGATAAATCTGTTTATTTTTCCTTTCAATGTGCCCTGGTTTCCATAACAGAGACAGCTTGCATGTATGCTGATGAATGGTTACTCTCCCATTGCAGACCTTTATGGACACATTGCCAAGAACTTGTTTTGCAAATTCCTCAACTTCTTTTTTTATTATTTATTTTTTATTTTGTTTTCCTTTTCCAGCACCTGAAAACTTGCAACTGGCCTGGCTTGAAGGCTTGAAAGCTGCCTTGGCAATTTTACTAAGGCAATTACTTTGATAGCTAAAAATGACCTTGAAGAATGATTAATACTGTGTGGGGGTTGATGACATAAATCTGTTAAAGTGTTCCTGATGTACAGCTTCACATGCAGGAATGTTATAGCTATATTCCTATACTAACACAGTGACATTGAACAGACTGTAGCAGATATAAAATCTACAAAAGGGAACCCCTGCCCAAAAAGAGTTTGAATTATTTTTATGAACGTTACCAACAAAATGCTTCTGGTAAGATCATATAAACTTAATGAAAAAATAATAAACAAAGGTCTTAAGGTACATTGAGATGTATTCTCCAACTCACCATAATTCTAGTGGTTACTGAGAATGTAAGTGGTTGCCTCAAGAATGAAATAATTCATTGCAGTTAGAAGTTGTCAAGTAAATGTGGATGCACTGATTTTAATGCAGAATAATAACAAGATATGATTAAAAGAGAATAAATAAAAGCCTTATTCAACAACACCAAGAAATATCTGCATCTTTTGCAGTAAATGTATCTGTGAAAAACAGTAATTTACTAATCATTTTGGATGTACATAATTGGAATTTATGGGTTAATTCCTTCCTAACCTAAGAAGCAAAAAAATAAAATTGCAAGCAGATAGAATAAGGTAAGATGTACTTTATACTGGACCAAAAAGAAATGATATAACATTGTTATCCCTAACCAAAGAACGTTCCATCTCATTTTTTTTTTGCCTTTGCAACTATGGGGAATTAGCTGAATAATTAGCTTTCCAGAGGAACTGCTGGGGACAGTTTCTAGTAAAGAGATCTCATACATAGCTCTTACAGTGCTTAATCATAGAAAATTACAACAGTGATCATTTTGCTGTATATTGGCAATGAGTCTCTATCAAACATTGCCTTATCCCAGTATGTTTGTTTGTTTTGCTTTCAGAAAAAACTTTGGGTAGGCGCTGATGAGGGAGTGATGAGTATCCTAGAAATACTTGAAATTAAATGCACTTCCAGTTAGACTCATCGTCACCAGTTCCTGTGTCTGCCAGTGTCAAGGGCCCTCCTGACTACACAGAGAATCTGAGCTGGAGGAGCCTCCACTTGCAATTTTAACAATAGAATAAAATAAACATTCTCAGTGCAAATAGACTATTTTATTTTGCATGTCTGACAGTTTGGCACCTTTCAGAGAAGTAAATTAACTTAAAACATTCATCACTGTTCATACTGTGCAAGAAACAAAACAAGTATTAAATAGGATTTGAGACTTGGTAAACTTTTTACATAAGATGAAACAGTCATTTAAACTGACAAGAAAGAGCTGTGAAAACCACTCAGAAGAACGACTTATTTCTATTTAAGACTCACCAAATACAAATAGAACAAACATGGCGCTAAAACCAGTGTGCTCTTCTGTAAAAATTAAAAAATGGAAAAACTGATTAAAGTGAAGTATTTTAAAACTATTCTATATCTCAGCCTTTCCTAAACTCCAACTATGTAAGCCAAGTTTCAGCTTAAACCTTTCCTTTAAGGAATACATACCTTAAAATATGAGAATTATACACTAAAGTAATCATATGTTAATTCTAAATACATATGTATCCTTTTTTTTTTTAGAACAGAGCAAAGAACAATGTATCATATAAAAAACATTTGAGCCCAGAAAGAAGATACACATTCTTTTAAAACTGCAGTGTTTGCAGGAAGTTTAAGATCCTTAATATGGTAAAACTTTAAATCATGCTACTGTACTTACTTATATCCCAGGAAGAAGATTCCTACAATACAAAACTAATTTTAGGCATTTTTGCTAATGCTTACTAGCCTGGCAAAAGCTTTCATATGGCTTTCTGAGAGGTAAAAAGCCAGTTGCCATGTGTTTGTGAGATGTAATAGTGCATAAATTAAAATAAGCTTACTGATTCCTTTTTAAAAGATTAATTTGTATGGCTCATGACAGTCTGCACACATATTGGCACTATTTAACATTTTTGCAAGTGATTCAGGTGGAGATCTCCAGTAACTTTGCTTTTAATTAGTTAGTATCCATCTTTAGAGACCTTGCTGGGCTTTCTCAGACCTGAGACTCTCATTCGAGGTAAATCTTGCTGACAGTGCATAGTGTAAACAAGTAGTAGGATTTTTTCTGGTTATAACGAAAAAAAGAAAAGAATTTACTTGTGTTCTAACACTGAAAGTTCCAAAGTGGAAAATATTAATAAGCCTCCTTATTTATCCTAGAAGTTAACTCTACTGAAGTTTGAAAATAACTTATCATATTTGGATTCATGAAAGCAAAGAGGTTTGTTGCTAGGATTTCTGCCTTGATATCACTTACCATCTCTACTCACTTACTTGATCTCTATGCTTATATTAGAAAATAAAATGAAGGCTTACTAGTATTACTTTTACTCAGCCTAAATTTTTTAGGGGCCCATTAAAAGGAGTAGCAGATTTGGATCTTAAACATGATGAACAGCTTAGACAAACTATCTTTCTTTTTAAGAGTACAAATGTCTTTTAAGCTATCAGTCAGAGCCTTGTTCTTTTGCCATGACCTTTGCTTTTGACATCTCTGGATCTTAACTTGCCTATCCTATAATTCATGTTTTTGCCAAAATAAAATACCCAAAGTACATGGATGAACAAATTTATCTGTGCCATCTCCAATCCATAGACTGTAAAAAAATCAATCCCAGCAGCAGACAGAAAACCATCTCAGAATTTTTTCCAAAGTGTGTCTAAAGATAGTTCACTATTCTCACAGCCTCACTCATTTAAAGCGCCAGATTCACACAGTAGCTTTAATTCCATCTTGAAATAGTTTTGAAGACAGGGATTTAATTGGGGTTATATTCTGTTTTATCTGATGCTTCTGTCAAACCTTGCTGTAATCCACTTCTTCCTTAGTCCTTGCAAAAAGGGATAATTTATTATAGTCATAGGGAAAGGGAGAGAAAAAAAATAAACAGCAACATCTGTTCCTAAGTTTTCCTTTCTCTAGACTTCACTATTGCTTTTTTCTCCTGTAT
Source organism: Tinamus guttatus (assembly GCF_059628265.1). Taxonomy (NCBI): domain Eukaryota; kingdom Metazoa; phylum Chordata; class Aves; order Tinamiformes; family Tinamidae; genus Tinamus; species Tinamus guttatus. Next base: position 148,792 of record NW_028288601.1, on the reverse strand, counting down.
GTTTCAGCTGAAAAAAGTACAGGACTCTTCTTTTTTTTCTTTTAGAATTCTGGAATGAAGCAGAAATATATGTTAGCACTATGTGTCCAAGAAATTCTGTGAAGGTTTCTTCTGCATGCTGCCATGCAAGATGGACTGAATGACAGTTTCTAAGGCTGAGTATTTTTTGAATACATCATTGCTACCATTTATAAGCTAATACTGACTCTTTTCTAAAGCTTATATAATATTTACCTAAAATGCTATAAAATTGCAGGTTTGTATCCTTTCTCTCAATGGCTCAATTCTGAAGCAATTTAGGCTACCTAGGAATTAATTATTCCATTTATATTGCCCCACTCTTCCAAGGAATTCTACTTACCACAGTTGGAAAATTGAGAGTTGTGGTCCACCTGAGAGCTATTCTTAATCACAAAGGTCTGTTTTTATGATCTCCTAGAGAGACAGGATTGATAGCATAGATAAGGAAGAAGTCTCTAGCAGCAGAGATTTTTAGATGTTAGTTTCATGAAAGAAAAAATATCCTGAACAAGGTGCTATCACCCTTCACACTTTTCAGTCAAGGATAATCCTAATATTTGTCTTTAATCTCAGGAATCTTGTCAAAGTTTGGTTCGCTCCATAGGATCTGTCTTTTTTATACTGACTAGACTGCATTTTATCCCAGTATATGAGAAATATACTTATTGCATACTAAGAAAATAGAAAAGGATTTCCAGATGAATATTTAAATGGCTGTGAAGTCAACTACAGCTCTTTTGTCAGGCCTTCTTGGGAACTGATACTACTATTGGTAGCAGAATATGCAGAAGGCACATAAGTAGCACTCAGCAAACTATCAACTTAACTGGCTATAATTATAAAATCACCTCTCTAGAGGTCCCTTCCAACCTCAACCATTCTATGATTCTGTGATTCTGATTCTGTGATTCCCCTTGAGACTAGCTGTAAAATCAAATTATGACAAAACAGTAGCATTTTGTTTCAAAAGCACACCCACTAAAACCTCAGCAAAAAAGCTCACTCTAAGCTAGTTTCCAAATAGGAAAATAAAATCTCTCTGCTTCTCCATTGCCACAGTGCCTCGGTACTGATTAATTTTGGTATTGTGTGTGCAATCTGAAAACATGGTTATATCTACAACCTGTCCCTCTTTCCCTGCTGGTGTTCCTCCATGCCAGGCATTTGTTGGTGTAGCAGACTGAGTTTTCTCATTTAAGTCATTTTTCCATTTAGATTTTAGATTCTTCTCCTCTCCCTCTCCTCTCCCCTCCCCTTTCCTCTCCTTTTCTTTAAAAAAAAAAAAAAAAAAAAAAAAAAAGGAGAAAGAAAAGCCACTGCTGTAAGTAGGTGAAGTTACAATATTTTTTTCTGGACAATAATGTGTTCCTAATTGCTTAAACACATGCAGTCCTGCATGTTTCTGACCAATATAACTGACAAGCAATCTTATGCGTATATATAAAACAAACTCACCAGGTTTTAAGCTAAAGTAAAGTGAGAAAAACTAATTGGCTAAAGGGTAAGCATAATAAATTCTGGCCAAAGAGTGTAGCTGATCTCATCATAAAACAACCAGTATGAGAATGTGCTACATAATAAACTAAGTGTTACTGTTTTCTACAATCACTCAGGCCTTGCATTTTGATTAATTGCAGATTCTGAATTACTGAGAAAATGGCAGTTAATTATCCCCAACACCTTTGCAGGAACAGCTTGGAGAGGACTATGAAATTAGCACTCTGAAGTCTGAGTTAAATATATCATTTTAGCTTAATGGAATTTAATCATATTGTAATTCAAATGTGTGTTGCACAAAATTAATAGCTTCTAATACTGAAATACCTTTATTTTATCTGTCTCATATTTCTCACACACTGACTTTTATTGATTTCTTCTGAAATAACCATCACTCTAGAAACCAGTGGAGACACTTAGGAGTGTGTACTCCAGGCTTATTCATAAGCCAGCAATTACACTACAGGTTTGCTTTGTTTATCCCGATATTCTGATTTTTTTTTCCCCATCTTTAACTCTTCCCAATTGGTTATATCTAGGTCCAAAGGGCTAAAATATGGTTTTAAATCACAGCCTTTGGTAAAGGGCACTCCAGAGATGTGTCATCCTGATGGAAATCCCATCCTCTCAGCTTGCAGGCTACATAGAGATGACTTTTTGCAGCCACGCCAGCTCCCATTAGCTTTTCTGGAAGAGTAGCAAGTGCATTTCTGTAATTTCATTATTCTATGATCCATCTTAGTATCACTTTATAATTTTAAATGGTGATCTGTTTAGTGAGAAGCTAGAAATCCTGGAAAGATTATACAGTTTTAGTAAATCCCACTCATTCCACAGTTGTATCTGTGATAGTCTTGGAGTTAAGCTGGCCATGGAAAGTTTTATGGAGATTTTTGGAAATGTATGATACACTGAAATCATATCTTTTTAACAAAACCCACTGGGTGGCGCTCGGCTTTGTTTATCACAGCTGTAAAATTTGATCTTCAGTTCTTTTCCAGTCCTGTTTAAAACTGCATGTTATTCATTAAATTATAATTTGTTTGGACATAGGGGAATAGAAAAATAATATCTGATGTCTATTTTCAGTTTAATGGATTCTCTGAAAATTAGAAATGAATAACGAGGCTAATAAAAAACATATGCCTAAGCATTATCAGAAATGTGAGTTTAAATAACAAAAAAAACTCAAGGTAGTCGGGTTGTCTGAAAAATATTGAACTAGATTTTACACTTAGGAAAATCCATTTACTTGCTAAGGAAAAAAAACAGGATGGTGTATTACAGTACATCCATACATCTAAATCAGGATCCCATTCACACTCTAGTAGATGCTTAACAATTTCATAAGATAACCTGATTCTTGCTTATGTCATTGCACCAACAGATTTGCAAAGTGATCTAAAAGCTGTATCCTATATTTCCTTCCAGTTCTCAATTCAAGATAACTTTTTAAGTTCTAAAATAAAATCTCTTCTATTTCTGAAATATCTGAGTACATGAAATGTTAGACAAGGCTTGGATTTAAGTCACTTTAGTATAGAAAGAATATCCATTGTATGCGACTCATTTAAGACAAAGAGTAATAGCAATTAATTTAAAAAACATATAACATACTGGATTCACCCTACAAAATCTGTCTACAGGGAAAATAGGCTGGAATGAGCGAGAGTTCAAAAACAAATATATGCAGGTTATTTCCATGCACATACCGCAAAAACAGACATACTAAGGATTCCCTGAGTATAAAATGAATAGAGATACACAGGTGGCATTCTGTAGATTTTGACATTTAAAAAAAAAAAGTGGCAAAATACATAGGAATACTGAAATATACTTAGTTTCACTCAGAGACTTACCTCTGCTGCTTATACAGAATTGTTTTAGCAGAAGAAAATTCATCATCTACATTTACAAATTAATGGGACCACGCTGGATTCCCTTTATTTCTTGTGTTCTTATTTTGTTAACCTTAGTAGTCTAGTCTACAAATGAATTAGAACTTCTAGGTAAAAGAACAGTTCATTTTGTATATAAGATCAGTTAATTTTAGCACTCTAATTCCTAAATAATTTTATCAGCTGTTGTTCCCATCTCTTCTCTTTTATCTGTCACTATCATTTCTGTTTTATACTTATTTGTGAAGCCTTGTCCTTCTGATGTCTACCAGTTCCAGCCAGTAGCATTTTGATCCACTACTAATCCTCTTTTTTTTTCTCTTTTTTCTCTGTTTCCTGGGCCACTCCCTCAATAGAAACTTTTTATTGAAATTTTCATCCAAGATTTTACTCTTCTCTCACAAAATACATTCATAATGCCTCTTAAAAGAATGAGAACTGTGCCCAGTTGGAATTGGAGCCTTTAAAAGCAAAACATCATTAAGATGTATGTTCTTCTACCAATAATGTCAAATCTGTGTTTTGTCCTTGCCAAATGCTAATATTCGTGAATTGTTTTTTTGTTTGTTTACTTTGTTTTTAAACCTGTGCATGTTATATTTAAGATGAAGACCAGTTGTCTTCTCAAGTGAGAATAAAATGAAATGTTGGACTGAGATGTAAAGTATTCCTTAGAAAGCTAAAAAAAAAAAAAAGGTCAATGAGCAGTTGGTAAAGCAATCAGGGAGTTCCCAAGCTGAGGCATTCAGCAAACAAACAGAGAGTTAGAAAGAGAACTTAGCCTTTCCTTTTTGATTTACGGCAGTGTTGGAAAGTAGCTTAAATAAGTACCATGGGGCTCCTAGAACAGTTGAGTCAATGTATCATGTAAATTGTAAGGGATGTTAAATTACATTAGCAATTTATGTTCAGACCTACAGAGAGAAATGGGTATGCTCTTAGAAACTCGTTGCTCTGGCCTGAAAATTCAAAGAAAAAATCATATATCTGAGAAATCAGTAAGGTCCTACAGAATTCCAGAACCCATATAATAACAGCTATGAAATAACTAAGGAGTTATCAGATCTGGTTTTAGAAGAAACACATTTCAAATGCACATTCTTGCATTTTTCAATATAGACCAAACTGGAGCATGAAATATCATATACACTGCTATCTTCTTTTTCTGTAATCTTTTATTCCAATATCATATCTTTTATTTAGTGTAAATCGTTCCATTTATTAATGGAGAGGTGTCAAAACAGGAATGTTTATTACAAAAATTGAGTTGTTATTATTCTCTTAGCCAGTACATTTCATCAAAATATCTGAGCATCTTTTAAATGAACCAGGACCATTAGTAAAGATTTCAAGGTGTATCTGCCACATTGTCATAGTCAAAAATTCCTGCAAGGTTTTTTAAACTTGTGTTGTCTGAAGTTTTTGGCAAATACTAAAACTGATTGCTTTACTAATATAACAGCAAGGTGTTAGATCTTTTCCTCATCATTTAACTTTGACATTTTTTCAAAAACAAAGCAAATATATTCCTTCTAAAATCTTCAATCACATTATAATCATTGTTAATCAAGTTGTCCAAGACTGTATCCAAGCATAGAAAAAAAAAAATAAAACTATTGAAATTAATTTATGAAGCACTCATAAGCATAACTAAATGCATGGTGATGTTGCTGAACTAGAGCTACAGAAAGGAGAGCAAGAGCTGCTAAGTTGTAAACTTTTCTTATTGCCACATGGTTTCCATGGAGTTCTCACAGACCCGATCAAGTTCAATTTCTCAGAGGCCGAAATAGGTCTTCTGTATGTCAAGATTGCGGCTACAGCACAGACAGTCAAATGAAACTGAATCTTTAAACTACTCCAGCAACTAGAACCTCAAACTTGCTTGGAAAAAAATTAAAGTTAATTCTAAATTATGGAGGACCTTACTGAAATCATTCAAATAGTCCCAAGTTCTCAGCAGATAAAAGCAATACAAATCCACTGATGTCAGTACAACAGTTTCCTTTCATTCCAGCCAAGCGTCTGGTAAAAAATCCCCTAATGTCAAAACACCAACCTTTTGTAGAAATGAACGTGGTATGATATATTCTACCAGATCTTGGAGGAAAAAATCCACTTCCAGAGATTCAGCTACTGCAAAAGAGCCATATGAATAAGCTATGCAGACACTTAATTTTCTTCCAGATCTCAGATGAGTTCCATTAGACTCATTGCTATTTGGGGGAAAAGAGCATTTGGGGGCTTTTTTTTTTTTTTCCCCCAAAGGAGGGAGAACATTTAAAGGCTTTTATTCTTCAAATAGAATAGGAAATAACCAATATTTGTGCAGTGCAGGAAAAAGCTTCCTTCCCTATTTTTGTGCATCCATGTGCTCACAATGTAGTCTGTGCACAAGATGTTTGCATGGGAGTCATGAAATTCAATAATTTCAACTCTGTGATTTCTATCAAATGAATAAAATTACATTTCAATTAAACTTCTCATTCAGAGGCTCTTTCATAAGTAACCTGAGCTCAGGACCCTGAGCCATCTGTATCTCTAAAAGGCTCATGTACATTTAGTACATGAATGGCTAAGGAAACTTTTTTGGGAAAAAAAAAAATGCCCCAGGCTGTCTTCTGAGAAGATTAGCAAGTGCAAATGGTGAAATAAGAAACAGCCACATCAATACCATCAGGATTAGTTTCAAGAGCAAGAAAAGACTGTTACTGCACCTGTGCCAGGTTTAATTGCCATTAAGACTGTGGCTAGCTTAGCTTTTGGCTTTTTTCATCAGCCCAGAGCACAGCAAGAGATATCCATGCAGACTCAGCCTGCTTCTGTATCAGTGGAAAAATATTCCTACAATGTAAGTGAAGACGTCTCGGGGAACCTTTTTAATGCATTGTGAATATAAAGGTCAGTTACAGTTAGTACTGCCAAGAACTGGGATGGTCCATTATAATTGAATTACCACTTCTGCACATAAAGCCAAATATATATGTAGACGAGGGGTTGTGCATGGCTTTTTTGTAACTACAGTTACTTATTAGTTTTGGGCCAAAATCAGTACTTCCTGCACTACAATCCTGTTGAAATTCTCAAAGTTGTTGGCTATAACTGAAACAAAAGCATACTTTTATAGATTATGCATATAAAATTGCAACTTATAAGATCCTACTTTCTGAAACATACTTAAGGATATGAATTATCAACCAGCAGGCATTAAGGAGCTGAAAATGCCAAGGTGATCTACGTCATTGTTTTATTTCATTACCTTTGAAATAATTATTGGCTGTTCACTCTCCATCGATATAGACTCTCAGTGAACTATTACACACCAAAATAACTATGCATCACATACATACAGATGTATAAAGTCACAGATCCACTTAAGAGCTGCTATACCCAGTACAGTTAGGAATCTTTACTTTTTTAAATTGTTGTTTTACTCTTTCACACTTCCACCGCTTTTAGTTCCTTCTGCTCCACTCCTGTACATACACACACATTCCATAGTAAGTGAAGATTAAATAATAAACCAGACTTGGATTGAAATAAAGACTTACTGACCACCTGTAAAAAGAAAAAAAAAAGTTCTTCTAATAGATTTCCTATTCTTCTGCATTTATTAGCTACAGAGAAGACAGTGTTTATTAATAGATCACTGCGTTTGAAATGCTGAACGTCAGTGACTATAGATGCTGTATATTGAGTGTGTTTTTTTGCCTGTTGAGACCTGTGGTGCCTAGAGGACAAACAGAAACTCAAGGAAGAATTAACAGTAGTTAAAAACGTTTTTGTTTGATTCTTAAATCATTTGCAAGGGGGCATTTACTGAAGGTTTTTTCCAATGAATGTTTTATTTGGTAGTATTTAGCTAACAAAACCTATACATAATTCCTTTTTAACTGCAAAAATTAAATTCTTTGTCCTCATGAAACCATATTTTGATGAGGTTTACATCAAAATCCAGAACCCTAAGTGCCTGACAAAGTAGTAAATATTCAATAGCATCATCATATCTTCAAATGGTGGGCTAACTTCTGATTTAACTCATGGACAGAAAACTATGTAAAACTTAAAATACAATCTGTGTTCCTTCCTTGTAGAAAAAAAAGTCTCACATAATATTGCCTCCCTTGAGATAACAGGTGAAAAATCACAGTTACATAACTACCTGAGAAATGCCCAGATGATACTTAATGAGCAGGTAAGTTATTAGACCAGCTCTTCCTCCTCCAGCTGTCCTGACCATCTCAAACAAGGAGCCAAGGTGCTGCTAAAATTTTGACATGGGCCAAGGAGAAATGCACTGGTACTTAATGCACTTAACTTTTACTGGGGGAGATTAGGCAGGGTGCAATAATATCAAGAGGCTATGTATTATTTTCATTTTTTTGCACATTTTTAGATTTCTAAATATCCCTTGGCTGAGTTGTTCCCCTTCCCTATATGATATGCTCATCAGTGGGAGCAAAGGTGATTTAATGAGAAGGGAAAAGCATTTGTTTCCTATCAGAAGGTTTATACCTCCTGCATATTATCCCATGTATATATATAATGTATATATATAACCCTGAAAGAGCACCAGGAGCATGCTGTGTTGAAGGTTGCCCCTTAACCAAGAGGGTAGGAAAAGTGGGTAGGGAGTGAAAACCTCTTTCACAGAGTTGTTTAACATTTCAGAATACGCTACTGGATTTGCAATCAGTTGGCCAGTGGAGTCTTATAACCAAACAGACGTCTCTTTTAAGAAAAGCTTTGTACGTCTGAACAGAAAAAGGTCTGTCCTCGAGCAGGAAACCCAGTGCAGGGCTTACACAGAGATATATTTTCAGTCATGTGGCCAAGACAATAAACATGTATCTTTTGATCTGTGTGGCAACAGCGTATGAGCTGTAGTTTATACTGGGACAGAATGAGATGCAAATCTGCCAGGAGTGAGTCAGTGCTCTGGAGTGTTTCTGCACATCCTAAATTTCACCAGGCTGAGGTTAAGGGACTTCAAATAAATGTCTAAAGAGCACATAAAAATATTCCAGTGAGTGTGATGGCTTAAGTCCTCATGTCAAAACACAGGAACATGCAGTCTATTCTGTATAAAATATTTTTTTTTGCTTTACTAACTATAAATTAAATCTCTTTAAAACATGTGCTTCTGTAAGCATACATTTACCAGCAGTCTTTTCCTCTTTATATGATGCAAAGAGGGGCAGTAATACCTCTCCTGGGACTGCTGAGGGCATGACTAGCATTTTAAAATATCATTTAAAATTATCTCCTATTAATTGCCATCACATTCAAATTTGGGCCTTTTAATAGCATTGCTACCACTATATCTTGACGTCTTACGACATTATAGGTCCAACCACACTGGTACATTATTTCCTAGACCTCCTCTGTTTACTAACCAAAGCAGCTCACTCAAGTGCAGCCTGCTGAAATACCGCACTGTTATTAGGAAATGTGAGTGGGCTGAAGTGGGGATCCCTGCAGAGTTAACTTGGCAGCACTTGAGATCCTGGCTCAACCTGATATTAAAAGTGAGTCATCAGTTTACCCACCCAGCAGGCTCTCACTTTGTACTTCTCACTGTAAGCAGCTCCACAGAGGGCCAAGAGATCCAGGGTTTGCTGCCTTAACTAATTACCAACTGAAAAGACCTCCTTGTTAAGGAAGACTTGTTTTTCCATTCTTCTCTTTTTCCCCCTTTTTTTTTTTCTTTCTTCAGTATTACACTATGATAAGTAACAAAAGCGCAAGTCACATCTACCACCTGGAAGGTTAGTTTGCCGAGCGTGTTACTTATCTGCTGCAGACTGCTGAGTTTCCACTCCAGACCTTAGGCTCTGGAGCTGCCTTGGCTCCCTCCAAGCTATTTCTGTATCTGCTAGGAGCTGTTGGCAGTTCAAATCTTGCAGTCACATTAATTTGGGACTCGCTTATTTTCCCAAGGAAATCCAGGAACCGTCTTGCACTGCTACAGAGGGCCTCAGACAGGAAGGCAGTGCTCACTTCCCTGTGATAAGTAATGAAGTCACGGTATCGTAAAGGCTGTAGGCTGAAAATCCCCTCATGGTTAATCAATCAAGGCAGGATTTTCCTTCCAAGCATGCATTTCAGATATTTAACTATTTGGAATAGCCTGTTGTCTTGCATGCAGTGCTGACTCGGTCTTGCTGTTTTAGTAGCAGCACGAAGTAGCATGTAAACATCACATAGAGCACTAGGATATACAGACTATTTCATATCCTATCCCCTACACTGTCTGCATACTGACTCTAGTCTTCTCCTGCCTCTTTTTACTACCTGAAATTAATGCTCTTGATTTACATGTCACTTCCCTGACTTAGAGGTACACTTTCTTGAAAGCAATGTCTGCAGAAGGTACTTTTTGACCTTCCTCGTGTCCCCCATTTAAGGAAACTTCAACATGTGGGTTAAAACTAAGGCATGTGGTTCTCAGTGGAAGTTGGCATCTAAATATAGATGCTTTCTTGAAGCAGAGCCTGTATTTTCTCAAAGATTTGCCATTTTTTCCTGGTTCTGAGGTGACCAACATTCAGCTCTTATATTGCTATTGGTCCTATTATAGCTGGGTAACAATTTGGGAAAAACAAATGTTTGGGGAGTGCATGAAAACCGTCAACGCCACAGTTATTTTGACTTTTAACAAATTCCATGTTACCTACATAGATATTTTGGTGTGCATTGGTATTTTCTTTTGATTTTTCTCAAGAGCCACTAGTTTTATGAGCTCTTCCTCAGGCTGTTCTGACCCTCTCTACATCTATAATGGACAGAATCACTGCTATTCATTTCATGATATTCATTTTGTGAGCATGCAACAGTCTTGTTTCATGCAATGGTGCACTAAACGCAAAAACAGTTCAATTTTGCTGATAATCAGTTTTGTTGATATGCACACCATAGGAGTTTGGTTTGTTTGTTTGGTCCTGCTAAAGACAAAGCACTGGGATGGAAGGAAAAGATAAATTACATTATATATGGAACCAACAGAAGCAGGAGAGAAGCTTAACTTTAAAGAGCCTGAAGAAAATGTAAACCTTCCTAAACAGCAAAATGAGCTGGATTATGAAAAGGAGAGTGTCTCATGTCAAGTGCCTCTTCACCCTGTAAGTGTACTGTGAAATACGATCACTTTTCTTGAATAGTCTCCATCCTAACAGCAACATTCTTGAACTTATAAACACTATTAATTGTGTCAAACTTGGGATTTGAATCCAGCAAACCCTGCTACGTTAAACTGAATGGGCCCTATTCATGACTGGGTTAGATATGAATTAGCTCAGTATGGTTATGTTAGGCAGGATGATTTTTTCATAAATAATTCTGCATTCTTTTCTCAACAAATCTTCTAAACCAGACATTTTGAAGTAGATGAGCTGGCAACAGGACTCTGTTTCTGCATGCCACATGAAACTGAAAGAAACATGCATTGTAAAAGATGACTAAATGATATTAAATTTTCCAAAAGCAAGAAAAATACCTAATATTGGATTCCTTCATTTAAACAGATGTGTGAAGTTATCAGTAGCCTTTCCAGGCATAGCTCTAAATTTACATTGCAGGTAGAGCATCCATCATTCTATGCATAAGAGCTTGTGTTCCTGCAGACCAGAATAGTTTCTCTTTTAGATCTTGACTAAAGCATATTTAAAATACAGTGGTTTTACATGGACTCAAGGGCATAGGAATGGAGGGAAAAACATTGAAAAAGACCCTCCTTCTAAGTTAGTTTTCAATGAAAGTCTACCAAGTTAGCACATAAATAGCAGTCAAACCAGAAAAAAAGGTCTGTTCCACATTGCAGCACAGGTTTTATTTTTAATTTTTTAATTGGTCCCTCACCTTTTGATGGCTGGATGTCCCACATAACAGTTCTCCATTGTGATACACTGCTTAAACTTTTAGTTTGATGTGTCATCTTTCTAGTTGCAAGTCATATTGTGTAACTGTGTGTAGAAAGGCATTGCATGCAGAAACAGACTGCCTTCTATTTCTGCAGGTCATGCCCTTCTACCTACAAGGTAGTAAGACCACCACTCAGCACCTATTTTGCATTCTGCTAGGTAAGTCAGGCTTAATGGCTTGATAAAGCAGCATGTTATAATAGCAGGTAGATGTTTTCTTTATCTGTTGCTGTCTCTTCAGAAAGAAGTAGGGGAAAAAACAGCATATAATTCTGCAATTATGCCATAGCTATAATGGATATAACTTTTCCCCACCTTGAGCGATAGGAACAACTGATTTGGTTACCATTCTACCTGTCCATGCTCAAAAAGAGAGTTATGCAGCCCACTGTGTCTTGGATGTCTTGTATCTCGCCTGCCTGTGCAAGGCAGACTGCACAGCTCCGCTGCATTGGAGTGTCTGGCAGCTGTGCCGAAAGAGGCAAACGGTAACTGGCCCAAACAAGGTGATTTGCCCTACATCAGACACATGCATCCATTCTCTAGCAATTGAATTCTGCTGTGTTTGAAAAAATATTTCTTTTTCTTTGTTTGTTTGTTTTAAAGACACAAATGGGCATTGACCACATAAACAGATTTAGGTACTATGATGATAAGAGATCCTATTTAAGTTTTGATCTGAGTTTATGGGCAAGCTACATGTGACGGCAAGGAAGCATACATGGAAGAGATTCCAGATTCAGGAAGAGATACCATCATGTTCATGAGGAAAAGGAACATGTAGGGGAAGCATTCTCTTCATGGATGGACTGGAGGTGCGCTGGGGCTCCCTGAGGACTGGTGGAGAGGAGGGAAAAGCCATCCTCCACAGTAACACACTTCTTCATATATACTGCAAACATCAACGGCCCCAGTGCCTGCTGAGCAATCCGTATGAACAGAGAATGCTTTCTGCCTTAATTACTCAGCCTTCTTTTGCTTCTTTTGGTCTATGAAATCCTTGCCCATGGAATTGCCAAGAATGCACATGCTTTAGTCTAACGGCCACTACTGTCTCAGAAAGACTACCAAGCCTCAGCAGGATGATCAGTATCAGCCCATCTCTGAAATAATACACCAAAAGAGCAAATCAGTGTTTGTGTAGCTCTTTACATTTGCAAAGTGCTTTTCAAGCAAGAGTTAATAAATATTTTACCTTTTACCTTTACCTTAAATACCTTTAATCCAAACCACATTGTTCAAAACAAGTCCATGGCTCGAGATTACTTATAAAATTCAAGAGTAAATCAGTGATTAGCAAAAGGGAATAGATAATGCTAAATGTCCAGTTAACAGGAATTTCCCAAGCTTTATCTGGGTGGCAAACAGAAAGCAGCTACTGCGCAGACCTCACATGCAAAGTTTGCCTCCCTCACATTCAGCAGTGCTTTATCCAGGCATCTTATTTTAAGTAAGATCACTCAACAGAGCAAAATGTTACTCAGTCCTAGTAAATATAGCACAATTTCCTCCCTTGCTCTTGGTACATGGTAAATAAGTTCTCATATATAGCTGATGACAGGAGGCAAATGGTTTCTTAGAAAACAGAAGAATGGGGGCATGTAGAACTGAAAAGGAAAATGATAATAACTCCAGGCAATTGTCTAGCACAAGAGGAAAAAATGTAATTATAAGTGAAGTTCTGCCAGAACTACCAAACAGCCAAAGGAAAAGTGAACCCTGGATCAGTGGGCAGTAGGGTCCTTGGCTGATTTTGATCCTGACATATGTCCAGATTCAGTAAGTGCACTTTGTATAGGACAACACCATTTAAGTTCACTCCTAAAGTTTAATGTTTAGGTACTAAGTGGGTTGTTACACTATGGCCATTTGAGGAGTGCAAGTCAGAATTGCTGTTTCAAAAGCCTGGCTAAAGAATAGCAGAGTCAGAGTAGGTGAAATAAAGTGCTGAAGTAGTTTAATAGACTAACCTGAACACCAGGCTGTGACAGAACAAAAACCAGATCACTTTGATATTTCTGAATTAGCAATTCTGTTTCACATAAGAAGGAATATTCAATCATCATTTTTCTTAAAAAGTATAACCAGATGGGCAACCACCTTAACAGCCAAAAAACATGTCTTTTGAGAGTCATTCTGGGGCATTCCATAGAATAAAACACCCTTTTCTGTTTGTTTCTAGCAGCTTTAGTTTCAATGTTCTGACAAAGGCATACAGGACCAACTGTTACACACGGAAAATGCTGTAGTGGGAATACTTACATGTTGAACCAGCTCCTGTAAGCAGCTGAATGACTCAAATACTATTCAAGCAAAGATCCTGTTAATATTTCCGTCTAAGTACAGACTTCAGCACCAGGGAATCAATATCAATGAGGGGGCATTTATATTCTATGAATATTTTCCTCCACTCCTTTCTTTACCTTGTAGTTCAGGGTTCAGAACAGTTCAGTTTCAGATACAAAGTGGGAATGGCCAGAAAGAAACAGAGAATCTAACTCTCTGTACCTCTGCTTTCCCATCTCCACTGTCTCCATGTATATTAGGATATTGCAGGTGCCACTGGTGTTTTAATGCACAAGATCTTTTTCAGAGAAGTGAATTAGGCCGCTATTCTCTCCGTGTCTCCAATCCTTGGTTTATCGTAAAACATGCCATCCATTCCATGTGTCTTGGTAATCCTCAGGCCTGCCCTGGACAAGTGTGTTTAGGTTCTGCTCAAAGAAGTAGAAAATGTTTTGCTTCACCATTACTGAACCTTTTTTTTTTTTCCCTCAAATTCCATAAGATCAGATGAATGGCATGCAAATGTGGCTTTGATATTGCGAAGAATTGAAGTTCTCATCTTTTAAAATGCAGGATTATCAAGGCAAGTCCAATTCTAAAGTTTACTATAAATACTAAGTAATTATTATGAGGAAGTATACAGCTACTGGAGGTGTAAATCACTTACAGAGAAGCAGTTTCCAGATTGTAATAACATGTTAAGGGACCAGTAGATTTTTTTAAAAAAATCAAATTGTAACTCAAAAATCATGAAATGGTGGGGTCTAGAGCAGAAATAACTTTTAGAAGGTAGGCAATCACTACTTATGTAGTTAGAAAAACAGTAAAAATTATTTCTGACTTTATCCACTTATTTCTATAGTATGATGGTGATAGGAATCACAAGAAGGTTTTTACCTGTTGCTGTGGAAATTACAGTCAGACCCAGCAGACAGTAATTACTGTTCAGGCAGCTGAACTAGTAGCCTGCTTTTGACTGTGACAAAGGATTATATGTTGTGTCTATATATATGTATTCACACACACTCACAAATATATACTGTACGATTAATAATGCATGTATTTGTGTCTATGACAGAATGAGAATAATTTTGTTGGTCTCATACATGACATATTATTTGGAGGACGTTTTTGATCAAGAGAAATATTAAGGGAAACGAAGCCACCATATGGATCTCTTCCAGAAATTCCAATGCTTCATGTTAATAACGTGGGTTCACCTAGGGCAATGTTTACATAACACACCATGATTTATATCATTTACCTGTCACTGCACTCATATGGGAAGAGCTTTGCTAACTTTAGCTAGCAGTTGCAAGTCTATAGCCTAAAATAAGAGATTAGCCTTTAAGTAGTCAAATGAGAAAAAGAAAAAAGTCGGAGGACTGAGTGTGTGTTTGGGGAGAGAGAGAGATTTCTGTAATAAGGATTCTTTTCTACACAACACACCTCTTTACAAGTAATTCCGTGACTGATAAAACACATCCTACCCCTAAGTTTGCTTCAGTGAGAGTTTGGAGGTCATGAATGCCATTCTTACTCTGTTGGATGATTTCTCCCTGAAGTTCTATATGTTGAAGAAAATGCTGTGTTATTTTCCTTCCACTTTCCAGGCTCAGCACATAGTAAAATCCTTGACTGCAGATTTCAGGCTTTCTTTTACATGGTTAAGTTATCAGTTTTCTGTCAGGGCTGCATGATGTTTTTTGAAGGAGGTGGAAGAAGTGGGGCAGGTTTATTTTACAACCTGCCAGTTAAGATGTGTCCTAATGAATTGAATCTGGCTAACTCTGCACCCTCTATCAAGCTTTCCAGACTTGCAAAGCTTTGAACCTTGCACATGAAAGGAGGAAGCATTTATTGGAATCTGCCATGGCTGAAAGTTTGCTGCTCATCTGAAGGTATCGTTTGTATTTCACTTCATAAAATAATGAACATTGGAGCTGTCTTTGTGAACTAGACCAGCAGTCTTGTCCAATTTTAGTGGTAAAGGTCATAAAAGTGAAGTGTTCCAGCAGTTGAAGCAGTTCAAGGGTAGTCTTCAAAGGACATGCTTCTGTCCTGGCCAGAAACTAGGGTATAAGCATATCAAAGGTCTAATATCTGAAAAGGCCTAGTTCTAACTGTATTTCCATGCCATAGTTGTCAACTCAATCTTTGTAAAGAGTTTAGGGTACTTGAGTGACATTACTGTGACATAAATAATATTTATGGAAATAGTTGGTCAATTTTAGATGTTTAACAATTTTTATTTTTTATGAGCATAACTTGCTTCATTTTATGTAAATTTTGCCTTTCTTACAATGAAACAGTCTGAACTCATTTGCAACATATTCTATATGTTTAAAACACATTTTTAAAAACTTTTAAAATAAATCTCATAGAACAGATCTACACTCAAAAAGTTATTTGATGATGGTTTGTTAATTTCAAAAGGTTAGCCATGCATTTTCTCCCATGAATTATTTTTCTCTCATTTACTTTTCTTGTCATTCTCCCAGGCTTCTGTCCTCATCTTGCCAACCCTCACCAAGCAAACAGTCTTATATGTATTTCAGCCCAGGAAAGTGCTCAAAACAAACTAACAAAAAAACATGAAGGGCAGCAACAGCTCCACAGGTACCAAATAATTTAGCACCAAATGTGTGATGCAAAATATTGTCATTGGGTCCCATGTTGCATTTCATTTTAATCAATACTTAATTAAGCTTTAAGCAGGTAGACTCAAAGTATCAGTGAATTCAAATATCTCTGCTGAACAGGGGAGAGCATATGGTGAATTATTTAAATGACTGTTTTTCTTCCTTAGTATGCGCAGACACACATCAAAAATGAGTCTGCTTTTGTAAATAGTAGAAAATTAACCATCTGCTCAGAGATCATTTCTTGCAAATCTTACCCATGATTTTTTATCATATTTTTTTTCTGAAGGACATATATGTATTAACATGAGTAGTGCATAAATATCTATTTCTAAGGCAAGTCATTTAATACTCAGTGGAAAATACTTGTACCAATTGCATAAATATTTTTTAAAAGCTGAAGAATTTTTGCAACTGCTATATAGGCCAGAGGAAAGATCCTGTTAGCCATGTATCTTCAAATAATTAAGTACACCATATGATTCTGCAGTGAGTATATCACACTAGCATCCAGCAAGTATCAATTTAGGACTTTCTCCAGCAAGAAAACAAGTTCTTGCTGTCAAGGATAATTTTGAAAAGAATTCAAGCTATACTTACTGCACTTTCCGCTTCTGATCTGTTTACTGGTAGATCCATTAATCTGCAGTAGTAGTCAAGATCTGTTGTGCAAACTAAACAGCTGCAATATTTTGCTCTAGACCTGGCTCACCCACAGCAGGAGTAATTTATCCTTGAAGAGCTCTAGAAAACCTTGAAGGCTCTAGAAAATCTGAAGCACCCTGTGACAGTGATGTGGCACCACCCAGCATTTTCTATGTCAATTTTCACTTCAACTAACAAGATCTCTGTTATATAAAGTCTAAACCTCTCAGAACCAAAATGCTAATGAAAAGCTTTTGTTCTCTAGAAAAGTTGTCAGGATCAAACTGAGCAGCGATGCCTGGGGAAAATTCGTGACAAGGCTAGGAGGGCAGTTGCTTCAAGGCAGTTCCATCTGCATGGAACTTCTGGCAGAGGTTAAAACTGATGTGGAGTTTTAGTTATTCTTTAATGAAAGTCTAGTTCCTGTGGAAAATAAATATTAGAGCAACATGATGACAAATACTGATGTACATTTTCCACTGTCCAGAGAGTTAATTCTCTTTTCTCACGTCACTTCTTTGGTTTAATCATATGATATAATAAAACAGTGCTTAACTTTCAAAAACATCAGACAAATACTGAAAGCAATATGCAACCCACAGCACAGTATCTTTCCATAGTTACAAAAAGTCCTATGCAATCCTACAATTAATGTCAGATTTGATTTCTCTTGTGCTTTTCTGTCCTTATTTCAGCCATAATTTCCATTTTTTTCCTCTCTAGTTCTTTCTCAGACTCTCACATTTATGTTTTTCATAATCACTTACTTCACTTTGTGTATTATTCTACTTTTCACTTCACTTTGGTATTTTGTTTCTTGCTATTGTTTCAATAATATGTTAAATGTACTTTTTCCTCTGTTCTACCTCCCACACTCCCATATTGATATCACTTATGCTGCCTTCATTTCCTCAATATTCTTGGATAGTGGTTTATGGATAGAGTCTTTAGCTGAGTGGTGTTTGAACATGGTCACTGGTTTGTTTGTGAGGTGTCTACACCATGTCTGCTTCAACCACTTGATAGAGATTTTTTATAGCTATATTGGTTTGGCAGAACTCATGCATATTTTGGCATTATTTTTACATGGAATGTTGATCTACTTTTTCTATTTTGTTCCTAACTCCAAAAGTGAGTTTATTATTGCTACCAAAGATTGCATTGATTACTAAATAAGCCTGAGAAAGGTGATTTTAAGCAAGACTTAACATCAAAAGTTAGTACCTTGGGATAAATATAAAACAAACAGAAATGAAATCAAAATATTTTCAATTCCTGGCTCTATCTGGGAAATCAAAATGAGGATTCTTTGAATTCTGTTGCAAAGTAATCATTTCTTGTTAAGAGCTCAGGATTTTTTTTTCCCAGACCCATTTGGCTATATTGGCATTTCCCCAATAACTGGAAAATATTTTGAATTAGTGCTTTATCCTAAATTATTCCAAACATTTTCAATTTAGTACCATGGCTGATTTTTTTTTGTCTCAGGTTGGCATTCTTTCTGCTCTTTGATACATTTATTTTCCCTTCCCACTGAAAAACCAATATAATAATATAGGAGCTTAATAACTATTGGGTAGACTTGTCACTGATGTTCAGATTACACTTTTACTGCTACATAAACATAAACCCACATTTAAAGAAAAGAACTATGTGCAGGCAGGATGGGTGTTGTTACAAAAGTTGGTGGCTAGAGGGAACTCTTTTTCCTTCTTAGAGAGAGTGGCTTGAAACAGGCAATGAATCCTTGCTACAATAAAGTACTCCATTAAAAGAAAAAGAAGATGGGAAAATCCTTGGAACCAAGACACTAGCATGAATTGAAAAGTACTCACGGTGGAGTGCAGGAGGAACTGGGAGTTGCGTCAAGGAAATTTATCATTTCTTCACCAATAAAGAGGTCCTTTAGATGTCCCAGTTCGGGTCACACATGGTTAAAAGTCCTCCTGGTAGCCAGCTCCTTGGCAGCTGTTAGTCACGTTGTGGTAATGTGTGTTACCTGGCTGCAGCAGTGGATGTTTTGGTTTCATGCACTAGGAAAGAGAAGACCTAGACCACAAAAAAAGAGCAGGGAGTTCACGGAGCAGCAGTAGGTAAGGCATTTAGGGAACAGCTCCTGTACTTTTAGGCCCCAAGCCAGCAAATTAATTAAGCGCATGCTTAACTTTAAACATATGAATAGCTCGTAGCTTTAGCTGAGCTATTTGTACATTTAAAGCTAAGCAGTTTTATGGTGTATGGGCATCAGGTTGCTTAAGCTTTAGCTCCAGCTGCACTTCTAGGCACGGCCACGAAGGCTGGGCACATTCTCAGTGGGGAAGAGCTTTTGTTTGGAGAGCGTGCTTGGGCTGGTGTGCTGTGAAAACTAAGATGTGGGGAAGCCTGACATATGCACATGTCTAGAATGAAACTGGGCTGTGGCCAGCTTGTGTACCTAACCTAGCAATTTGGAAGCACTCCTGGTACAGCAGCATAGCCTGAGACCTGTTTTTTCTCTTCCCTGTTATTTGCAGTCTTGTACAATGCCCTGAAACATAATGTAACAGGGAAGATTGTCAGGGTGGGGGGAAAGCAAAGCAAGGATGGAAGAAGATGAGGAAAACACAATGATTAAAACTCACCACTAGCTTAACCTCTAATGTCTTTCTTAATGCTGCTTTATTCCAGTTCTATGTGCAACTCCATTGACATCCATGAGCATAGCAAAAAGTAGTATAAAACTTACTCCATTCCTCCTCGGTATATGGGCAAAAAAAGAATCATAGATTTCTCATAAGCTTTAACTGCCTTTATATGCACTGGCTACTAGAAGCCAATGACCATAGGCTTTTTAATGGGGGTCACCATTACAAACACAGTAGGACCCAGGTGTAAGCATTTTAGCAAATGTTCTTGCAGATGCACTCCAAATGTTCTCAGCTGTGCTCCAACAGTGCAATTTGCCAAGAGCTGTTGAACGTATCTTGCATTCTGCAGCTGTAGATACACTGCTCAAAAAAACTTCGTATTTGACAGCTCCTACCTGCCTGCTGCCTACACAACCAGTTGGCCTGAGTATCCTTGGCCCTGTGATAACATGATGGGTATATTCAGGTAGCTGCTGCCCTAGACCTCTGTCCTGTGCAGTCATGCCAGGACTGGGCTTACTGGCTGCACAGCACACAGGGTTGAGCCTGAGCATGATCTCTGGTCTGTCCGTCATACGCTGGGTAAGTACTGAACTATTCAGAACTGTTCAGTCATGTCGCATCAGACTAAAAGTCCATCTAGCTCTTCTGTTTAAAGAATTTGTCCTGTCATATCCATATCACACTGCAACATGGAGTTCCACAACATACTACTTTTGCTTTTTAAAATTAACACCCGATAAATTCCCTTTGATGTCCTCTGCTTCCACTCAAAAAGACAATAAACAGATGCTCCCTATGCAACTACTCTGTACTATGTAGGATTTTTTAGGTTTCTAATGTGTCTCCCCTCAGGTGTCTCTCTGGAGGGTAAAAAAGTCCTTCTCCATTTAGTTCTTCTTCACGTGGAAGTTGTTCCATACCTTTGATCATCCTTGTCACTCCCCTCTGAACTTTCTTCAGTTCTATTATGTCTTTTTTAAGATGTGTGTGTTGGGGGAGGGAACCATAACTGCTGAACTAGGTCACATAAAACCTTGGATGGATTCCTGGGTTTCTATTTTAATGTCTCTGAAGCCTTGGCAAAGGTTCAGAACTATTCAGTTTTCTTCCTTTCTCTCCCTTCACTAGAACTATTCCTATGATTAAAGCATACCTCGCAACCTCCCAGCTTGTCATTGTGAAGCTGGGAGAGAGCAGTTCAGCTAGGAATACACCAATGAAAGGATCACAGCATTTGGTCCTCTTCCATCTCAGTCATTCTTTTCAAATAATATCTCTCATGAATTGATCAAATTCCATTTTAGAATGAAGCAGTGTTTTTGCTCCCACCAGAAGAGTGTTCCGGAATCTCACTCTCTTGATATAAGAAATCTCCTTTCCAGTCAACCTTTTCTCACAGGCACTTTATATGCATTTATTTTTGTGTCTCTCCTCTCTCATTCATGTTTATTTCCCTGATGTATTTATAGACTGCAAATACATTCAAGCTTATTATGTTTATCTAAAAAAATGTCCTTCTAGTTTCCTCTCTGTCATAATAAGACTTTCATTTTCCTGGTTACCCTCATTACCTTTATTTGCAACTGCCCCAGTTGAAATTCAGCTTTTCAGAACATGTGTGGCCAAAGCTTTACTCAGTATTCTGGACGAGGGCTCACTAGTACCTTGGCTAACCGCACTCCACTGGAAATACCTTACTTGATTATTCCTAATATCATATCTACATTTTTCACATTGTAACTGTCACAGTTATGTGATAAGTTAATAAACCCAAATATATCTTCTTATCTGTGGAGAGCCTTCAGTCTATGGCAGAGATTCCTGTTAATTCCCATGTATATAGCTTTTCATTTTTCTGTTGAAATTGATCTCTCTCCTGTTGCTCCAACTCTCACTTCTCCCTGTGTGATGTTCTAAGCCTCACCATTTCTGATGGAAATACTAACAACTGGTCCCTAGGGGAGCCCTTGAGGAATCCAACATGCAGACTCTCTCCAGTGCAATATCTCCTCTTGAGAGAAATCTGTCCTTATTTTGCTTTCTGTCAGTCCTTTATGCATACCACACCTCTTTAGTATTAATCCCTCCATTCTCCAGATGAACTAATAACTTCAGTGGTAAAGTACAAAGTATTTATTGAAGGGTGAATTCCTTCTTTTCTTCAAAATGTGGTAATTTTACCAAAGAAAGTTATTAGAGTATCATCCTAACTAAAGCCACATTGCATTTTATACCACTTTTCAGGTACCTACATGTATTGAAATATTTTATCCTTGAAACTTTGTTCTACAGTGTTCAACCTCTCTTGAGGGCCATCTAATGATATTGTCTGGTTGCTGTCTCTGGTGATTCGAAGTTCATAGAATCATAGAATGCTCAGGGTTGGAAGGGACCTCTAGAGATCATCAAGTCCAAACCCCCTGCACACGCAGGGTTACCTAAAGCACGTGGCACAGGACTGCATCCAAGTGGGTTTTGAAGAGCTCCAGAGAAGGAGACTCCACAACCTCTCTGGGCAGCCTGTTCCAGTGCTCTGTCACCCTCACTGTTAAGAAATTTTTCCTTAAGTTCCTGTGGAACTTTTGGTACTTCAGTTTCCGGCCATTTCCTCTAGTCCTATCAGTGGCCACTACTGAAAAGAGACCAGCACCATCCTCCTCACTGCCTCCCCTGAGGTACTTATAGACACTGATTAGATCCCCTCTCAGCCTTCTCTTCTCCAGGCTGAACAGGCCCAGCTCCCTCAGTCTCTCCTCATAGGGCAGATGTTCCAGGACCCTGATCATCCTTGTGGCCCTGCGCTGGACTCTCTCCAGCAGCTCCACATCCCTCTTGTACTGTGGAGCCCAGAACTGGACACAATACTCCAGATGTGGCCTCACCAGGGCTGAGTAGAGGGGCAGGATCACCTCCCTCGACCTGCTGGAGACGCTCTTCTTAATGCGCCCCAGGATCCCATTGGCCTTCTTGGCCACAAGAGCACATTGCTGCCTCATGGTCAACTTATCATCCACCATGACACCCAGGTCTTTCTCCTCCAGAAGGTCAGTCCCCAGCCTGTACTGGTGTCTAGGGTTATTCCTCCCCAGGTGCAGGACCTTGCACTTGGCCTTGTTGAACTGCATGAGGTTTTTCACCGCCCAGTTGTCCAGTCTGTCCAGGTCCCTCTGGATGGCAGCGCAGCCCTCTGGGGTATCGGCTACTCCTCCCAGTTTCGTGTCATCAGCAAACTTGCTGAGGGAGCACTCCGTGCCTTCATCCAGGTCATTGATGAATAAATTGAACAGGACTGGACCAAAGACTGACCCCTGGGGGACCCTGCTAGCTACAGGAGTTGGTGTTGCCTGCTTTCCTGTGCAGATAACAGTCATCGGATGAACAGAAAACCCAGCACTATTTATAGATCATCTGCAAGAGAAAGAAAAGAGACACATGCATTTTCTCTGATATCTTAAATGCATCTTACAGCAGTGAAAGACTGGGAGGTGCCTCTGTCCTCTCGTCACTGCAGGGAATTGTAGGACAGCCCCAACAGCAAGATCAGGAAGTCCATAACCTTGATATGAATATTGTGGGGAGCAAGGACATGGATAGAGAGATCTAACATTTATTGCAATAACAACATTATTTTCATTGCTAAATTTTCAGAATATCTTAACTAAAGTAATTTTAAAATGTGGATATGCATAGCTGGCTGCTGTGTTCAGCACTGAGGCTGTGTTCATTAAGGGCTATGAGTGAACCAGAATTATAAACAAGAGAGTTGAAAAAGGATTTTGTAATAATCTGATTCTAGAGCACAGGGGCAGGACTCACTTTTCTATTTCATTCATAACTAGAGCAATGCTTAATTTGGAGAATTTAGTGGAACAGAACTGGACATCATTAAGCTAAGGCAGAGTCTATAAAACCTGGCACATTGAGACCTCTGGCTTATAAGGCTTTAGGTTAAGTACATGTATCAGTATTTGCATGCTCAGTACCTAAATCCCATAGCTGCTCTTAGAGCTCATGGATTACAAAAGTTGAGTTATCAAAGTGTTGAGCTGCTGGGACAATTGCTGCTGTCAGCTTTTTATTTACAACATCCAGCTCCATCATCTCAGTTTATTACTGAATTTATTAGCACAACCCCACCATGCTTGCGATATACATAAAAGGCAAAATATTTCTTTATCTCTTAACACCAAATATGCCGTCTTTGTTTACAATCTTTTATTCTGTGTTATACTGCACCACTGCCATCTTAAATATACCTAGATATTTGCTTAGATTTTTAAACAGTAAGAAAGTAAATGAGTGTAGTTGTGTCCATGAAGCACTCTCTATCCCCAGGAAATAACTGATATTTATAACTTTTTGCCTTCTGAGGAGTGATCTTGGGGTATTTTCTTACTCCAGAAAGTACTTTTAAGTACTTTTAGACTAAGAATTATGGGAAAGGATTAGAATATTTTGTGCCAAGTTTTTCAAAAGGTCATTGCCAAAAATGTCTGTGTAGGAAGAGAAAGAACTTCAAATAAGGATATTTGGTCATTTTAACCCAAATTTCAACAGTTATATGCGTGTTCTATTTCATTCACAGAACCAAATGCCATGCCCCAGTGCACACACACATTTTAATTTTCCTGATCCAGATGCTTTACATAGATGTTTTCCAAACACATGGCTGTTGATAGTAAAAATGTAGAGAGAACTCATGGAATCTGCTTTTTCTCTGCTTTTTTTTCCCTTTGTACTCACTCTTTTCCTGCTCCAAACTACAAGAGGCATTTATAGAAATGTATCTTAGAAAACATGAATTTTCTTTCTCTTCACCACTGCTTTCTCACCTCTTAGCATTCTCATCCTGTGCAATTAATCAAAGCAACAAAACTGTGGATTCATTTTCTCTGAAAGGTACTATATTAACTGAAAGATTCGTGACTGTGATTGTTTAAAAGCTAGTAAAAATATTATGAAAGAAAGGCCTCATAGATAAATAGATTATTGTCACATACACTTGCTTACATAGATTTAAACGTCCCCTTTCTGCTTTTATGATCTTAATGTGACACCCCTGGGTTCACTCATGGGAAATAGAAAGTGAAGCTGAGGAGTAGAAACTGATTAGAAACAAAGAAGTCCATTTTCCACGGTGCAGAAAGCACACAAATAGAACAGAAAGAAAAAGTGCCTGAGACATGCAAGTTTCCTTGTGCTGTGGAACTCATCCCCACATTCCCTTATTTCACCATGCTGGAGCTAATGGCCCTGTTCTCTATAGTCCCGTGAGGACTATTTAAGCAGGCAAACTCTTCCTAGTGAGCAGCAGAGCTCTTCCTTGTGTTTGGTCCCTCTGAAGGACGCAGAGCAGCACAACGCAGGGGAAGAGCAGCGTGGCAGCAGGGATAGTGCAGGTCCACAGCTGCCACAGCCTCCTCTCCTGCCAGGACACGAACTGCTTCCAGCAAAACCACCTCTCCTTGTGGAAAGGAAGGTGGTCCACCTTTCCTTCTTGGAAAGAACTGAAAATACATCCGTAAAATCCCTTGCCTCACTTTGCAGAGTGGGAGCAATATAATTGCATTAGAAATCAGTGGTTCTAACTTGATTTTTTTTTAAGTGTCAGAGTTTTTCATATTTTTCTAAGACTTTCCTCTTTCACTCGGCAATCAAGTAAAAGTATATTTACAATGAAATATAAACGAAACTAAGCTTTTCAATGCTAACTTGTTACCTTTCTTTTCCATAACTTCTGGTTTGTTTGCTTTTGTGCATGTGATTTTTGTTTTCATTTTCTTCTAGTTTGTTTGCCGTTGTTTTGAAGACAATCTTCTGATCTAGTTTGGACCACAAGTGGCTCACAGATCATAGCCTGAGTAACAAACATTTTTTGATGTTCATGCTCTTTTGGTAGATTTTTACCTTCTCCTTATTTCCCTTAAGAGTTACTCTGTGCAGCTGCACATCTTGAAGAAAGATGAAGTTTACAAAGTCTTTGTTTTGATTTATATTAGGATTTGTTCTCGTGCACAAGAAAAAACTTGAAAAGAAAAAAAAACCTCATACATTATTTTGAATATATGCTTATTTAAACTGCCCATGCAAATTAATAAAGTTGTTTTTAAATACATCACTAATTATTTCAGGTCCCACTTCAATTTCAGAGCTGATTTTTGCATTCAGGTAGGCAGACTGGCTATGCGTTGTTAAAATGGTGTGCGTGTCAGATGATATATGTGTGTGAACTGACTTTAAATTCAGCCAGCCAGCTAAACAACACCAAGTCCAATAGCTAAAGGGATTAGGATTCAAGCAGGAAACAACCATACTCTATTTCTAATGATCAAGGGAGAAAAAAAAATTATTTAGAAAATCTACTCCGTTTGAGAAAGAGATTTATATTGCATGAGTGACTTCTTTTTAAATTAAATGGCAGGCATCCTTAAACTGTAATTTACCGGCACAGCTGAATTCCCCAAGGTAACAAAGCAAACTCAAGGGCTGTGCTGAGGAATGCTCAGTAACTCTCCACCACTGGACAGCAACAAGTCTGCAGTGTCTCAGATGTGTGCAGACTCAAGAGCAGAGACACAGAGCAAACCACACTGGAGCTGGGAATGGGGAGATAATAAAACTCCCTTCTCTTCTCAGTGTACCAGTGTTTGTCTGGAAAGGTCATTCCTGACATGTCGGGTTGACATGGCATAAAAATATTTTTGTCTTAATGATGATGATAAAGTTGAAGGAATAGCGCCACTAGTAGATGCCCCAGAAGAGTTGGGCAGGGCAGACTACCGTCGTGAAATTCTCTGCTTTTGTTTTGCCTCTGCAATGAATTAGGTTATTATCAAGTGGCAGGTGCTTTTATGCTTTTTCTTTCCATTCTTGATTCTACTGGGCTCATTTCAATTGCTTACATCTTGCTGTAGAAATGTTTGTTTTTAGGAAGGCCCTGATTCTGGAAGGCACTTGGGCTCTGCTTTAACTTCAAACCTTCAGCAATCCCATCGATGGGAAGTGAGGTACATGCTCTGCTGGGTCAAAGTTGACGTTACTCACTTCACTTAGACATTGTTAGTAAACTGTAGCTCTATCTTTTTTATTCCCTTGGATAAAGATAATTACATTTTCTCTTAAATATCATTACTGATTCCCCTTTGTCTCTGCCCCAAGTCAAGTTTTTCTCACACTGAAGGCTCCCTACTGCTCCTATAACACCTTGCTCTCAGTACTTTGCTGTTACAACTAATGGCCCATTGGCAAAATGACCACATTTTACAGAGGATGTGCCTGCCCTGTTTCTGCTCTATAAAGTCATTGTGTGATCACAAGCTGTCTTTCCTTCAGTATTTAAATGAATGTCCAATGTAAAATCCTAGGATTACTTTTGCACACTTATGAGAGAAAATTCAATGAAACAAGAAATTAGATTTAGAAGATACTATTTTTTTTTCTCACTATTTATTCTGCCCTAAAAAGCTGCCAGATGAATTCAAAATGATGAGAAATATTGGGGCCAAATTCAACATTTGCATAAGAGAGTGATTTTAGGTTTGATAGGTGATAAAAAAGAGGAATATTTATCACATGGGCAAAATGTGATTCTCATTTTCATGCGTAGAAAGTTCATTATACCCATTCAAAGTCCATTTGCACTGCGAAAGGAATATTAAGACATTAAAGAACAGATGAGAAATTTAAGATTTCAAAAAAAAAAAAAAGAAAAAAAAAAACAGCAAGGACCACTACAGCTTTGTGCTATACTTTTATTTCAGGCATCTCCAGAAACAAAGTTCAAGGAGAGGAGACTGGTGCAAAGCATGGATTGACATATTCACAATGCAAACCCCAGAGCCACAAATAATTTAATATTTCATTATTTAATTTCTTCCAGTATTGCAAGTCCCAAAAGACCAACTCTTAACAGCTCAATTTTCTCCATTAATTCTAATTAAGGTTTTCCTTGGCTCATGATTCTGGTGCACTTGAAGATTTTTTTCTTTCTTTTTTAATCTATTTTTCTCACCAGGTGGATTTTTCTGTGTAAACCCTGAAACTTATGAACTTTCCAGTGCATTTTATAAGATACTCTTGCCTATACATTTGACTGAAGATGGAGGCATTCCACAAATCCCCAAGTAGAAATCATTTTATTAGCCAGTTTGTGCACTGTATACAGGAGAATATGGGATTATTTGTTAAGAAATTTACTGCCAAAAAATTTATGGCAGTAATATAAACTCACAAGTGTCCCTTTCTGCTGAGGGGGAGTTGACTTCAGTAGCTGTATGACTGATGATGTGACAAAGTGTGATAGGGAATGCAGCTGCTGGACCAGAAAAAAAAAAAAAAAAACAGCTCTTAAAAACAGAGACAGAGATAGAAGAGAAAAATACATTTAAAGTGAAATCATTAATTATTATTATTAT
This sequence comes from Tinamus guttatus, assembly GCF_059628265.1. NCBI lineage: Eukaryota > Metazoa > Chordata > Aves > Tinamiformes > Tinamidae > Tinamus > Tinamus guttatus. The sequence continues at coordinate 120,840 of NW_028288601.1, read as the reverse complement.
TATGCTAAATAACAATCCCTTTGAAAAGTGTGAAGATGACTTACTTGTTTTTGTTGTCTGTGTTGGTTTAGAAAATATAAGTACTTGAAAATCAAGCCCTCTTTTTATTCTTTTAATAACTACCTTTTTCAAAAATATTTTTCCAAAATCTGAGGGCTTTTTTTTTTTTAATGCAGCTTAATCCAATTTATTTTTCTTTCATTAAAAGATTATACATTTTATCAGTGTTTCCAATTGTCCACAAAGGGTAGCTCTAAGGGAACCCTGCACTGACGAGTTTCTCCTTTAAATCAGGGTGGTTATTTTTGGCTTTTACTATTTGTCATTCTTAGTTTTTTTCCAGCACCTTCTCTCCCCCTTGCTTCCTCCTGTCTTCTCTCCTCCTACTCCCCAAAGTGTGGAGAGTTTCCAGTTTGGATTTGAACTCTGCAGCTGGCTGCTCTGTCTAAAACCAGCGGAACCAAAACGCCAGATTAGAACTGTGTGAATAGTTAATGGATGCTTCTTTTCTTTTTTGATCTGGAAAAACAACCTCCCCTCCCAGAACTTTATCTGAAGTCAAATGAACCATTCTATTCAGTCTCCAAAAATGCTTTAGAGTCTTTTAATTTTATTTTGTTTTTATTATATTTTTTTTCTATTCAGTTTAGACATCTTTGATCTCAAATCACTGTTTTGAAACAAAACATTTTGTTTTCAAATAAGCTGAAATGAAGTATTGTAACATAAAAGGAAAAAGCCTGCACTTTTTTGGGCCAAAGCTATTCACTGCACTTGGCAAAAAAAAAAGTGAATAGTTTTGATCAACCTAGAACCAATTTTCTATGTTAAATAAACAATTTGTCTGAAAAAAAATCACACGTACTACATATAATGCAAAATTAAATACCATATATACGCATCTGTATGTATGTATGCACGCATATGTGTGTGTGTATATATGTACATACATATAGATGCGTATATATGGTATTTAATTTTGGTACATATATGGTATTTAATTTTGCATATGAATGACTATCCATAAGTGTAAGCCTACCACAGTGTGATTCCATAGCCCAACTATAATGCATACGATACAAATATTCTTGTTCCCTGTTTAATCAAGGCAAAAATAAAGGATCATAGTGGACTAGCAAAACTAATTCTACCTTGATGGAGAGCGGGAGAAGTGGGATACATTTCTACCCCATCCTCTGTGCCACTAAGAGGAAAAGAGGTGTAGGAGACCTGCTAGTTATGGGATAGGCTTCCTCCTTTTCCCTAGTACACTCCTGTCAGCAGGAGCCAGCATGACTTTTGGCAACTTGTGCAAAGCAGGCAGCCAGGCTATTTTGCTACCCCGCTGCTTTGCTGAACCTGGGCAGCTGTCAGCATTTCTGAGGAGCAGAAGTGGCCCTTGGCCATGGCTGTGGGCTTTGCTCTCCAGTGGAAGTGACAGGAAGTGTGGGATTCAACTGGCCCAACTGAAGTCTCCAGTTAAAGTTTGACTTGCCAAGTCTAGGCTCTTCTCAAAGCTACTGGAGAGAAACAGGCTGTGATGTGCAGTGAGTCACAGGACCTGTTCCATAAACCTTTTGGATGTTATGGTCCCTATCTTCCACTGACTATAAAGGACCTTTGAGACTTTCAGAGGTAAAAAAATGACCTACTTTCTGTTGCTAAAAATAGGAGCCAGGAAACTACTATTCACCTTCCTTCTTCTATTAGCTGTATTAAAAAAAAAAAAAAAAAAAAAAAAACTCTTTATAGCTGTTACTGATAGTGCAGAATTGCTTCAGTTTAAACTGGGCAATACTCTAATGAGCCTGGGTGAAGGCTGGATTTGTGATATAGTAACAGCCCGTTCATCATCAGACATGCTCCAATGCAGCTCCTTTAAAGCCTCCAGAAGTAAAAATACTACTTATCATATCTTTCAGCAATTATATTTCTCCTCAGAGGTGAATTAAGATGTTGCTTTTAGAGTTAATACTGTTCAATATAGTTCAGATTTTAGTTTCATCTATTTCACACCTATCAAATTCATAAAGATGTGGATATCTTAAAGGATGTTGTCTGGGTTCCTTTTGGCTTTGTGGTATCTGTGTGTTGTTGCATGGCTTGGTCTCTGCTTAGAATTTGATTTCTGTTTTTTTTTTTTTTTTCCCTCTATAGTCCTTAGGTTTTTCACAGGTTGCTTGTGGGAGAGGCATGTTATCTTTTTCAAGAAGAAATTTGACTTCCATACTCTTTTGGGATGGATGCGAGGATCTCATCCTAACTGTTGTTGTTCCTGTTGCTGCAGCTCTGTTGTAGCAGCTTTCAGTGAAATGGCTTTCTTTCACAATCAAAAGTTTTGTAAACATTTTTACACAAATTTTACTTATGTCTTAGCAAGTTAACTACCACTATAAATAATATTATTTGGAGTTCATAGATGGAGAGGATGAAAGCATAGAAAAAATAAATGAGTTGCTAAAGACAAAGAGCAAGCTAATTGCACAGCCAAGAAAGGCAGCTTAGGCTCTTGTTTTAGCCAAGACAATTTAGCCTGCAAGAGGAAATACTGTATTTTGTGAAACTGATCATTATTTTGAAGGTTATGGTAAACTACGATGCTCCTTCTGACAGTATTTGGAATAACCTGTAGCTCCTTACCAAGACAGTCCTGTTTTGAATCACCTCTGGAGACTGATATATTTCAACCGTAAGGATAAAAATGTTACAGACTTTCAAAATATGTGCCAGACGTAGGATCACAAAAATGTAAAAGCTGGGTCCTGTTTCCAGTCAGAAAGGCTAGATAGGGGAAGCCTTTGCTTGTCTGCTCTTGAAAAAGAAAAGTATGTTTTTATTGGAATCCAATGGCCTCTTTACATTTAGTTTAAACTCTTTCCACTATCTGTATGTCAACTGTAAAATATATTACTTAGATTTCAGGGATTCAACATGGTAAATACTCATGGAAGTAGGGCTGCAACAGAGAGCTGCAACTTCCAACCTTTCTTAATATATAAATTGAACTAAAAATGTTCCAGTGATGGTGCAGAGGGCAGTATAGAGAATGTTAGCTTACTGACAAAAGTCTTTCTTTTCATAGTTATTTTTCACAGATACTTTGAATATAGCTCTGTGAATATTGGTCATCTGCATATGGCAGGCTAAAGTCTAAGGCAGGTAATACACCTGGAAGCAATATTTTTTCCAGAAAAAGGATTTCTGCTTTTTTCACCATGGAGAAATTAGGTTTGAAAGAAGGTCTAAGATGCATCATTTTATTGGGACTATTGCTAATTAACCATTGTTATGGTTAATTCATTACTACTCAGCACCCTTCCATCATATCTCAGTATTTTCTTCTTAAAATAACTTTTAGAAAATTTCTCAGTAAAACCCAGTATACATGTAATTCAACCACAAGCTATTAAACCATATAATCTTCATGGAAATAGAAGAGAAAAGTCATTTTTTCAGCAGGAGGAAGAGCAAATGGAGCACAGGAGGCCAATTCAGATTACCTTGGTTTGGGTCAGATGGCCTCAGGGTCTCTCTGCATTAGTCTGGCCTCACTCAGAATCTCTGATCTGTTACAGCATGTCCTCTCAGGGATTAGGCTTAGATGAGAACTTCTAATTTTCCTTTAAATCTCCATGGATATCCCCATTTCTAAACTGAAAGATACTAAAGATCTCTAGCAGGGTGGTCAGTGTTATAAGTAATGAGAGAAATAATTTTCCTTTTTTTGTTGTTGTTGTTTGCTTGTTTGTTTAAGTTGATTGTTTTATCTAGTTCTTATAAGAATTTAGAGTAAACTACAAATTTTGTGCAATCAGTGCTGTCTCAGAAGTGTTGTGTAACTTCAGAGCAAGTGAACAGTCACAGCAATCTCTAAGCTTGTCCCTGTGGGCTGCCTTGTATTAGGATGACTGCCAAAGAGGGAACAAGGCACTGAAAAGGAGCACCAGAAATAGGTACAAAAATGACTGAGTAGAAAAAGAAGTAAAAATCAACTGCTAGGTGGTGAGGTTATTTTCTTTTAAGAAAATACTTAAGAATGCTTAAAGTTTTCTATAAGACTTTTTAAAATAGTTTTTTTTATTATTTATCCCCATTTTTAAATTCTTTGGCAATTTTTCAAAAATAATTTCTGCATGTTAATGTAGTTACTTTACAATAATAAATAAAACAGGCCAGGAATAGTAAGTGAATCCCAGCCATGATTCACAGCATGATTAGTACTTTGAAAATATCTTTGCAGTCAGTAAGAAAAGTGAAGCTCCTCCAGAAAGAAATTTAGAGCTAAATTAATGTCTTTCTGGCACATCTGGCTTTCAGAAGATATCTCTCTCTGAAAAAGACTGGTCTTCTAATCTGGGCAACAAAGGGAAGTTCCTGAAATTAGGTTGTGTGAATATTTTCCTAATGTATTACTACCATCCTATGCCTGTTTCATTCAGATGCTGCATTCACTTGTTTCTTGGAGTTTCAAAGCCATGGAGAACAGTGAACTCTGGTAGAAGACTCGCATTGGCCTTGCTCTAGATCCAGTATTAAGCAATGGATACAGATGTCAGAGACATGCTCTTTGACCAGAAATGAACACAGATACAGTTCAGATGGTTTTGTTTACTTGATAGCAAACAAACTGCATTATTTTAGCAGTTAGGGAGCCTGGCTTGTATAATGCATAATTCAGGATAATGTTAATTGTTCCTATTGTCCTACAGGTCACTCTAAACATGTTTAACTCTTTTTCTATGGAGCTGCTGTGCCCTTTTGTGTGGATAATTATGACCAGACATGTTAACACACACTTGATCTTTGCACTTGGCACTGATAAACTCAAGGTTTTGCTCTGTTTTTTGAGAAATTCCTCTTTCTAAGCCACTAGCAAGGTGGCAGCCTGTGCTGTCTGTGGTTGCACAGAGGAATTGAGACAGGCTGCTTACTGTTAGCCTCTCTGTGGACATGCAATGACTGGGTTTGACATAGTAAAAATTCTCGTATCTGTATTTGTGGGTGCACAGCAGCTGCCTGCTCCTCATCCAAATCTCAGAAATATGACTGTCCCATCCCACAGGCAAACCACAGAGAAACCACACTTTTCATCTTGTCCGTGACCTAGGAAAATCGCTTCTTACTCACCATGCAGACACTTCTGCTCTGTGACCTCCTAATTAACTGTCACCTTCTGGGAATTTGTTTGATTCATTAGGTGTGGATGGAAAAAAATATCCTGACTCTGAGTTTTCTGGGAAGAGATAGGTTTGTTTGGTTTTTGTTTGTTTTTTCCTTGATTGTGTTTCCCAGTGTCTGATGGGGCTGTTGGTCAAGTTAGCATGCGCTGTGATTAGAACAGCTATGCTGCAGATATTTGGCCGTTTGCACCAAGCATGTGTGAGTTTGGCTTTAGGGGCTCATTTCTGGACACCACAGAAAGATAGTACCTCTCTGTAACCACAAAATCAGCTCCTGCCTGGACTGCGATACTGCTGTGCCTTGGCTGTTTTGCCCTCGTTATGCCCTGATATTTGGCAAACAGTTCATCATTCCCTGTGCTCTTCATCTAACACACACTGGAATTTCCCACTTCTAGTTATGTCCGTCTCTAAGAAAGCTTGAATACTGTTGCTGATGTAAAAGTCAACCCTGTTATTTGGAGAGTCAGTGGGCTTGGCAATTAGTTCTGTGCTTGGTTGGTTTTCTGCTTTTTTATGTTATTCTTTGTCTTTTTTTCTTTCTTCTTCTTTTTAACAGGAATCATTTAAGGGTTGTTCTGTGTATATTATTGGCAATATTTTCTATAACCATTGAGCAAGATCAAGTATTTTCCACATGCCTAGAACTAAAGCCATTCTTTTAAATATAAAGAGCCACCAGAGTGAAATTTAAGAACATTATCAATGACTTGGAAGCTCATTTAAAAATTCATTTTCAAGGCCAGATTAAAGAGAAATCTCTGTGGATATATTCACATTTTCATTAAGCGCGCTCCCTTGCTGCAGTCTTGGTTAACAGTTATTACACTGTCAAGTTGTTATTTTAAGAATCCATTCAGGAATCTTGAGCTCCAGTACAAAACCATATGGTCTATCAGCACAGGCTTTTATGCCGCTTTGCAAACTTTTTCTTTATCAGCAAATCACCTCAAAATCACGTGAGTACCTGTAGGTGCAAACCACACTGCCAGTCTTTGGGCATTACTGAAGTTAGCTGTTGATATAGGAAGGCATTTAATTGGTATGGTTGAACAATTCATTTCTACAACATTTAGGATGCTTTGATTTTGAATCTTGTTCCAATCGGATAGAAAGGAAATCTTTTGAACTTTTTTACTAAAGCAAACTTGTATATGATTATTCTCTAGCTAGGTACATTAAGTCACCACCTTTGGACATGGAGTATACAGATTCAAATGTCTGTTTTACTTCATTTAAGCAATGACTTTTCAACTTCCTTAATCTCATTAGAGAAATCGAAGGCTTTTTTTTTTCCTGACTACACTGCACTGACTACAGCTTTGCATAGCTCTCCAGCTATATAAGGCACATGTGTCAGCTGTGTGTGCTTCCCTTTACCTCCTAGCTGACAACCAGCAATGTTCCTGACATGTTCCTGCAAAAAGTTTTGATTTCTACAAAAAATATTTTGCCAAAGTTAGATTTAATCAAAGCTGTTTTTATTAATCTTGCTTATCATTCAAAAGTAATGTTCAACACCAGGACATACTCCAGGATTTTATTGTATCTGTGATGAGTCTCTAGGAGAGTTGGGCAAATCTTTTTTTCAAATCTCTGATTTCAATTACAAGAAGTACGTAAGGTAAATCACTCAAATTTTCCTAATTTAGTGTGTAGAAAATATGGTTCCGTATTTCACTACACAGCATTTTCCCACAAAGCTGATTCTGAGCTGTGCATCTAACACATTTTTTTATGTGTGAATGTTGATGTTTGATTCTATGTTAAAAATATAGACAAAAAGACTACAATAATGTGTGCTTTCTGATTTAAAAGGGGGGAAGGGTTGTTTTTCACATGTTCCTTCTTTTTCCTTAAATTGGGTGAACGATCTAGAATTCGTTTTGTATGATCAATATCCATTGAGTCAGTCAACTAGAGTATTAAGATACTTAATATGAGAACAATTCTATATAGCCATCCACATGTCCTTTCATGTATCTTGAAGTACACACTTGAAATCCTAATCCTTCAATGTTTATGTGTGTGCATAGTCCTACTGAAGTTAACAGGAGGTGATCTGCATAAGATTAAGAATACAGAATTTTTCACAGAATCATTGCAGTAGTTGGTGCTGTATAGGGAACATAATTTTTAAATATTCAGAGACTGAAGAAAAAACTAACATAATCTAGACACTTATTTTTAAATAATTGTGGCTAGACGTGTATTCAATACTTCTAGAGCCTTTGATTGACAGAAGACTAATCCTGTCTATATTTTCACTATATGATCAGAACAGATACAGAGCCATTCCACTAGAAACCTCTGTGAGTTGTAGCAAAACTTCATCATGGGTGCTTTTTGTAGGATATGAGGAATCAGAGAAGTGATTAGTCTTGCAGCATGGGAAGAAGCATGGGGTCGGATAATGAAGGAAGTGGAAAAAGGGAGAAGAAAAATGCCTGGTAATGTTGGGAATGCTGTGGGCTTTCTTCTGGATGTGTCTAAGCATAATAGCACAGCACATTTCACAACCAGCCAGTGATTACATGCACTAGTTGTAGTCTCTGGGCAAGGATTACCTATTTCATACATCATTTACAATTAATTGTAGTCATTCTGCAAAGTCAGTACATACCCTGAATGCAAAATTATGATAAACTGTTTTTATTTCAAAGTCTTCTGTTGTTTCTGTTTTGAAGTATTTCATTTTTTACTTCAGCATCCAGCTTGCAGTACACTCTCTTCTCTTTTGTAAAATAAAACTTTGCCGAATGAAACTGAATACTTCACAGTCTTTTGACAGTACACATTTATGCCCACCCACTTCATGCTGGAAGGCTAAATGAAGTTCAAGGTTTGTAAGCATCATAAAGACAGACTACAGGAGAAAAGCAAGAATATACATTTGAAATAGGAGATCCTGTATCCAGACCTCTCAGAAATACTACAGCTATTTAAGTTTGGGGGAGGAAAGGGGAGGCTGCATATGCATATCCTCTGTATGATCACAGAGACAGTCTTCTGCTGTACAAAAGCACTGGCTGTATGTTCCTTGATGAGGGAGCAGAAAAAGAGTCCAGATCCAACCAAGCTGTCTGCCCCTCTGCATGTGAGTGTGCCATGCTCACCCGTGTCACCATAGAGGGACTAGCAGAGCACAATTGCTTTTGTTCCTGGGCATTGAAGAGAGCTAAAACTTGTAAGAACTTGTACAGTATATGGATGAGTCTAAGACAGACTTGTAAACTGAGTTTGATCATTTGGAAGGAAATTGTATTGGTCATAGATCCAAGTGCTTGGTCCTTTTAAAGATATTTCTGAGTAAGTAAATTTAAATAAGTGAAATATTTTAAATGAAATTATCAGCATTATGATTCAAAATCATTACATTAGTTTTTGTAAAGGTATGTTCAATAGTTATGGTGTTTATATCATGTATATGGTGTACCATATATAGCACAGTTATGGCATTTCAGTACAGGGGAAAAATCTTTAAAGAATTTCTTCAATTCTTACTTGAACTAAAGCAGTCCTAAGCTTTCCATTTGCCTCTCAACACTTTTCAGATTGAAAGTAATTTTGTATCACATTTAGCTGTTCATTAAAAAGTCTAATAGAATTTTGAAGGATCTGATTACAATAATTTTCCATTTCTTCCTGGCATGCTTTGGTCTCATAATTGGAAATGCTAACAGATGGATAGTCTTTAAAATATAGTTTATGCTTCATAGTTTATGATTTATTAAGTGTGCCAATCAGAATATTTTGATAACATCAGTTATGTCAAGGCCAGTGGAGAATCAAAGAAAAAAACTTTGATAGATATAGAATATAATATTGAAGTTGCACAGAATTTTCTCAGTTTGTGTGTGGCGTTTGTTTGTTTGCATCTCTAATGTGTGCTTGAGCAGGCCATCATTTAATCCCATTGTGGTTTAAAACTACATCATTTACGCTTCTCTTGCAAGATTTAGTTCATCAAACCAGCCATGAATATTTAGAGCTGCTGCTTGTCCTCCTTATATAAGTGTATATAAGGAGTTTTGCAAGAAATCCATAATGATTTTAATGTAAAAAATGTGAAAACTAAGGCAATGAGAAGTGGAATGACATAATCAGAGACACCCACCAGCCAAGGGCAGAACTAGTGCTGGAACTCAGGTCTGCATACCACATCTGTGCTTTAGCACTAGACGAAAACCTCTGTACTTCAATATGAATTTCTGGCGAGTATTTAGAAGAAGGGGCCCAAACACAAGTCTTTGTATGAGCATATAAGTGATCTTTAGAAAATTCGACTTCCACTGCATATCTTTGCAAACTATTTAACAAATACAGTCATTTCCACTTTTGCACTGGGCTAGGAAGAGGCAGAGAGCAGGCCATACTTACTATAAAACAAGCTTTCACTCTATTATGCACCAGATTTAAGGTTTTTTATAAGTTTTTCTACTCCTTTAGTTAGATTTAAACTTATTCTACCTTTATCAATACATGTATTGATAAGATTGGCACAGAGAGAAAGGTGGTTACCTTTACTTCTGCCCCCTACATTCTCTTTTTCCTCACTTTTGGATATATGATGGGAAACTTCACTATATACTCCACTCCACTGCAATAAAGAAGATGAATGATGTTTAGGGAACCAGTCATAGATTTTATGGCTAATATTGGTATTTGCAACTTCTTTTCAGACCGTTACATTTGAAAATGAAGCAGGGGATTTCAGGGAAGTACAAACAGAAGCATCTGTAAAAGATGCAAAGGTGTCTTTTAGTAGCAGCAAGAGTATTTCATAGGGAAGTAAAGATCCTTTTTGTCTGCATACCACCTTGAGAGATATTACGTGTGGGTGGTTGACAGAAGATTTTGAGAAGGCTGGTAGGTACACAAGGAATGTTGAACAATTTGACAATAATGTAAAATGCAAATGGGGATTTCCAACTGGCTTGAGTGCAGCCTAACCTAGTAATTCATGGCAGCTGCAAAAGGCAATCCTCAGCCCCAGGCACACATCCGTCAAACTGCAAAGCCCAATTGCAAGCTGATGAAACATGGGAGCACTTAAGACATTGACCTGATCTTTGCTTGCTGCCTATATATTGGCCTTGCTCCAACCTTCCTGCTATTATTGGGTAGGCTGAGGTATGATCTTATAAATTTTACCTAAGCATTTGATTGATGTTTTTGCAGTCTCACTGCTCATGCTGTTGAAGATGCAGATGCATTTGTTTCTGCTTTGGGTGCCCCGTTTCTACTATGATGCAGTAGCATTTATTTCTATGGGGCTTTTCTACATTTTCCACTTCCATTTTACCTAGATTCTTGTACTTCAGCATTTTTTTCCATTAGCATGAGTGAGGAAAATTTGAAAAGTTTGGAACTTGATGATCTTGAAGGTCTTTTCCAATCATAATGATTCTATGATTCTAATTCTGAGTGTGTGTGTGTGTGTGTGAGAGAGAGAGAGAGAGAGTATGGCTAGGAGAAGATGAGTTATCCCTTACAGAGAGTTAACAAGGAAAAGTGTTGTCCTAACAATCTATACTTACTAGCTTTTGTCTACATACTGTCCTTATGACTTAACATGACATTGATATTACTCACGTTTTGGTATATAATTTTATATGTGATGACTACTGGGTGGTCTGGATAAAAATGATAAATACCTTCTGTGGCTCATCCTTATGAATTTTAAATCAAGTAGGATTGAGCCTGTTGGCAATTCTTTTATTAATTCTGTAGAATGATCTTATGACTTCCAGAAAATTAGGAAATTATAACCAATGCTGGGAAGATTCAGATTCAAGATGATCAGTCCAGTGCTGTGTATCCTAAAGTAGCAGTCATCCAGGTAGAAATATACCTGAGCCACAAACTGTTGAAACCTGACAAAAGATCCTAGAGAATATGCTTTCTGTCTTGTATGCTTTACTAATCATGCACTTTTGGCTACAGTCAAAGACGGGCACTGAGCTAAATGGACCTGTAGCCTTATCCAGTACATCAAGAGCTTGAAATTTCTGTTCTGTATGTGCAGAAATAATAAACAGCTCAAGAACTGTGTAAATCACTCAGCAAAAACGTTCTAACAGCCTAATTAAGAAACTAGTGATCTGCTCACACATACAATTTCAAAGAGTTAAAATGCCATTCACCATAGAAGTGATTAATTAGAAGTTATTCACTTATGCTAAACATGCGTGTTCCATGTAGAAAGGAATGAAATAAACTGTTGAGCTCTTTAATTAGCAATGATATTGTGAAGATAAAAGGTTTATTCTTTTACTATAGCTATAAAATTATAATAGCTATAAAAGCTATCAAAGCCATTTGGCTTCTTGTTAATAATTGTAATAATTGTACAATGAGTATCAAAAACAGAATAGTGAAAGAGGAAAAACACTAATTACAATTCTCTTAATTATATGCATTATCTAGTAGTTGATAACCAACCTCCTGAAGAATAGAGAAGTAATGATACTTTAATTTAATCAGGGCAAATATCTCTTCCCAGACCGCACAGCACATCTGTGAGTATTGACTCCTAGTCGTACTTAAACCAGGGTATGTGACTTCCCTTTACATCCATGGCAGCCGGACATCATTGTCGCAGATACAAGGAGCTGTTGCATCTTCCCTGGAGGAGATTCAGCACATTTTTCTTACCTTTGGCCCTACAGTAACAAACGGGATTTGTTAAACTGAACACAGCAAAGTTCAGTAGGAAGCAGAGTTACTGGCAGGAGATCACAATGTAAGCATGTGATTTATAAATAGCTGAGAAAGTTTATCTCTTTGGATTTACAAAAACATGCTGTCATGAAAACAGATTGCTCCTATTGTAATTAGCATGGTGCATAACTTGCATGAGGCTGAATTTATCTTGTGATTATCTATCTGCTTGCAGGGTCCCTTCTCCAAAGCATCTGATCAGCACCCAGGATTTATAAAACAAAATAACAAAAGGTCTTGAGAGCAACTGTTTAGATGTATCCACTCTAGACTTTCATTAGACCCAGTGGAGTAACAAATGTCTCCGCATTCTGCTTCTTTGTCATGAATCTTTTAGTATATTTTTTTCTTCTTTTCTGGCTATGGGATACAATTAGTTGATGTGAAACTGCATGCCAAAAAGCCATAATGACGTGTTTAATGGCTTCAGTACAGAATCCTAAGTTTTCCTGATTTTGACTTTTTTCCTTTGCATGCATCACATAGGGTGGTAGAGACATTATTATTCTATTATTATCTGATGAATCTCAGAACACACATAAAGGATTTTGAAGTCATAAATGCCATTCTACATAGAAAAATGCAATCTTATACTGCCTTTCAGCTTTTCCTGTGTAACAAAAAACATAGAAGACTCTGTTTTAGGAATCATTTGCTACAGAGTAACAGAGGCTGTCTTCCTGATATCCACACCCTCACCTTTACTTAATAAGACAGAGATGAACAAGACTGTATCTTCATTCCAGTAACCTTCCAGTTTATAAAGCTGGGGCCTGGAATTGCCCAACGGAAGTTAGAAATATAGTTGCTACTAAATCCAGTGCTTTCAAAAAAATTTTTTTTCCAGTACTCCAGGAGAAATGAGGATGTGACAAAAATAAGAATGTTTAGTGACACAGAAGAACACAACATTGGCCCTCTGCTCTGCTCCTAGGTTTGTGCCATTTCTTTCCTGAAAATTAGCAGTCCTAAATTCTGATCTGACTGATAGGTCTGATCTGGCTGGCATGTCTGGCTGACATATGAGTTAAAATCTACATGCCATATTTTGAAAATCAGATCTTCTTATTCCTTCAGAAGAACTCAGGAAAACTGACTGATATCTTCTTCCTTTGATCACAACAGTGCCCAGGGAAAAGACAAGTCCACAATGTTTCCTCTTCTTCCTAAGCCTGAGGCAAAAGCAAATAGTTCTGCTGTGCTAGTAACAAATATTCTGATTGGAGAATGATTTGAGGGTTTTATATATTTTTTGCTATTTTATTCGTTGATTAAAGGGTTTTAGAATGTGGTTTTATTCTCTTCTGTTATCTAACAGGTACTGGATAGAATTCAAAAAAAAAAAAAATAGTGAAAGCCTTTTGGCCAAAATCAGAGCTTAATCAGAACCAGAATCCCTTCTGATTCCTCGACTGCTGATTCATACAGTAGTAAGGGATACTGCCTTCAATTAACTGCAATCATCATTTATATCATATCATTTACAATTGAATTAAATCATTAGAAATAATGGATTACAGAATGAACTTTGCAACAGGATAAATATTTCATCTCATGCAAAAAGGCAGAGGTGAACTCAAAGAGCTCAATTCAAGGAGGCAGATGCCAAACATCTTTGCGTGAGTGGAGAAGGCATGCACTGCACATGCCCGGCACGTACCCGTTCATGCTGTCTGCAAACTTATTTCTCCAAGAGCAGTCAGAGCCCAGTGAGGTCCCAGGGGACATCCTTTCCCAGCTGCAGCACCTTGTGTGGCTCTGCTCTCCATACTGCCCAACATCATCTCAGGAAAGGAAACAGTTTGAACTTTTTTGAATCTGTTGATTGAACTGTTTATTTCCTAAACATTATCAGATTTTAAAAGATTTGTTTTGGCAAATACTGACTTTTCCTGTTTTCCTGCTGAGTAAAGTTACACTGGTTCAGATTACTTGTCAAAGATTTATTTTTTAGTAGATGCTAAATATCAAGAGCTTTTTTTTTTTTCTTTTTTCACTGTGGGTTCAACAAAATCAGCCCACACTGAAGGTTTACACCATGTCTGTACAGTACAGTATCACGTTTCTAATTTATTTTCAAAACTTCTTTGAGTAGGTCTAATTAAAGAATGTGGACACTCTGCACTGGAATCAAGCATCCTGGCAGGCAGAAAGGAAGGACTCTGTGCAAGAAAAGACCTGAAGTTGTACTTGCCCTGGTTTTGGCACCTGAGGAGCATGAGGGATGGATGGAGACTTGCAGGCCTCCACAGTGCGGGTAAATGCAGTCTGCAGAGCTGTTTTATGGGGGACTGAAGGGGTCCCCTGAGCAATCAGCAAGGTCACTTTTACATATCAAGCACGCAACTGTTTTAGCCTCAGGACCATCCTGCCCAGGACTGTGGGTGTAGTCAGTGGACGTTCACTTTAAAAATAATTTCATCTTATTCGTCCTTTCCAAGTGAACCTCATGCATATTATCAACTGAATGGAAGTGAATCAGTTTGGTGGTTCCATGCCAGAAATATTTCATTAACTTAGCCCTTCGAAAACAAAATATATTGTTTAATATATGTGTTTCCTCCCACAATGTATAATCCTTACCCCATCTCACTAGCAGTTCATTCTCTTCTTAACTAAACAGCTGTTTGCTTGACATTTCAAGGAATAACACTGTAAAGCTCTGGACACATGATTCCATAAGTTTTGTGATGGGGTAGATAGCAGTGTTTATCAGCAATAAAATTTGCTAGAACTGCTAAAGAAACTTGTGAGTTTAACACATGCACTATCTCATACTTACTAAGGTAATTTCATCTAGGCTGTAGCTAACGACCATTTCATGAACTTCCTCCCAGTCTTAAGTTGTGTTGGTGATGATGATACGTGAGAGATTAAACTGTGGAGATAATAGCTTCACTCCACATTCATGCATCCAGGTAATACCTCATAGAAGGGAGGATTTCACAGTAGGCAATGAAAGGATGCAGATCATGCAATGGACAAGGACTGGTTGTGTGGAAACTGCTGAAAATCACTGTCACAAAATAGTTGCAAGGAACCTCTGGAAGGACCCAGCCCTATGCTTACCAACACTGCAGATTTTTCTTACTTGCAGTGTGGAGAGCCATGTGGAGAGCCAGTGTGGAGGCTTCCATGTGCTCCTGTGATGTGTCAAAACCAGAACAAGCAAAACGGCAGGTCTTTTCCTGCACAGAGTCCATTCTCTGCTTAGGTAGGGTTGTCTACAGGTGTCTCCTCCCCAGGACTGTGCTCAGATGACTTCTGAATATGTCCTGGGATGGAGACTCCACAACCTCTTTGGGCATCTCGTACCAGTGGTTACCCTCCCAGGAAAATATATATATTTTTCATATTTCATTCAGAAAGTCCTGTGTTTCACTTTGTGCCCATTGCTTCTCATTCCATCACTGGGCATCACTGAAAAGAGTCTAGCTCTACCCTTTTCACATATCCTCCCTTCAGATATTGAGGCACATTGATAAGGTCCCCCCGAACCTTCTCTTCTTCAATCTAAGCAGTATCAGCTTTCTCAGCCTTTTCTCATATGACAGATACTCTATTCCCTTACTAATGTTAGTGGCCCTTTGCTGGACTCACTCTAGTAAATCCATGTCTCTCAGTCAAGAACTGGACAAAGCATTCTAGATGTGGCCTCACAAGTGCTGAGTGAGGGGAAGGATCACCTCTCTTGACTTGCTAGCAGGGCTTTTCCTAATGCAGCCCAACATGCTGTTGGTTTTCTGTGCTGAAAGGACATATTGCTGGCTTACATTCATATTATTGTCCAAAAGGACCTCCAAGTCCTTTTCTGCAAAATTGCTTTCCATTAAGTCAATTCCCAATTCCCAATCAATACCCCATTGCTGGATGGGGTTACTCTTCCCCAGGTGAAGGGCTTTGCACTTCCCTTTCTTGAATTTCGTGATGTTCCTCCCTTCCCAGCTTTCCAGCCTGATGAAATTCCTCTGAAAGACAACACAGCCTTCTGGCATGTCTGCCACTGCTCACAGCTTTTTGTTGCCAGCAAACTTGCTGAAAGACGCACTGAGAAACAATAAATTGCTTAGTTTAAAAGTATTAAGAGAAGAGCTCAAAATATTGTCAAAGAAATAGATCCACAAAACAGTGCTTCTCGAGTCAGGGCAAAAGGGAGCTGTAGTGCAGTTGCTCTCCCACCATCTTTTAGAGGACCAGCAATAGTGATGTCCATTGAAATAATTCAGGTATTTGCTGTCTCAGTCAGAGCTAGTGGTAGAGGAAGAAAGAAGATAATTTACCCATAACCTCACCTGGGTAAATCATATTGTGTCACCTAGTTCGAACTGCATAAGTGTTTTCCCATGGGAAATCTTGCAGTTATTTTCGTTAACCAGGTACATGGTTTCATAGAAATTCTTGTTCATTAGGAAGGGCATTTATCATAGGAAACATATCCATACTTGGATACAGTGCCTTTTCACGTCTAAATCAGGTTTAGTGCTATTGAGTTTCCTATCCATTCCTGGAGGTATTTAAAGTGCATACTCATTTCCATCTGAGACTGAGAGACAGATCGGGAATGCAGAAGAAGCTTCTCAACTATGATAAACCAATACAGACTACTTGGTCTTTTTAATTGTAAGTTCCCAGTTCCAGTTCCCAGATGCAACATTAAAATCCCCATTGTCCCCAGTTACAAAAGCATTTACTTTTTGTTTTTTCAAAACATCAAAGACGGTGTGATTTTTCTGCTTTCACATAATTATTAGCCATTTCTAATGTAGCTCAATAAAAATCCAGAGGATGGATCTATCATCATGTCTAATGTCCAACTATGACAGTAGAATGAGCTACACTTTTTTGAGTTTCAAACAATAGACCTGGTGGGAAATGAAAAACAGCATAGCTGACTAATTTTTTTCTTGAAAGGTGAAGTTAAATTTGTCCAATTGCAGGAAAGAAACAATATGCAGTGTAATTACATGGAAAGGTGTCTGTGATTAATTTGACCCAAAAGTGTCTGTGATTAACATTTGTTTCTGAGTGTGCATTTGAGTACAGAACTAATGTTTCTGTTATTGCACAACAACACAAATAAGAGACCATTTCCATGCCATGCTGTTTTAGATTTATTGTTTTTACAGTGGCCACCGCTATTGTCTAGTGTTTTCTATCTCAGTTCATTAAACTGATAGAATTAATCAATATGTTCTGCTGAGATTGTATATGGTTAGCATGTCATGTTAGCATCGTCTCTCTCTGATTCAGCATATGTTTCTGAAAAGGCGTTTCCTAAACCTCAAGCTATAATCTCATTAGCACTCCCTGATTCTAACCAAATAAATAGAAATGAAGACTGATTGCCTGATCAAATCACTGTAGCTCAACTCATAAGCCAAGGATTTCAGTTATTAATTTGCCTTAGTGGAACTATGATGATTTGCATCAACTGGAAACAGGTCTTGGAAACTGCTGTTATCTGAGATCTGTGTTACATTGCACCAAAGTAGGCTCAAGTACCATAGCAGTGGAACACAGCATTTGCTATTTTTATATAGGAAAAGTCAGGTGCGGTGATTAAGAAGCAACAAATTCTGTCTGTGCAAGCAAGAATGCTCATTAAAATTAGCTTGTGTATTTTGGTGCTGTACTGCGGTGAAGCATATAGTTCAATTTTATATTGGTAAGTATGAGTATTTTCCTCTTAAAACAAGAATTTAATAATTCTGACATGAGAATCATGTAATATCCAACCTCTCTAATGTCTAGACCTCTGAATCTCAAGTACACTAAAATACTTTCGTGCTTCTCTGTCCTTGTAGAACTGTGATAATTCCTACTCAGCTCGTTACTAGAGGAGTGGGTAGATGAATTCTCAATTTTTAAATCATTATGGAAGAGGTTGTTCCAAATGCTAAGGTACAACTAGCTTTCTCATGCACCTTTCTCTGGCTCATCTTCTTGGAGCTTGGACCCCTTAGACTATTTTAAATCATGCCAAGAGATAAATTAAATTTGAGGAGGGCTGTCCTGGGTATTAGTAGAGGAAGAATGTGAACTTGGCTTAAAGCCACCTTTATGCCCTATAGCTGGAATTGCACTGAGTAGTTTTGTGCTATAGCCAAGGATTTGGCCCTCTAGCCAGTACTGGTATGCAGTATGCCTGCCAGCATCAAAAGCAAAAGTTTATTTTTTTTTCATTTGAACTGTATGTTTTGTTTTGTTTTTTTTTAAGAACTTTAAAAAAAAAAAAAAGTGTGTTTATTTATTTATTTATTCCCTCAAGGACTGTGATGGGACCACCAAAATCACCATTGTGGTCTATTCTGTCCTGGAATTTGTGTCACCAGCACTGAATAGCTTTTATATGTGCTTGCTGCATGATGAAATTGTAGGCAAATAACCAAAGCAAATATGTGAAGAACAGGGAAATGAGTTAATTTCTTTTGTAAAGAATACATATTTCAGTATATCTTGGATCTGACCCTCATTCATGGCTCTTACACCACTCTAGAAATGTAAAACAATCCTTATGTAGTTTAAATGCCAGTACACTTATATCTGCTGTTACCATGAAGTCTTGGTACAAGATTTTCAGGTGAGTCAAAAGCTGGGACAAATGTTTTTACCCCACATCCTCCTTAAGTGGCATATTTTCTCCCCTCCATCTTGCTATCCAAATCAGTGTTAGCATTTCCAGAACAAGGTCCCATTGTAAGTAGAGGAAATATTTGTGTAAATCAAAAAGGAAGCTAAAAGAAAACATCAAAATTTTATCTTCATATCTATACTTGATAAGGACATTCTAAAACTCACTAGTAGATAGTGTTTCTGAAGCAATTATTTTTTAAATGGAAAGCAGTTATATGAATATAATCTACTACTTCCATGGAATGTAATGCCATTTCATCTATTAAATAGGCTTTTTTAAAAAACATTTATCCTCCATTACTACTTGGAAGTTGTGATTTTATCACTCACACTCATTTCAATGTTAAAATATATTATATGATTTTGACCACACCAGAGTCCAGAATCCTGTAACAGACACAGATTTTTTCTGGATACTAGAAGTGTTGAAAAAAGCAAATGGCACTAAGTGCTGGTATTATTTTCCACCTTTTATTACAGAATTAGATAACAAACCTCTCAAAGTGGCTATTTCCATTACTTAAAGCTAACTTAGGGGAAACTAAGCTTTACGTTTAGCAGGAAAAATGTCTCCTCTGAAAGAGTGGTAGGAATGCCTATTAGTCATCAATAGACTGATATCTCTTCCCCACCTAATGCTCTAGTAATATGTGTGTGGTCTTCATAACCTTCTCTAGCCCTACTTCTAAATAGAGATGATGATGGGACTTAAAACTTCTCTAGGAAGAGGGCTCAGCACAGGAGGAGCTAACTGCTGTACATGGAGACCCTATTTCCTGGTAGGAAATGATTACCCTCTTAGATCACTGAGGGAGACAAGTTACTCTGCAGTAGCCAAGAGATATATCAGTAGGTAGCAGAAAGCATAATCATGTCCTCAGGTTATATCATTGATCAGTGACTGTGTTCCAAAAGAGGTGAAGACACAAGCTTAAATGTGTAACCCACTCTACTATACCAATATGCACTCAGGTTAATGTTACCAGTAGGATTTTTTTTCTCCTCCTTTCTTCTTTCCTTAATTCTTTCCCATGATGCTGGGACCTCTAATTGACTATTTTTTAAAGTTCCTTTTTTTGCATCTGTATTTCTACTAGAAATATTGACTAGCATTTTTTTTTGAAACTTAGGAAACATTTGATCTATAAATTAATAAGTCTTTAACCAAACACCATAAAAAGAGGAACAACTGGACAAGCCTTGCATTTGGCTGGAAACTTTAAGACTCACTTTGAACAGCTGGACTCTTTACAGTCCTTGTGATGCAGATTAAATGAAAATAATACATGGCATCAAAACGGCTAAAGCATTTGAACTTCGCAAGTTATTGCCTAGAGCCATTTCACTACAGCTCATTAGGGAGTTTATGTTTATAATGTAATGCCTTTAAATAGATTTGATTTTTCTAAACAGGGTTTTGTAAATTAGAACTTTCCCAGGGGGCTAACGCAGTGCAAGCTGCTCTAATTGTGGAGCACATCCTGACTAAAGAGGTAGGAGCACGGAAGAAATGGTTTGCTTAAAAACGCAGAGTCCTGTGTATTGTAATTATTTGTGGTTTTATGAATGTCACGGTCATCTGATGTATTAAGCATATTCAGCATGCTTGGGAAGCATTCACTGTATTGCCAACTGCGCATAATTTGAACCCAGAATCTCCCTACCATCGTCTCCCTCAGTTTTAAGATTGCTTTAAAAGTCATGAGATATCCAAAATCCAGAATTGGGTCTTTGGAAACAAGAGTTGAATTGGATCTGAAATGTCAATTTGTCAAGGCAGAAGTCATTTTGGCCTTCACCTTCACAAGATCATATTTAACTTCCAGGAACAGATCTCAGAAACTCTATAAAGGTTTTGATGTAAATACAGGCTTTTCCTAAGGATACCTCTTAGAATTACTGCTTTTCTTCTTTCTTCCCTCCCTTCCTCTTTCAGTCCTTTCCTCTCTCTCTCCCTCCTTCTTCTCTCACTCTCACTCCCTCCCTCCAAATTTTCTACAGATGCATTTTTGAGAACATCCTTAGTGCATTTTTTGTTTGTTTGTTTTCAGTAACCCTGAGAGGGACACAGACAGTGCATATACAGGGCACATAGATGCATAAAGAAAGTATACAAAATACAAAATATTTTTTTAATCTAAAAAGTCTACCTTACATATGCACTTTAGAACACAGAATAGAACATGTTCCGGTCCAGTTACTCTTAAGCACCACTGAAAGATCAATAATATGTTGTGTTTTGGGGACATATGCACATTGCGTGGAGCACATTACAGTGTTGCATATAGCCTTTATTTACTTTTCCCCTGATGTTTTCTTTTTCTGCAGCATTAGATGAAGTCATATAGTCATTTATAATCTTATATAGGTAGGCATGTATTTTTGTTGATAACAATATTATTGTTAATTTTAGACAATGCAAACATAATCATAATAATAAATTGTTCAAATGTAAAAGACAAAGACAAGAACTGCACAGTACTGTATATCTAGAGAGAGATCCTGCACTGGTCCTTTTTCCATAATTAAATATGGGCTTCATGAATGTTTCCATCCAATAGCCATCAAATATTTCAGAAAAGGACCTCACATGCTCAGAGATGCCTATTCACTTTGCGAGGAAGTGGTCAGAGTGGCCCACCAAGCAGTACTTCTTTTGCCCCATGATCAACAGCCTAAAGGCACTTAGAGTCTCCAGTTGCTTTAATCCTAAAGCACTTTTCCAAGAATGCCTTCTATATAATAGAACAACATATTAATTAGTTCAGGTTTTTGCTGCGTAAGGGAACCTTCATCTGCTCTGTCAAGAAAGTGTGAAGATTTAAAAAGGGCAAATCTTGGACTCTTTCTGCATGTACCTTTTATACAACAGCCTTCCAAATCATGCCTCTATTCTGAGATCCATTTTATCTCAAGTGAGGCTTTCATCATCCATGATGTGCAGAAAGCAAACAGGTTCAACCTGAAATTTATGACAAATACAGCTTTTTAGAGATGCAATGAAAAGGATCTATTCATCTGTGAAACTCTCCACAAGCAAAATGCTATGATGGAGACATTTTTATTGCACTTCTCAAATAAGTGTAGGGGACCTCTGTGTTACATGAGTTTTATTTCTTCTTTCTGTCTTTTGTTGCATCCATCGGTCCTCTTAAGAGAATCAGTGGGAAGTCTGATGGAGCACAGAATACTGCATACATACGTGGCAACTGACTCCGTATATCCCACCACTGCCTGAGATGTTGCTGACAAGCCCTCGAACCAAGTTAAAGTTAGAAGTATTATACACTATCATTCAAAATTGTTTAGACTTTTTCTTTTGATTCATGCCATTGCTGTATTTTGTACACCCCCCTGACCACTCTTAGCAGCTGTAACAACACTTGTGGTATTACCAGTAATTTGCAACTTATCAAACATGATTGAACCTTGTTCTTTTGTGTAAACGAAACAGAACTCTCTGGTTAGCTTTCTTTATACTTTGGAAATAGTGCAAAGGAAACCAAGTCTATATTTGCATGCCAGACAATGAAACATAACACAGAGTGTATACATGCCTTTGACACTGTAATTACTAGCTGTTGTTTAGATTCCATGTATGGTCACTGGCTTTGGCTGTGTTGGAATCAGCTGTATCAACATTTAATCAAAGTCTTATAGATTTTGGTTGTATATTTTTCTAATGTCAAAATGGAAATGCTGAGAATAAAAAATAAGTTCTTAGGGAGGAAAATGCATGCCCACTGCACTGCAAAAATAATGAACCTTTGTGGCATAATGAACAAAGCCTATCAGAGGTTTTGTCCATAATGAAATACAACAGAACAGGCAATTTTCAATTTGATTTACTTCTTCAGGATTTCAGCAACTTTTCTTTCTGGAGGCTGTGCTTGAGACTGTATGTTAATGTTGTTCCATTTAACTGGCTTAACTTGCTTAGCTCTTCTCAGACATGAATCCTGCCAGAGGCTATATAGCCTCTACCTTGCTTGATCTGCACCTTGCTCTTTGAAAAAAGTTGCTCTTGATGCAGACTTGTTATCCACTGACTCTGATTGCCATATAGAATCTTAATAAAAGGCACAGAGCATGAATGGTACCTCTTACAACTCTGGCCTGTGCTGCAGCACACTCATAGCTACTCTCTGGGAGCCAAGTACATAGCACTGAAACCCCTGAGAATATTCCCTGTGTGGTCTGTGCTCAGTAAAGGAAAAGAACGTAATGTGCACTTAATAGGAACAGTTAAAGTGAAAATCATATTTTCAGAATGTGCGTTTCTAGTAAGCCCTTGCTCTATTAGCCTTACAAACCAGCTTACTTTGAAAAAGTTTGAATAGAGTGAAGTAATGGGTGTTTTGCCAAACAGAGTGGAGCTAAATTCAAGGTCTCATTGAAATCCTGTTCCTGCTAAGAAATAAGACGTTAAATGTCTCAGTTTTCTATTTGATTTTTATATTAGAAATTCTTGTTTAATTGATCTTTTCTTTCTTTTTTTTTTTCTTTTTGCTGATGACTTTTTTTTAGGACTGGTAAACCAGTGGGATTAACCCATCTCAATATGTTACAGAATGTTACCCATTACAAGAATATGTTACAGAAGAAGTTACTATTCATTTCTTTAATGCTTACCTTAAATCCAAAACATGAGAGATAAAGTCCTTGTCTCTGAATGTTTCAATACATCCAAACCTATAATATAATAATGGGAAATATTCCAGTAACTAGGCACTAGAGAAGTCTTCCAGAATTCAGAAGGAAAATATAGAAGTCACAAGATAACAAAGATTCAAGGATTTAAAAAAAAAAAAAAAAAAAAAAGATGAGCATGCTTAATGTAAACCAGAGATGCTGGTAGAAGTGAAATAATGAGTAAACACATATAATGAGACCAGTTCCAGGCCTTCAGATCACATTATTAGGAAGTCCTTTTCTAGCATATTCAAGGGGAGCACATTATTGCTCACAGTAGAAGTGGTAAATTCTGGTAAATTCTTAACCTGACTTTCCCCTTGAATATGTTGGAAAAGGGCTCAGTCATATTTCTGCTTTAGAAAGAAAAAAGAGTTGAAGCAAAGCAAGAACTACACTGAGAATCTGAATGTGCATAAGCAGTAGTTAGAAAGTGATGCCGAAATGGATTAAATGGTACTGATCTCATAGTACTTACAAACATCTTTAAAGCATTTACAGGAAACTTAATCTATTTCTTTAGTTAAACTTTCAGGGCTTCATTATGATGTAATTTATCTTATAGAATCATTTAAAAGTCCTTAGAGATTTCAAATCCACTTTTTTTTTTTTTTCCCATGAGGCATTTTAGATTTATCTTCAATCTGGATATAACTACAGGTAGGGTTGTGGTAGGGGTCGGTGTTCATAGAGATTAATTTCCATGAGAATGTAGGATAAGAAAGTTGGCTTCCACAAAAATATGGAAGAGCTTTGGAGGAAGCAGGAGAAAATGTGTCAATATGAAAACTGAAATCTGGTTAATGAAGCAGTGACTACTGTCAGTGTGATAATGACAATAAATCCATTCAGACAAATTTGTTCAAAGGATTGTTTAAGATTGGTGCTAAAGGTCAAAAGGGCCTTTGTCTATCCATCTTGGAGAGATCCCTGTGTTTTCTGTAGTCTCTGGAGCTTAAATGTGGCTGATATCAATATAGTAATTCTTGATTCAAACCTTCATGACTGATAGCAGTATTTGGCCTGACAGCATGTAGATGGAAAAAAATGAAACAGTAAAAAAGCTTAAATAAAAAATGACAATAGTCTTCTCTGAAAGACATTTATTTCTGGGCAGATTTAATTATATAAACCTATGCAGGGGAAAAGGAAATTTCAGTATATGCATTTTGTAACTGAAACATTTTTGTGTTTCAGTATGACTAAGTGTTCTTTAAACATTTTATTACTAGGGAAGCAACATAAGTAGAAGCTTCTATTATTATTTAGAAAATATTTGATATTATTTCTGTTGTAAAAGCCAATTTTCCAAAGGACAAAATTTCCTAGAAATTCACCTATTGGACTGTAGTGTTTCATTTTGAGTTCCTGAAAGTCTGGATGCAATTGATTCTGGCATTTTTATATTTGAGAAATCCATAGTTGAGAGTCACTTGTGTTATTTTTTACACACCTTAGACTGATCAGCCATTGAAATTGCTGTAGATTGTGTTTTTAGGCTGGGATTATTTCTCACAGAGAAGAATTTCTCACTGTATACCTCTGTTTTAAAACTCTCTCTGATCGAGTTTTAAGCATTCAAAAATTGAAATATGAGTAGATGGTACAACAGAAAAGACTTTTCCTCTGACCATTAAGGAGCCAGTCAAAAATATATTAAAGGAAATGCAAAGCTTTTTGGTGGGCACTGGCTTAAGTTCTCTATGTTCCATTCAGAAATAATAAGCAATCTGTGAGTCTGTGAGCCTTAGAAAAGCTACAAATTGTTATGTACTGTTGAGGTACTGGGGAGAAAAGATCATGTCTTCCTGTCTTGAATATATTTCTCTCCAAAGTAATCAATCCCCGAACCAAAAATATAATGCAAGTAATCCTGAGGTCCTCATTTTCTTCTGAAGTTTTCCATTCATTGTTCTTAGCTGCTTTATCATCATAATTCTTCAGTAGCTGAAAGAGTAGAAGTTGGAAACCTGTAATGTAAGGTATTTATTAATAGCCCAACTCATCCTATAAAGCTTTTTCTTGAAGAAAAATTAATGGCCTGTTGAATGAAGCGGAAGTCCAGGATTTGGAGAAGAGCATCATGTTTGTGCGGGTTCCTCACATACCATAATACAGGATGTAGTTAGGGTTGCGTTCTTGTGGGAGGACCAGTCACCCACAGAACTACCACATTTTGCCTGAGACCAAGATGTGCTAAAAATAGACTTAAAGAAGCAATCCCCTGGAACAACTTTGCAGCTAGATGCTGGAGGTTTCTCCTATGTTGCTCTCATTCCCATCCAGCTGTCGAGTGCCCTGTCCAGCTTCACATTTTTAACAATACTAGACAGCCTCAGATAGGGTATACTGTCCATTGATATGCAAGCGTTTATAGGCATCATGACCTTCTCAGTGTCTCCATTGGCAAAAATATTCAGAAAAGTTTTGAAGCATTTTTGAAATATTTTGTGAGCGTAAGGATATGGTAAAATGCCACTTCTCCTCTGAGAGCCACAGGATTACAGCAGCTTCTACCAAGGAACAGGACCTCCAGATGTTGTCTGGACAATTAGTTCCAGATTGTGGCACTTGCACGTTTTTATCTAGAAGGTGGCTGGTGGAGTGATTCAGTCCAATAGAGCTTCAAAGACTGAACTTCAAAATAAAATAAGACAATTACCTACAAAAAATGTCTACTAATGGACTCAAGCCCTAAAAGTGAGGGAATAACCTGATTACAGTTAACATATAATTTAATAGTCGGATACCTGATTTCAAACTAAATCACCAAGAGTAACTTGCTGCTCTAAATGATTCCCTTGATCTTTTAGACATGTGTATCATATTTAGGGCCAAAAAATACAGATTCCTTGAGTGTCATTGATAGGAGCAAAGGCAACAAAAGCTCCACTTAGGCAGCATGCTGTAGCTCAAACAGAAGTGGCAGAAATAGTGAAAATACATTTGCTTAGACAGGAATTTAAATTTGTTGGTTTTGGTGATTATTAATAAAAACCTTATTATTTATTTCTATATTTTTAATAAGAGTATGCATTACTATCTAATGTAGCTGAAATTCTCACACTTGAAAATGTACATTGGCCTTACATAAACATGTGGAAAGTATCAATTTTCAATACATTTGTGTTGTGAAAAATTAGAAAGCATTGACATACTATTATCTTATTACACAAAATAAAACCCTTATAAAATTTATAGAGAAAGAGTAAATAATCTTTATCTATCACCATCCAAGCAGCTCCAAAGTATATTAAAATATCAATGAAAATTATATTATATATGTCCTTCTCTTATCCTCCCTGAAAGGCTAAATTGTTCTTTAAATTAGATGGGTATGTTTGGCATCTGATTATTTATGTGTATAAAATAAGAATATAAAGCTTGATTCTTCAAGATGCTGGAAAAAAAAGGAACCTGGAAAAAGTAATTAAGCACATACTTGGGTGGCGTGTTTGAAGTAAAGCTATATACTTACATTTAAAAAGTTTTGGCTATACTTTTTAATATTTCAAGCCAAATTGCTCAACACTTCATCTGATCCAGATTTTACTAAATAAAACTACATCACACCAATATTTTTTTGATTTTGTTCTGTTTTATTCTGAACTGTCTTTTTTTTTTTTTCCCCCTTAGCATTTACATTCAAACACGTCTCTGGAATGTGGACAATTTAGTTGTTCCAGAACAACATAGTTGTTCATGGGAAGTCATCTTCTCAAGGGAAGCATTGATCTGTCATATAAATGTAGTCAAATCCATGCTAGGATTTGAATATCAGAGTAATAACATTGATCTGGACATTATATTCAATGGGAGATACAGTGAATGGCATGTGGGGTAAGCCACCTGTGTTACTAATCTCTGGGGAAGCTGAGTTTTGAAATGTCTAGAGCTTTTTCAGCTTTTTTTGAGACTGAATTTCTCAATATGCTGCCATAGTTAAGTAAGTGCCTATGAATGAACAAAGGTATCTAGATCAGACCCATTAAAATAGAATGCAGCTATCTGGGGGTTGGACTAGATGATCTCTAGAGGTCCCTTCCAACGGTAAGCATTCTATGATTCTATGATTCTATGATTTCTGGTTCAATACAGAGAGAGATGAAGATTTTTATCTCAAGTCTTGCTTAGGTACAAAGAGACAGCAAAGCAACCTAAAGTGGCCTCCACAGTAGAGAGATTTTAGGTAATAAAGATCACACAAAGTACTTCAGGCTTTCTGCTACTCATATTCATATTTGTTCATGCATGTTTCTTCTAAGTGATGAATTGATGATTCACATCTAAAGATGTATAGGCTTTCACATTCAAGATGTGTATGCTGATTGCCAGTAAATTCAGGAGAACATCTATAGCTTTTATTAACTAAAAAAGAATGTGGGAAGTTCTATGAAAAAAAAGAGTAGCAAGTATTTATGTTGCAGGCCTTCCACTCCTGTAACTTTCACTCCAGTAGCCATTAATAGATGAAGACTAAAGTTCCTAGAAAATCCAATGTTAAAGAATTTGTGCTTAGTGGTATTTTTATTTATTACTGGACCTGGCTGAAAAACAAACAAAAATCTCTACTGAAAAAGAAATGTTTGGAAATAATAGAACGGAAGGCTTTACTTTCCCCAAATAAATCAAGAGCAGCTAACATGAAATACATTGATCTATAGGAGTCCCAGCTAGTATAAATACTAGGAGAACCAGTTCCTCAAAATGAGAATGAAAAGTGAATGTAGTGGATCTGACTTACTCATTGAGTCTACTATGGAAAATTATAGTATCAGTGCCAATAATCATAGAAAAGTGTGTTTCTCCAAAACATTTGTGAATGATCCATTGAAAAATCTGGCTGTGGGAGGACAGTAAAATACCTGTATATCCAATGTTCACAGTTGTGTATGAAGCATCTGTTAGACTTCCATATGGTTGAATGATAGAGCAAATTATCAATGTGAATATATTTGATAAAATAATAAACCATTTTCTCTCATTTTTGCTACCTTTATTAATTTATTGTTTTTATCTTTTTTTTTTCTCTAACAACCCTCTATTAAATTCAATTAGGTTTCAAAAGCATGCCAAACTTTTTTTTATTATTATTATTTTTATGAAGAAACTTACTGGCCTGGCAGCTCTTCCAAAACTTTCACTCTTCTGATGTATTTTTGATTGTGTCTTTCAGCAAATCAAAATTGTTGACATGAAAGGACATCAATCACAGATATTCCTTGGGATGTAAAAAATATGTACATTCCAAGTCTCTTGAACAGTGTTAAGCAGCTGTGGTTAATATTTAAACTGCAGATATGTTAAATATATTTTGAATTTTGCCACATTTGCTATTCCAGTCATTAAATGAACTTTGCAGGTGTTCAAATACACTGCTAATCCTGGAGTTTTTACTAAGACTTTTAGCAATATTAAACTGAATCTCTGAAGCCCAGACACACTAAATAAAGAAAAAAAAGTCTTGATAACCGAGATGAGCTATGTCATAACAGGAATACATGCTCAAGAGGGAAAAAATAAACAGGCTTTAAAAAATCTCATCAGTCTCATTTTAAGTGTAATACCAGATTCAATCACTTCATGTGCCTTCTTGTTTCCTTTTCATGAAAATATATTTCCTAGAGAAACACAAATGCCTGAATATGTATTTCTCATCAGAATGCTTTGTACTGGCTCTGCTTTTGTTAACACTAATCTCTAATTTTTTGTCATCATAACCTGTATGTGATGGAAAAGCAAGGGAGAAAAGTGCTGGTTCCCATGAAAGGAAATGACAAGGTTTCATTCATCATCAGGAGAAAGCCCCAAAATTATTCTCAGTGCTTAAAATACACTGTACTTGCACAATCTTTTCCCTTATACCTTACCTTTGTAGCCTCTTACTCAAAAAAGAAATCCACAAACACTTGTATGTTTAACCGCAGCAGAGAATGGTGTTAACCTAACTGGAATGGTGCTTATTTGGAGAGAGATGATTGACTGTGTAAACTGAGACTTCGTAGTAGCACCACGTAGTAGCATAAGGGGATGGTTTAGTCATTTTGAAAAGCAGCCACTTGTGGTGGGATAAAATACAGGAACACCATGCCACAGACTGAGATGAAAAATACAGAAAAATGAATCTGGCTAGGAATGTTTTTATTACACAGGAGATAAATAGCAGAAGGTGTCTGCTGTTATTCCCCTTAGGTACAGCAGACGGTGCAGTGGAAGCACTGTTAAGGGAGCAGAAGCTTTGGGAATAATTTTTCTTCTTCTATGGAACTCCTTTGTTTCTGGTGTATTTGGTTAAGGTTGAGCTTCAGCCTCGGTCTGTAAAATGGAAAAAGTGGTGACAGAGCAGGGGAACTGCCCCAGGCCTGGAGAGTCCCAGCCATCCGGTCGCTGACGGCAGGAGGTGTCAGGGAGCCTTAGCAGCCTGATGGGTGAGAAATGCCGTTTCCTTCCTCGCACCAGGCCAGACTACCTTGGACACCTGTGGCAACCGGGCTTCTTGGGCCTTGTCCGGGCACATGGCAAGATCTACCTTACAGGGAGTAGGTGCTCATGATATGTGGGGGGCTGGCTCTACATTAGAGCTCTTGGGTACCACTGCAAGGCCAATAAATGCTGGAGCATTGAAGGAAGTGGGAGCTTTATGGAGACTAGTGCTTAGGATCCCTTCAGGCCCAGGTTTATTCCTGAAAAAGAGGGCAGAACATCACTCAAATCATACTCTTTACTGCAGGATTTTACTTCTTCAAATCTGCCTGTTCAAGTTTTAATATGACCTGACATTGCTTAACTTGTGAAGGCACATAATTTTGTTAAGTTGTTTGGGGGAACAGTTAGAGGACTGACCATATGGAAAAGCATGGAAATATTATCCTTTTAACCAATCCGGTATTAAAGGTATAATTTCATACTCAGAATAGCCTTTACAGATTTTTTCTTTTTTTAGTGCAAATAACAGAAACAGTACTACAATAAATTTAGGATTTATACTTGCTGCTTTAAAGTCAACCTTTAAATAGCATTTTTGTTTATGATTTTAACAAGGTCATCTAGTTGAAAAAGAAGTTCAAACTTGTGTGCAGTAGGCATGTGACTTGTTTAGTCAATCACAGCACAGGATATTTTAAACCCGTTTTACAATGGTGTATAAAAACTTCTCTCAATAACCATCTGGAGAATATTGAGTTTCATAACTGGTAGGAATTATTCAATATCCTCCTCCCCACAGGAATAACAATTTCAAAATCTTCAAAGACTGATATCTAACTGGAGAAAAGGTATTTAATGTTGTTAAAACTGGAAATCATGTAGAACTAAATAACTCTTTTTGATCTACCTGAAAAAAATGACTTTGTAGATCAGGGAAACAGTTTCCCTGACTGTAAGGTTGTATATATAATCAAACCTTTCTTTCTCTTTTTGTCATCAAATTATTTAGTTCACGATGACCCAAAAATGTCCTTTTCTGACTGGGGCTCAGAATACCAAGCTGATTGAATTAATGGGAAAGCTGTTGTTTTTCTTTACAAAACGTGTAAAAAGGGCTTGCCTTTTTTTGTTCTCTCATTTGCTGGCAGCCTTATGCATGTTCACAGGATCCTGATGGGGAAGAGGAACCTCCCCTCCTAATGCTGAGAACCTGTTCAGAGTAGGGAGGCAGGATCTTGCTTTTCAAGGAGGAAATGGGTCGAGGCAGTTTTGCTGAGATTGGCAGAGATGGCTGGATCCCACTGAAGGGTGACGTGGGCAGCTGGAGGCTGTGTCAGCACTAATCCACCATGGACACCTCAGTGCTGTCCCAGATGTCCCTTTGAGAGTGCCAGCTAGGCCAACAAATTTTGGATGTTGAATCTCATGTTGCCATGTGTGTAGAAATGGCTTGTTTGTGCTCCCCTAAGACCACAGATACTGCTAATTTTAAAGACAAAGGATATCTTTACTCGCTACTCGTACATATGCACACAGGCCATACTTGAGTAAGTCTATTGCTTTGCCAATTTTCTTGGTGCTTAATAACTAAAAAGTCCTGTCCTGATGAACTCAGCTAGCAAAGCATAACATAGTAGTCTCTGTTTCTGAAGCAGGAAAGACTGCCACAGTAGATAATGCAGTAAAGTTGTAACTAAAGTTTTCCTCATCTGTGGTGGAGAAAAGAAAGACTACAAATTTGAGAAGAATAGCCATCCCTTAACAAATCCGACTCCTGAAGCATAATGTGATGCAAAAGACCATGGAGGGGGGCATTTTAAAATGATGTTCTTGAAAAGATGTGTTAATTGGGCCACCCCAAAAAGCTACATAAGATTTATATATACCAGTGCAGTCCTGCTCTATCCCAGGCCAATTGCCAATGCAGTCCTGGAATTTGAAGCAAAAATGATCTCACTGAAAACACACTGGTGCATGAACTTTTTTTTTTTTTTTTTAATTTGAATGAAGACATTTTATCAATATGAAAGGATGGTAACCCCAAGAGTAAACATTTATCTGTAAAATAGAGATTATGCGCTTAATAACATTTAGTATTTTGGCATCTCAAACCTCCTGTGTAGATCAGTCTGCGAGAGTGGTGTTTATTTTCTTGCTACATGTGAAAGTTCATTCTCAGTATCAAGTTTGTTTGGTCCACTAACTTTGTTAACCTTTGCATTTACTTCTGTATTTGCTGGCCTTTCATGAGCAGCCCCTTTAGTAGCTAGGATAGAAACAGTTACATCAGGGTTAAAGGTCATAGCCATTATGGGATTTTGACTTAAAACAGTCACTGCTTTAAGGGGATCACAGTATGTTTATGAAAAATTATTTTCTTTGTGAGAGTTTCTATGAACAAGATTATTATAGTAATATATAAACCATCTGGGCAACCTTTAATATCTACCTACTTTCTTGATGAAATAACAAGCAAGACTGTGAAAAATAGCTCCCCACCTAACTAGAACGTACCAGAGCAGCAGTGCTTTCCTCTGCCTCTTCCATGGTATTTCAACGAAGGGTAAGTAAGTGGGAAAAATCAACACCAAATGCTAATACATGTTTAGCAGGAGACATTCTTTGCAATTAAAATGCAAATTTAAGAGTTTTATAATTTTTAATGGCATACTTCTAGCCTTTTACATATTTTAAAAACACATATGCAGAATAAATTCCTTATTAGAGCTGATTTTTATCCACCACTCCAGAATGTATTTTATTGAAGTCAAAACACCAAATAATACTTTCAAAAACTAATAAAATTATATTTATATCATAAGGAATACATTCCCAATCACATGGTTCAGATTCATAGTGCTCAAGAGACACTGAAATCATTGCTTAGAAACAGTATTTGCTGACTTCACCAGGGTAACAGTTTAATCCTTAAAGTAATCAACTTTCACCCTCTTCTTTGGGTCTTTCGACTTTTAAGTTCTCACTAGTCTTTTTGAGAAAAAACAGTGCTAGGAGACAGCTATTATTCTCCTCCATGGGATAGTCCACTTCATTCAGACGAGTAATATCATCTTCTGTTTACACTCATCTGAAACAAGTGCACAGGGTCACCCTCTACACTCTGATGTTTTACCAAAGCAAAAGGAAAGACTCTGCAACAGGACATAATAGAGCTCCGAAACCCGAATAACCTGGGAAGCAGACTTTGCATGCCTATTTATTTCTTGCATTTGATCCTCTGGAAAAAAAAATCACAATATCATGTCCTCAAAGCATTTCACATAGGCTGAAGCACTGTAATAGAGAAGTCAGCTTTGGACGGCATTTCCTTTTGTCTGCTTTTAAAAGAGTCAGAAGCTATATCCTCAGCTGGTGCAAGCTCTACTGACCTCAGCTCGTCCTTTGGTTTGAAGAGCTGAGCATCATATTTAGTAAGTACGTATTAACATTTTCAGGATAAAAAAAATTAAGCAGTTTAGAAGAAAGGGGAAAAAAACAATATTTTTCTTAGAATAGTTCTGGGAGAATAGCAACCAAATTATAGGAATAAACCACAATATGTGGACAAAACGAAAGTCCTCCACAGTTAAATCACTAGTCATAAATCTACTGTCTGAATAATAAGGAAGCCAAGAGAGCTGCACAAATGACTCCAACTGAGAACCTGAAACAGTGATTTTTGGGGCAGCCCATGTCTCAGAAAATAAACAACAAAAACTCCATATTATGCCCTGCTGCCTTCCAAAGCCTGACTTTGGACCACACGTACAATATCTATGAAGAGAATTGTTTGCGCTCCGATAACTTCCCTAGCTCAAAGGAACTGTAGCACTCAACTATTTTATAACAAATAAAATCCTTCACCTTCAAGGAAGAAATGTACATTTTTCATTTCTTGTGACCTACTCACTGACTCACTTGTCTGCTCTGTTCAGCCTCTGCTGAGTGATGTGGTCATCCGAAATAAGCAGGGAGCTGGCTGCTGGTCCCAGCAGCCTGTAATGAGACCTTTGAAAGCAAGCAAGAGAATCACAGTTTGGTTACAAACCCCTAGGCACATGGCTAGCCCTGAAAGATATATTGAGGAGCACATCCTTCAAAACAAAAGCCCTCAGTAATTTAATCACTGGCCCTAAATCTGCTGGCTTGCTTAGCAGTTGACTAAAAACTCTCTAAAATATATGTCTAGAGGATCATTTTACCAATTACTCACCCCAACCCAACTCAAACCAATAAGTAATAAAAGAAAGGATTTTAGCTGAATGCTATCACTGTGTCTTACACCTTCCACTTCTTACTCATGCAGTGCAAAAATAGTCTTGAAAATCCTTATGGGCAGCCTTTCTTTTTACAGTGGACATGAGTATAGCACTTTTATTTTTGAATATTCGCATCTCTGAGGAGTTCAGGTATTTTGTTGTGCTAAAGAATGAATGTAACTTCTTCATTCAACTATACAGGTGTCCTTTGCTACCTGACCTCATATCTCCTCTCTTTAGCTGAATAACATTGCAGAAGCTGGCTATAAGGCTGTTTTCTGACTCATACATGGGATATGTCTGACAGCACGAGGGATCACTGTGCAGTTCCTAGCACCACACCCACAGGGAAAATCTTTTTTTGCTATAGTTATGTTTGAATTGGGATGCCTGAGTATCACTGCTTCTCTAAACTTCCATGAAATACTTGAATTCACACAAAATGACATTAAGTTCCTGCTGCCAGTTTTCTGTGTTGTACGTGAGCATTTTTCCAAACTCCTTTAATATTGGAATAACACTTCAACCATTGAAACTCTCTGCTCTGTGATTTTGGTAGTTTTAGCAATATATATACTTAAGTCTGTATAATTCATCAAGACTGTACCATCTTTTGCTAGGTTTCAATTTGCCAAAAATATCTGGTGGGATACATAGATTTCCACTGATTAAGCATTCCTGCTCACTTTTTCTTTTTTTTTCTTTTTTCTTTTTTTTTTTTTTTCTGAATGTGTTTACAGCAAATAAAGTTTTTCGCAGGGCTGCAGCATTAGGAACAAACTATCTGCTCTGACCATAATTATCACAGTTTCAGTAAAAACACTTCATGTCAGCATCACTGTCATCATGCTGTCTGCCTCATAGCACATACGTTTTTTCCCCGGTCACTTCTTTTTAAGCACTGTCTCTCCTAAAAGTCCTCCCGGGTGCTGCATACCAATCTGCCATCCAGATATCACAACTCTTTGAGGGCAGAGAAGTTTTCCTGTGTGATCCATTCTAGCAAAAACTGTGGCTTGCCTTGAGGTGTAGGTAAGAGAACAAAGAATGAGATTCTTCTTGTGGGTACAGATGTTGCTATTGCTTTTATAGATTACCATAGCTCATCTGAAATAAGTCAAATCTGGCCATTTGCACCAGTTGAAGGTCTGCCTTAGAATGAGGATGCCACAGGTTCTTTCCTTGCCTGGCTTCAGTCTGCCTTAATTAATTGATGAAGCCAGGGAATCTCATTCTTCTCTATCGATAGGGAGATTTGCTCGGGATGTAAAGAGAGGTTTTCTCCTCTTCCTCCTTGTCCTCAAGAGGAATCCTTCCTCCCAAGGGAGGTCCTGGGACAGGAGAGGCACCGGGCTGTATTCACAATGCAAATCCCCCACCGTGTGCAGTGAGGAGCCACACTGCTGCTCAGAGAGTGTCCTAAAAATATGAAACAACTTGCTGCTTGGTGCAGGCACCCATGTGCGTCCTTGAGTTACATGGGACAGGGCACATTACACGGAACTAAAACAAAATCCATTACTGTGATAGCACACTAATACATATCCAGCTACTGCCTCAGCAGACCTCAGAAACCACAAACACTCCTCTAAGTGGTACTCTAAATACTGCTTCTCCATACAGAGCAGGGATGTTTTTCCTTTTCCCACTCCTCCTCAGAGCCTTCCACAGCTCCACCATGCACCTCCCAGATTATATCCACCCTCTAGCTCACATCTTGGTTATAAGGCACTCTACCTTCTGCACAGCTTATTTTAGAAATCCTGTCACATCCTGCCCACTCTATTTTTTATCCGTTAGAGGAAGACTTGACACTCCAGTTTCTAGTAGAGCAGCGGGGGAGACCATTTGTTTCTTACCACTATATTTATTATATTCAGTCTGCTGAAGGAAGTAGGAGGAATGAGCAAAAGTGATGTTTGCTCCTGTTCCCAAGCAATGTCAACTGCCCCTACTTGGCAGCTGTTAAGTCATCCTCTACATCGAATATTAAAAGATCCTGCCACTCTTCTGCTGTCTTAGAAATCCTGACTTTGACTTTAAAGGTGAATATGAAGTCATACACAGTTGTCCTGGTGGCAGCATTAATATAAACCTCAAAGAAACTTTCCCGAATCTAAAGCAAGAACTACATTCAGAGGTCTCCCCAGAGGCCAAGCCAGTCGCCTCCTAACACAAAGCAGGCCAAGCCACTCCAGATTGTCACTGGAGAAAAGGTTTCTGTGCTTGTGTAAATTTGACAGACATCTGCTGACTCAACTGTGGAAGTCCAACAACTTATGGCAGATGACAGCCTGCCCCAAAGGCTCTGAAGACACAACCCAAGAGTGTCTCCTAGAAAATCTCAGCTGTTGTGAGACTTCTTCCCTTACTGGGTAACACCGAGGTAACTTCCTTCCTCTGAAGCTGTTTGAAGTCAGCTTAGTAAATCCTTGAGTCCAAATGCCTCATAAATTCACTCTGATGGCTCCAGGGGAGAGAGCCTGAGAGCTGGTAGGAAGAATCGCGCTACAATGGTACCTTCCAGATATGAGGAGCCCAGTCCTGCTGATGCCCCTTCAGTCAGTCCCCTGTTACTTTTTGGGGTGCCTTATGAGTTTCAGTGCCATCAGCTCCTGCCTTCCTGCCCTACCACAACAGGGATTGGGGCTTTGTCTTAGTAACTTGGGTGATCAGGGACTATTCAAGAACTTGCTGGGCTGGGCCCATTCTGAGAACACACTGATGAGGTGAACCAGGTATTTATGGGGTGGCTTTCTGTTTCATTGCAGAAAATGGACAATGTTCTGTTTCTCTGCATCCCAGAGAAGCTAATAGGCGAAACCAGTTTTCTTGCCCAGAAACCTGACTCTGGCTTGACAATAAACACTACACCCAAAGGAAATTACTTGTCTTGACTTCATTCTAGTGAAATGTTCACTGATGCTTCTCTTGCCTGCTTCTGGCTTTTTGTACCTTGCAAATTTGCAAATATGCACACATGCTCAATTATCTGCCATTTATACTCAGACTGATGGCTACCATGTGGCCTCACTTCTGATTCTTCTTGCCTTTGCATCTGGTGCTTTGGATAGTAGCTTTCAGCTACTGCTCAGTCATTTAATTGTTCTTTTTTATTGTACTTGAACGTAGCTGCATCCAATGCTTATCTTTAGTGGTTTAGGTTGTCTGTAAATCAGAGATCTTGAAGTGTGACACAGCATGGTACTTTTTCTGCTAGGCTAAAACGAGGAGAAGAGTCTGAGTTTTTTCTAGTCATAGTAGGTTAATGTCAAGTCACCAAAGTCATCAAGAATATAAAAGGTGAAAAGATATAAATCTGGATGTTTAAGTACTATGAGAAGAGATTAATTTTAAAACTGATCTGAGATCATTTTCACAAAAAAAAAAATGAGCCTTATGTTTTTCAGTTTTAATCAACACTCTTCTCAAGTACACAGATGTTTATTTTAATTCTGTGCTCCATCAGTCATTCATTAATAAGTTATTTTTTTAAATCATTTATTTATATTTCCATACATACATATATCTTATATGTATATATGTGTGTATATATTCAGATTTTCAAGGTGGTAGGTTTAGCTTGCTATGACAAAACAAGGTTTATTCCATTATGAATTGAACATCCTGAACTTCCATTTTGTTTTGATTTCTTGCACTTTCATTTTTTATCATAGTGGAAGTGGTTAAAATGATTCAATAATTGTTTGTCTGATCTTTGCAGAAACAAGGATATGAAACAGTTTTCTTTTTAAATTGTATGTTTTATTTTCAGTTCTAGCTTTAAGCAAGAACTAATGTAGAACCTATGAAGATATTTGTTTCAAGTCCATCAAAATCTCTCCAGTCTTTATGTGGTCAGGCTGTTGTATTTAGGATTGGTTAAAGGGACTCCATGACCTGAGATAGTGTGACCCCTCCCACCAACCCCGAAAGCGAAGAGATATATGTGTCATAAATATCTGACACTCCAGGCATAAAATCATAGAGTGCACTATAACTTAAATCGTAAAATAATCCATCTATTAGAAAAAGCCCTTCGTTCATTGTAAAATTGAAGTCATTTACTTTCTTTGCAGATGGTATTCTTAGAGTTATACTTGCCCTACAGCAAGGCTCAATTTTTCTAAGGCTATGTGGTAGGTCGTGATATATTAATTAACATCCTACCCGGCTGCCTGATAACTTTATTTTCACTTAGACTCCTATCCACAGCAACAACCACGACGGAGTGGCAGCTTTCCAAGCACTGACTAGAGGCAACTAAAATGTGAAAACACACGGCAGCAATGTTAGGTTCCTGAAGACTTCATAAAGGAAATATTCATCTTACTAACCCAGCATATACAGTCATTTGCCTGTCAGAATCTTTCCATCTTTCACTTGAATAAGCAAACAAATAAACAACAACAACAACAAAAAGCCCCCAAGATTCATACAAAAAGAAATATTGAAGAAAAATGATTCTAAGAATTATTAAGGTCAATGCTTGAGCTTAGCTCTGCATTGCATTCAAAAGGTTCATCCTGCCACTGGTGCTATGTCAAAAAAGACACAAAAAAAAATAAGAGCGTGGGGAGGACAAGAAGAACTATCTATTAAATCAATATTGGATGTTCACATTGACAAAGCTGCTTGTTTGATTATTTGCTCTAGACTTCAGGCTTTTTAGCCCCACTTAGAAGCATGCCTAATGTTCTCTTCTAAGCTATTTACATCTTTGCCAAACTTCAAGCCATTAGGCTGAAATTCTCTATGCCAGGACTTTGCCTCAGTTGAATTTATTTTGAAGGTTTCAGCTAAAATGGTTTGGTAGTTTGTTTGAACAAGCTTATTGAAAATGTAACTTAGTCAGGAGGCAGGGTAATGATCCAGCTCTCCTTGGACTGCCGGCCAAGGCTGGCGAAGAGTGAGTGGGAGTTGGCGGACGGGTTATGACCGCAGCTCCAGAGCACTCCATCTTTTCCTGGATGGCACAGAGCTCCACTGGTCAACCCAAATTGGGAGATTTAAAGTCACCATTCAGTTTATAGACCATAAAATACAGAGTATATTTATTTATTTATAGCAAAATGAAAATACGCTTGATTTCTCCTCTGGAAACAAGGTAACTTTAATATCTAATGGGTGCTCTAGAGCAAGGTCTGTTCAAAAGCCTTATAAAAAGCAAAATGTATCTCAGGTTTCTGGATTAGGTAAGCACTAATCTACTAGCTCAGGAAAAGTGTGCAATTAAATGAGCTGTTAATATTAAGAGAGAAAAATTGGAGCAAGGCACTGAAGTGCATTAGCCTGAGCCTCAATAGATGGAAAATTGATCAAAATAATGAAAAACATATAGATATTAATGTAAATTTTTATCATATTTTCTTTTATCTTGTTCACATTCTGATTTTATTCCTGACTGTGTAGATTTACATAAGCATATTTTACAAGCTCAGATATTTGGTAATTATAATTTGGCATTTATAATTGCATGTAAAATACAAAATGTACAGAATTTAAAAGAATTTAAAAGATGATGTGAAACTAATCTAAGATTTAGCTTTTATTTTCATTCAAAATTAGTAATCAAGTACAACCTCTGTTTATTCAGTGAGGCTAAAAAATACACCATGCAGTCTTTATCAATCCGTACTATAGAATTTCAGATATAAATATAACATAAATAAAATCTGAAAAATTCACACATACATCTAAAAACTTTCACAGTAAATATGCCATAAAATAGTCTTTTAATATTAAGCCCTTGTTAAGCATTTACAGATGAGTGTTAGGTGTATTAATTAAAATCTGTTTTTTCTTATATTATTTCATAATGAATTTGATCTATGTCTAGCTATAATAGCCAAACATGGCAAATAATATAAGCAAGGAATGGAAAGAAAAGTTCACCAATTATAAAACTGGAGCATTTCGGAAATGTAATTTTGGTTTTCTACTTAGAGGCGCCTGACATTAAACATACCAGGTATTAACTAAAAGGCTTTTGCTTTGGAAGTTTCAAATATATAAGCAATATGACTCTAGTTGTTGCAGTTTAACTCCTTAAAAGCAGAATAACAATGTGATTATTATGTTTGAGCTGAAATTTACAGAGTGAAGTCGTGACATTTCTCCAGACTTCATCCCTGTGAATCAATTTGGGATCTTGTATTTACCCAGTATAACCTTTCAGTCCATTAGTTCAGCTGGAAAAGTCACATAGGAACTAATTGAATTCCAGCACACTCTGTAACAGGTGCATTTTATACCGTGTCAGATCCCACAGTTAAATGATTAAAGGACAGCTCTCTACGGAGTTTCCAAGTAATAAACACTTATTTTGGATGCAGAAAGCATGGAGGGATTATACCAGCTGAAGCAGCCTACAAAACAGCTCTACTTGTGCTTGCACTTCTCAGTAGAAATTGCACAAACCAACATTTTCCTCCCTTCCTATAGGTAGAATTCCAGTGAAAAAAAGATACCAAAACCCTCATCTCCAAGATGTTATATCCAAAATGTGGAATAATGGTCTGCTAATCAGATTAGTCCATGGCAAGGCAAAAGCAGCTTACCCAAAGTGCTACACACCTTTGAAACACTATCTCTCTTTGCCTAATGGCTAAACTGCTGTGATCTGCTGCGGGCAAAGCCCTGATCAAGATGTTTTTGACTCTCTCATTTCTGTGTCTATTGAGTGTGTTTTATTAAAACAGGTGTAAGTACAAGTTCTTGCAGAATGAGCTCATTAGATCTCACAATTACAGGGGATAGTTTAGTGCCACACAGAAAAAATAAAATAAGCAAACAAACAAAAATAGTACATTCACTATGAAATTCTGATGCTTTTTAAAGAAAGCTTTGTGGTAATATTTTGAATCTTGCAAAATATAAATAATTGTCTTGACCTATTTTCTTGTTTGCCTGCTTGTTTGAAACCTCACTCATTTTATTACCATCTCTGATTTGTCCTTCCTTTACTAACAATGTTGACTCAGCATCCTTATCACACTCTTGGCTCAGGAAGGGTGTTCTAATTTCCTCCATAAGCACATTTTCCTTCCCTTATTTTTCCATTAGTTGCTTTCACTGTTTCATTTTGTCAGGCCTCCTTATTTGCTCTTTTTTTACCCGCAATGATATAATCCACATATACACTAAATCTTACATGAACTCCTCTGGCGTGAAGTAAATGCAGGCACTTTTGGGCTTTCTGTGATTTAGGGTTTTGACAACTAACCCTAGTCTTATTACTCTGGTTTTAGATGCCCATTTTTAACTGTCCAACCCCATACCAAATTGAAGAGGGAATTTACAGTTATAGAAACACACACATATTACCATACCTCAGCTGCTCCTAGTACCTAAATCCAAATTATACATAATGGTGGAGTTATTCCAGGACATTAGAGCTAGAGTTAAATGAAGCAACAGAGTCATGGGTATGTCCATCCAGGAAGATAGATATTTTGTACTACCACAGAGGTGTAACCTCTGGCAGAAGGGAAAGGTATATGGATGAAAAAGGTGACCAATTAACCTGCAAGGCAATATTTACAAACATTATTTGTAAATTTGGTGACGGTGGCAGAAAGTCATTGCTCTGCCTCATATTAAGTATCATCTGTAAACAATTTTTATGTAATATTTGACAAGTTGTGAGGGGAGTCTCTTAAGGAAAAGCAGTTTTTCCACAATGATACAAAGATAATGAATAAATTAAAGGAAGGACAAGGGGATTATTTTCAGGATAAACTCAGACTAAACTCAGTTATTTCTAGACTGCTGAAAGTTCCAGGCATTTTCTTCTAATGCACCTCTCTGCTAGGTACTGACTGTCTTCAGTTCTGTAACGCAGTCAGCTTAGCACAGTCACAACCCTTGCCACAGTTGCTTAACATTTAAATTTTCAGTTTCACATTGCTAACTAGATTCTTATCTTTATAGCAGAGGTCAAGTTTTTTCCAGTGTGATTTCTTTTAATTTAGGAGAAATCATCTGTAGACTTTATACAAGCACTTTTAGCTTAAGAGAATGAATAAGAGACTTCCAACATGTGAGTTAAGAATGACTCAGAGTTTGCCATATACAAGCCATAAACACATGATATCTACAGCCTCAGAGTACCCAAATGGTAATACAACTATCTATAACTGGAAGTTAAAAAAAAAGTTATTAGCTGTGCTGGCTGGGTTGTAGGTGGGAGGATTCCCTCATGTCCATTATAGAATAGTGATGTGACATTCACGTTGGCCTCCTACAACACGTAGGCCAGACATTTGCATTGGGGAAATGAAGGTAACACTTAATTAATTTTCATAGTGTAATTGATTTCTACTAAACTTTGTTGGTTTATGGTCCACAAAAGCTATTTCAAAGTCCTAGCTTTGTCCTTAGGACTACTGTCCCAGTACAAACAATACTTCTTCCCCCTCTGCCCTGATGGTTCCTACACAGGTTTGGTGAATGCCTAGCATCATGCTACACATCATGTGTCTGAATAAACCTAGCAAAACCAGTATGTCCAAGGAGTTATAGAGCACATATAAATACCATATTAAGAAAAGAAGATATATATCAGTCTTTTCTGAGTAGGTCACACCTGCACTGTTGTTAATTAGTGGGAGAGTATTGTCTTCATTAATTTTTACAGTGCCTGACCCTGCCTTATGTCATGAAGACTACTTATGTGCCTGGCTTCTGGGATGAATCATAGCCAGGACTTCCATAATCTTTCTGATTTTCAATAAAAATTACACGTTCTACATTAAAAGGAAAAAATCTCTGCATTGACAGTAGAGTGTACAATGAGCTCCTTTGAAGAATAAGAAGGATTTTTTCCTCATTGAATATCTCAGGTTTATATATACATATACTGGAAAAATCATCTTCTTACATGAAAGAATTGGAAAGCCTATTTTCCTTTGTCAAGTAAGGCAGCCTCTTCTCTTTATCCTTTTCTCCCCTCTCCCTTCCAATCCCACTTCTGAGGTTCTTCCAGCCAGGTTGCTGTTATCGCTCACAAAAAACAGCATCAAAAATA
The DNA here is from genome assembly GCF_059628265.1 of Tinamus guttatus. Taxonomy (NCBI): domain Eukaryota; kingdom Metazoa; phylum Chordata; class Aves; order Tinamiformes; family Tinamidae; genus Tinamus; species Tinamus guttatus. The sequence goes on along the minus strand of NW_028288601.1, from coordinate 77,899 downwards.
ACATTCAAGTAGCACAAGAGAAACTGCTGAAAATAAAGTCTGGTACTGGGAAAATGTGCTTTCAAAGTTCCTACAAGACTGTAAAGGTTATTTATTCCCCAGTGATGCTAGGCTGTGAGAAAAACTGTATGGACAAACCTGTGTAGAGATTAATCTTTTCCAAGCCTATTGTATACAAAGATATTTTTACATAAATGCCAGTCATGATTAGAAAGCCAGTCCTTTTAGAATCTCTATAAAGCTTAGAGTAGTATTTTCTTAATTAAGATTTAATTTAAATGTGGGGGTATTTTATATAGATATATTTACAAACTTTAATTTTCTCATTAGCAAGCAGCACTAATTATATTTCTTTCCTTCAAAAAAGACTTTTTCCCCCCCACAGGAATACCAAATCTCCATGGACTTTTTTTTTTTTTTTCTTTTTTGGTCCTTTGTTTGGTACAGTATTCTTGGATTTCATTCTGATGTTAATTTATTTCTTTATGAATCCTGAAACCACACTGCCACCCTAGCACTCTTTGTGACCCTCTGTCACCACTACTAATGTATGTCTGGTGGTGGTGTTGCATTGCAAGAGAATTACATTGCCATTTAAGGTGGATGCTAACACAAATTATGTCACAGACACAGTCCGCGGGTATTAAGGAACACTAATCTCAGCCTGGCATTTTCAGGAGAGGAAACGGAACTGACAAATGAATTTCAAACAGCCATAGTTCATATTTTCTCTTTGAGCTGGAATGTGCTTTTAAAAAAAATGCACAAGAAGACTAAAAATTAACTTCCTTCTCATGCCAGTGACCATATCTTTTTTTTTTTTTTTTTTTTTTTTTTACTTTATACGATGCAGTTACATTAAAATATACATGACTTCTTCATGACTTCTTTCCAGGTTCTTAGTCCTGGCGCTTGGTCCCACGACGTGCTCGTTGCCCTCTCTGGCACATGGTGTGCACAGGCTGGGTTCTTGCTGATCTGCAGCATCTGTGTTTACATATCTGCTGCCATCTGCCAGGGGCCTGAACTGGGGCCTTTCAGCTCCTTGCAAAACTTGTCCTCAAGGAGTTTAAGCAAACCCTGTGTCACTAAGATCAGTTACTCCCGCGAGTCTCTCCTGCTCAATTTCTACCTTGCACTGACATTTTGACATAAATAAGAAGGCAGCCGTTCCCTGGTCTGGAGATATGAGGCCTGCAAAAAGTGTGAATTCAAATGGTTGTTGATAAATTGCTCTATGAGGCCTTCACTATTAATTTCTGTCAGTAGACAGCAAAATGGCAGTGGCTGCTCAACATTGCTCCAAAAACAACACTTCCTGCTACAGAGTAGACCTCACTGCACTGACAGATTGGAATCAGGCTTGCTCAGTTGGCTTTCAAGTGCTATCTAAAGTTGTACAGCTGGTGCTGAACAGAAGTATTGTTCACACTCCATGGTACCAAGCTTAGCCCAGCATAAATAACAAAGAGGGATCATGTCTATGTATGCATTCACCAGAGCAGATGGCCTTTTGTAGCTTGCTTCTGGCAGGACTTTTCTTTTGTGAAACAATTTCCATGCATTTCCTTCCTTGCACCCCTCCTGATGGTATCAGCTATAGGAATGGCTGGATACCTGTAGATATGTGTTCACACATGAGATGATTGACTCAGAAGCTGACAAATGGCTGGAAGTGATTTTAGGATACAAGTGCTAAATTCTCTCGTCCATTTTCTGCTGCCTTTCAATTTTCAGAAAAATACTATTTGAGGCAGGATCTGATTTCTTTTTTCTTTTTTTTTTTTTTTTTTTTTGGAAATCAGGGGATAAAACAAGGCCATTCCCCTGGTGGACGACTGTAGATATAGGTGACAGCCTTCCACCACAGAATAGAAAACAAGATAATGCAGATAGATAGAGTTGCATTATCTTTCTGGCCAAGTTTTATGCAGAGATCAGAATCAGCTTGCAAGCTGACAAATAGAGATGACTGGTGGTGTTTTTAGAAGCATTTTGAAACATGTAAGTTTAATGCTGTGTTGTCACATGAAAATCAATTCACTACATTATTAAAGCAGTGCTTGTCATCAAGGTGTTTATCAAATAGGCAGCAGTGAAGAAATCAAAGTACAAAGTGATCAAAAGCTCACTTAATAACTCCCAAAAAAAGATCATTAGAAAAAAAAAAGGCTCTATTTATTTACAGTGCAATACTTTACCTTGGAATCACAAAGGCACTAGGTGCCCCAATTAACTTACCTGCTCATTAATTGGATTAGGGTGCTATCATTTTTTGCTAGTGTTTGTAAAGGAGGCCTGAATGTGCTAGATACTGTCAATTGACTAGTAACGGTTAAATGTAGCGTTAATAGGTATTCCACCTTCACTGTGATGGCCCTATGTCTACTGACAAGTGCAGATTTGCCTGTGAAGCCCTTGGAGCCAGAATCAGCTCTACCACGCAAGTGCAGGGCTGCACTTTAGGGAAATCTACCCTGCCAAGGAGTTGTGTGCTAGTACAATGTCTCAGCAGGATTAATCCCTTTGATTAACTCGGGAGCAGCAGTGTTGTGTAACTTCTTTGCATACACTCTGGAGTGTCTTTGTAGACTTAGACTTATCCACTCACATGGTACTAGTTTGAGACTCTCTAGTCTGTGCTGGATGGTGTAGAAATGCTCCTAATAATTACAAGGCTAGGTTGGCATCAAGCATCATTTTAAAGCAATAGGCCATGAATTAGATCATGATCTTGGACATATGCCCTTCCTGACTATGAAACTGAGTGTTTTATGGAGGTTTGTTCTTGCTAAAATTCCAGCAGTCAGTAGTAGTGTTAATTATAAAGGAAGCAAATGACCTTCCCTCTTAGCATGAGGGTTTATGATTGCTCTGTGGGAGTGTAAGAGCAAAAAAAAAAAAAAAAAGGAACTTGTGCCAAACATCGTGAAGTCAATTAAAAATGCCTATTCTCAAAACTTTCTCAGTGGAACAGCTGGCTTACCTTCAGCTAACTCTTTACCTTCAATGAGGGCCAAAGCCAGGTGATGCAAGTGAAGAAATACAACTGCCACAAATGTTTGTTGGATTAAAGCATTAGGTTAATTGCAAAATGGAACTGACATTCACATGACTTCTCTTTAATATCCATGTTTTTTTTAACAAACTTTCCCGGAAGGGCTCTTTCATACTGATTCCTACAGCAGTGCCATTTGGCAATTGCTGTTTAAAAAATGTTGTGACACCATATGAAAAGCTGCCAATAACATTCTTGGGAGACATAATTTTGTTTCTTTTCCATATACCTCTCCCAACTTGTTTCAGTGTTAGAGACAGTTGTATGGAAACAAGAGTTATTCTTTAGGGCTACATTTTCTTAAATGTTTTCTCCCATAATAGAGTCGCTATTTTGGAAGGCCAGAAGCAACTGTCACACATACAAGTAAGATGACTTCGCATGCAAATAGCTGTGGCCATTAACTGCATGTACAATTACATACACTTTGTACATGACACACATGCATGTATATTACATATTTCTATCTAGTACCATAGAATCATAGAATCATTATGGTTGGAAAAGACCTTCAAGATCACTGAGTCCAACCATAAACCCCTCAATACAATGCCTACTAAACCATGCCCTCAAGTGTCTCATCTACTGTTTCTTGAACACTGACATGGATGGTGACTTCACCACTTCCCTGGGCAGCCTGTTCCAAAGCTTCACCAGTCTTTTCGTGCAGGAATTCTTCCTAGTGTCTAAACATGGATTATACAGCTCTGCTGAGATCATAATAATATTGAATATGCAATTACATCTTGAGTGATACAGAATTATGCCTTTATAGTTAATCTTTTCCTGCTGTTTACTCTATAGAGATATATTACTGGTGAGGAAAGAATCTTCACGGTTATTTTCTATGGTAGTATTAAGGTATAGTATTAAGTGGATAAATATCACATAATTAATATATTGAGGATCAATTAAGTTCTGTTATTTTGGGTGAAAACCAGACAGTACAAATGTACTTTAAACTTTAATAATTGTCTTAACTTTATTTATGCACTTACATTAAAAAAAAAAAGATAAGAAAGTACACCAATAGGTTTCTTATGTTTTAAATCATACAGTAAGCCAATAAAAATCTTTTGGAACTTTAGTGAGAAACTTTTTTATATGAAGTAGGATATTATTAAAAAATGACAACAATGTATTGCTCTTCTTTAAAAGAGATAGTGAATTTGTGTCATATTTGCACATATGAGAGCTCCTTGGAAAAGTTGCCAAAGCCCCAAAAGTCAGTCCAGCATCAGCATATCACTGCTGAAGCTTTGATTGTAGATCAATATCAGCCTTGATTAGCAAAAGCTAATTATATATAAAAGTATGATGTTGCCCTTGATGTTTTGCCTAAACACTGTGGAGTGTCCTCTTTCCCATGTAACCTCCAAGAAAGTGGCATTTTTTTGTCTTACCAGATCTTTCAGCTCTTCTGGAGGATGCAGGACCATTGCTCAGTTTTGATGATTCTTACTCTTTGTTCTGCAGTACTCTGCATAAGATGGAACAAGATAAACAGAGCTTCTATGCTGAAGAATGGTATAGGTCAGAGGAAAAATCTTTATGTGGAGACCCAACAGACCTTGAATTCTCTGTTCAACTTTCTGATTGCTGTGCTTGTCATAATTCCTTCTGATAGGCAAGTCACTTTTTCATCACATTTTTTTACATCACTTTTTCCCTCTAGAGACATATATTCTCCTCCAGGGCACCTTTCAGTCTTGTGAAAGTTACCTGAGAGATTGCACTAAATCAAGTCTCATTTTTGATACAACTCAGATAAAAAGGCGATTGTCACAACAGCTGAAAAGTAACTTCTCAACAACTATTTCAGGACTTAATCTCTCCCTGGTAAAACAAGCAAGCAAGCAAGCAAGCAAACAAACAAAAACAAGCAAGCAAAAAAGAAATGCATAAATCATGATTTCTAACATCCCATTGCATCATGCCTAAGCAAAATGTCCATGTGCAGAAAAGCTTTTCAGTGTGAATTGTAATAGCAAAACACCTGCTTGGTGGGCTAGGAGCAATGCAGCATTTCATTCAGAACTGTCTAACAAGCCTTCCCCTCTAGACTCCTGCCACCTAAATTCAGGAGGAATGTCAGTCTTTAGTACCAGTCTGGGCTAGATACAAATAAGCAACCAGAGGTCTTGAATGTTATACACTCCCCTGAATACCAATAGCTTTTTCTGGAAAATGTGTTTTCAGTACCTAGAGGGAGAGGTTTCTAGACTCCCAGAGGGAATCTCCATTACCTTGCGCAATCTCCTCCAAGAACATGCTTCTGCATTTTTCAATACTTGATTCTCTTTCTTTCCTTCTTTTTGATTGGATTTCCTAATACTCCTGAGTCACTGCTGCCAAACGCATGGTCATATTACCCAGTAGGCTATATTTCCTACAGCATTTCTAGTTCTTGGTTTAACTGGTAATGGACAAACAGGAAGGAATTATTTTAAAAGCAACAATGCTGGTGAAAATCCCAGGAGAATGAGCCCTAAATGAAGCACTTCTTTACTTATTTTGTACATGAACATTTGGTGAAAAGATATTGTGTGCTTGGATTTTCCTGCATTTGTAGGCTCGATGAGGGCAAAAACAAAGGTAAGAGAGTAGCCAGGCTCCCTACTCTAATTACTTTGTTTATGTTTTTATATTTGTTATTTATGCAAGTGACACAAGTCTAAAAGTCACTAATTTGGGGAAAATATATAAAAGAAAATGAAAGCCCTCTGTCTTAAACTAGGTCTGAAATGAGCTCCTAGAGTTCTTCAGATATGCCTGTAGCTTTTACACTAACAGTTTGGGGAATACCTCTTCTTTCCTGGGCACATAGTTCATCATGAATTTTGCAGTCCGCAGGAGATTTCAAATATGTGCATCTATTCCCAGATGTATTTATGTTTTATCTCTGTTTGGTGACCAATTCCACTCTAGATTTTTGCAATAATTTCTTTCTTGCAATACTACAAGTATCCTTGCACTTAAATGTCTGTCTTCACATGTTTTGATTTATATGGGAGGTGGATCTTCTATAACACTCGAGAGATTTGTATTATACCCAAGTCCTTCCCTTTTTATTTTGTAGTATATCAAACCAAACATACAAAAAGTCAAACAAAAACTCCTTCATCTCTCCTGCAAATCTTTTCCAAATGTATCTCAGGGGAAGAGCTTGAGTTTTCCAGTCCCTCAGCCCCTTCCTGTACTGGCTTCTTATGACCGAACTTTCTTCTTTAACTAGAAAATATGATTAGCTTCTGCTTCAGCTTTTCAGAGTTTCAACAATGGAGGCAGTCCTTAGTGAAAACATAGAGATTCCCAACAATCTGTGTTGTTTTCTAAATATTATTCCCTCATTCTCTTTATCCTGGGCTTTCGCAGTAGAAGTCCTGTTGCCTCATGTCTGCAATGTCTGTGTTTCTGGTGCACGTATGTTCATCGCTGCAGAGATGGAAGGCAAAAGTGCGAAAAATACAGGTCTGTTGAAGGCATCTTGTTCATATTTCAGTGGAAGGGAGAAATGTCTGTTGTCAACTGCTAGGTGAGACCTCTGAGTCAGTATGGCAAGAAGCTCTTCTTTCCAGCCCCACGGTATACACACTAAGGACACTGTGACAACAAAATCTTTTCACCATTTATTTAGAAAAAAAAATTTCAACGATTGAAGCTGTTCAGAAATTGTAAAAATATGAACATGAAAAGGTGTCAAAAGCCAAGAGGCATCTGAAAAGAAGACAAAACAACCAAAACAGCAACAACAAAAAACACTTTTTCAATGTGTTTTCTAGCACTAGACATTTAAGTCAGTCTCAAGACTATTGAAAGATTCAGTATAGCAGTAGTATATACCAGTAATTGTCCAGAATACCTTTCCTGGAGATTTCTTACCCTAATTACATTTCTCAGGGCAGTGTTTCATTATAAGACTCCCCCAGGGCATCTTACAGAGACTGGCCGTGAAAAGCTTTAACACAGTCATTTTCTGAGTGAAGGTTCCTTACATATCCATACACCTCCTCCATCATTTTGTGCTTCCTTCCAGTTGGTGAGCACCTTTCCGACTCTGTGAAGAGTGGCTTAATGTGAGAAAAATAAATGAAAACAGAAAGAGATTAAAATACCACCCAAAATATATCGCAACCAGGATCTTTTATTTCACTTTCTAAAATGTGCCAGATTTTCCCATGCCATTTGTAGTGCTGCTACAGAATCTGCAGCCTGACTTTTTTTTTTTTTTTTCCCAGTCAGCATGAGTTTTAAAATAGGGGTATAAACTTTAAACTTTGAACTTAAAGGACTGCCCTGTTTTGACGCCACAAGTTGTCCGTGATGGAGCCAGTGCACTCCCTCTTTTTGAATATCCATCCTAAGAGTCAGGATGTGGATGTGAATCTTCACTTAGCTTGCTGAAGATTTGAGGCCTACATGTCTGAGAGAAAAGGAAAAATCTTGGCAGATTGCTAACATATCAAATGTTAATGAATACAGTCCTCTAATTAGAAATATCTGCAGGAACTGAGTAATAGGAGCCTTTGAAAAAAGTGACAGTTTTTAATTTCTTTTGTTAGTTGAGTTTATACTTCTCTGAATTACAGCTTTTATCAAATTGGCATCAGTCTTTAGGAATGGTAATAGTACTTGAAATACAAATAGAGTTTCTTTTGAAATCACTTGCTAAACTAATATTTTACTGAAATTCTGAGTTTCTGGACTTTATTAGGTTAGTAGATATAATTCAAGAAGGTTTTTGTTCTCCCCCTTGTATTCTTTTGCTGTTTTAAAAATACTAATGAATGTAAGATCGACTGAAATTTGCTAGCTAATTTTCAGAAACCTCTTGCCTTTTTTTTTTCCCCAAATATAATATCTCCCCAGCTGGCAGATTTTGTAACGCATGGCGCCAGTTCAAAAAGGTATATTAACTGCCTTGAAACTGCTCAGCATCAAGCATTTACTGGGCTTAATTGCGAATTGGCTTAATGTTAATTAAAATAACTCCCTTCCTTGGTGTGAAGTTTCAGGAGATGCAGATGTTTGTCTTTTGTGTGCCCACCTCTGCTTTATATCAACCTCCAAAGCCAGAACAAAATGCTGCAGATCCAGAACAGCACATAAACACTATATGGCCCTTGAAGTCATATAAAAGAGCCTGCAAAGGATGGTTTCTTTCATTTGGGGCCAGGCAGTGACAGACAAACAGGTAAAAAAGGCAAGGAGAAAAACACCATTTACTCACTGTAGCAGCAGGAAATCAAGCAAAGAAAATAAACAGGGTTTGAATCCTGGGCCTTTAACCTGCTAGGCGGACAGTTTTTCTACAGTTTCATTCTGTGTGCTGGTAAATGATGAAGGGGAGCTAGAGGAACCGAAGGCTTGTGGGATCCCTGGGACTCCCACAGCTCGGAGCGCAGCTGTACAAACACCCGCAGTCTTTGTGAAGGTAGGGTGGGCAGCAGGCTGGAACTGCTGAGCCCATCTGACCTATAAATCCCTCGCAAAAGCTCTGCCTGTGAGAGAACCAGAAGTTATGCGTAAATGTTTTATCCGGCCAATTGTTACCGGTTCTCTTCCTTATAAAACTCCTCACATCTTCCCAGTTAGATGATTTTGTGAGGATATGCTCGGGGCATCCTGCTGGATTGCTGCTTACCTGAGGTGGGGAGGAACAGGGAGGGCTCGATGGGTGGATAGAGGAACTAATAACTCAGAAACTCATTCACTTGACTGTAGAGTTTTTAAGGGATACATGATATATTGCACATAGGAATATGTTGACATAGTTGACATAGGAATAATGGAAGCCTATAAAAAAGAAAATGTGACGTCCAGCAGCTTGTTTGGAGGGGAAGGATGATATAAATTGGTTAGGTTAGTAACAGGAAAATTAGATTAATTATTTGTAATTGAACTGATCCAGTATATCTCTTCCTTTGCTCCCCCTCCCTCCCCTGGTATATCTGTCCCACATCCATCTGCAGCTGCTCACTTGCTGATGCAACCTCCTCAAGGATGTAGTCTCATACCTGCAGACTATCCAAAATGCTTATGGACAAACCATAGCAGAGCAAGTCCCCAGTAACACCTACAGGACAATTCAAAAAACTATCAGCAACCTCCATGAAGAAAAGAAGAGAAAAATAGAGATTTTCTCAGGCTTTTTTTCCCCTCTTTCCAAACATTTCTGAACTCTGTGTGACCTCCTCTACAGCTGAATCTAAGCACCTCTAAATGCACAGCAAAGTTGGGCAGTGGAAAGCAGGGTAACACATCACAAAATGAAGGAAGCTAAGTGAAGTAAGGGGAAGTGAAATAAGCAAAAAGAACAATGAAAACTGGCTAGGTAAAACCAAGAGAAAGTTAGAATAAAACATATGGATACGAGTACTAAGCACAAGCGCAGCTTGTGCAATCTGTCCCCCATCCTCTTCCCCTTCGCCATCCTTCCCGCCACCTAAAGAGTATTTTAAGTGCTGAGGGATAATGTTGCACTTGGGATTTATGAAACAAGATCAATGAGAGCAATGGGAGTAACGTCACTCCTGTAAATGATCAAAATCCACCAATTATAGGGAGGTGTTAATCCTCATCAGACCTGTTTGCTGCTGTGGCAGCATTTGAAGTAAAGCTGATCTGGAAGTGTTGGGAGACAAGCCATTCCCGCAGCATTTGGAGAAGCAGAGGTATTTCCACTGAGCCTTTTCTAGAAGTTTGAAGAGGAGGACAGAGAGGAACTACCAGGAAAGGGTCACATAGAATGTCTATGTATCTATGTATTGATACATTTGGTGGGTGGGAATAGAAAAAAAGAAAAAATACATATATATACTGATGAGCCTAAATTCACTAGGTGGTTTCAGGTGCTTAAAGTACTAGAGATTTTGATTGCATGGTTTTTGACATCTCTAGACCTTCTCAGCAGGCTGAAATAGTCCACACTGTTAAATATGAAATAAATGACCAAAGTAATATGTAACATTTCTCCTTTGTGGGTGAACCTAATTAGGCTGATTATGCAATGATTCATAGATATAGATTCTGCATAGAGCAGGCATTCTGATCATTCAGAGACTGCTTTTGTCTCTTGGGGTTTCCAAGCATCAGACCAAAAGCCTTGAGCCTCTCAGAAGTCAATTTTGCTTCCCTTGAGCTGGACTGCTTTCTGCTAGAGGACAGAGAAAACACAAGGGGAGATACGGGATGGGGGTGGGGGGCAGCAGAGTTGCTGCTGCTGCTCCGGGGACTGGAATGTGCCCTGTGACCCTTTCCTGAGTGGCAGCCTCCACCGAGCCCTCACCGAGGCAATGCTGGCAGTCAGGCTGTGACTGTTCTGCCACCCCATTCTCTTCCCTTCTGTAAGCCAAAGCCTAAACCAGGGGTCAGTCCTGCAGAAACCAGCATCCTCTAGATACACCTCTAGGAGGTAATGAGCTGCTTTGTCTTTGGAGGTATTACTCAAACATTCCTTCTGGCATTGCTGCAAAGCAAAGGGACCCTTGATTATTGCAGTTACCACATATAAATTAAAAATAGCAATTAGTGTTGATATGTTTGACAAACTGCACCTTATATGACAGAGTCACAAAAGGAGAAAGAAGGTACAAAAACAAGGTGACATTTTACTCGCTAAGGTGACAAGCTTTCTTTACTGCACAGCTCTTCTTCAATATTAATCAACTGGGTGATATACAGATGGCCCTGCTTAGCATGTTTGCATCAGGCCAGCAGCAGCCCTGGTGTAGTGAGCTATCAGATCTACCTGATGGACATATGGCTAGTGTCAGGTGTCACAAACGAAACAGCTGATATCCAAATATGCCCAGTAAGACAGACAGAGTTGAGGAACCCTGTATGATCACCTGCAATAGTGTGCTCTATTTTTTTCCCTTGTAGAGTGGCCATGGTAGTCATAAAGCACAGCAAAACATAATGATAGTGATATAACATCTATGTGTTTTGACATGTATTCCTGCTTCCTTGGAGTACAAGTTTGCTGATGTCATATTTAAATCCCAGGTTTTGCACCTTCTTTTTCAGTCACATGGAAAACTTCCTTTTCAGAAGATTATACAATGGAAATTCGTGTTATATGAAGAACAGTTCATGAGGTTCCAACTGTCCTCTGACCCTGATCATTCAAGGAATTTTGTTTTATTGAAATACCTTCCTGCCTCTGGGCTTTGGCCTGTGAGCACTTCAGCAGATGGCAAGTGGGCAGTTATAGTTAAACTTCTCTAGCAGAACTAGTGATCACTGTACTGCTGATTCCTTTCAAAGAGTGCCAGGGCCCAGGAGTCAAGAAATTAATAACATTTAGCAAATTTGCTGCATAATCCTTTTCTGCTATGTGTAATATTTAATGAAATCTTTGCTTTCTGCTGTATAACAAAAAGAAAGGCATAACCTGATAACCTGAGAACACAGTCTCCTCTCTATAGAGCCAATACAAAATTGTCAACTGAAATTTCAGTTTCAGGTCTCTAATGCTGCTTATTCTACCCTTCATCTCTGAAAAGTGTTACCAAATGTTGCCTGACAAAGTCATATTACCTACTGATGAAATCAGTACTTAATGTTAATCCCAAAAAACAAAGGCCAAACAGAAGTGGATTATATTCTTTCCCCATTAACTGTCCTCTGTCCCACTAGAGGTTCAAAAACTCTACTTTTAATACAAAATAAATTACAGCTGGTGGATCTGAAGGGCCTCTGTGTGTTCAGGTCAGTGAGCTTCCAGAAGATAAATTTGTTTGCTCAGAGACAAGAGGGAAAACTTTGGTCCATAAAAAGGAAATGTTTTGAAGAAGTCCCATTGACTTCTCTCTGGAGCTAGAATTTTTTCCAATATTTATCTGCAATACTGTTTTAAACAATGATCAATGGGGATACAATTGTTTTACTTGTAGCCATTGGATTTTATCACAACATAGGGAATAAGTTAGTTCCATATTTCATAGTCTTGATACAGAACCCTTAGTTTGCAGTTTGTGATATACAGTTCATGACTAGTGAAAACTGCTTCAGGTTGAGGAATCAAAAGTTCCCTCCAGAAAAACATGTAGATGTATTGGTTCCAAATAGGAACTCTGTGATCTTCAGTGCGAAATTTGTATTAAGTAGCCATTAATAACTTGTACATCTTTTCACTGAGCTTTGTGTGGGGAAAAAGCAATCGTATGAATATTCACAGAAACCTAACTGAAAGGGTTATAAACACTATCAAAGCAAAAGTTTGTTGCTTTATCTCAAATAGATATGAGAAAATATGCTATTTGGCAGTACTTATCCTATCCTCATGAAAAGTAGAGGTGTTTTTCAGGCTTTAACAATCTATGACATTATAAATCTTACTGATAAGAAATTTAACATACAAATTTTTCTTTCTAAATCCCAAAACACATGACCACATTAAAATGTTCATGGCTTTGTGTCAGGGCTAAAAGTGGAGATTTTCTTCTATCTCTAAATGTTCTTCCTTTGCTACTCTACCACAATCAGCTCAATCAGCTGGCAAGCTTCATTCTTCTTAAGCAATTGAGAGAAGACAGGAAGTCACTTTGTTTATAAAAATGGTGCGTTAGACTCCTAGAAGTGCTATGAAACAATGAAACAACAGATAGTGAAGTGATCATGTTAAAAATATGTTAACTTTTTTTTTTTCAGGGTCAAGTTTCATATAAGAAGTGGTGTTTTCCTTGGGGAACTTTAGCTGGACCAAATCAGTCAAATTGTTTGAAGTTCTCCCTGAGATCCATGTGCTGTTAATCTCCTGTCTACTTTGATGTTTCACCATGACTAACCTATATGAGGTCCCCAAGCATTTTTTAGATCGTTATGAATTCTAATAAAAGATGAGAATGTAAAATGATGCTATCTGCTGTTAGCTTGTTCAGAAAAATGTGCTGACAGTATAAGTGAACACAATGTACACTGCTATTTATACACATCTTACCTAAGACTCCCTTATTCCAGCTCAGAGTCAGTGGTAGCTCTCCTGTCTGTTCCCCGGGGTGTTTGTTTGTCCCTATTATTTTATGAACCATTTTCCAGAATATTAAAATAGAAATTCAGAAGTTTTCAGAAGATTTCACTTTAATTATTAAAGTATACAGACTTAATTTTTTTTCATGTCAAAATGCTTGTCAAATTTTGTCCCTGCATAGAGGAGAAATGGAAGAGATTTACTTATTGTATACATCTTCTCAGAGACTAATCAGAATCCATTCTTGGAGCATAGTATTGATCTCTTTTGCAGGAGATAGATAGATAAAGAAAGACAATTTGTGCTCTAGGTGACCCTGCATGTGCAGGGAAGTTGGACTACTGATCTCTAGAGGTCCTTTCCAAACTTAATGATTCTATGATTCTATGATGAATTCTGAGAGAGGTCTCTTCATCAGTTTATTCTGTCCATACCTCTGAGATGTGAAAAAATAGAGAAAAGCAGCAGATGAAGTATTAGAGTCTTTATTATACCCTCACAGTGAGGTAAGAAGGGAGATTACAGTGAAATCAGAAAGTCTCTGCTGATATAATGGTGATGATCACTAACAGTAATAAGTGGGGCAGATCCATGTAAAGAAGCCAAGATTGCCTTTTCATAGCTCTGATGCTGGCACTGTTGCAGTTGAAGAGCCAAACGCTGTTACATGACTGGTAATTACTTGTTTTGCTGCCCGCACCTCTGTAAAGAGCATTTACAACAAAGATGTTTTTCTGGACTGTGAGAAATGATGACAGAAGAATATGGGGTCCTTCTTAAAGGTCTGCAGTGCAGGAAAATGTTTTGAAAGTGGTGAATTGGCTTAGCAAAATGCGAAGATGCCAGTGGAAAATATTACTAACACACCAACAGTTAATCCAAAATAGGTGAAATGTGTCACTTTAGAACTATAAATATGCTTTGATTTTTGTTTTGTTTGTTTGTTTGATTGTTTTTTGTTTTGGAATGCAACAGATACTTTCTGGAAGGGGTATGCAGATATTATAGTTTATATCATCTTATCACTGAATAACTTACAATTATCGATCAGAACCTCACTGTATATGTACTACAAAGAGATTTCCTGTTCCAGCTAGTTTACAAAAAAATGTGACTTATTCGTTTATGAAAACTTTTCATGATTAGCTCACGCTTTATCTCTGATGACAGACGTTCTGGGCTGACACTCATATCAAAGGGATGACATTGGTTTGGATATGCTCAGTTAGGTTAGATATTAGGAAAAATTTCTACATGGAAAGAGTGGAGAAGCATTGGAACTGGCTGCCCAAGGAAGTGATGGAGCAATGTTCAAGAAATGTGTAGAGGGGCACTTAGGGACATGATTTGGCAGGCATGGTGTTGATGGGTTTATGGTTGGACTCAATGATCTTTAACGTCTTTTTCAATCATAATGATTCTATGATTCTATGAGACTGCTCCAATTTACTGCAGTGTTTCTGATTGACTGTTAACCTTAAAATGAGTAAGCTCAGAATGATTCCCAAAAGCATCCTTTGACCAACTCAATCTCAGTCACTCAACTGCTTTTCCAAGATATTTTTAATTGGCTTCTCCACTGTGTTTCAAATATTCCAAGTATATGGGGAAAGCTTACAACATAAGATAATGTTTCTTATACATTTCCTCTGATGCTTAAGTGGTAGAATTTTTATGTCAGCCAGACTATTTATGAAGTACTTTGTTTAAAATGTTTAGGGATAACAGCTTATATTCTTATTTCATGATTTAGGATCCTAAAAACTGATTGAAATGGCACCTGGTCTCTTCAGTTCTCTAGACTGCAGACATGATGATCTCATGATCTTCCCCATGAAGCAGAATATTTTAAACGTCTGGCTAAGAGATAAAATATTTGAAATGTTGAATTAAGCATAGGGGAAGAAACCAGGAAGATAATGGATAAATTTAACATCTGGACTCCTCATTCAGGATGAAGCTTTCTGATATAGCAATGGATATAATAATCTTTCTTGGAACAGTTGCTAGCAGTATAACTGTAGGATTGCCAAGAGGGAATTCCCCAAGGTCTAATTTTTCTAATATAGTCACTCATTATTGAAAAACACAAGCTGATCAGTTGTCTAAAATTAAGTGTGAAGACTCAAACCCAGAGCTTCTAACTTATTTCACATCAAGCAGAAAACTTGCAAAACTGCTCAGCAAGTGAGATCCTTCTTCAACTCATCACCAGCCTGCTTATTCTATGAATATTACACTAGTCTGACTCCTGCTCTGAACTCGCCTGGTTGCAATGGCTTGCCCTGGCCATTAGAGTTCACCTGGGAGTAAGGATGACCCTAGCTTCAGGATTAGCTTACTTTATCATTTCATTGTCCAAGTGTTCACCTCCTTAGGGGGAAGAGTCCCTCTTGGTGAGATCAGACGAAAAAATGTTGAAGCACCGTCAAAAGTCTGGGCTATCCAAATGAATTTTTTTTTTTTTTGAGGCAAAGCTCAACTGAGAAAACATTGTCTTCATCTCCAACTCTCACTCTAGAAAAGATGTGATAATTGTATGTGTTTTCTAAAGAGAAGCAAAATGTTGCAAAATGTTTTTCTTTCTTTTTCAAGAGCAGTATTGACTTATTCAGGAGCATTCAGAACTGTTATGTTGTGGCATGCTTACCATAGAGTGCAATTCTAGTTTCATCAATGGAGGCTAAATAATTCATTAGTGTGCACTCACTTTGGATGTGCTTTTTGTATGAAGTTTGATGTGATTGTAGTGTGAAATTTTGCAGACTTGTTTAAACACCTCCTCTATTCTCTGTAATAAAATGTCAGATAAGGTACACACACTTTTGTGTACAGTCAGAATTGAATCTGTGACCCTGGGATCATAGGAAACAAACTGTCCTGGGCAATCCTAATTATTAGCACTGAACTACAAGTAGCCCAACAATTTTAAATGTGTAAGAGCTAGTTTTCATGTGCTTTGCTTCTACAGTCTATAAATTCTTGAAAGAGACCATCTCAATCCCTGTAATTTCAGTAAAACATGTAGGGGAGATTCAGTCCAGGACAATCTACAGAACTTTTATTCAGTGTGTTACTGCAACTCCCTGTGCTTAATCCCTTACGTCCCCAGCATTCTCAAAAAATATGTAAGGTTCTTATTACAAAAGATCAAAAGCTTCAATATCTGCACTGTGCTACAGGAAAGCCAGAGAAATCTAGACCATTACCAGTGTGCCAGACTCTTAAAACAGCAAGGCAGAAGTGCTCAGAGTTTGGGAGGAAATAGCTATGCACTGTATTAAGGAGGCGCATACATGCTGGGCTCTGCGGCTGCCCCGGAGCACTGCCACATCCGTAAGAGACTGAATGGCAGGACTGGCACCAAGGGTCCATCTACATCAGTGTCAAGCAGGCACCATAAGAGGTCACAGGGAGAAAGAGCAAGGCAGGAACTGCACTTCCTGCCTCCCCCAACTCTTCCAGACTATCACTATTTCCAGCTTTTCTGAGGATGCTGCAGTTTGTCTTTTTGGAGCCCTCAAGTGGATCCAAGTGATTCAAACCTTAAACAACAACAACAGCAACAACAACAATAATAATAATAATAATAATGTCCTTATTGCTTGTGAATACAAGGAATGCTGGTGTCAATAATGCTATAGTTTTGTTTTTAGAAATTCTGTTGGGGTAAAATCAGAAAAAAAAACATAGAAAACATAGTTTAAAGGCACTTTTAATCCATTCTTCTACTTACAGCACCTGTCTCTAAACTAGTGTTCATCCTGACTGACTGGAGTCTGTCATGCTGGATCTACTGAAATATCAGTGGAACATTGTTTTTGAATCATAGTGGGTAAAATAATAATAATTAGTGGTTAACCAAATCTCAGAAATAATTGTGATTTGAAAAAAATGAAAGTTTAAAAACTGCAACTTCATTTTCTCTATCTGAGAGCAGGAACACTATCTAAATCTATGCCTGAAACATATACAGAAACCTATACAGAGGCTGGGCATTATTTGGATTCATGTCAAAGAATCTGATTCCATAACACCTCATATAAAGATATTTGTAAGACAAGGGTACTTCAACTTGGATTTACTAGGGGAATGGAGAAGTAAGCTGACTAATGGCATTCTGCCATTACACCTAGCTTTCTGGGCCCGCATTTGGATTAGCAATGTTGATATCTGCCTCCAATCCTGAGAACCTTTTGAGATTCAGTTACTTTGATTTTTAATTTTTGCTTATAGCTGCTTGAAACTTCCCTGAATGGATTACACGTAAACTGGTCTAACTTTTGCTCTGGGTCTCCTTGAATCTTTGTAATTCTCTGCTTATTTATTTCAAATAGTTAGACTGGATGAATGGAACTGAATGAAAAAGCCTGGCTGAGGATTAACTGATGATTTTAATAATTAGTTTTACACAGGCAAAACTGCCATGGAGAGATATGTTGTATCATTCTGCTGACAAATACAGAAAATAATAGTTTCCCCTCAGCAATGGAGAGCTGTGGGAGTTATGGAGACCAATGACTGTAGACCAGACCAGAACATACTAAAATGTTATAAAAATGCCAGTTTATTTTTTATCAAGTGTGGTTCAGTTTATTTCTGCTTTCCAGCACTGCCAATTTGATTGCATACAGCGCGTCCTTCTAGGTACATTCATTTATTAAACAAATATTTTTTTATATTCTACTAAACTAAATGTCATTGATATTTGTTCAAAAATGTCAGCAGAGTGTATGTTTTTAAATTAGACGTGCTTCCAGTCCACCTTCCATCATGGTGCTGGTAAGTGTTTAAAGACAAATATCACTAACAGTTTGATTTTGGTTACACAAACACTTGAAATGTTTAGATTTTACATTTTATAGAGTGTTTTCCTGCCTAAAATATTGAACCCTTTCATTCTTCCAGCTTGTGGCCATCTCCAGTTACTTTTAAACATATTACATTTCTGAATGAAGCTCAACTTATTCAGCCATTGTACTATTATGCTCAAAGCTTAAACTAAGAAAAAGGATCTCTACTTTTGCCGTGAACATTCTACCTCTGACTCTTTCAAATAATCATGTAGAGACTGTCTGGAAATCTTCCATGATTACAATTTCAAAATGCACCAAGAGAAGTAATAAGCTGTCTGTAGGATGTTGAAACACCTTTTAAACTCTTCAAAAGGGATACATTTGGGGTTATTCATCTCTATATATCTGGATGAAAGTAACAATAAGTGGGAAATTCCCATTAAAAAGAAACGGACTTACCTTGTTTTTGCGTTTGCTTATGGCACAACAGGCTAATGAATGCGGGTGACCTCTGGCGACCTGGAAAGTTGTAGCGGCTGTCTTGTCAAAACCGCTGTTATTTAAAAATAATCATCAGGGCATACGTACTATCACTAAGGCACTTCATGGGGTAAAATAGAACAAAATAGATTTGAGGTGGATAAAATGGGTGAAATGTGCTGCTACCACCAAGAAAAGCAGCAATACTTTCCCTTTGAGATATCTGTGTTTGTACCTACCATTTTAGTGCCCAGGGACCATAACATCTCTGCCGCCAAGGGCTGCAGCCGTGCTGACAGAGTGGATGGTGGCACCAGTGTGCCGAATTTCTGTGTCTGTCACATCAGCCGACTGTGGCAAGGGTAAGCAAGGCTCGGGCACAGCCCAGAACTTCCTTATGTCAAACGCTTCCAAGACTAAAGCTGATGGAAGTGAAAATATGCTTAGCAATCATAACAATAACAGTTATTTATGTGTATTTCTATAGTCCACACAAACTTCCCAATTATTCAAGAAAAAAACAATCATATTATATGGCCAAATTCATCAGCCTTTCTTTTCTCTCTCTCTTTCTTTCTTTTTTTTTTTTTTTAGGGATGGATCATATGCTTCAGATCCAATTGCCAAAAAAATCCATTGGCATACAGCAGAACTGTTGCTGTTTTAAATCTCATGTATTTTTTCAACTGTTATATGTAAGACTTCATGCTTTAGATTTTCTTACAGAAAATATACAAGAGCTTTGTGGAAAATGTGTTGGGCATGCAATAAAGTGCACTATGCCAAAAGTATGGTATGTTTCTTCAGATAGTCTTCCTCAGGGATTTTATTTGCATTAGTTCTGGGTTATATTAACATTGCTTTGTTAAAATATTTCCTTTCCCACTGTCACTTGTCTATTTGTAGAAATGCTTCTTATTGGCTAACATTTTTTTTTATTATCACCTTCACTTGAAGGTCCCATTCCAGCAAACATAATAATAGGGTATAGTATCAGGAGATTCATAAACCATAAAGCCACTAATTCTAAGACACTGCAGGCAACTTACATGTATTGCAACATAAAACCAAGGGACATGAAGTATTACAATAGGTGTCATAGAACTGGGTAACATGTATATCACTCTATTCACTCATTTCCCAGATATGGCAAAAATCATCATAGGAGATGTATATACAGTAGAAAAAAAATGAGTTTAAGTGTACTCTCAGAAGCAAATCCTGGCCTTAGTGCAATTGTTTAATTTAACATTCTGAAGATGTGATATCATTTTTACCTAACTGTAAAAGAGTGAGCTTTGAAGTAAGGCTTCAGAAAATACTGAGTCATTTCCTGATTCAAATATAAATTGACTCCCAAAGTTCTCATTGCCTAAATCAGCTCTGTGTGCCACTAAGCTGCAATAGTAATTCCTTATTTTAGTAGATGTGCAATACAAACAGATTCAGCTATAGGGAAAGAGTATTTATTTTCCATTTTTTGAGATCTTTGACATCAAAGTAAGAAAATGTTAATACGTTCTTGGCCAATTGCCTTGATTCAGTGTGTATTTCTTTATATGGGTTTAATCACTTGAAGCAACAAGAAGAAATTTTTATTTAGTAATACTTTGCCTTTTTATCGTACCTTTTGTTTAATGAACACAAAGCATTTCGTATATAGAGTGTGTATATACAGGAAGTGTACAATGCTTTTCACCTACAGCTTAGTATCCTTTTCTCTGCTTTAAGGAAAAAAAAAAAAACAGATAAATAAGAGCAGCTTTATGGCACCATCCATCCCTGTGGGAGTGTGACCCACCCAATGTGTACCAATATAATCAGAAGACTAAAATTAAAACTTTCCTGTGCTATCATATCCAACAAGAACTTATTTAATGTCAACAGAAGTTTAATGTATTTTAAATGTTAAGAATTTTAAAGAAGTTTAATGTTAAGAACAATGTGTTAAGACTGCAAAAAGCTGAACAAATGTATCTGACTGCAACACTGACTGATTAAATGCCTTTTTGGGGGTATGATAACATTATATTCCTCAATTATGTCATTTTTGCAGTTATTTTTTTCTGAATAGTCATTGAATTAAATGACAAAGATACTGTCTCATGCTTAGGAAATCCCTGAACCCCGGAAGTTGAAGGCTGGAGTATTACATGAGGGAAGAAGTACACTCAACCTGTGCTTAAACGCTTTTCCATGTTTCCACGGTTCGCCTCTGTCACAAGGAAGATTGGATGGACCCATATTCCTTATTCATTGTTCCTGTCTCTTCGCTTTTTCCCTAAAACACTGTGTGGAGATCCAGATTCTAATCCTCCCTGAAGGAGCTGGTGTTTGCTCATTTTGGGAGGACTGCGGGATCAGTGGTTCCAAAACCACAGTGGTGTGTGGGGCCACTGTAAGTGATCTTGTTTCAGCAACGTGTTGGGCTGAGTTTTCAATGAAATGCTTGATAGTAGATGTGATCAATGTGACATGACGAACTGCACAGTTTGAAAACTAGTGCTCTAGATATTTTAAGCCAGTCTTTATTCACCGCTGACAACAATTGGCAGAAGGATTACAATATCCTAAAACAGTGCTACATTCTGTGCTATAATCTGTGTTAAGGGTTTGCTCTAACATCTTTCATCATGCTAAAATCCCTGATTGCTGCCTCTTGCAGCTTGCTGGGTTATGTATAAATAGCATCTTTCCATAGAGATCAGGAACTTAAAGCATTGTGCTTTGTCTTATCTCTTAGGAGGGCAAAAAGAAAAGAGGGAAAAGGCAGGAAATAAAAAGCCAATTATATGCTGATTTGCTAACGTTATTTTTCAGATTAAATGCCACTTTCTGTTACAAAAACTGTAGCAGTTGAAGCTGTCAGTTTTCTGAATGCTTTCACATGAAGCCCTATCATAGCAAACAGAATACTGGATAGTCAGGCTCCTTAGGGGGCCAGCAAAACTTTGACAGAGGTTTAACAGCCCTTGAAATTATATCCCCAAACCTTGGAAAGCCTGCTGGTTCAGTGGGAAAAGACATAAGCTGAGCAAGTTATAAATAAACTCTTTTATCACAGGCAATGGTGTCTTGGTGACTTCAAAGGCCGAGCTAAGACGACTGATTTCTCTGAAGTTCCATAGACAGTAAGAACTTTATTGTGCTGGACAGGCAAATCTTGGTCCAGAGCTGCAATTTGATAATACTGGACTTTTTTTTTTCTTTATTTCCCCCTTCTTGTCCTGTTTTAATATCATCATTTAAATTTCTGGTAAACTGAGATCGGAAAACTTTCAATCTACATTTGATGTCAAATCTAGACTTGTGTATTTAACGCTTTGATTTCCTGTGCAGACTTTCTCTAATCTTGGAGCCAACAGTATAAACATTCTAAATGTAATGAAAAACAAATCTACAATTCCATACACAGCTACTCACTGTCACCACTCCTTCTGCAGGTGAAAATGGAATGATGTTCCTGGGAGTGCTATAAACTGAGTTTTTTCTCATCTGCTTGCATGTAGATCAGTGTTACATATTCTAAAAAAAAGAAAATGAAAGGCTGTCAGCATATTTTAGCACCATTCTTATGCAAAAGACTCTTTTTCCTTAAGTGAGTTCTGGAAATATGAAAGAATCTTTGAAAATATCCTAGACTTCCTATTTCAAATGTTACCTAACATGTGAGCCAAGCAGGATAAATATCAGAGATCTTCGGGGTAACAGAAAATATCAGAGGGTCCCAAATTCATCACTTTTCGCAAGTCTTAGCTCTTAGCTTAACAGTGAATTGTTCATGCTAAAAATATTCCACGCACTGTGGGTATTTGCCTTTTAAAGGACTAAAGACACATTTGTTTTTTCCTTTCAGAGAAATTCTGCTACTAGTCATAAGCAACCTCTTCATGAGACAATACAGTAAGCTGGAAAAAGTCCCTTCACTTTCAATATGCATACACATTGCCTTGTTTGGGAAGGAACTCACACTTGGTAACTAGGTGAAGAAAGGAGACAGGACACAGACAGATAAAGTAGGGCAAACTGGGCAGCATCAACATTTGAAGTGATTTGTCTTGTGGTTAGTGATGCACATGTGGTTTTGATGTAAGTGTCTAAATAAAATTTGAGCATCTCATCCTTCTTCCTCGTATCCTCCCCCAGAACCAAAAGTTCAGCTAATGGAATAAGGTAAAGCTCATCTTTATATCAGCCTATTTCAGAGAAAATCCTATATTTAAACATATTTGTCACATTTCACTAATGCATATTGCAAAATTCATTTGTGTAGAGTCTGCAGACAACTTGTTTTACTTACACTGTTCAAACCAGAATATTGTACGCTTCTCTCTGGATGCAAGGAAAATCATGTCAGACACAGATGCACAAAGGAAACACTAAAGCACAGAATATTGTCATTGGCAAAGCCAAGGAAAGAAGTTGACCACCTGCCAATATTTGTGGAGAACCAGCGGAAGGGGCATTACTCCAAAGGACACATGCCTTAAAGTTCAGAGATGCTACAATCTTTCATGTCAGACAAAGACAAAGAAGAAATGTTCCACCTGTTTCATGTGCCAAAGAAGCAGTCTCAATTTTGTTTTTGTTTTGTATCTTGATGGTAGATAAGTATTAAAGGGATTAGACAGAATCAGATTTTCTTTAGCAAATGACCCTACCAATTGAGAAAAGCCTAGAACAATAAAAGTCTCCCAGCAGAAGGTAGTTAAGCCTTTCACTTTTGGTTGAACACTATATAATAAGAGCTCTATTTTTTGTTTAAAATATATTTATTTCATTACCTGATCTCTTCTGTCTACCCCTGGTGTTGAATTCTCTCCATATGTCACGACAAAGCGACCCAATGGAAGGACTGAGTTAAATTAGGATGTCACAATCTGATCATGTCAGTGATGTCACACACTGTGCAAGAGGATTTGTTTAAATACAATATTGTTAAATTATTAAAAAACAATCAACAAATTTAGATAAATTATTTTGGAGACACTTTGGAAAGTGCTGATTTTTTGAAAATCTGCCTCCTCCATACTTCTCAAACTTGATTTCTAGAATGATTAGGATCAAATGGTTTAGACTAGGAAAATGCTATGCTGAATATCTGAACTCAGATATTCATGACTGAGATATTCATATACTCTTACATATTCACATACTCTGAATATCTCACTAACGGTAGTATGGTATGATGATGACAAATCTATTCACAAAGTTCTGTGCACTTACATTTTGCTCCTTTCATTACCCTCCATAATTTGTGTTTTCTTTCAAGATACACACAAGCCGAAATCTGTTCAGGACTAGTTTATTACATTTCTCAGCCAATTGTAGATGAGCATAGCTGATCTGTGTGTGACCATGTCCATTGACTCTGACCATGTATCATCCATCATATGTTCTTGCTGTTGAACAGGATATTCCCTGGTTAGACTACAGACATTAAAGTATTCAAAGATAGCTCAATGACAGTCCATAAGATGTTGTTTCATGCAGTCAGTCAACAGATGGTCATATCCTAAACTTGATCCCTACTGCTTTGTAATTAGAAATTTGGGGAGGTATTTAAGAGAGGTTCTCTTTTAATTCAAAGATTGTTGTGTTGAATTCCACTTCTGAATTTTGAGCCCTTACTCTACAATATATCAAGATCTTTTGATACTATCCTAACACGATTCTTTGGTCACCAGGGCACTCACTATTTTACAATTATAACGCTACTATCATTCATCTTTGCATCTTCAGCCTAGCTTTCCATTAGCATTCATAACTAACTGGGCTGATATGCACACGTATACAATAAAATATATTAATACATTCTATTTCCAATAAATTAATAATTCTTTCTAAAAGATATAGTCTGGCAATGCTATTTCATTACTTAGTACTCCTTAAGTTTATTCTCATGTAAGCTCGATATAAACACAAAACCTGCAATAAAGTATAAAACAAAACACCGCCTGCCTCTCCTCAAAACCTCCTGAGTGACCGCCCTAGTTTCAGATTCTGCTTGTCAGATTATGAATACTACTGCAGCATTAAAAAAAAAGCTTAAGTATAAAGCTCTATCTCTGCTAATTCAAGCCCTTATGTACAACTCCTGCTGACTATATCCTGTTGCTAAGTATTCAACATATGTTCAGAAAGAAGAAATAAGACGTATTGTACCTGTAAATTTCAGCTGCCCTCCTACCATCTTACCTTTCAGGGAAAATGATAGTTCAAGTTCTTACCTTGTTTCACTCTTTCCAATTCTATATCCTGGCCAATGGCTAGCTATCAGCACGTCACTTAACATTTGCTATGTGTTTGTCTGGAAGATAGGAAGATCAGTATATGATCTTTTTTATGCCATTAATGCTCCTTAATATCTGTGTGTTATCCTGCAAAAATCTAAAATTTTAATCAAATCTAACTAGTAATTAAAAATTCTATCCTGTAACATTTGTTATGTGTATGAATATGCCTTATGCCTATGTGACATTACTGTAGTCATCACACCATTTTATGCCAATGATTAGGTTTCTTACTATCAGATTTATTTGTCTGATACTTTTTTTTTGAGAACCGTAAGTTTAGTGTCAAACAGCCAATCTGTATCCTGTCATCAAAGATGGTGGCAAACTTTGAAAATTACTACAAAACCACCAGCAGTGATGGTTTTATTAGCTGAGGATTTCGAGAAAAATTTAAGTAGCAATTTAGTTACCTGATATCTAACACTAACTGATTGCCACGAGGTTTGGCCATGCCCTTCAATAGAATTGGTTCTGTGACCCACAATCCAAACTTGCAGGTAAATCCCGATCCAGATCCTAAAGATCTTTTCATTGTCTTCCATGGACTCTGTATTAGCCTTAAGATGGAATGGAAACAGATTTTTCCTGTTTGAGGTGCATTTTGCATGTAGTTTTGTCTGCAGGTCAACTATTACTGAATAAGATAATAGTATAATCAGTAACCATCTAACGATGAATCATTCTGAAGCCTGACAAAAATGGAAAGACTACAGAGAAGACTATTGCCAGGTTTTTGATTAAGTGCCCTTGTAAATTGTCTCCTCTTTATTTCATCCTTCCTTCAGTGTCTTATCTGCCAGGTCTTTGTCACTATATTTAGTAGTGACACTTCCTGAGAGAGGAAGCTCAGAAGTCAAAATAAATGGAAGGTAAATTCCTGCCCCGACTTGTCCTTTGGTAACCACCAAGCACCTGCGGATGTGGGCACAGAATGATCACTGGCCCACACTAATTTCCAGACTAGAGCCTGGGACTTCTTTAATAGGGCATTGGTTGGCCTGTTAAAGACCATTTGGATAACTTACCAGGACAGTGTACCCACTAATTTCTGTTCCCAGTGTCTTATTTACTGGGACAGATATAGTCTCTAGTCTATAGACTCTTCAGCAGACCGCACTTGGTTCCAGTTATGGCAGTACTGTTTTTCTGTCAGATCCTGCCGAAGAAAGTAAGTATTGATATGTCTCAAAGTGGATATTTTACCCTGATACAGAGATACTACTTCCTCCTAGGTTAGCTCGAATGCATACACTTTAGCTCTGTCATAGCCTATTCACAAATGAATACCAAAGAATACAGTAAGTTTTAAAAGTAAGCCTTCTGGCCTTTGGGAGACCTTCAGACAGACTCTACTTTGTATTTGGTCTGCTGAGTGGACCTGGCCAAGTCATTTTGCTGACAAGTGCATCAATTGCTTGTCTTTCACTAAGAATAATGAGGATGTCTGCACCAACCCACTTGGAAAGTGCTTACAAATTTATTTATAAAAATGCTATAGAAAAATATACTATTCATCAGGAACATCTCATTATTACATAATTAAGATTGTACTACATTTATGTTTTATTATTTTATTATCTGCTCAGTTCTAGAGAGGTCTGCCAAAGCATGGAATAAAATAATAATGCACTTTTCATGACGCATGAACATATAGAAAGAGGGAAGAAGAAAGATGAAATCCAGAAACATGGATATGTAGCAAGATCTGCACACATTTAAATTTTTAGAGTGTGACAGGATAACTCAGGTGTCCATCCTTGCACCATGCTTTTGTGGTAGGTCAGGAAATATTATGATTCTTATTTAGCAGCTGGGCAAGTGGAGGAGGAGAAGTGATTCGCCAAAGAACACATGGCAAGTCAGTAGCAGAGCATGAAACTTCCTGTTTATAATCCAGCATTTTTCCCTCCAGCTGTGGCACCTCCACTCGCTTTTCTTCTTGATCTGATTCACCCCTTCCTCCAAGCATCCCTCACCACGCTGGCTGCGACTCTGCACTGTGAGATGTGTGAGAGGTGGTGACTGGGGCCTACAGGACGAAGTGAATGAGAGGCCTTTGCTCCACAGCTTACTGGCACCAGCTGATTTCTAACTTTTGCTGGTCCTTAGACAGTTGTACGTGATGGATATGCTGGAGGAATCACCACATTTTACTCCCTAGCAGTCTTATTCCCTCTGTTATGAACAGGAAATGGGAGTGTGCAGCACACAGCATTATCTCACAAGCTGTAGGTTGTCCTAGTCTCTAGTGAGACTTTTTCAAGCATGTTTTCAGACTACCATGTATACCTTACAAGGAACCAGATACCCTGCATCTTTCACAGGCTTCAACGTTTTTATCCCTGTTGTTTGGTAGCTACTGTTATCTTTGTATAAATGGAGGAGGGAGGGGTAGAAGAAACAGGCGTTAGGCCCAGAAAGTTTAAACATGTCCAAAGTTACAGAGAAAATGTGTGGCAGGACAGAGATCTGAATGCACATCTCCTGAGGCTAAAGCAAGGGCATTAATCACCAGCTTTCTTAATCTTACTCCTCCTTTTGTTTCTTGTTTAATTTTCTTTTGCCTCCTTTCCATGCCTGTTTTCTCTCAAATGTTGAGTTTGTTTGGGCCATGCTGTTTGTTTTCCATAAGTGATTTTATTACCAGGGATGCTTTTAAGATGCTTTTAAAGTGCACACTTTTCCTCCCAAATTTTGCATAGTCGTTCTGTCACTTTGGTTGTTCAGAAGATCCAGGGCATTTATCTGGAAAGGGCTGTGGGCTGCCAAGAAGGAGGGCTGATTGGGGTCCCAGTGCTCTCTGACATGCGTGCAAGCCTGCTTCAAGGAACACTCTGTTTCTCAGGCAATTCCTTTGATGTTTGACAATATATTTTATTCAGGGGGTCACATTTCACCTCTAATATATTTAAGTTTTGTCTGTGGTTCAAGAATCACCATTAAGGTTGTTGCTTTTTCAATGTTTTGGTCTTGGAGACCTAACAAATCTGCAGCCAATAAAAACTCGTTTTTTCTGTTATGTGCCCAAAAAATATCATCATGTAACTAACAAATATCATATTTTGGTTACAATATCAGATGGGCAGAGCTTGTTACCTCCCAGCAGATTAACCTTTGAATCTGTACCGATTCATTAACTGTACACATCAGTCACCAGATTTCAGTAAAATTTATTGCAATTAAGTATTGCAGTGCTGTGGAGGCTGAATAGGATTCTCCGTTATCAGTACCATTAATGGCTTTCTGAACTGCTGCCAGTTCATTCACCCCACCCAGCTTTCAATAATAAAATAATTTTGACAGAGGGCCCATGTTTCAACATTTTTAATAAAAACAAAATAAAAAAACCATCAGTAACAGAGCAGTAAAGTTTTCCCTCTCTTTCCTCTTTGCCAAAACTAACAGAAAGGAAAATGTCAGCCTGGCTTGGCTTCAAAAAAGGAGGAAATTGAATGGTCTTAGTTCGTATTCTTTGACTAGTAGCATTGTGTACATAGAAGACTTGACTCTTGGGCTCATTTTGACGGATCTGAAACACAGATAAGAATGTAGAAGACTAGATTCTGTAATTTATAGCCAATGATTCTGTTTAAGATCTTTCAGTACCACATAACAAATCAATGTGATTTAGAAAATAACATGTTTTCTGCCATTGACATAAGCCATATGTGAACTGCTAAGCTACTATGTAAGCCACAGCTATAAATTTTAGTCAGTAGGAGGAGATTCTTTATGCTTTTCTGCTCAAAACAATTTAATCCATTATCAACATTTTGAATGAGTCCTTGCTAAATTACAGTCTGGCAATGGACTGGAATGTCTCTCTTACACAAAAGGAAGATAGAAGGCTGTCTTAGAATCAGTTTGCTATGTAACTGACTCATCTGAGCATTTTAAAATAGAACGAAACCATATCTTACAATCCTGTTAATATCATGCAGTCCTGTACAGATAATAGATTAAAACCTGACTGATTGTATTGCATAGGATCTGTCTGAATTATAATAATGAATAGTCAGAAACATAGACCTCAGTGAAAAGTAGCTGCAACAAGACTGAAATAGCAGATAAGTGGCCAGAATCTTCCCTAAAAATAGTCTAAGATTGCAAACTCACTCTGAACTCCTTGGTGAACTTCATTCTTGCTTGTGCTTCCCTTGCATGGCTGACATTTCTGGCATAAAACGAAAGTGTAAGGAGTCACAGAATAAGAGTGTATAAAGTTTGTCCTGATCATTTGTTAATTTAAATACTGGTGAAGGCGCTTTGGGCTACAACGGTCCCTTCTAACATGTATGAAGCCATATCTTCAAGTATGTCGGCAGCTGGCATGCTTGGTGCTTACCTCAGTCACTCTACTCAGCAGCTGCTGTAATTGGTGAGAAATAGGAACTCTCAGAGAGTGATTCAGGTCTTGGTGCTCTCAATTACGTCCTACAAGCTATCAGAGTGAACAGTTTCCTTGCTGAAGCTGCCTCAGGTAGTGGTCTTCTGGGATGTGGGATCAGTCTGTGCCTGCAAATCTGCACTCTGCACCTCTACACCACAAGCACAGACAACATACCTGGTCAGGGTCGGGGGGAGAGGACAGGATTTAGCTCACCCGACCTTATTGTTTAACATGTAGGGGGTTCTCTGCAAGGGACACCCTTTGTCCCTGTTGGCCAGACACACCTGCAGTTAAATCCCAACCAAGCCTGTGAAGCAGAGAACTCAGAGGATCCATTTCTTTAAAGTGATGCCTGACTGGGAAGCTGATGGAGTAGCAGCTTTATTTGCTGCTGAGGCACCAGGTTCCTGGACCTGTGACTGTTTCTTACGACCAGCATCTCCTCAATGAACTTTGATTCCATGCTGGAGAAGAATGAGGCACAGTCTATTCCCATTTTATGCAGCACGCTGATTTCTAAAGAAAAAAATCTAAGTACATGGGCTGGAAGGAACTGTGATCTCCTCTACCATGGTGTCCTGTCTGCAGGACCTCTCTAGCCTTTCAGATCCAAGGCAGTCCATTCAGGTCAAATGCAAACTTGACCACCTTAACTGGGTCACATGCTAATGCTGAGTTATGAGAGAAGCCTATACTATAGCAGCAGAGCCTGTGGAATCGTGGTATAAAACAAGCCATGATTTCTTGAATTCTGCCTCAGCAATCTCTCAGTCTTGTTTATGCTGCCTACATATACGTCCCTGATGTAATAATCCAGCTGCACGCAGCTTTGAAAAGGTGAGCTCTAAATCTCTTTGTGACATGAATAAAATATATAGCTAGCACAAACTAAAAGTGTTTCTGCTATGTGCATTTATTTTGTTTATTAAAAAATCCTGTGCTCTTGTAACAAAGAACAGCATTTGGAAGCAGATCTAGTGTAAAGAAATTAGACCAGATTTCCTAAGGTGAAGGGATGCTAGGAGAGAACCTGAATCACATTTTTTTTTTGTTTTAACTCTTAAACAAACAATGGCAAAGGTCAAATATTTCTTTCTCATTGCTGGTCCATGAAGCAGTTTTAGGAAATCTACTGACTGGGAAAGTATTTGGTCTGGCCCCATAACAGTGTTACTGACTCTGGCTGTTAGCAGAATATTGGCTCTTACAGTGTGGATGTCACAAATATTGGTATGTGCTATTGAGTGATAATACTATGGAACCCCAATTGCTTGTGCAGATTAAAAGAAAATTAGCATTTGCACCACTTTCATGGTTCAGGCTTTCATGAAAAGCCATTTTGGCCAGAAGACATTGACAACATCATAATCAGCTCCTGGTTTTGCCCATCCAAAGGAGAAAGAGGAGGATTTCTATGAACTTTCTATGGAAGAATATATCAAGCTCTAAAAGCAATTAAACTCAGAACCTCCACTACCCTGTGAAAGTAACTTACACACTTAGGAAAAGACTTTAGGAGTGCTAAAGATGAAAATAAGCCTGTAGTGAAATTTTCAAAAATGGTTAAATAGATAAGGCACTTAACTCTGAAATCAAAATGGACTATTCTATCTAATAAAACAGGAGGATAGCAGTTATATAAGCTAAACATCTCAGTCTTAGCTGGGAAATCAAGAGGACAAAAAATAAAGTGGTTTTTTTTTTTTTTTTGTGAAACTACTCGTTTCTTGGTTAATTTTGCAGGAGAATACTGAAGACAGCATTAGTGATACCTAGGCTTTTAAAAATAATGAAAACTGAGTTTAGATTTTCAAAGATTCAAATATTTTCTATGACATTATAGCCCTTGAGGGAGGTAAAAATTACCACTTAAAGTAATAACAGATATATATTTTCTGTAACAGTTCATTTTCTTAAATAAAGTTTTCTTTGCAGAAACTTTAGTTGCAGAGGCAGAAGAACATTCCTCCCTACACCCCGTAATAAGAGCCAAGCTTTCAAGTATAGACCAGCTCATATCTCAAAGCTACTCCAAACTGCTTGAATCTATGTGGTATTTACTGCAATCTTTGGTTCAGAGCATAGCAGATAACAAATGGTCCCTCTTACTGAGTATTCCACACTCTTTGTGTGATGTAACATCTGTCAGAAAGTTATGGATTGATGTTTCAGTTTTATGCAGCATTGTGGTCTTTGGCCTCAGAACTAAAACCAAAATAAATGTGAGCATTTTTGGACCTTTTGCTAAAACTACGCCATGAATTCCTTTAATCTTTTTTTCTAGAGACACTGTACAATAGTTTCCTTGTTTTAGACCTTCAGCATTGCTGACATTAATGCAATTATTTTTGACAAGTTGAAAATCTTCCTGTAATTGAGTTTCTATTTGACTTTAATGTTTGCCCCATTTGGAAGGCCCTGTTAACAGATTTCAAGCTGTGATAATAATATTTCCTTCCTCTATTATCAAACATTCTAATCTGTTTTCTTTCCAGATCACCACTGCCCGAAATGGCCATGAGATATTTTTCAAAAGGTGGAAGAGGTCCTTTTTTTCAAAAGCTTGGGCTTTGGGGATTTTTTTTTTTTAACTTGTATCTAAATGTCCGAGTGCTTCTCAACCAAGCAAGCCAGCAATGCTAAAAGCACAAAATTAAAAATTAACATTATGGTATTTATTTGCTGAGTTTCATAAAATCGAGGCTATTTTTTAAAAGTAGCCTCTGAAATTTATGTGTCACATTTTATCTGATATAGGTACAATGAAATATTGGTTTGCTGAAATTGTTTTTCTCGGCTGTAGATGCCATAAAAGCCATATAATAGTTAATTTTAAAATAACTTTCCCCTCTCAGTTCTCTGGCTTGAAATATTTTCCTTTGCTTGTGTGATGTTTCTTATTTCTATAGTCAAGGACATATTAAAGAATGAAAAAATTAAAGGAATCAGTTTTTACCAGTATAAATTTCCTGACCTGTCACTCACAGAATTTATTGCCACAACCTCTGTCTTTGAAGGCACACTGACAATGAAGCTATCGTTTTAGCTTTAAGTTGATTTTCCATTTTTCCTGGCAGGGTTGCTTCAAATCATTTATTCTAAACTATCCATGCCAGAATATATCCATATTATTCTTAAAAATAGACTCTGGGTGACTATCTAATAGTCTAGATTTAAGAGAAAAAAATGTCAGCCTTCAAGTCTAGCTGCAACCCTTTGCTTTTGCAAAGTCCAGCTAGAGAAATAGTACACAGATATTTGAGGCAAAATTGATTTTTACCCCTCAACTCAACACTCCAGTTGAGAATTTAAGACAGAAAAGATAAAGCAAGGCATTAGTGGAAATTCCTGCCAAAACAATCAGAGAAAGGGCAGTTTCATAGACAAGGAGGATCATTTTTAAGTCTTGCACCTTCCAAACCCTTGTTCTTGATCTGCACCAACTGGCAGTCACCTGGACTGGCAGATTTGGCAATGATATCTACTACTGTTCAACCAT
Source organism: Tinamus guttatus (assembly GCF_059628265.1). Taxonomy (NCBI): domain Eukaryota; kingdom Metazoa; phylum Chordata; class Aves; order Tinamiformes; family Tinamidae; genus Tinamus; species Tinamus guttatus. The sequence goes on along the minus strand of NW_028288601.1, from coordinate 45,407 downwards.
CACCCAAAACATGCATGCCAGCACTCATTTAAAATACTATTCAGATTTATTACGTATTTTTAAGCTTTTATGGAAGTTGGAATCAGATGAGACAAATTATCTCAGCTATTCATTCATTGATGCAATTATTGGCAATTGCTCTTTGCTTTCTCTCCAAAACTCAAGAACATGTCCTCTCATCATGAATTTATAAAGCCAGAAACATAACTGCCAGGGCATAACTATTAGGTTCACACTCTACAAGAGCAAGGCTGTGTTGCACTTAGCGCTTGTATGTTTCCTTTGCCTTGTACCCAAAGTGTTTAATGGGAAGAGGAAAGATCCTCTTAGAAGGAGCTAGGTTGGGATTTCTACCAGGGATACACAAGAGCTGCAGTGAGGGGAGTTAACAACTGCTCTACTAATAACTGGAAACCACTCTGATGCTCCTTGGGACTGTGCATTATCACTCCTCTTTCCTTTCTCTGCTTCTCTTGGTTCCTGACTGCATGGCCACTGTGCTGAAGCAGTATCCCATGCAGGACAACTGCCTTTACAGGAGTTAGAGTCACTATTAGTGAAAAAACATCAGTTGTCCCCACACTGAGGAAAAATATAGCCATGGGACTTTTGATGAAAGGTGGAGTTATAGTATATCACAAGCTTCTTAAGCAAATGACAAAATAGTAATATACTGTATTTCATTGCCATCTGGATTTCATTAATAGATTATGCTGTAGAACGTGTTTCCATCAACAAATAAAGAAATGCCTATTTGTTACGTCTGGTCAAATAATGTAAAGAGAGATTTGCAAATACATTGACCAATATGTGACTCAAACTCAGCTTGCCATTATTCATGGATTCATGGTTCTGCTTATCACCAGATGCACCATTTCATGCCAGTATTCATGAAAATGCCCAAGAAACTCCCCGGTTTTGCGAGCATGTGCCAGAAATGTACCACTATTCATTCTTTGTTCTTTTTCTCTCATTAAAGAGAGCAGTTCTTCTGATGGAGGAGCAGGAAGCGTGACCCACTCCACGCTGCGACTGGAGGGCTTCAGACCGCTCAGGTCTGAAACCTGAGCAAGGAAGTGAGAAGGTGCAAACCTACGCACAGCAAAATGAACCCTGCGTGACACAAGGATGTCAAGTTTCACACAGGGCTGGCACTGTTATTTTAAGACTCCAAATAATGTGGAGAAAAAAACTCAGCTCGCACAATACTGATATAAAAAAAATTGTTGTTGGCATTTTGTCCCAGAATTTTACCATTCATTACTTTGCACCAATCAGTCTCTTAGCGTCATACTTACCGAAAAAAAAGAAAAAAAAATCTTGTGTAGAAGCTTGCTTTCCCACTGAACCCCAGAAATCTCAAGTTATTTTTTAAGTGTCAAAGGTTTCTATATATCAGCATTTCCATTGCCAGAAGGTGCTGCCACGAAAACAAAAATGTGGAAAAACAATCTTTTCAGCTTTCCATTCTGGTCCAACTGATAGCCACAAAGGCAGCTATACTCCTTATCGTCTGATTTTCCTATTTATGGGATAGAGTTGTATAAAATAGGCAGCAGATTAAAGGGAAAGCATCTTGAGTAAATAAGCATAGACATAAAGACTATCTACTGCAAAGTTTTCAAACACCTAGTAATTTCTGAGCTCTGACATTAATGTATGCAGTTAGGTACTGCAATGTTTGCTACAGTGCTTTTTGCAGAATACTGCTGTAAAGACATTATCACTTTTTCACATTTATTTTTTCTTTACGGATTTAATAATGCATGTTTCAGAGAATGAACTAGAATGCACTTTACAAACACAGCTTTTTTAACTTGCTCCTACTAAACAATTTGTCCCTCAATGTCATTAGCTCTCATTGCCACCTTCTAAAATGTCTAAATGTCTTGAAGTTTTTCTTATTTGGGATTCCCTGGGGAAGGGAATTCAGAGCTCCAGCCTCTGAAGCACATTTATTTTAGCATTAAGAAATATGAAAGCTACAAAGTCATTACAAGGCCTTAGCAATACAAAATATAACTTGCTGATTTTAAAAGGCAGAGCACAAATGTGAAATACCAAAAACTGGTGAAGTCTGTTTAATGCACCGTCAAACTGAGAGCAATTCATGGAGCAGGCTGGTGAGCTGACATCAGATTGTCACCAAATATGGTATGGTATGATATGGAAATGAGTTAATCTGAATAGAATGAAAACATACAACTGAAAGATTTTTACATATTGACATAACTAGATGCATAAGCCTAGCATGAATCTAAATATGCATCTATTTCTATATTTTCTGTTGCATTGTACCTTAGGGAATACTACACTGGATACTGGTTATATAGCTATTGTATGCCTTATAGTTTGTACTATTCCCCATTCCCCTCTTCTTAGGAAAGGAAATGCAAGATAGTCATTTTCCTAGTTGCCTCACGGTGCTAATTGGCATGTGATTTTAATTTTTTGACCATATGCGAGGTAATACTGTATGATCTGCAGCTGATATATATATCATATACAAAGGGAAAAGAACAAGTAAAGTAGGAAGCTTCATAAATAAAGTTTCTGTGTTGATAAAAGTGGTTTGCCATATTTGCTAGAGTAGCACATTTTATTCTAGGGTTCTTGTGTTTTCTTTATTTTTACATGACAGCATAGGTTTAACATTTGCGGTAAGGGATGGAACTGTGCCCATTACTGAATTTTTGCCACTGTTTTGTGAGTCATACCTGCATATGCTCTTTTCCATGTATAAATAGATATTTCAGTCTCTGTCTTAATCATGTCTCATCCTCTATGAACTGAACTTGCTGAATTTGCAGATTGCTGAATATGCTTGTCCATATTACTTAAACAAACTATTCTGTTTGCTGTGCAAAGCCGCAGTATTTTTACACATATATATGCATGTGTGCATTCAAAACTATTCTGCTTCTATGGGGAATTCTATATCTGAATCCAGTCATTGAGGCTCCCAAGAGTGACCTCTTTTCTCTAGGGTGTTTGCTGAGGCTCCATTTATAATTACTGGAGAGGGATAGACACATCAAGTAGGTGATCTGCTCACATAAATTTCATAGATTTCAGTTAGGTCTTTGATTTAACAACTTCTCTCCGTAGACACCTTAAACTGTTCTGTGCACAATGTGGGCTTAAAGATTAGGAAAAGTTAGGAAAGTATAAATCCAATGCAGTCAAGGTATCACCCCAGATAATTTTCATTCATTCCTGTGATTACCTAACTAGAATGACTTCTGGAGATTTTAAATATTTTTGTTCTTCAATGTACTATCAATGTGGTTGTCAGCAGTCTAATTTGCTATGCACCATATAAGATAGATGAGAAAAACTCATCTCAGAAGAGATAATGCCTCAGATGGCAGCTTATTTCTTCCATGAAGCTCCTATGTGGAAGTAACAATTGATTCATGAATTTAATCTGTAGACTTGTCCTCTCTCTCCTTTTGCCTGACTTCCTGGTAATCAGATATTCTGTGTAGAAATATCTGTATTTTTTCTCTGTACTTTCAGATCCTTTTATTTTTTTCTTTATGAAGTTTTTCATTAGAAAAATAAAATTTAATCTAATTTTATTTTATTTTGAACTTTCCCAAGAGGAATGATATGCAATATGCAGGTTCCGTTGTATCAAAAGATCATGTAGAAACTATTTGGGCTGCAGTGCTTCATGACAAGAAAACATGAAGCAACATGACAATCAGAAGAAGATTCAGTGCGGGATATATATACATATGCAAATATTTGTCTTCCACAAATACACTGGTAGTGGTTTGAGGACAACCAGAGGGACAGTGCAGAAAAACCTACCAAAAAGAAAATCCCTGTAGCCTAGTGGGCAAGAGATGGACTGCTCCTGGTTTATTGTCACTGTTGTTTTGCTTTTCTTTCTCCCACAACAGTCTAATGTGAAATGTGTTAATACTTGAAATGAGAGGACTTGTGGCCTCTGAACTGACTTCTCTATAAAATCAGTACTGTCAGCAGGAGACTCAAGTTCTGTTTCTTCTGCTGGCTCATCCCCTGATGAAATATTATGCAAAATTTTATCAACGAAGCATCACGGAAAAAAAATATGACTTCATATCCTTCTAATATTTAGAAAAGTTTGGCTTTTTATGCCTCTAAAGCCTCTGATACGTATCATGAAAAAAATATATATATACTTTCTGAATGCTTTTCTGGGAGTTAATTCTTTAGATCTAAGACAGATGATCAACTATTGAAGTGGTTATTTTGCCTCTGCTTTTGATACACATTTCAAAGTTGTCTTTTCCAAGTTTTTACTGTGTCTAATCCCCATCTCCAGTTGCTAGATGGCAGAACTCAGGTGCAACTGGAATAACACAGGGCTGAAAAGAGCAAAGCCATCACCAGGTGAAGGAGTGAATTTGATTTTAGGACTAAAGAATGAGTCTGTGGAACATCTTCTGGAGTACCTGCAAGATGCAGTCCCCTGTAATGGTGTTAAACATGACTCTGTCTCTGCTGTGAGACATTTCCTAACAACTGGCATTTCATAGTGACTTGTATATGTGCAATTCTAATTGGGAATTTCTCAAAATATTATAGTAATAAAATAATAATCATAAAATATTATAGTGGCATTATAGTAAATGTCCCTACCATAAGAGTACTCAAAGGCAATACTCTGAAGACCTTACTGCCCTGCAGTCTGTCCATATTTTTATTATTAGCACCCAGTAAATCAGTGGAGCTGTTTTGATTTATGTACACTGAGGCTCTGAACTTAAATATTTTAAGTTTGGATGGGAATGACCTTGACCCTTGAATCTGTAACATACAGATTTATTATACAGAAATGCAGGCAGGACTGCAAATGCTAATTTCTGTGAATATGATTATATTTGACTTCAAAAGTTTTTAAAAAATGCAGGGAGGAGTAGGGAAGACTTTCAAAACCCAGGTTTCCTATTTGTTTGAGAGCAAGAGTCAGCACCACTCAGCAGACTTTATCTCTTCTTTGAGGTTATGGAGGACCCAAGAGCGCAGCTCATCTATCAGGACTGTCTCGTGTTAGTCAGTGGAATATCCCCTTTTGTGTAATTGTAGTATCAAAGGTTAATGTGTATGAAATGCTTTTTAAACAGGCATTATTTAAACTATCTCTGGTCATCTCACCACTTGACCGTCATGACTGAGTCCAAGTCGTGTTAGGAGTTATATTTAGCAAGCAGCTGACAGTGACTCATAAACTAGGAGGGAATTTTAACCGTGAAACACAAAGAAGAAGGTTGCTAATCTTCATGAGTTCCCACAGACAAAGTCTAGGTCTTGCGCTGCGATAGACTGCATGCAAAGATGCCTCATACTCGGGTGCTGAGGTGGTTTTCCCGTAAAACAAAGACTGGTTAAAAACACTATGCAGATCCTTAAAAATCAAAGGCCTTCTGGCTTTATAAGTCCACTTTACTGCCTGATTTTGAAGTTTTCATTTTCAATGCCAGACAGGTTCAAAAAGAATGTCTGTTTTCATTTCAACTAAGCTAATCCGTACAAAACATCCTTTCCCACTATTTACTAGACTGCAGCTATCAAACGAAGATATGATGTCTGTGTTTGGGTTAGTTGGTTTAAATTCTAATGACCATGATGTAATCACTATAATCAAGCATAGCTTGTCTGTCTTTGCAATTGGGTCTCTTTGCCATCGGCCCAGGGTGTACCTTCTTGCCCTGTCATTAAACTAACCACAATTCTGCCTAATTTTCAAATAGCAGTAAGCTTGCTATACAAAGTTGTGTGGCCCTAATTCAAAGCTTGCTTCATGAGGTTCTTTGTTCTTTCCTAACAGTTTACTAATATTTAGATAAGCAATCTCAGTTTGCAGTCATTGCTGGATAGAACTTTCCCTGTATTTTTTTTAATGGTGGTGTTCCCCCATCATCATCACTAAAACCATTCATTAACTCTCTTCATCTCCCATACCCCATATGGGAAAGGCCTTTTGGTAGAGTTACTCAAAAAGAGCTTTCTTTAAATTTGTCCAGAAATTGCCAAAGGAAAAAAAAAAAAGTGAGAAAAAGCTCTTATAATGTCTTTTTTTTCTGTGCATTTTCCATGTCTAGGGAAAATTTTAGAAGATGGGAAACCTGGATAGATAGAAATTCTGAAGCAGTGAAGTGAAAATTTGAAACAGAATTAGGGAAAGAGTTTTGTCCTTTTTACATTAATCCTGGTACTCTCTGTCAGAAGTTTGTTCTCTTGCCTTCGAAAATAAAATGCTGTCTGCATTTTTGAATCATTTCTCTGTAGCTTGACGTGTGAAATTGTGGAAAAACACCACGTCAACAGACGTTGCTGCTTCAGAAGTTAATAGCTTAGAAGTTTAATAGAACTGCACTTACATGAAATGCTTAGAAATGACTTTGAGAATGAAAACAATGAGGAAGGAAGATGTCCTATATGCAATGCACACAGGTAAAATGAGGGATAATTAGATACAAATTTAAGCTAATTATCAGGAGCAAATTCCTGCCGATGAGAATTGGCCAATGCTGTATTAAATGAATAATCATCTCAAGGAACCCACTACCTGAAAATTTAAAACTACATAGGACTGCGGGGAAATAAACTCCACAGAACAATGTCTCATTGATATAAAGATAGATGGGTTAAGACATTCTATCTTTCTGGTTGAAAATCTGATGTATTTTCTCCTGCCAATATTAAGGTATAGGAATTTCTGTATAAGGTTATTTCCAAGGTAGGTCTAGCCGAGAAACCTCTTTCTGACAGGAACCCACTGCAGATGGTTAGGAGAGAATGTAAAAGGGAGGCCTGTTACTTGATTAAGAGATAAAAAAGATGAGATAGATAGATATATATACATAGAGGAAGTGACAAGAGAATTCTTTTTATTGCCAATTGTTTGGGAAATCCTGACTGAAGTGTTATCTCAATCATTAAATATTTTTCATTTCATCCTCATGCAGCATAAATTCCTTTTTAGGAAGAGAGGCAATTTTCTTGACTCAAATCAAGCAAAGTCTTGCTGAGTGCTTTGTTTTTCTATGACCAACCCTAATAAAGGGTGGTGGTTTCCAGCTGCCCTACAACTGCATGCATGTAAGAGTCTTTGCTGATATCGAAGGTTTCTCAGTCTCAGATATTCACATGGTATCTATAGCTTTGCTAAAGTCTATCTCATTTCTAGATACAAATATTCACGAGAATTAATGATTTTTGTTTATTAAAATAAGCTACTGTGATGCTAATAGAAAGGAGTTCTTTATCCATTCTTAAAGGAAATCTTTTTTTTCAGCATAGCAAGCAAGGCCTGAAATTAAATTTGTGAAGAGCTACACAGAAAGCATTGTTACACGCTTGTCATGTAAGTAAATGTATGCAGTTAACATAATATTATTTAAATCAGAAATTGTTAATTGCAGATTTCATCACCCTGTGGACAGGTATTCAAAAATGACTCTTTATTAGTATGACCAAGGCCAAGATATGTTGAAGTGAAGTCTAGAGAGTTCTGCTTATTTCACCTGCTCTGGGGAAAAAGTTTGCTGTAAACTTTGTTTTCTGATTTTTGGACTACTTAACTCCAAAACTCAGATCATGGAACCAAACGAAATATTTGCACAGACAGGCAGGTACTTATCCAGTCCTGCATGCAAAGTAATGGGGAAAAAGGGCAGATGAAACTAAACTAAAAGCAAAACAAAAAGCAGGAGGAACTTGCCATCAATTGGATTCTACCCACAAATACAGTATAATTGTGATTTACTGAACTTAACTGGAATTCCCAGTGAACTGAGGTTTTGTAATGTCCCCAAGGATCATCTTGAATTCATCACTGACTTCTATATTTCCAGAGTCAAAGTGTGAAGTTACCAGTGCAGCCATCTAGCGAAGGAAGCCTTCCTTCAGCTTTCCCCGAGCCTTGAGCACACCGAAAATGCCAACTCAGGTTGCAGGAAGTCTCTCTCTCCCTCATCTGGAAAGCAGTGGATGTAGAAGCATTGCAGGCCAGCCAAATTTGAAGTGGCTGCACCAGCTAGAAAATAACCTACCAAGCTGTCCAAGCCCCTCTGAAATCATCAGGCTAACTTCTCTATCTGAAATTTCATTTGCTAAATGTTTCTAGAGACTTGGGGGTCTATCACACACACTTACAATCTCCCCTGTGTAATGCTGGAATGGAGCTGGCTGCGTATCAACTAATTCCCTTCAGTTTGTCTGTTGCTTCCCCTATGCTGGATTATGTTAAATTGGGTTCTGCTGGCACAGAACTTACCCACCATAGCATTTCTCAAAGCCTTTTTTTTTGCTGCCTGTCATGCTCCTATTTTTCACCCAGCCTTGGATTTATCATACCTAGTTTTAGCCACATCTGGAAGTTAGCTGTCAAATCAACTGGTCTCTCAGTTTTCCACCATAATAATACATGAAAATAAGTAGGAACATCTAGATTTTCCCCACTTATACACAACCATCTTTTTAAAAGTAGGACAAGTTGTGCTTAAGGGGGACTTCATTCTCTCCATTATCAGCGAATCTTAGATGAATAATTTAGATTAGTTGTTGGTCAAGGTTGGAAGAGGAAACAGAAAAAAAGTAGTTGAAACTGCGAGTGCTCTGTCAGGTAATCAAACTGATGAGCTGACAGCTTCTGTCCCCAAAAGGTGCCAATTGATTGATTTTCACAGTTTCAAAGAGAATAAAAAATAAGTTTCTCATAGTAATGGGGAGCAAGAGAAATTGAAAAAAAAAAGTGGGAATTTGCATTGCTTACAAAGAGTTTGATAGCAATTGCAAGAGTTTTTATTCCACTGAGTTTAGAGTTTCAGGAAGCACTAGGAGGCTTAGCAGACTACTTGCTCCTGTCATGTGTAAAACTCCAAATACAGCTGAGCTGTAACCTCTGACTTTTTCAGGTGAGAATATCTTCAGAAATCATTTCATGTTTTGCAAAATATATATATGCATATGCCTATTTCAAAATATAAAGAGATATAAAAATATCTGTAGCATATCCCTTTTTTATATTTAGTTTACTGATTGCCTACCTATCTCTTTCCTTCAAGATTATGATAACTTGGTCATACCACTTGCCTGGCCATAGCCATACTCTTTTTAGAACAGACCAATCCTAAATTTAGTGCCATCCTAAATTTAAGTGATTGGTGCCAGCTCCCTCCCAGGAAGACAGGTAGAAAGTCACCAAAGAAACCACCAGGAAGGTGGGGTATTTTTCATTCTTTTCTTTAACCCCTGAAATAAGGGTAAACTTTTCTCTATTTCACTCCCACTGTTTTCACTCTGCCAGGCCCTATAAGACAGGACCATTTTTCCTGCTGCTGCAGCTTCTTGAGAGGCATGAATGTTTTTATTCTTCCACCTCCTGAGTCCAAATGCTAACCTGAGCAGTCTTCCAAGAATATGAAAAAATTTAACAGGAATGATGTAATGCTGTGTAAGTGCACTCGGTCTTTTACATGCCAGTGTCCTGCAAAAGCCTTTCCTCCCAAAGAATAAATTACAGATGATGAAGTCTGCAGCAAACCACCCACCCACTCGGCCCTTCTCTCTTCCCCCACATGAACTTGTCAACAAATTGGACCAAAAAATGACCCCATGTTTACATTGCTTCAGTCAGCAACATCTGCCTTGTCACTGTGTATTTGAAAAGTAGTTGACACTGCAAGCAGAAAAGCATAAAACTTCTAAGATGAAATATTTAAACATTGCTTTAGGGTTATTTCTACCTATAAAACCACCTAATGTATTTACCACCTAAATGTGGTTTACTTAATGTGTTTTATCCAAACTTAATTTGCCTATAGGCATCTGTGTTATATGGTACAGCATAAGTACAAGCAAAGTCAAGATGAGGAAGTGGAACGTGCTCATTCATGTAAGTTTTTCTTTCTCTTTCTTTCTTTCTTTCTTTCTTTCTTTCTTTCTTTCTTTCTTTCTTTCTTTCGAAGAGCAAGGAAATACTTACATTATTTTCTCAGTATTAGAGCCAAAAGTTTAAAAAAAAAAGAAAAAACGAAACATGCAGATGTTGAAACCAAAACTGTGATGTTTATAAAGAATAGTAACTTTGAATGAAGGTAAAAATAGAAGAGAGCAATGTTTAAAACTTTCACTGGTGCTTATTTTAGAAGATGACTAGATGACTACACAAAGCCAACTTAAAGAGTGGGATAGGATTTCATGTTTTATTGGCATTTGGGGAAACTTTATACTCTGTCTCTGGAAAATCAGAAAGGGAAGTGGTTGCAAGGAATCCACATAATAATGTATGGGAAAGCCAGCTAGAATTTACAAGGGAGTGGACTGTGCTGGTAAATCAAAAGGTTGCCAGATCACATGATTCACAATTAATAATAGTGGGGTGCTCCACCAGCAAGCAATTTCTCCTTTTGATTTGCCTTTATAACCATTTTATTCCCACTAAGTCACTAAATTATTTTACTTAACTACTGGTGCAAAATACATGTTATTAGTAAAATCATATCAGGTATATAATGAGAAGCAAATAAGCTTATTGCAGTTTCATAAAAAGCCAGGAAGGTTCCAAACTATAGGGTATTTTGTTTTGTTTTGTTTTGTTTTTCTTCCTGGGAAATAAGATTTTATGGCAAAATGTTATGAGAATCGAGGGTTCACAAGGACCAGAGTTTCTGTGTTCAGTTTGAAAGCTCATTTTTAGCTATATAGAACAATCTTGCAGTCTGTACTTTTGACTTGGTGCCAGTACTCCAGCTATAGTCTTTGCAAAGGATGTTTATGGACAACTGCTGACAGGATTTAACTAACAGATTAAGTTTGGAAATCTTTCTGGTTGTGTTCCACAAAACGGAGTATCACAAATGTCAGCATTGTGTCCCACCACACAACTCCTCAGGAGCTAACTAAGCAATATCATTAAACAAAACACATTGCCTTATAAAGTGAAAAGGAATGCCAGCTGCCTATGTGATCCTGGTTCCCCAAAGGGTTTTTTTTTTCCAGTTTTGCAGTATTACTTCTTTCTCACATTTGTTTATATTATGGATACCCAAAGGGCTTTGTAAACAAAGAACTGGGTAAAGAGCACTTTGTAAAGTTCACTTTTGGAGTATGGGAGGAGAAAACTCTCACAAGAAACTGAGTGTCCCTTGAATAGTCCTTAGAAACAGGCATCCTCATTACAACTGGAATTTGTCAAGGGACTCAGTTTTACATGGTTCAAAGTGCTTTCTTATTGGTTTCAGGTAGTGCAGGTTTATGAGTTCTTTTCCCTAAATTTTAAGTAAAGGACAAGAGTTCTAATGAAGCTGTTAAGTTCTGGTTTCTGAGTTCCTGATGGGAAGGACCACGAATACTCCTGCCACAGTTAGTAATAAAAACTTCAAAGCAAACATCACCAGACACAGGATTTTGTCTGAGCTGAACATTGTGTTCCCAGCTCAGTTCTATGTTGGTTTGATTCTATGCTCCCAGAAAGGAAAGGACAATTTGTCAAAATTCATCCTGGTTTTACCAAAACTATGTCCTTAAAGTCTGAGAGGTGCAAGGGAGCTAATTAATTTTAAAAAGTAAATATATTTCTAGTCAAAATAACAAATCTAAATAGTTCTTAGAGCTTGAGAGGCAAAGTACTTTTTTCAAAGCTTTCAGTTCTACCCATAAAGACAAAACACCCATTGATTTCAATGGAGGAGAAGTTGACACCAGATATTTCCATAATGATTTACACATACCTTCTTATTTTCAAAACTTGTTATACATTGTATGAAAAGGCAGCATGCCATATGGCATAAGAATTTTCAAAGTTTGTTTTCAGTGAGACATAGCAGTGGTGTTTTATGCATATTTCAGAAACACCCACAAAATATAATAAAAGTGCTCTCCCAAAAGCACTTACAGCTTGAATACCAGCTCCACACTATCTCTTAGCAGAATTTTTCCCTAGTATGAGATAGGGAATATTCAAAAAAAACAGAGAAGGTTTATTGACATCTTGATTATTATTTTTTTTTTTTTTTTGTGAAAAAGGAACCCTAAACATTATCATCAGTTAAATAAGACAATGTGGTCCAAAGAATGCATTTTGGGTTCATACTAGAATGGAGAAGTTAAGAATTCCTTGTCTAGTTTTATAGAAAGCTGTGGTTATACTATAACAACAATCATGCTAGTATATTTTAGGTTTTCAGAGTATCTTTTTTTCTGTGGCATTTTATTATTATTTTTTCCCTCTCATTAATTGTTTTAGACTTTTTAGAAGGCTGCTTTATGCAGCATAGCACATAAAACATACTTAACAGCCTATGCAACAATGCATCAATTAAGTACTGGAAAATTTATTGCTACTATTGATTTCTAAAGCATGCCAGATATTCTTGGAAATCTCCAAACTTATAAGTATGAAAATTTAAGAGTTAACTTTGATTTTCAGTTGGAGTTCAATGAGATTTACATGCTGTAAGATCAGGGTAAAACCAAACATATTGTGAAGATACAGTCCCAAACTGTTAAAAAAGGTGATTCAATGCATTGTGCAGAACTAATAAAAATATTTGAATACCGTTACCAAGTTTGCCATGCATACACACCATGAAGAACTGACTAAAAGTGACATGGAGAAACAACAAACTACCATCCTTAAATAACAGTTCAAAAGCTGTGGACAGAAGCTTAATATGTTATAAGTCAAGAAGAATTCTGTGCAGAAATATTTCATCAGTAGTACAGAAATCATATTGAATTTGTTGAAAGGTAAAAATAGCAAAATATATAACATGAGTGAATTTGAAGCAACTAGAATGAGATGAAAATGAAGAATTCAGGGACAAAATAGAAAGTCAAAGTCAAAATAAAGTAGGAAGATCCTGAGTCTTCTTATTGAAATCTTGAATTTGTGGTGTTATTAGTGCAGGATTCAGTCATGAGAGTCAATTCTAACTAGCTCCTGAAATAACAGCATTTATATAGAAAAACTATGGACTACATATGAAATGTCTTGCCAGAATATTTTACAGGCAGGATTCACAGAAGCACTCAGTAAGGAGCTGACTTCATTCTTATTGAGGTTAGTGAGGCAGAGTAAGTTAATTCTTTGGGAAACACTAAGTCTAATGCTCCTTCATTTCTCACTGCAACATTGTACTGTTTTTTCCACTTACCAGAAACTTAACTCTAACTTCATCCTTGTCCTCAACACAGTAACCTTGACCAGTAGCTAAGCTAAACCTAGTCAGAGGGGACTAAGGTCATCAAGCAGAAATCTGGTCCTTAATCATGTTCTGTATCCAACCTTAGCCAGAACTCACTGGTCTTTGCCAATGAAAACATGATTCTGACTCCAGCCTTCATCTTGGTTTACTTTACCCAGCCCTGTACTTCAAATTGGCATAGTGAATCGCACAAACCTAGCCTAAGAGCCAAATCTGAACAAAAATCTAAATTAATTTAATTGGTTCTGTCTATTTTCAAACCAACTCTGCTAACCCTAGACCCAAATTTATCTAGCAGGCTCTCAATCCCATCTCTTCAGGCATGGATGATATCAATGATGATATCACCAAGGCTTAAGTGATAGACAGGAACATCTCATCCTTCTCCAGACAAATACATCTTCACATGTCTGCAGCAGAAGGGAAAATGGGAACACTGGCTTTAAACAAGTTTTTTAAAAAAAAAAAAAGTTGTTTTTTTTTTTTTTAAAAAAAAAAGGAAAGAAAAAAAAGGTTGAAACTGAAAAGCTCTTCAGAAACCAAAAGAAACCAGAGGTAGCCTTTCAGTCCTAGGCTAGCTGGAAGTTTTCTTTGTATAACTGGGTAGCTTTTGTGCTTGCATCATCAGTTCTCTGTAAAAGGCTTTTTGATTGACACATGCTTGCGGGAATATCCAAGAATAAGACTGTTTACACACAGTTTTGTAATGGCAGACTGTAATCAGAGACTGAGCTCAGCTTGTGTGTTTGTTGTTCATGACTGCAAGCCAAAAGCACTGGAATCCTTTTTTAAAACAGAGATGAAAATTTTGTGGCATCCTTCTGGCAATGATAGCGCATTAGAAGTAGTTCTCCAAGACCATACTGGTGAACATGTTGTAACATTTGTGGTAGCCACGTGACAGTGGAAAACCTTAGGATGAATTTTCAGCTCATAAGTAAAACAAAAAGGGCTCATGGCTGTTGAACCTGGCCATCTGTATAATGTTCCCACTTGCAGTGGCATTCCTTAGGATGGGTAGTCCATCATTACGGAGTAAACACATAATTATGGTTGCAGGCTTGTTTTGACAATATTTCGAACATTACTGCAACCTGTTCCAGAATTTCCTTGCATCAACTGGTCTCCAGAATTTCACAAGTGACTTGTTTTCTGAATACATTCAGATGAATGGAAGTAAGGGTGGTCTAATGTCATTGGCCAGAATTACTAAAAATGGTGCGAATTTGCTGAATTTTCTTTATGCTAACAACGTTAGCAACCAAGTTCTATTGCTGTAACCCAGAATTACTCAAAGCACTTTGTTCACTACTTACGCTATAAATACACCATACATGATTAGGTTCAATTTATTTAGAAACATATTTTGATGTGCAGTACTATATTGCCTTGTAGGAATAAAAATGGGACCTTTACTTTGTTTTGAAGGGAAAATTCTCATTTCTTCTGAAACCAGTACTTTTTTGAGTACTGGAATGAAAAACTGTTTTATAAAACTTTGTGAAGAACTTTATAAGCACGTATGTATGACACCATACGAAATCTTTGCAATGACTTACAGTAATTAAGACACTTACAACTCAGCAGAAAATAGTCCTACAGCCATAAGAGAAGCTTATATATTTCTAATTTTTTTTTAATCCATCTTCAGTGACAGGAGAAAGTATTTGATAGTGTGGTGTGGTTTAAAGATGTTTTGGTATTTGCTGTGGTGAATCAGTCTTGATTTTGTTAGCCATGAAGCCATTCCAGACCCATAAAGTCTTTATCCCTTAGAATAATATTGTTTATTTGATAACTTTAAGAATATATTTTTATTCTACTATTCGCTCCTTAGTAATCTCTTCCTCTTTTCAACACCTTTATGCACATATGTGTACAAGAAAGCTGTGGTTGCTGGGGGATAGGCATATATATAAATACATTTGTGTCACTGTACTCTTACTCTCTCTTGGTAAATATTAACTTTCTAATGGTAATCTACTTAGTTTTTAGTTGTTTCTACTGTAAACCTACTGCTCCCATTCACAAACTTCTGGATTGTGACACTTAAGTCATTGCCTTATCATACAGCAAGCCTCCAAACTTGTTTCATGACATTAAATTCTTGGCGTATTTTTTCTTCTGTTTAACTAAGTAGTCTTAGCAGTCTTCAAAGTTTCAGACGACAGCCCAGGGACTCTGAAATTCCAGATTTAAACACCCCTCAGTGGAACCATGAAGAGTTTGCCAATTATAATGGCATTTTTCGTAATGGCGAAGTGCTTTTTTTCCGAAAGGAATGAAAGCTGCCAGTTCTGTTTAGATCTGATTATAGCTCACAGCTAGTGATGTGGTTATATCAACTTGCCAAACCATCATTTGACCTTCTGTCCTTTTCCAAGGCAAATTCCATCTTTTATTGTTAAAAGTGCTCTCCTTTAATTAAAGATGGCCTCTCAGGCAGCCTTTATGAGAGTGATCCATTTAACTGCCTGAAGTTTCCTTCTAGTAAAATATACTTACTATTTGGCTGCTTTTCTGAGAAGTCTCCCCCTACTATTAAGCTGATGTTAGCAGTGCTGCTAGGAATGCCACTATTGTGAAACCACCAGAATTTTGGTTCTGAAAATCATTTTGTTCAAATTAGGCAACATTGAACATTGGCCACAAGGAGTTTCTTTACTGCAGGTCTCTTGTCTTAATTCATTCCAACAAGAGCAGTAAACTGGGAAGTTAAGCCTAGAAAGGATATTCCACTCCCAGCAAGTATAAATTTACTTATTTATGCGCTGCACACTCCCTTGCAAAATCTGTTACTTAAAAATAACTAAATAGAGTACATCTATAACATGTTGATGAGTAAATTTATGGCTGTTGCATTAAAAAGTATTACTCAGATCACGACATGGCCTTTCTAATAGAAAAAAATAAGGTATTTTACGATTTAATTTTAAGGTAATTTAACTTAAAAATTTAGATATTTAAGATAGAAAATTAAAGAATACTTTTAAAGTTGGAAATAATCTTATTTTCATACAATGTTTACTGAGACAAACACATCTCTCCCACATCTCTTTTGAAGTCATTTGCTAGTTTATTATTAGTTACTCTGACATTCAAGTATGTAGTCAAATGAATTAGGTTCTTATCATCATATGGCTTTGGTTATGTCAACCAAATCTATAACTTTAGTTACCAAATCTGGAAACTATATAGTTAATACTTTGTACTTTGTACAGGAGACTGCTGTGAAGATTCAGTTACTGTCTGTCGGTGTTTAGGAACATACAATCATGTTATTATTTCACCTAAATGCCTGATTCTTTGTTATTGTTGTTACAGAATTGGCCCTTTACCAGCTCTACTGGCATCACCATTGCTTCTGCATGCTCCATGTGATTTAGCATGGGTTTCCATGCGGATTTAATTTTTATAAGGGGTTATATACTAAGTATGGGCATATGTCTTCCCCACAGCAAGACCACATAAATAAGTTTCTATTTCCCCCTTCTCTTGTCCATTTGCTCCTTCTTTTTGACAGTTTGCTACTCCCTCAGATCTATGCAATCATTTTCAGACATGCATGGCCAACTAGATCAATTTTTATTCCTTTTTTTTTTTTTTCCTAAACTTTCTAAACTTGGGTCATTTCCCTGATTTATTTTACAGTGCCGCCTCACAAGCCCATGAACTGGCACTGAGTCAAGTGTCAGGAAACTGAAGGAGTGAGAAAGGTATGAAAAAAGCTCAGAGAGGAAACTTCTTAAAATGGCTCATCTGCAAGAGAAAATCCTAATGGAACTAAAACATAAGATTTAAAACTTCCCTTGTCAGTCTGCAAGGAGAATGCTGCAATGATATCATTATTTGTACTATTTGTATTATTTATATAATTGAGACAAGTCCCTGTGGCAAGCATTCATCATGGTTGTGAAGTAAAAGGAGGAGACAAATATGGACTGGCCCCAAAGGCACATGAGAGTCTACTCAGAAGTAGGGGTCTAGTTGGATCTTCACCATTATATATTCCCTTTCACATTTTTTTTTTTATTGTACCACTGTCCCAGTAGCTGAGAAGATCTGAGCGTGTAAAAGGGGAAGCTAGTTAGCTCATTGGAGGAAAGCGCAGAACCAATAGGTAAAGTCACATTACAGAGCGTGGGACCAGGAAAGCTGCAGTGAAGGCAGTCAGTAAACCTATACTATCTCTCCCTATTAAGAAGGAAAAAGTGTGTGAATATTTTAAGTAACAGGTGGGAAGGAATATAAATGAGACAGGGAAACAGCAAGGCTGCTTTAAAACATAGCTGTGGTTCAGTGCGCAGGCCTGGCCAAAGCAGGTGGCAGAACAGGCATTTTGAAGTGTTTCTGTAGCTTTTTGTATTCTCCTGACTAGGATATTACCAGAACACGTGACATAACATAATGCAGTGCTGTGTAGTCCTCGGGGGGGAGCCGCGGCTTGCTCAACCGTGCTACCATTGCTTGCTGCCGCATGGTGTTCCATTACAAGAAAGAGTGGAAATTGTCTAAAGCGCATGGTGGTCCAAAATGTGCACAGAAGGCACTCACAGGAGGAGTTACTTTTATTAGGAGTAAAATTTTCTGTGTAATGTAATATTTCCCAGTCTCACTACTAAAAGGGAAAGCAGAAAGTAAATGGAAAATGTAACTGCATTCTGTGTGCCACACTTGTGTGTGTATATGCATACACACACTCACTCATTACTTGCTTAGAAAATGGGGGAAGAGGTTAACACAGGAGAAATATGCTATATAAAAAGAAGCTTATTAGCAAGAGCTGCTCAACATCTGTGGAAAAGTTGACAAATTCTGCTATAATAGCTCTATTTTATTAAAAGGATTTTTTTTTCCAAATTTGAAATCAACTCTTTGGGATCATTTAACAGCATAAAAGATCCATTACAATGAAGAGTGAATATATTTCAAAGTCAGGGTGATAGTAAAATGAAATCCACCATCTAGAGGATAGAGGATCCAAAGGGTTACGCCCTGGTGCTGCTCATTTTACTATAAATATTTTTATCAACTTCGGCCACAGCAAGTTAGATTATGTGGGTATCGATTCCCCCAAGCAGAATCAGCGAGCTGTTCTTTTCCTCTGTAGTTCATTTTAGTTCAATATTAACAGAAATTAGAAGGATCAGGTTATGCGGCTGCAATCATGGCAAGTTCTATACATTAGCCCTGCTTTTCCCTACACCATCTCATCTTTTGCATGGCTTAAAAGTCTGCATTTCAGAGTTTTTGACAGCCCATTCTTATCATTTTTGAGCCCATTCTTATCATTTGTATTATTTTCTTAAGATCATAGATGGTATCCTTTCACTAGCAGGTCTCTGCACCTGAATATTGCTTGTTCATTTATTTATATTAACAAAGTTTTTATTTCACTCAAATCATTTGGATGGCAAAATGATGGTGGAATTTGTGATAAACAATGCTTACAAGAAAATGAAAGAGGCTGTTAATCATGTAAATCAGTACATGAATGCTTAGTTTTGTCTTTTTTTCTTTGTGAGTAATACCTATAACGACAATTAAAAATCCTCCATAATATGATTTCTTGTCATTTGTCTATTTTCCAATATAAACCAAAATCTCAAAGACAAGCAATTACCCTGAGCAACAAAATGCATGACTCTGTCATTACTAGAGAGTAAACTTGCCAGGGAGTTGATTTACTGTTTCATAAAATCCCAGAAGATTTCCAGGTATATGTGTGTTTCATTATTTATGGAACTTTTCCTTTGGCAGATTTGAATGGTAATGTAGTTTTCTGTAGTTCAGGGTTGCTTCTAAGTTCATGTTTGCAAATCTGCAGTCTGGCCTTTGTTAGTAGATTTACGATAAGCTTTTTGTCCAGCATAGATATGATATTTGGTATGCACATTTTTATATACCAGTGACTGCACTATTTTAGTAGATAGGTTTTCTTTAGATTTTATCTCCCATTCACCCACATACCCCATAATGCTCTACTTTTCACCAAGACCATGCTTTATGTTGCATTGAGTTACCTCTTTGTGTTAAAATCTTTGTTACACAGGAGAGCTTCAGGCCCTGCAGATAAAGCCCTGCAGAAATAATGCCTGCATGTACAACATATTTCAGGTTGCTTATCTGTAGTGCTCTGTTACTGGAAGTGATTCTTTCCTCATGGGTACGTTTCAGTTTTGTTGTCTTCCTGCAGAAAGGATAAAGGTCTTTTATATTTGCCGGTGGCAAGAGCAGTGAGGAGCCTGGCTGCACAACTGCAAAATACAAAAGCTCACTTTGCACCAATACAGAGATTTGGTGTTCAAGGATTAGCAGAGTTCAGAAGCCTTAAGGCTCTTCTTTAAGGCTCCATCAGGATGGCTGGAAGACAGTTAAAACCTATGTCTTTTTTCATCAAACCAAGTTCAAAAGACTAGCTAGTTGTAAAGTTCTTTGTTGTAAGGACTCCATCTCCTCAGAGTTTTTGCCCTATGACGGTGAAATAGATATTTTTCTGCAAAAGAGCTGGAGCAGGTCTTAGAAAAATTCTAAGAATGGCCCAAGGAGAGGACATAAAAGATATTCACCTTCATGCATTCATATATACCTTCATATTTTATTGTTTACTTGCTTTTGATTATTTTAAACCCCGAGAGTCGATGGATGCTGGTCTGATCTATATGAAGAGAAATGAGCAATGCCACGATGAGAGATTGCTACCTCCTGCACTATGGGAAAATGTATTATCTGGACAGTGCTAATAGAAGATTAAAACCTTTCAAGACATTGCTCTCATTACTAGAAAACTTTTATTTAGATAGAAAACAAAATGAAATTTAAACTTCTTTAAACTTCTTTAATTGGAGCTCTCATATGGGGAAAAGCTGAGAGAGCTGGCACCATTTTAGCTGAAGAAGAGAAGGCTCAGAGGATCTTGTCAATATGTATAAATATGTGATGGGTGCCCAGCTACAGGATGAGAAGCAATGCGTACAAATTGAAACAAAGGAAATTCCACTTGAACATAAGACAATTCTTCTCCACTGTGAAATTAGTTTGAACACTGTAATAAGTTGCCCAGAGAGGTTGTGGAAACATCATGCTTAGAGATATTTAACCCTTAACTGGATAAGATCCCGGACAGCTTGCTCTGACTCTGTCTCTTCTTGAGCAGGGAGTTGGACCAAATGTTCTTCAGAGTTCCCTTCCAATCCCACCTATGTTGTGACTGAATTTTGTCATGGGACCAGCAGCTTTCCCCAGACTATAAAATGTCATATATTCAATAAACGTATTCCAGCGAACTAAGAAAGTTCTACTTTATTCAGTTCATTATCCTGAGGCATGATCTCATATAGTCTTTTTGAATCAGCTTTGCAATAAGGCCAAGTTCACCACAAATTCCAGCAATATAAATTGTTTTTCTTCTTTCTACAGAAAAGTGTTTTAAAAGACTTGAAGTATGGAAAAAAGTACCTTCTGGGTGCCCTTACAAACAAAGCAAACATTTCTTGTGTGCTAAAAGAGGCAATATTCTGTCCATCAAAAAACATGGAAAAAAAAACAAACACTGGATAGGGGTTTCTCACTCTTTTCTGTTCTAGGTGAGATACCTGTAATATAACTTAGGAGGATGGTAATTATTTCTTGACTAGAGCTCCTTATGCCACTTATCTTAAGATTTTCGAAAAAGTCAAAAATATTCTAATCTAACAACACTTAGGCGTGTAAGTCCAAAAAATCTTGTTGATTTGAAGACAATAGCTGAAATCTGGCACAATTCTGGCAATTCTGACTTTTGACAATGAAGTCAGTAATAAACATTGTATCATGATAAAAGTGTTGGACTGAGACTTCTGTTGGTGAGGTCTTGTCAAGGTCATTTAAGTAATTGATACAAAAATGCTTCTTTGCTTTCCTACATAGCCTAGATCTGAATTGAAGATATTTTTTAGCCTTTTTTTTTTCTGTAGAATTCAGTTTTCAAGCTACATGGCCTATAAAACATCTAAATACACAATTATTCAGCAAATCGCCTGTTAATTCCCGTCCCACTCTGTTCCCAGCCCTGCCCCCAGGGAACTTTTATTGATATATTCATTGGTAACATTTCTTTGCTGTATTTATTTGCCAGTACTTTGCTTTCCTGACTTCAAAGGCCAAGAGGGAGAAGGGTTTTCATAATTCTTTCTCAGAGCACTGAGCACAGGAAATGGGGGATCTGAGCATTTTATCAACTTGGCGTCTGAGTCACTATGGCACTAGGGGAGAAAGAAATGCCATGATATGTAAAACTGAAAGTCCTAGACAAGTAGATGAGCCAAGAAGGGATAAGTAAGAATTCATCTTAAAATGAAAGTTTGCTTTTCATTATGATTGTGTGGGGGAGAGGGGGGAAACTGAAGTTTACTATAAGAACTTCAGGCTGCAAACCATTCCAGTCTTGCATCTGGAGTCTGATCCGTCTTCCACTGAAATCAGTGAAACAGCTCTGGAGGTTGACTTTACTAGGCATAGAGTCCTCATGCCTTTTGTGATGACATCTATCTTACTAATCTTTGGTCTGTTTTTCACCCTGCTTTAAAGCACGAATGAACATTTAGATAACCTAATGAGTTAATCTTGTGTTCCTAAAACAAAAGTAAATTGATTAATTAAAAAACATAACTAGAAAAGTACTCTTAATAAAGAATTGAGACAATATCTTCAAGTTTTACAGAATGATATAACTTAGCTGTTGTTATTTTATATATTTCTGAATCAGAAGATACCGTCAAAATTTATGTGGTTGTCTGTCAGTCATACCATTTAATTCATGGGACACATATATTCTCCAAAGTATTGCTATGTTTTTGGAACACACATTCCATCTTCAAAATGGTACTATGGCTCATAAGGACCTAGCTTTAAAAAATGAAGTCAGGATACCTCCATTATTTGATAATGTGTAATATATTCTACACTCATCTCTTAATTGCTGTCAGTCTTGTCTCACCACAATTAATTTTCATTTTTTAATCTAAACCATTTACGTAGACTCCTTCAGTAATGAATGAAGGAAAGTAAGAAAATTCATAGACATAAGATAGACACTTAATACTTGAGAGGAAAATCTTCTGGAAACAGCCATCTTTCTCTGCTGAAGACTGAGGAAGCTTTGATGACTACCTTCAACTAGACAGTTAACTTCTAGGCAGCTAAAATTAAAGAAGATGAAACTAACCCTCAGTGCATATGAGACAACATAATTCAGAGCTGAGTTTACCCATTTCCTGTTTTTCAAGTGATTTATATTGCTCGCCTAATGCCCCTTCAGCTGTGTTTGACTACAGCAATATATTTACCTAAAGAGGCAAGCAAAGACATTCCAAAACATATCCTGTACAGTGCTTTACACAAAATCCTTACTTCCTACTGTAAAATCTTGTATTTCTATATGAATTTTGATTTTGATTAGCATGGTTCCTAAATGTTTGTTCTTGTAAGATATCTATATTAAATTGAGAACCAACCTTTTACCCTAAAAAAATTTCAAAACTTGGTTGTGGGTTCTTTGATAAATTTCTTAAGGGATGAGATGAAACAAAATAAATCTATTTTCTATTTAGAGATGTACACAATGGGAGAAAAGAAGGTAAATCTAATGGCAAATAAAATGGGTATATCTAACAGCAGGTATATCTAACACAATAGTTTTTGATTTTTATAAGCATTTTTTGTCAGATTCCTCTACCTATTCCTGAAAAGAATGTACAAAAAAAAAAAAAAGTCTTTTGTCTGTAATTTATTCTTAAAATTAGTGAAGGCTGGGTTTTAGCTAATCACCTAACACATGTAAGCTCCAGTATATCATTTTTCACACCATGTTTCCTCTATTCTGTTCTTTACCTTAGACATTGAAAACATAAATGCCTAATAATCCTAGGTAAATAATTTTCTTCATTTTCATATCGCTTATATTTTAGGTCAGTACTTTTTAATCTCACCAAGTTTGTCTTCCCTGAATACAGCCCCTCAACATATCAGTTGCAAGAAATCTGTGTCACTTTCCTTCATCTCTTTTGTACAGAGACATTTGTGGACTTACTATTTTCAGCATTCTCACTTGTCCCAGTATTCTTTAGTAACTCTTGAATATCGCACAAATACATAAACAATTAATTTGTTAAATAATTTTAAGCTTCCAAAGACAAACTTTTTTTTTTTTTTTTTTTTTTTTAGGAAAATGTATCTGTTATTGTGGATAATTTTGTTACTTTCTAGTTTAATTTGTTATGGTAAGTTATATTTATTTAAAGAAATTCTCTACAAAAGATGATGATGTCTCAGACAAGGGTGGTCTGTCTGCAGTCTGCTCAGAGCCTGCAGACTCATGGAGCCTTCAGGTCAGCCTACTATAGTGAACTGAACAATAGGGTGAAAACACACATGAGAGAAGTATCATTATGTCTGCTAGTCAAAGTACTTCCAAGACTGATGGAGAGAGAGAAATGTCAGAAGAACGCAACCTCTTCCTGTGAAGCTTGTTGCTTCAAAGATTTTATATCTAAAATGGAAGATACACCTGTATTCAAACTCCAGCTTATATGTCAACCCTCCGTATGTGACATGGCAAGTCACTTCTGGCAAGATGCAATATTTGACACAGTGGACTAATGCAGGTCTAAGACAGAAGTAAAGGGCCTAAATCAAAAATTGTAATCCAAGGAATGTACAATAGCTACAATTCTGCTTTGTTGCATACTTAAGACTGATTAATCTGAATACCTTATTGAAAATATCCTGATTCAAGTCAGAAACTAGACAGAATCTCTGCTCAAATCCCTAATGGAGTTGAATCTAATTTCTGTCTTGACCATCTTGACCTACCTTGATAAAGTCACATGAAAGCATGTTGACAAGAGCAGGCTTCTCCCCAAATGCAGTTGTTATCTATTCATCTGAAACAAGAAAAAGATCCTATTTTTCAAATAATGACTTGTTAATTACCATACTTATCAAGAGGGTAGTGGAGTGACACTGATCTCCTTTCTTACTCCCACCATGTTTCATACTTAGCCATGACACTCCTGGGAGCAGCAGTTATCACCCACCCTTCCTATGGCAACTATTCTCTTATAGAAACAGTCCAGGACTCACAGGATCACCTAGAAATAGTGTGACTTGGTGCTGTAATGATTAAGGTTCTTTTCTGGTAGGCAGAGTCGTAGGCTCTGGTGCTTTCTACCTGCTGCAAGTATTTTGTGCAGAGACCAAGCAGCCAGGCAGGAGCATGTTGCTCCATACCAAAGGGGCATCAGCCCCATTTCTTCGCTGTGTGCCTCGGGGCTCTGGAGCACTGGGGCTCCATGACTTGGGGCAGATCAGCTGTCTTTCAGGCCAGACTGCACCTTAGCTGCTTGACTTAGCTTTAACTGTTTGTCTCCAGACAGAAACTTTAACAAGGAGGAATCAGGACTCAGCCAATCTGAACTTGAAACCAAGTATTTAAACATGCAGGGACAGGGTAAGGGGGGAGGGGGTAGCAATCACTGCTGGCATACAAATACATGAAACACATGAAAATATTTACAAGATGTATCTCATCTCAAGATAACGTTTTTCCTTTGGCCCTTTTAAAAGTGACTCATCATTAAAATGGAATATATTTTTGGGTACTTTATTTTAACTTTCTTTTTTTTTTTTTGCAGTTAATATTTACCAAGTCTCTGGGGCCTGAAATTACCTCAGCCTTTTGCTTCAGGTCTACAGCTGCAGTTTCTTGCCTCACCATAGTAACGCCTGGAATGCAGTGCTGTGTTTCTGTTAGGAAAATAATGGAAGCTAAAGTAGCAACTGCTACCAAGAGACAGATAAATGCCTTTATAAATGACTAATTAATAATATAAAGCTACATTACTCTGTGTAATATGGGTGTCTTTTAGATACTTTGATACTCCATCAGGCAATAACTCAACTACGGTATCTGGTGTATCTTATGCTGTCCTCAGAATATATATGCCTATGCGTTTATGAGATCAAGGCAGTTTAGATTAGTTTTTCAGATTTAGTAAAGAGAAGAACCATTTGGTTTTTCAAAGCAGCCTGTGTTTAGGAGTTTGGGGTTTTGTTTTGTTTTTTGAAAGTTTAACAAAAAATCTACAAGAGATTGGAGTCCCAGCTAATAAAATTGAGCCCCCAAATACTAGGCTACTGTAAATCTTGAGCTCTTTTTGAAAATCTCAGCCTATTTTTACTTTAAAAAATCCAAAGCAGAAATAAAAGCTGTTTCTCTCTGAGCCAAAAGCTCTATCTTTTGAACCTCGCCAAGAAATGAGGTAGAATAAGATGAAAAGCCTTCTAGGCTCAAAGTTGATAGGACTTGGCTTTAGAATAACTTCCATGATCCACTCCATTATAGTGCCCTATGACTAAAAGGAACTATAAATATTGACATCTTTTGATAGTCCACAATGACATCTTTTTGCTCCATCTGTTATTATACACAAAAGTCACAGTAACCTAAGTGTCATGTTTTTACTTCCGAGATTAAGATAAGATTATTTTTATACTTCACATTTAAATGCAGAAGTGCAACTAACTTCTATTTTTCTCTTGGCAACATTGTTATAACTTAAGCTTGACAAAACTATTAGTCGGTTATGAAGACAGGACTTGGACACAGACAGAATGCTGATATCAGAGCATAGTACCATGGAAAATATGCTTCCTAGGAATATAAAATACTGCCAATTTTTTAATTGGTCTCAAATTTTAATAAGGGCGAATGGCATATATTAACATATCACATGATCTTTAGCTGATACAATGGATCATTCTTTTGGGAGCTGCTTGAAGGCAAATTGGTGAAAGTAATATTATCTGTGGCATTATTTTACCCTAGTTAGAACTGAGCCTATGTTTCTGTCCTAAATACACAACCTACAGCTTCCTTGAAGATAGAAAGGATTAGTGTTAGACTAAGGAAGCTCTGCAAATGAAGTCTCTATGTAGATATGCATAATTTTCATTAATCATAGAGGAGTCAGGTCCCTCAGTGTCCAATTCAAATAGAATAAAATCATGCAGTCAAGTTCTCACAGTACCCTGTTGTCCAGCTTACCTGTCGAATGGGCGTTGCTATTAATGAAGGATGTCTGTTATTCTCAACATTCTGCTTTTGAACCATTATATTTCTCCCGAACATCACCGAAAGATAAGCTAAACTTGAATGCAGGCTGGGCTGGAAATTGCAGAGGGTTCCAAAAGCTGATGCATGTTCTTATCTCAAAGGCACCAACATCCCTCAGAGGAGCAAGACAGACAGCTGCAAGCAGTAAGGGAGTCTGAACTTAATCTACTACTTCATGTCTGTTAGATTCTTTAGATTGTTTGTTGTTTTTATTATTATTGTTGCTGTAGTTTTCTGGACAGAGCCTGTCTTTGGCTCTGCCTTTCACATAATCAAACTGAATTCCTATGGTATAAATTCCTACAAGCCTAGTGATGTTGGCTGTGGAGTAGTGGGGAAATACACAGAGGCTTCTTATGAAGACACTGCACCAAAGCATTCAAGCTTTATTTCGCTATATGTGGAACCCTTCTGCCATGAATTTTGATGGGACCGTGTCCTTGGTGTTCTTTGTTTTGATCAACCATGAAAGCTAGTACAAAAGAGTTGTTCCAGCAGACAATTGATCAGATCTCAACAGTTCATGGGCAGAAAGAGTATAAAGGATTGTTTTAAATTGCACCAGTTCACATTATTTCTCAATTCAAGATAATAGGTATCAGGAATGGCTGGGGTAGGTAGGAGAGGAAGGAAGAAGCAAAGTTAGTATGCTTCAGGTGCCAAGCCAGGACCTAACATATAAACATCAGCAGAGTAGCTTTGGGTTTGCAATATTATTCTGAAATAATATGTGGCAAGATGTGAATGTGGATGTTTTTAATTAACAATATAAGCATAAGAAGTATCATTGAAGAACTTTGCTATTAAAATGTAAGAATCAATAACACGTAAAATAATTTATTATTCCTACTGTTTAAGCATTAAACAATTACATACCCATGCCAGAAAGTAAAGAGGTGAAGCAAGCACCGATATCAAATACTAAGTCAGCTGGATCACTGTTTGCACTCTCTAATAAACATCTCATACTGAACTTAATTACCTATGATGCCTATGGTACTGCCAGCTATCCTGTAACCCAAGTCACTCTATAGTTTGCTTGCCAAGACTGTTAAAGAATTTCTTTGTAAAGTCCCAGATTTTAGCCCACAGGGGGAAAAAAAATCACACGATATGAAATTATGTATCTTATTTTCACACAGTCCTGGACTGGGACTTTATTATTTGGTAGGCACAGTATAGAATTCTATTTCCACTGGAGCTGAAAGCAAAAACAAAACCATACTGATTTCAATTCAAGCAGAACCCAATTCATACTTTGTGGACATGTCTATAAATAGATATCAGTTGACTGAAGCTTTGCCATGTATTATTATTCACCAACTAATCTAGATCTTTGCAATTCCAAACAATCATTCATCCTCATCACACCTCTTTGTGGTATTTTTGTCCAATTATTTTAGATAAAACATAAGGCAAATAATTAAGAGATTTATCTAAACAATCCAGGGGAAGTGGAAAAGCAAAGTTCCAAACACTGGAAAAAATCAGGGCTTGGAGAAGCCATCATGTTGCTAGAGACTGGCACAGACCCGTGCCCCATCACCTGACAGAAAGTAGATTTGCTTCTCACTGCTTGGAAAGATCACCTCTAAGTACCTCTAAGAGCTGTAAGTCAAGCTCCCAGAGTGCTATTTTGGTTCATAAATGTAAGTGTCTGTGGTTTTGCAGAGGATTTGTTGGATAGATATGTCCTTCACTGTGCAGAATCCTTTTGTTACTGACGTGCCTAGCTCCTGAAAACTCACCACTGGAGTAGCTTTGTCATGCAAAAAGGCTAACCCTATTTCTCTCTCTAGTCCACTTCACTTCAGACCCTTATCTGTGTCCCTTGTGTCTGAGAATTATGATAGAGGCTTTGATTACATGACCATTTAGCACTTGGCAAGGGCCAAATATTTATCTTACAGATACGAGTTGACTAGACCGAGAGCAGAGACACATTTCCTACACTGATTTCAGTAAATTATCAGATTGTGCAGGTAAATTGACATCCAAGAATTTCCCTATCAGAAAGTCCTATCTTAATTCATTTTCACAAGGGACTCAAGATAAGGGTGGTACAGAAAGAGAAATGTAAAAATACTAGTGAGAGGTGATCAAGGAAGGGGTCCGAGACTGGAGAAATCTTATCTCTGAATTTCCTGATTGCTTCTGGCTCAGACTGGATTCTGAATATTTCAGCCTTGTAGCATTTAGAGATGAACTTCCTCATCTGTGCTTTCTTTGCAAGAAAAGAAAATAAAAATGTGGGAGTAGAAATTAAAAGAGAAAAATAAACCGAATGAAAAGAGACAGAAAGGACAGTATCTTTCTTTAGGTCCATCTGTACTGGAATTGGGTGTCACCTTCGTAACATATAACCGCTTTTTCTTTTTCCTCTGCAAGAATTCTTCAGTGCATGGGTAAATAGCAGTATAATCAGGGATAAATGCCAGTCCTATGGAATAGGATGTCTAAGATATATCCAATTTCAACAAATGCAGTACTTAATTTGTCATAGACTGTCACTAAAAATCCATCTTATGAGTAAACAATTTTAGTGCCCTTGCCAGTCTATCATTAAAAATGTATATATACACAAAAGTAAAGAACTGAATTATTAAAAAATCACTGAGACGAATTATGTAAGTTTGTAGAAAATACAGGCTCTTGCTGGTTGGCCTTTTCCTGGGACTAGTTGGTGCCTCAAGCCAGACAGAAGAAATAAGCATAGTATTGTAATTTCACCTCTGCCCTGAGTTCTTCGGTACCATTTCAAGTATATTTGTCTTCCAAAAGCTAACACAATAAGTGAACATCAAATCAAAGATTATCCATAATAGTCAGACCACTATTGTTAATCTCTACAACCACAGAACAGGAGATTCTTCTTTCTTTTTATTTGGCGTCTGTTCTCTTGAGACTAAGACATAACCTAAAGTTCTGGGCATACCAGAATCTGTTCCTCCAGCAGACTTTTCTTGAACCTTTATTAGTTCCCGCTGATCTACCACCTTACTCCTGCTGGCAGAGTGCAGGTAATATGCTCATAATGCAGCACGTTTTAGGAAGGCTATGCCATAATGCTCATTCAAAGCAAAGCAAACTCCTTAGACATGAGTACAGCCAACAGTTTGTTTTGTAAAAAATCATGTTTAATAGGGAAGGAGAGCAACCACTTCTCCTTGGCCTCAACAAGGTTTGCAAGAACGTCTCAAACCCGTGTGACAGAATTGGATTAAAAAATGTTATAGAGATCCTATCTATTATTGTTTGTTACTGGATGAATTTGCAATCCAGTGCCTGCACTATTAACTCTGTCTATAGAGTTAAAGGGTAATCTAGCAGAGATCTAGCATTCATGACCTGTAGGCCAAAAGGCTTTAGCCTCATATTTCAAAAACAGCTAAAAAAATGCTGAGCACAGTTTAAGATAACACAGAAAACAATAAGGCTTATTTAACAAAGCAAAGCATCCCGCTTTAAGAAAAGAGTGGAAAAGGGTTAAAATCTTTGTTGAATTCCAGTGTAACCAATTAAATTATATCAGTGGAGAGTATAGTCCTTTTAAAGTCAACTGGCTAGAATCTGATTAGGAAAAAAAAGTACTTAGACACAGCAGAATGTCTAAGAAAAAGCTATCATAGAGAATGCATCAAACTGTAGATAATATAAAGAGCAGGAAATGCTGGGTAGCAGAAACTCGATTAAATATATGTCAATTGGAATACCTTTCCTAGGGCAATCAGCCTTATAGAAAGTCCTGGCAAAAGTCCAGAACAAGAGATCTCCATGTGAATTGCCAGGAAGGGGGGAAATGTACCTCAGCCTTGAAGGCATAGTATGAGAGTGTAAAAAAACAAAGAAAACAAACATACAAACAAAACGGGAAATAGAAGAGACAGAGGTGGGAAAAAAAAATGGAGAAAAGATAAGCAAATGACTGAAAAAAAGGCAGAATGAAATAAAGCCACTCAGGAAAGTTCATTTGAGTGGGAAATGGTTAAAGCTACACTGATTTCAAACAACTCTAATTCTGAATGAGAAGGCATATATTGGTATTTTATTCATATTAACCAACTCGCTTGAATGAAAAGTGAATTCAAAATGGCTTTCCTGAGACATGTTATAGGGGGAGCAAGCCCTAAATTAAACATGCAAAAGAAAAGAGCTAGTATAATAAAAGACACTACTGAGTCAGTTCCAGGCCAAAAATTCCTATTACAAAAGGCCATTCTTGAAACTGTAAAAAGCAGAAGTTTGCAAACTCTGAAAGTGATGGGAAACTCACTGTTTAATGAATACAAACATCAGTTTGCACCTATCAGAGCAAATATAGTCTTCATATATACTGGTTATTGTCCTTGAAATTCAGAGATATTACAAGGTACAGGCAGATACAGGAAAAAGACAGCACAAGGCTGCCACACAGATACTGAAAGAATATCTACTTTACCCAGAGCACTGTGCATTTAAGTCAGAAGGGGAGGATATAGTATGCATGCCATTGGACGCGAATTTATTTTGTGCCTTCTGCTGTACTGATCGCCAAGGGGCACATACTTCTGCCAATGTATTCCACATGCAAATTCTTTAAGACTGTCTTCGCTAAGAAAGCATAATCTGGATTTCCTGGTTAAACTGCTAACTACCGAGACTGGATCTTGAGTCTCACAGTATGTGCTAGTTTTATTAAAGACCTTGAACTTGGCAGTACATGAGAAAGTGAGAATTACACTGTTTATTTAT
The DNA here is from genome assembly GCF_059628265.1 of Tinamus guttatus. Lineage (NCBI taxonomy): Eukaryota > Metazoa > Chordata > Aves > Tinamiformes > Tinamidae > Tinamus > Tinamus guttatus. Next base: position 14,318 of record NW_028288601.1, on the reverse strand, counting down.
GGTTCTAGAAAAAAAAGCTTGAATATTAGACACAAATAATGTATTGTGAAGAGTCTAATATCCAGAGACAAAAAGAAAAAGAGAGAGAATTATTACTTTTTAAGTCTCCAAATTGTGAGGTGTGGATTTGGAAGCTGCTAGCATGCTTGTCATCTCCAGAGCAGCATATAAACTGTGATGAGGCAAAAAACAGCATGAAAAGCTTGTGAATTTTAGGGACAACCTATAATTTTACAGGAGAAAATAAGTTTCAAACTACTTTTGCTTCTGTTTTATGGAAAAGGTATATTCACATGAAGTTTTGTTAATTTAGGCAAGTACTTTACTGTTTTATTTGCCCCTTCCCCTTTAGCTTTTTGGCATTGTTATAGATCCATCCCTTAGGAGAGCTTGGTAGGGTTTTCTACTTTGTTTGTTTGTTTGTTTTGTTTTATGTCTCATATTTACAAGGAAGAAGAAAACACATTTGAGCTGTTAAATTGACAAAACAACAATTTCACCATTCCCCGTATTTTTTCTCAAATTCTGAATCAGTGAATTCACATGTAGAAGTACCTAAAAATCCAATTAAAACTTTCAGTATCAGCACAAAAGTAATAATCCATTAATAGTAGTGATTAGAGGTCATTGGTTTGTGTTTTTTCCCTTATATGTTATAGAAAGGCAATGGCTGAATATTTAGGAGGCTAGTCCTAACTCACTAATTCATCCTAAGCATTTGCATGAACACCTGTGAAAAAAGTACGCTTATGAAAATAATTTACTTTTTCCTTTCTGCAAGTGCAGTGTTCAAAATCTTTCAGTCATTTATTCAGAGAATAAATACTGCTATTGAGTCATCCAGGTTGTCAAATATGTAGTCTCATTATCAGTTCCATTTTTCACCCCAAGAATAGGCGGGAATTGGATCATCAACTTTTGAGGTCCATTTCTGATATTTTCTTCAGTTTGCTAGTTATAACTATTTCAATGCTTTTCAGTAGAAGGAAGGAATAAAAAGTATCAGCCTGAAAGGAATTTCGAAGTCATAATTTTTAGATAAGACCAAAATTTAAGGTATCATAATTTTGACCGACATGCAATCTATCGTTCAGTTAGTGTTGTTGCCTGGAAATATGTGGCCCCCTCTAGTATTCTCATTGATTTCTGCTCAGAATGCACTAATTAGAAATGTTAATCTGCACTATTTTTTCAGTAAACTCCAACAAGAATAGTTTTAAGCTGTGACTGTACTCTGGAGATTCAGAACCAAATTAACTTGAGATAAAATAGACAGCATTCACTGAAAGCACTGAAAGTGGGCCTAGTCATAATAATGGTGACTATGATTCACTGGGTTTAGACCTTAATAAATGGTAGTCTAGTGATTCTGTGATTTAGCCAGCATTCAATACACATTGGCCTTCAAACATGTTAAAAGCCAAGCAGATCTTCACCAATAACACCAAAGGATGAGTTAAAAGTTCCACTGTTTGTTCACGCTCAAGGAAAGCCTCAAATAATTCAGTACAAATTATAGCTAAAGATTCCCATGGCTCACTCTCATCTGGTGCTTAGCAACGAAAATATGGTGTTCCACATAGTGGCAGGGACACTGTGCCAACATATATAAAGGTTATGGGGTGGGAGGGTTAAAGGAAGGATGTCAGTCATATTTTGGGGAAAAAATGACAGCAGTGGCTCACCAGAAAGTGTTCTGACTGACAGTCTCCATCATTATCTTATTTCTTAGTATTGTAGTCTGTAATTAGAGTACAGCTGATGTTCTGAGAAATATCTTTTCCACTATTTACAGAAAAGAAGGAAGCACTTATTCAAAACACAGGAGACTTTCCAAATGATATTTCTTTCAAGTCCCATACTAATTTCCCCAGATATTTTTCATTAAGAAAGATGGATAGACTCCTAAACCAATACTGTTTGTTAGTTCTTGAATGCATTTCTATTTCCATGTTTATATTTATCAGTCTGAATAAAACATAGGTGTCATTTGATAAGAAATACTGTGCTTGTCTTCTGAAATCCTGCAACTGCTGAGAAAAAACTATAAATTTACTTTATGTGGCACACTATTTACAGTTACTTACTTGAATTAGAATTATAAACAGATATATTTTATGTTATAGCTAGCTAGCTCCATCTTAATTGTAGTCTTTCTTCATTCATTTGCAGGCACCACTTTTGCAGCAAAACATTTTTATTTGTATATATAGAATGTCGTAACTGAAGCAGCAGAAATAGATAGAACAAAATACCTCAAAGCCCCCCTACATTACAAGAGATGAGATTTATGGTACCAGAGTGAGCTCACATAAACACAATTACCATATGAACTGTCTGAGAAGCAGATAGCATTGCCTATGGCAATTATCAAGGGCCTCCTTACCTTTTTTTTTATCATGTCCCATACTGTATCATGTCTCACAAATAATGAGACCGCAGCAATCCCTGCAGAGCCATTGAGACAAGAAAATAATAGAAGCAGAAAGCATTGGCAAATCCTTTCTGCAAGTTAAAAGTTTTGCAATTTGGCACAGGCTTTAGCAGTGATATAATGAAGTTTGTACTTACGTGATACATGATCTAAAAGGAAGTCCAAAAGTTAAGAGCATACGTCTTCTGGGGGTCAGCTTTGAATTCCCAGGACTTTCTTGAACTGAAGAGTGAACAGCCTGACTACTGAAATATGAAACTCAGCATTATCATCATGTATATCCGTCACATTTGTTTGTTAACCTATCTGGAATCACAAAAATTAGAGGGAGAGTACTCGTGAGCATCTGGCATGTACCAGAATAATGAAGGCATCTTCAAAAGGACCATATTTTAAAGAGTTCATACCAACAAAGACAAACTATAATGAATTCCTTTAAGATATAATTCAATCATTAAGTGACTAATTTAATGAAACATGTGGAGTCTGTTTGCGCCCTTAAGAAGCACTGATTTTATTATTCCAAGCATTACATGTGATTCTGAGCCATAAGGACTCAATATATCTGACCAGCCATTCAACAGATGGATGTTGATGCATGCAAATTTGTACGAGCTGAAGAGTTGTTCCACTACATGCAGGTTTAGCTCTGTGAGTTGCTTACTATCTCCCCAGTGACCATCGTTGCTCCCTGAAATCACAGATATTGAGGACAGGCGTACCATGCAGGACCTCAGGATCACTCAGTAACTTACCAGCCCCTTGTTTCTGTTCGTATACAGTACAACTCTGTGTGAATATATGCATGAGCCATTCAGTCAATCAGCACAACAGAAAACATTTTATATAGAGGATCCTCTTACTTATGAGTTCAGCCGAATTACAGGAAAGCTGAAATGCCCATATTGATCTTTCCAATAAACAGCCAAAGTCTGCTATTGAATATGACTTAATTTCTCCATAGAAAAAGGGACAAAACTTTGAAACACTCATTCAATCCACATGAGAAATTCCTCAAGTTTTAGACCATCCTCTTAGATTAGAAGGATGTCATGTTATATATTCCTGCCCAGCAGGAGTCTCTCTTTTTGGGGCAAGCCTTTGAACAGGAGATTGAGATTTCATGTCTTTACACAGGAGCGACTTCTAGAGATTTTCCTGTCTTCTCCTCCACAGAGACATCATGAAAGGTCTAGTCAACTATACCAGCACTTGACATGTCAAAACTCTTCTCACAACCCCTTTTAGAAGAAATCTCATGAGAACACAACTTCAGATAATTTATAATGCTATAATTATTGAATTCTTCTAAGCTGTTTGTGATAACTCTGTTTTGTGCTTAGCCTCATGTTGATAAGAAGTTTTGTTTCTCGGCTTGCTGACTAGGAAATGTTGCAAAATAGGCATGGGGAATTTAAATTATCACCAATCCAAAGTTCTGAAACATCAGAAAGACAAAAATATTTCTTTTGGGCCTCATACAGAAATATATTGCTTTACCTAAACTAATAAACAGAAAATTGTATATTGAGAATTTCAAATAAAAAAATCCTCCTTAATATTAAATATATACACTTTTTTTTTCAGGAATTTCAGAATGAGAGTTGTTTTCTAGTTTTTTTTTTAGGCAAGGAATTTCAGTAAAATGCACATATTTCAAGAAAATATGTTCAACATGAACAGGTTTTTGTCCCCTGGAAATCTCCCAGCTCTATTTGAAAACTGGATTTAGAAAACAAACACCTTCTTCTTTATAGACTAAAATTAAACCCAGGAGCAAATCACACAGCTAAGTTCTGCTTTAAGAATTCAACTCCAAATCATTTTTGAACCTCTTTAAAATAAATTGCCTGGCTTGGTTCTTCTTTAACATTAAGGAAGTCATTGTTGCTTTGCTTGCTAAGTGAAATAGTAATATTGTAGTACCACGCTCCTGGAAGTCTCACCAAATGTTGAATTAATAGGAAAGGATATAGTCCTGATGAGCCGCAGCTGCTAGTATTTGAGATTATAAATACTGTGAAAACGAACACCTTTAATTGTTTTTCCACTTTTAAAGAGAGCAATATCAAACTGAAATTTTAAAATTCCTCATATTCCAAATACAAATTTTTATTATTTATATCAATATTATGAGGCAAAGCCAACTACTGGCCAATAGCTGATAGGTTATAAGGAATGTCACTCTATCTCTCTCTTGTTAGTAAATTAGAATCTAAAATAGAGAACAATCTTTCAAAGCAAAAGACGGCTCATAAAATGATCACAAAAGTGCATTGTTTGGACAACAGCATACAGAAATCTGTTTCCCTATTCCCAAGAGGTGCAAGGAAAAGCACCTTCTTTAAGGAAAAGCACCTAACATTGTGCATCAGTATGGAAATACACTGATATCTGAACATACCCAGAGATAACAGAAAGGATAGAAATGGCAAGTATGCCTGAACGCTATGGGCTGCCACTATCTAGGGCACCTAAGAATCATATGGGAGCAGATGTCAGCTGTAGAGATCCTAACTAAAGGAAGAATGCCTGCAAGGTGAGAGTAGTGTGTCTGAGGTCTCTACTGGGACCCTACTGGAAGGTAGAAATACTTGACTGTTGGTCCTAAAAATAATGCTTCTCTATTCACTGGAATGGGGCAAATATAACATGATTTTTAATGTAACATTTATATTTTAATAGTGCCTGGGGGCAGAATTTGAACCCACCTGTGCGCAGGCACTGAACAAAACAAGCAAAAAGTGTTCTTTGTCTCAGGAAACATAAATCCTATTAAAATTTCCTGTTCTCGTTGGATGATATTTGGAGGCATGACAAATAGCAATGTGACCCAAATGTTATTTATTTAAAAGTTAGAATGTCCCCTCTGAGTCCAACCAAACCATTCACAGAATTCCAGTCTGCCACAATTATAACCCCTTTTTCAAAGAATCATCACAGAACCACAACCCTCTCGGCACATACACAACCCATCCAAACACATGCAAACAGAGATGTGCACTGGAACAGAATAAATCCCTCTGCAAAGCTCCCTTTATTAACACTGGGACAAGAAATTATTCAAATGCTAGAAGACTGTAATCCTACCTCTAAAATTTTCTTAACTAAATTAGATATCAAAGTCTCTAGCTTCTTTCTAACAGTTATGTGGTAGCAAAGAAGTATGACCAAGTTCTTAAATGAAAGGAAAATCAACCCCCAAGCTTAAGTTAAAATGCAACTTCAAAAGCCTGCTAAAATTAAGCTTTTGTTCCTAGGCTTCCTCTCTGGCTGCTCCTTGTATTCAGCCCTAAAGTTTCTAGAGCCCTGGTTGTCTTTCCTGGGCTTAATCCAATCCTGATGGAGCCTGCCAAAAGTCCTTCTCCTCCTCCCTCCCCTCTCCCTTCTCAGGAGAATGGTCTAACCCAGACACAGGCTAAACTGTGCTAAATGCAGGCAACTGAAAGAAAGTCTTTTGTAATTTTAAAAGTTACATACTCCACAGAGTGCAAAGGTATTGTTATGAGCACCTAGCAAAAAAAAAAAAAAAAAAGAAAAAATTAAAGGCCCAGAGCTAGAGCACTTCTCAATAGAAAATATGCTAACTATTTTAGTCTTGGCTGGGTTAACTGGCCAGCATATCAGCTGCCGACAGCATGTCAGCTTCTCTTTTCTCTTTCTTGAGTTGTTAGGCATGAAGTTACATCAATAACGTATGACAACTGTAACTATAAAATGCTGGATAGAAATAAAAACTGATGTGCGTGGTATCCTTGTCCATAGTGGTAGCAGAGCTATAGAAATGTGGACTTGTTCCCCTGTTCCTCTTTCTCATTTCCTAGAACACAATCTGTGGGATTTTTTTCCCAAAGTATTTATATAAATTAAGGTTTAGTGGATATCAGTGAGGAGAATGATATAATTGAGCCCCAGTGATTATATAAGGCATGTAATTTGCAATTTTTCAGTGAAATATCTGAAAGAGGAAAATCTTGGTGGAAAGTCAAGTAAATTTCTTTATAGAAACTTTTTTTTTTGGTCTGAAACTTTATCTTGAACAATAATTCTGCATTCAAGGTCTGATGTGACTGTTCTACAGGTAATCTCATTATTTTCCTAGCAGAGAGAGTAGAAATGGAAATATAAATGATCTATGTTTTTTTGCTTAGAAACCATGGATTTTTAGTATAGTGTGTTAAACTGTTTTGAACCTAACTCAGCCTGTTGAGAATATTACAATAAAAATCCATTTGGATGAAATCTTTTTATGTAATTGTATTATTTCCAACTCCCAGAAGCTCAGTTCTTTTAATCAGTAAGCTGATTTCAAAGGATAAGAGTATCTCTTTCTGGGATAAGTATTCAGAAGTTTAATTCTTCTATGGGAGCATATTACAACCAGAGTTTGTTTCCCCACTTCATATGCAGTTGCTCTCCTTGACAGGATCCTCCTGAATGTTTTGTAAGCCATACACCTATTTCTTCCAACTTTACTTACTCAGAGGTTATCCCTATTATCCTACCTTTCTCAGCTGAAGAATGGATTTCTTTTACTTTTTCTTGTGCACAAAAAACTTCATTTGTCTCTACTGATGCATTTCTTCACTAGATCAATTTACCTTGCCTGTGCTTTCTAAATTTGCCAGCTAGGTCCTGTGGCTTGGCGCATCTGCTGGTGGCAGACCTGGCACAAAATCCATATTGCCAGCTTCTAGGATGCCATTCTGCTGTATATCATGGAAATAATGGAAGTCGCTTCAGAATTACATCACTTAACCAATATTAGAATCCTGGCCTACAGATAAACTATATCATTTCAAATTATTCTTCCTCTTAGGAAGTCATTTCATTCTTGCTCTGTCTTACTTCTTCTCAGAGTACCCTTATTGAATTCATGCAAGCATCCCACTATAATGGACTGATTATATTTTATCCTGAGCTCATGTGCAAATATTTCCTCAGTTAACACATTTCTCAGTTCCCAGTAGGATTAGATCATTGTAGCTCTAACATTTCTTAAGAATTTGCTCCTGATTTGATAAAACAAAAAGATGGCATCTTCTCTACCACAAAGTTCTTTGCCCCGCAAAAGAGCCATATGGCAATAAATAATATATTTACAGTACAGCTTTTTTAGACAGATTCCAAGAATTTTATATGCTGTAATTTAATCTTTAGAAAACCAGAGGATATTAAATGAACCAAACTGTCTTAGCCAGAAATCTCTGATTTGGGCTGCTCTTTGATGTTTGTATCTGAAAGTCTTTGATGTCTTAAAATTGTTTCAAAAAACAGAAAAAAAACTTGACTTTGTAAATCATTTTGTGATTACAGAAATGACAATATGATGATGAATGGCACAGAGTTTACAAAAAGGAATCATTTCTCTGAATTTAAATTAATCAAAAAACCATGGTTGTCTACGGTGTGCTCCTACTGCCTTAAAGATCCTTTGGCATTCCAGATGCACAATGAAATAAAAATAGTTTAGCCTTATTATGAGCACCTTTCCACATCTGCAATCCTGTTATACAATAAAGTCTTGTTCTTCTGTAGCAAGATTGCACTGGTTCTTTTTTTCTTTCTTTTTTATTATTAATATGAAACATGTGGGCAGAGGGTAATCCGGTAAGCCAAAGGCATTTCATATCAGAGCTTTCATACAATCACATGTAACGTCAACCATCTGGATGGAAGGGTAGATAGAACTTATTTTATATCAATAGATTTTGAATGATAATAAGGAACAAAACTGGTAGACTTCAAATGGATTTTATATATGTATACACACATACATATATATACACACGATGGATTTTATATATACATATACTCGCACACATATATATTCATTTCTGAGAACATAATATTAGCAGTATTCACCTGAACATGAGCCCATTGATGCTATGTTTGGTTTTGCTATTAAATAAAATAACAAACACTATACAACAGGAAAGTTCATTGTATTGAAACACTTTAAAAGTAGACAATTATCTGTAAGGGAATTCAAATGATATATATATATGCAACATAAAAGAGAACAAACTGTATGCTATACAGCTTGCAAAAAGAGAGATTGCTGTCAGCAGCAGATTTTTCTGGTTGGTAAATAAATACCATTTTGAAATTCCATGAAACTTGTGATTCAGTAAGCAATTAAAAGATAATAATTTAAAAAACAGATGTCTGTTTTTATTTTGAGCAAAGAGAAAGTATTATCTCTGGAAACACATTTATCGTTTATTTTCAAAGTGAACTTTAAAATTAAATTAAAGTATTTGAAACAACAAAAAATTAAACAGACATCTGAAAGGAATAGAATCTATTTATAATTTTACCTTTTTGATGTCAAAAGATATACTAGAGCAAAGCCTTAAGGATATACATTTTTTCTCAGAGTTAGGATAAAGGAATACAATTTTTAAGGTGGATAATCCTGTTTCCAGGTTGCGTGAAGACTTGATAAAAAATCAAAAATTCAACTCTTAAAAGACTAAAACCAAGAACCAACACAAACACTTAAAAGCATTTACAGTGCTGTGAAATCCAAACTGCAAGCCTGTATGTATGTTCTAAAAATACAATTGTTTGGATTTCTGTGCAAATAGAAGCAGAGAGGAAAATATATGACATACAGTGTCTTTACCAGCACAATACAAATTAGCAAGTTTCCACTATATTTTTAGATAACCTATCATCTAATAATTGTGGGTATTCTATGATGACATGTTGTTTTAATGCAAACTCCAGTTTGCTATTCTCTACAAGTACTTGAATACGAACATATTTCAAGGTGAAGATCTGACCACTGAATGTTAGAATTATGTTCTGACTGGTTGAAAAGATAAGTAAATGCTAGTAAATAGTAAATAAAAAGAAGTGTTTTCTTGCAGGATCATTGTTTAGATAGCAAATTATTTGGTAGATACATTGATTGATTGATTTTTCTTTGTTTTTATTTGTTTGTTTGTTTCATTTTGTTGCTTGATATTATTCACATAGCCCCCTGCCTTTTATAGTCTGGAGTTCATTTGAAAGAGGAACAGATGCCATAGATCAGCAAATCACTTGAGCACTGGACATCCTCAAGTTATTATCACACTTGAAGTGAACGGGGCTGGCTACATCTGTATTGGTATCAATGAACACTAATATGTTTTTTGCCTTGACTAAATCATTGACTAAGAAGTTCAGACCTTTCAATATACCTTTCTGTAGTTTACCCGTATTCTCTGAGTTGCCATTACCTCTGAGATGCAGTGCTGTGGAAAAGTTTTCGTCATGGACAACCTGACCATCCCCAGCTGCAATTTCTGGCATTTTCGTCTTGTTACACTGTCTGCCACAACCAGGAAGCATTTTTTTTTTCATCTCTGTAAGTGTCCTTCTAGTACTTGCAGGTTGCTACCATAGCTTAAGCTTATCTTTGTCAGGATACACAAGTCCAGCTCCTTCAGCTTCTCTTCATGACCATCTTGGAAGTGTTTTACCAGACCACCTCATATCACAGCACCCTTCATGCTCCAAGGACCCCCAAATGGTCCTTGTATTTCATACAGAGTCTCAACAGTGCCAAGTAGAGAACAACTTCATTTGGTCTGCTCACTGTTCTCTCTCTAACATAGCCCAAAATGTGGTTTGCTTTTTTCACTCCAAGAGCACTCTTTCGGCTTGTACTCCCCCTGTAGTCCACCATGGCCCATGCCTTTCCAGAGATCTTTATGTAGCCAGTCATTTTTCAGCCTCCACCCATATGTAAGGTTAACCTGATCCAAGCACGAAATATCACTCTTCTTTCAGAATAACAAAGCTTCATGAAATTTCTGTTGGTCCAATCCTCAAGTTTATCAAAGACCCTCTAGATTAAAGTTCTCCCATTCATCATGTCAGTCATTCCCCTAATTAGCATCACTTGAAGATTTACTGAAGATATAGTCTATATCATCACTTACTTTGCTGATGAAGACTTCAAAACCCACCTGGAAGTGATCCTATGCAACATGATCTAAGTGATCCTGCTTGAGCAAGGGGGTTGGACTAGAGGATCTCTAGAGGTCCCTTCCAACCTCAACTATTCTGTGATTCCGTGATTCTGTGAATATGGGTCCCAGTACCAAACCATGGAGTACACCCACTGGAGTGCAAGTTGTTGATTGCTACCCTTTAAGCATGAAGGTAGGGCCAATTTTCAATCCATTTTGCTATTCTTTAGTCCTATACTTTCTCAGCTTCCGCATGGGAGTCTCTGATGGGGACAGTGCCAAAAGCCTTCCTAAAGGCAAGATATTATTTGTACTCCTTTGGCCATTCAGCATGTCATCTTACCATAGAAGGCTATCTAGCTGGTCAGGCATAATTTGCCTTTGGTAAGTCTGTGTTGGCTGTTCCTGATTTTTTATATATATATTTGGAAGGTGACGTGCTTTATGATCTTTACAGGGACTGATGTGGCCTGTAAATCCCAGAGTCCTCCTCTCATTTTTTTTTAAGGATGAGCATAACGCTTGCCTTTTCAGGTCTCCTCCCTGGTAACCCCACAAAAACTGTAATCTCAGAGTCACTTCAGCCAGCTCTTTCAGCACACTTGAGTGAATCCCTTCCAACTACCTTGGTTTGAAACTTCTCTAAGCAAAGCTTGCCCTGTCTCTACCTCATCGTTGTCTTCCCTTCTCTTTCTCAAACTGTTCTGGTACACACAGAGGTCTGGGAATAGGGTTTGCCTGTGAGAACTGAGATGAAAAAAATGAGGTGCTATGTGCCCTGCACCATCCCCACAGATGGCTTCATGATACTGTTCTGAAAAGTCTAACTAACGTGGGAAAAAAAAAATACACAGTGGCAGTGGTAAATAAGAACTGAAAAGTCCAGGTTCTGGAAGGTACCCACTGGGCCTTCTTGTCTTCTTTTCTGAGTCAGTGTCTGAGAAATTTTCTCCACTGACAAAAAGTTATGTTTAATTTTGAATGTCTGTCTTTATGCTAAGTTACTTTCTTTTTCCTAAATTTGTAGTCAATCTTTAAATGACCATATGGCAATAGGCTCTATCACTGACTAGTAGCATATATGTACTATTTTATATGACTATATAGCACATACGGCATTAGCTGCAGGATGGAGTACAAGTTTTTCCTTGTTTTCATCCCTCTGGGCGGAACCATTTTGCAAAAACCATAATATAATTAACATATACTGGCCAGTGGGAAATTATCCTGAATCCATTGTCACTGGGAAGAGGTCTGGGTGAAATAAGTTTCTTAGTAACATTATGCAGCTACCTAGGTTTAGCCGTTTTTATCTCATGGTTAGCTTTAGTTTAATTAATGATGAGATGATGATTATGAATATTAAATTACTACTAGCTAGAATTCCCCGTTCTCCCAGTGTCCTTAATAAGTCCTTTCTATGTTTGTCTTTAAATGACAAATCTTTGAATGACAAATTGAATAATACTAATACTTAAAAAATACATGATGCAATTAAAAATGGATGTAGATTAAAACATTCTGAAAAAAATAAATAGTATTAGACAGTAAGTGAAGAAAAAAATCGCAAATGATGTGATCGCTTCAGAATGCATTAAGAAACTCCCTTTCAACACAGGCTTAGAGAAATGAGTCAAGCAATCCTGGAAAAAATCTCTCATAGTAATAAAGACTAAACCAAAACCACCATGGCTAATCTTTAACATCCTGGGACACTCCCTTTCAATGAATACTGCATACTACTGTGCTGTAAGATTTTAATTAACAAGGCTAATTTTCTACCCAAACTAAGTAAAATGGGATTTAGATTTGTCTTCTTTTTTTTTCTTCTTCCTCTTCTGAAAAGTAGAAAAGACAGTAGATTTGCCCAATTATTCAGTCTTTATGGAATTATAGTTAAAAGGGATTGTTCCATTCCTAATTTATTTTCTCTGGATCTGGTCTTACAAATGAGATAATCCCAGTGAAGTTTAGCTTTGAAAGCAAAAGTGACTGATTTGGATTTCGCTGAGTTTGGGAGCCAGTATTGCCTAGCAATTAAGCAATTAAGCTAGCAGTCAAGAGACAGTGGTTTTACTCTTTGTTTTGCAAGTAATGTCGTTTAGTAACCCAATGCAATAACTGAATCCACTTCTTTTCAATCTGCCTATTTGTAAAATGATACTCTTAGATGTTTTGCAGGTGTATTATATATTTGTCCGTATATACAACTTGGAACGTTCTATGAGATGTTTGAATGGAGACCTATATGAAGAGACAGAATAACAGAATAATATAAAAATCTTCAGCTACATTTACTCTAGTGCTAGCAAAAATTCTGTAGACAGGACAGTGCATATTACGTCATTACAGAAATATGGGTTATAGCAAGTGATTGCAGATTCTTATTTTAAGTGCCTAAATTGCACTTATGGTGTGGGAGCTATTATAAATGTAAGAACGAAATTGTCCTTTGTGTAAATGTATTGACACTTTTGTTCCCCATAGCTGGTCAGGAAAAATCCTTCAATTACTCATGAATTCCTTGAAGTAGCGCAAAACTGAAGTAAAGGGAGAGGCAGTTATGATAAAGCAGTGCTGAGATCAGGAATGACTCTGGGAATTATACAGAATAGACGGAGTAAGAGTCCTCATCTTCTAACCATCTACTCAGATGCATATTTTATTTACTATTTACTTTTAAAATGTACTATTTATTTATGTTTTCTGCATCCCCAAATCACTGTATTCATGTGAATACAGTCCATGTGCGCTACAGTAGTTGCTACAACTTTTAGGTTCAGTCTGTCTGTATTTTCCTATTTTCCTTTTAACCTGACAAAAATAGGAATTTAAGAAATTAAATCCATCTTCAATACCATGAGATCTGTACTTCAAATTAATAAACTTCTCATAAATTTCTAACCCTTTCCTCAATTTCTAGAGCAGTTGGAGAGGATTAATGTAGGCAGTGAAGACAGTTTGTATTCTCGCCTCCTGTCTCCTCCAACCAAACTATCAAATTATGACCCTGTTAATGCCTTCCTCCCTTTAAAATATACTTTGCTATCAAGAAAGCCAGTCTTTGCCTGAGGTTCTTATAAAACTCAAGAATCTAAATAATGTTGAGATTTCTCTCTTACTAGTCCACAGTCAAATATAAGAAAAGATTCAATTTCAGATTCAGATCCTATGATCCTTCCTTAATACTCAGGATTAGTCCTACACTTCCACACACATTAACACATCCAACTTCTTATTTGGTTTTAAAAACCTGTGACACACTCATGCTAGTTCTACATTGTGACTACTGGTAAGCACCAAACTCTCCAACTCACTGAGATTTCAGTTCTATCACGACCTGAAATATACAGTAAATAAGAGGAAGTATAACAAGGGATGCTGTAAGCAGGTTATGGCAAGGAGGAGAGAGTGTTTTGGTGTGACTGCTGCAAAAAAGCGCCAGACTCTTGACCCATGTCTGACTAATATCCTGAAAATATTTATATATATTATTTTATTTTTACCCCAAACAAAAGAAAATTAGAATGGTTTATTGCTTATGTAGTACAAACTAGAGTCAAGAAACTATGACACAACTGTATATGAATTTCTTTGCTAAATAAACTTATGACTGGGTACCTGCAAATTAGATATTACTTCAGCCCTAAGGGAAATAAACAAAGGGAACTCTAATAGTATTTAAAAGCCTATATGGACATTTGCTAATAAGTAATGAATCATGTAACTGGAAAAGATAAGCTTACACAAGATTTTGAGAAAGATGAATGATCATGGTTCCCACCTTTCTTTCGATCAACAGTTTAGTCATCATAGTTGGCTGTGAACAACATCTTCCATCATTTTGAAATATTTACTGATGAAAATTCTGGTTCAACATTCATTCATTCAATACAAGAAAGAGCCAAAAACTGAAATGA